>NC_143555.1:107035000-107645750 GCF_054136105.1 Typopeltis vanoorti | reverse complement strand
TTAATGACTGAAAACTATTTCTTGCTGTTTTAAGCAACTTCTTTATCAACAAGGAATAGAAGGATTATTATGGAGTATATGTTCATCTCTATTGGCTGTACGGACAATATATCCTGAAATCGGATAGATGTCTAAAATCTTGAAAGGTTACGGCTCTCAATACAATTTATCGAATATGATTTGCCGAATTATCACCTCATCACGGTTCTAAAAATACTACTGACAAACAAACTTTAACCGAAAGATGAATAAGTTATCCTGGATTTGGCTTCGTAGGAGGAGGTATTTTTTGCCTATCTGAAAATCATCCTGTCCTCTCAGTTCATGGCCATATATCCTGTTATCTACCCACCCTAATTCTCTATTTAAAGATTCTTGAGAGCCTCGATAATCATCTTTGGTTTTCCTGGTTTTTTTTAAATAGAGAATCAAGATGGGTAGATAACAGGATATATGGCCATGTGATTGGCCAAACAAGGGAATGTATCATTTAGACAGGCAAAAAATACCTCCTCCTACGAAGCCAAAACCAGGAAAACCAAAGATGATCGAGGCTCTCAAGAATCTTTAAAAGGAATACGTTATGGTTTGTGGATTATTCAGATCTTTATTTGGGACAATTAAACATCTGAATATTGTTGAGCCTAATTTGTGCCGAATAAAGTTATGGTCATAATTATTCACTTACTCCAGCTTGTAATTTATGAAGTGTCCTCATTCCATGAAAGAGTAACGCTTGTTCTCGGGAAATATTCTGTAGAAGTATCGGAAGTAATTACGGGGATAATTATTATTGCCTTATATTAAATATTTGCAGCTTACCTTCAAACAACTGCTTATGAACAGTCTAACTTCACGTTTCTTTTTCATTTGACACTAAATGGAAGAGGATGTCAGCAAATTGTCAGAAAGGAAAACTCAGCGTTTATTCTGAAGATTTTGAGTATAAATGATTGAATATGAGTAGAATAGTGAATTTAGCAGTCGAGTGAGTATATCACTCACAGCTACACCAACCGGTAGTTGATATCGTGCTCATATCACAGTTCGTTTTGTGTTTGATTTTGTATTTTATATTTCAGTATGTTTGGTATGAAAGAAAGATAGAAGAAAATTGATTTCCTGGTACTACGAAGGTTGCGTTTGTAGTCTCAAAATTAACACAATTCCTGATCAGTCATTTAGTTTCTTAATGACCATCTACTCCTCAAGAAAACAAACTACTTTATTCCGATAACGAACAGTTCGAAACGAAAGACAATATTTCTTTTAACTTATTATTATGTCTCATGTCCCTTCCTCGTTATCTCATGCGTGTTTGAATTCTAATCCTCCTTCTTATTTATTTTCTCCTTCTCTGCTTTCATATCACAAAGTTCTATACAAACAAATATCACTAATAATTTCCAACTTTATCACTCATACGATCTTGTTCGCATTGAAAGAGAGAGAAAGAGAATATAAATAATTAAAAATTTGTAATACTTCCTTGTATTTATAATTGCATAAATAAAGTATTTATACAAATCAGCTATATGACTCGATCGTTTCAATACCCACAGTTAATTTTAAGCAAAGGAATTGAAGAGAGATAAAGTGTGGGTTTGAAGACATGTTTTTTTTTACGATTTAATTATATTTTTTTTATCATTTATTACCTTCATGATCAAATGGTAACTCGCAATCAACAGAATGCATGACGCTAGTTCATCTAACGTCATGAATTCTGATATAGTATCGGAATGTTTAACAGATGTTAGCTTAATACAATGGACGTGTTTTCATTCTTTAAGATAAAAAATATCAACAAGAAAATTAGATGCCTTAGAATACCATGTTATTTCTTAATTCCACTGACACAGAAAATAGTGCCACACAAATATTTTGAGGTTTTTTGTTGTTGTTTCATGCAGAAAAAAGGATAATTACTTACTTTCCCAACTAGCTGATTTGTCACAAATGATTATTTAATTATAAATTATTAGAAATGATGGCAAAGTAATAAAAAGGAAAAAAACATCATCAGTCATTACTTAGGCAATTTATATTTTAAGATAGATTGCTAAGGGAGAGAGAGAGAGAGAGAGAGAGAGAGAGAGAGAGAGAGAGAGAGAGAGAGAGAGACGATTTAAAATTTAGGAAATGGAGACGATAATAAGAAAATAACTATAGACACTGACAGGGTAAAATAAAGAAATATTCCTTAATTTATCATTATAAAGTAGACTATTTTATTACTTTATTAGAGAATAGATGGTTACTTGTAAAATTATATGATTCACTAGATCTCTTCTGTTGAGTTTATTTGAGTGCACAAACTGGACAATTTTTTTAAAATTGAATTTATTATTATAACACAAGCACAGTGCAGTACATACAGCACAATACAAGATAAGATAAAATACAGATAACTAACTAATATATATAATATACATATACCGGCCACCCTCTTCAATTCCCTGCGCATAGTTCAGGTCGAGAACAGTCTTCATTGAATGCTTCGGTCAATTGCTGCACAGAGGAAGTTCTATTTGTCTGTACAGGCCTTCTCAGATGACGACGATCGTGTTGCTGACAGATCATCTCAGGACCACAGTTACGCATCTTAGACAAGTAATATGGGTTATTTTTCCACTGACTAAACACCAGGGATATCTCACCTTTTTGAGAAGCCAGTCAACTCTGCTCGTTTCAGAATCATGGTTCCAGCCAGACGGGCACTCACAATAAGCCTTTTATCGAACTCCGAAAGATCCTTTGTTTTTCCGACGATTACTGACCAGCACCATTCTTACAGAGTCGCCTAGAACACGTGCTGATGTTCATAACCGAGTATTTTGCATACACGCTGGTTCATAAGTCAAGAAGGGGTTTAAACTTTTAATAAGATTTTTATTTAGTAATTATTTTATTATTTTTGATATAATAAAATACAATACCTGGAGATTCTGGTATACAATTAGAATGAATATAAAAACTCAACTGGAGGGATGTTATGGTTAAAATAACATAATGAGGTCATTAATCTCTCGGAAACGAGCCTTTCTTCGTTTTACAACCATAAGTGCATTTGATCTCATAGACCACAAAGGAAACCTTGTACACCGTTGTCATTATCTTCATTTTATCTTACTATTCTCCTCATCACCCCCCCCCTGCTTTACTATTTGCTTGTTTTTATGAGTTTTAATGATGCTTCTCTCTAATGTAAATTGTTTTTAAAATAGGTATTGGGAAGTCGTTAAGTTCGTTTTAATGTCCTTATAGAAGCAGCAAAATGAGGTTGACGATTATCAGCGCTACAAGAACCATTTACTGCACGTCTCAGCAATTTTTGAGAAATTTACGCGTAGTTATTTCTTATGAAGAAACTGTGGAGGAGCCAGGACTTGTTTGAAGTAAAAACCGATTTCCTCCTTTTAAGAAATGTAAAAGCAGCAAAATTTTAAAATCCATTTAACGATTTATTTTTCAAACTTTTAATCTAGAAATATCTACATGACGAGTTAAATAAAATAAACTTTTCTTTATAAAATATTTTTTAAATATTGCATAATTATTATTAAAGATTTTGGGAACATATTTGTTAGTTATTATAATTATATTTCGCATAGTGACTGGTTATTTATTATAAATGTCTTGCATATGCAAATTACAGGGTGTTCGGGATAAATTTGACAGTTTCGTAAGGAAAAAGAAAATCTTCTTTGTATCTATTAAATTTAATGAATTGACAAAAAAACATTACAGGCAGAGTTAATTACAATACTATCAACAAGATTTACTCAAAATAACCACCATTAGCATCGATCACAGCTTCAATTCTGCTTCGGAACCTCGAACAAGCTGATGCTACAGTCTCCCTGGGAAGGGCCGCAAAAACTGTTTTAATTTTATCCATTAACTGGGCTTTTGTATTACTGGAAGTGCGATTGGTGTCTTTTTCAACTGCGCCCCATACAAAATAATCCATGGGGTTAAGGTCTGGGGAGTTTGGAGGCCAAACATTTGGACTGGTGAAGTCGTAGAAATTTTCAGACAACCATTTTTGACTTTTCCCAGAGGTGTGGCAAGGGGCCGAATCCTGCTGCCATACATACGGCCTACCATTGGCTACCCTTGTTATCCAGGGCTTGACTACAGTTAGCAACTCCACGAACAAAGCCCGAATTCCAATGCCAGGGTTCTTCAACACCTGTTTCTGCAGATTTGCGAGGAATTCTGCTGTACGAACGCAATCAGATCGTCTGCTAGGGATCTTTCTTCTTGCTACATCCTCGTAGTCACCATTGCAAGTCTCTAGTTCATGCCTGATTGTTTTTACTGTATTCAGGGAGCATTGGGCAGCAGTCGTAATATCCTTATTTTGATGGCGGGCACGAATCATCATGATACAAGTTATTCTCTTCCATGATTCAGGTGGGTTCCAGCTATCCATCCTTTCTGACATCTTGTATATGAATGAAGAAGGGTCCAAACTTTTAAATGAAGAGAAGTGTGTGTTAATACATGTAACTTACGGAAAAATATAATTAATTATAAATATGTCAAATTTATCCCGAACACCCTGTAATTTGTATAAAATTTTGAAAATATTAGTTATAAATGTGAGAAATAATAGTTTTAAGAGTTTTATAAACAGTAGTAAGTTATTATAACAGTTTCCCGAATACGGATTATAAAAGTTTACAATATTAGCTACTTATATTAAACATCATGAAATATTTTCTAATATTAATAATGTGTTTTATAACAAGTATTATTCAGTTGCGTACAACCGTTTCACAGATATTAATCAACGATTACAAATAGTTCTCTACAATAATCAGATTTCCACTCAGAAAGATGGAAAGATTTGAATATTCAAAAAAAGCAGTTTCCACATTGGGATAAATGAACACACTTGAAGATTTTGGATTCAAGTCTTTGGATGAATATTAAGGGAAATTTCCACCTGGACGTTAATGACTTTATAATCAGATGTTCAATGCAGATATCAGTCAGGGAACGAATATGAAGAGGTTACGGAATAGTATACGAAACAGATTAAAACCTTTTTCAAATTCATCGATGAAGGAGGAATTTATTTTTAACAAAACAGTAAAAATATAAAATTATCTGCAGTATTTTGTAGTTGGCGCAGTAGCCAAGACATAATGAAGGTTCCGTTGGTAAGAAACACTTCTTTTAGATTTTGTTCAGAAATGAAAGTCTGTCTGAATGAATCGTTCATATCTGCATACATCCTAACAGTTTGGAACTGCACAAATGGTTTGGTATTTATTTGTACAGTCCCAAAGGGGTTGGGGAAGTTCTATCATATCCTCCGATGAATAAAATATTAGGAGAAAAAAATCTCATATGCTTCAAATCATAAGTGAAACATAAAACCCGAGATGGCTGACGAATATCATGAGTTCGCATTGTCTTATTGATGACTTTTTCAAAAATTTCAGAACCGTTTGGGTTGTATTGGTCTCTCCTGGAATTCATGATACAGAAATATCTTAAAGCATATGCTATTATTGCTCTGAAACAACTAAGATGTAGATTTTAAAATATAAATCACCACACTAAACAGTTTGTTGTTGTTTGTCGTGTAGGATTTTCCCCAATTTTCCCCATCCGGTTGGGGAAACCGGTTGGGGATGTGTCCTCCAATGAGGAACTTCTAAATATGTATTTTTGACTGTAGCAGCGTGTGTTCACTGGGCCGGTTTGCCTATTCTAAGGGACGAAAAACCCACCCTAGTTTCCAGGTGAAAAAACCGCTACCTCCGTATAAGACCGACTAACTCACCCTTCATCGAAAGAGATCAGATAAAGGATCCTCACGTCATAGACCGGAATCGAATCCAGGTCCTTCCGACCAAAGGGCTTCATCTATACTGACTGAGCTACGGAGGCTAACGCTGAAGATTGCTATACATATAACACAATGGCGCCGTGTGTAACAAGAATTCAAGGTTTAATGACTTTTTTCCCCACTCAATAGCTCGTGGTTGTATTTGGTGGAAGCAAATTGATGGGAAGAATACTGGAATTCTATCTGGCGTATTGGTAAATACTATAAATGAATGTTGAAACTAGGTAAAGGATGGCTGAGTAAAGGATATTATTTTTTGTGTCTCTTATCTTCAAAAGATTTTTTGTAAACTTATTGCACATCCGTTGCGTCGGTGGACTGAGAATTTTTCCATTTTTTAATTCCGAAAACCAATCTCTAGGGTTCAAACGTGGATTTTTTTTTCAAGCGAATTCAGACCTCCAATAAATGAGGAACTATTCTCACTCCGGACGTTAAAATTCATCTCCCTCCTAAAGAATATCAAAAATATCCATACTCACTGCGGAATTCGATCCCGCTACTTGTTGATTGAAGATAGATACGCTAACCATTCAGCCTTCACCAGGGCGGCATTTATTGTGGAACAGGAAACTTGTACAAGATCATTGATCTAAGTTCTGAGTTAGATTTTGTCCACTTTTACAATTTGTAACTTTAAAAAGACGTCAAGATTGAGATCTCGATCCACATCGACTTACAATCGATTCATAAATGCAGATATCTCCAGTAAAGCTGGTCATTTTATGTGCACGAAACGTTCAGATTTATATCGACCAACTGCATGCAACTGACTTTTACTCCAGTTTCTGTTCATGTGGAATGAAAACAGACTTGCTGGCTTTTATTATTCGGAAATGCAACTTTGTTTTAAAAAGAGAAAAGGCAGTCTGAAAAGATTTCTTCCTAAAAGTGTCAGTTTCGGAAGCAAATGAAGTACGTCATTAGGGTTGTCAGAAAACCACGCTGTTAAACAAGAGCCAACAACATTTTAATGAGTCACGCAGATGTTTCACGTGCGTTAACACCACATAATCGCTCTTAACGTAAGCAGCTCTTGCGTTTTTTTGTTTTTGGTAAACTTCATTTATATACGTAGTCTCAGCAGTTTTAGATGATGCATGATAATAAGATACGAGTACGTTATGCTAACGTATCAAAGTCTACAAAGGCAATGATTTACTCCCTCTTTAGAGCTGTACTCGTAATAACTTACTGTGGACACGAAGTAGCTGTTGGCAGAGCACTTAATGGCGGAAGGAACCACGTTACTCTATTTAATATTTTATTCCAGGATAGTTCGAACGTCGAAACATACTTATTATATAAAAAACGTACTCCATTATACTTTGGAGAGGATAGTGATGAAGATAGACAGACAGACAGAAATAAAATAAGGTAGAGAAATATCCGTGAAAATTTCCATTTTCAAAAGAGCTCAGATTACAGTCATTTCTGCAGGCCATCCCCCACTCGGTGAATTCTTTTTTTGCAGAGTCCAATTTAGCAACAAAAGCATTTCTTACGACTGTAAGCATTGTATTTGCAAACAAACGATGCTCATCTGACCAACGATACTTGTGTTGTCTCTCTATTTCTTAAAATCCAAATCCCCTGTTCTGGGTGGAAGTCCCATTCTTTCAATTCTTGTGAGAAAAACTCCAGAAACGCCTCCTTCAGATGTTGTGTCGACTTTAGCGATAAGATTAAGGGACACTGCGGAAACTATTTATATATTCGGAGGTAGCGTTCCATCCTTATTACAATTAATAGTGCAAACGTATTTCCAAACTAAATGAAACCAACTGAAGACAGTCCTGCCTGATGTCATCGAATTTCAAACCTTTCACTGGACAAAGGGCCGTTTATGTTCGAGTTATCTGCAAACAAATATGTGCATGCTTGGTTACCTATTCTTGGTGTTCTGGATTATCTCTTAGATCTCTTATGGCATCAGTATGCAATATCATACATTTTCTTTTTTCCCCAGATATCTCTTAAGGAATTCTGCACTTCCTGCTCTTCTTTGGGGTTAAATTCTATTTAAAATGTTTATCATTACATCAAACGAAGCATCTAATTAGAAATTAGAAAATATATTAAATGATTACGAAATATTCATGAAAGCATTGACTTTATAATAAAATTTGTTAAGAATTGAATTAGATCTACAAAGCAGTTTACCGCCCTACTGAAATCAAAAGTAAAATATTAATAATTATAAGCACAGACACATCTTACTCGTGATGTTTGAATTTATCAAGAACAGAGTCCTCTAAGGGGTTTTATCACAGCGCTCTCTCTCTCTCTCTCTCTGTGTGTGTGTGTGTGTGTGTGTGTGTGTGTGTGTGTGTGTGTGTGTGTGTGTGTGTGTGTGTGTGTGTGTGTGTGTGTGTGTGTGTGTGTGTGTGTGTGTGTGTGTGTGTGTGTGTGTGTGTGTGACTTTGTTACTTTTTTATGATTTGCTGCTGTTGATTCCATATCTGTGTATACGCGCACACGACACACAGACATACAAAATGCACGCATTCCAAGCTCCATTTTGCCGCTGAATCTTCGCATTGTGTGCATTGGCGAAAGAGACTTCTCAGTACGATGTCAGGGCGCTCCTTCTCAAATATTAGTATCGTGTTTGTCATGTTTACATGAAGGCTACACAACCTTGTAAAGAAACATCGCTAATAAGAAATTTTGTTCCCTGAAACCTTTCAGTGAACAAGAGAAGGTGATTTCCTTTCTGGTTTGGAAAAGTTGATATAGAGCTAGTATACGTCAAAAAGTAATAAAATAATAAATGTGGAACGAGAATAAAAATAAGTAAAGTAATATCGTTTCAGAATATAAAAAAATCAGTTGGTAACAGTTCATCTTTATATGCAGAAATACAATGGATGAGCCCACCTAGGAGCAGAAGTAAAGTAGATTCCAAATGAAAGATATCAACAAATGAAAATAAGAGAGTGTGTGTTATAGTTCAGAGTATATTTACGAGATTGAATTTCCATTCTGTAAAATAAAATTCAATTTCAATAAAACTTGCAGTTGCTGTTGCCAGTGTGTTACAATGACAGCAGCGAGGTTAAAAGAGTTTGCTGCTTCTTTGAGCAACTACATATTTTAGCTGGAGAAGCTTAGTGCAGCTGGAAGTAGCTAAATAAAATTTAGCGGCTACAAAGCTGACCGTTTTTCTCATTAGGAAGCCCACTGAAATTCTAATAAATAGTAAAAATAAATTGATTAACTTTCATATTTTGCCTTCCTCATAATTTCCTAGTAATAACTCAAAAAAGAAAAAAAAATTCTCTTCTTCTTACCAACAAGAAATTTTGTAGAACTATCCGAGGGTTTTGTAAGTGTGATTGTGCCATTTTTCATATTGATGTTTGCCCACATCCTTCTACTGAAATCGCGTGCAGCCCAAAATGATTATCTTCTTGTTAAAAAATTAAATGATTAATTACAATATGACGATGGAGCTGAATGGATCTGGATATTTCCGGTAAGCCCGTGTCACAAGCCTTGTATTGTGCAAGCATAGTTCGAGGAGCATAACCAACAATTCCTGTGCTCACTTATTCGCCTAATTCTCCGTATTTGAATTCCATCCAACATTTGTCAAATCCATACAAAACTCATCACTGTTCGCTGCATTATCGAGAGACGCAGGTCATATTAAACAGGTCATCTTAAGAAATCAGATGTTTCCAAATATATTTTAGCATTTTGAGCAAGTTGATTATTACTAATAAAGGATAAATCTAAATAGCATTGTAAAATGTTACTATATTATAGTATTTTTTTAAGAAAGAAAACAAATTTAGATGTCATTCTGGAGGTTTGAAAACAATCGGAGAAATTCTGGTAAATGAAAATATTGATAAAAGGAACAATAATAAACTGTAGATATATGAATGAATGCTTCCGGATAGGGTAATATAGGGCTAAAAGCTCTGATCATGGCAGGAGGGTAACAGAACTAGCCGAGCCTCAGTTAAAACTTCATTGGCTACAGCATTGCCATCCATTACCCTCCCTGGGTACCCATTTTAGTCACCTCGTATGATATGCATGGGCTACAGTTGGCGATGTTTAAGTAAAGGCAGCTCTAAAAATTCGGACGATCCCTAGATCACTCCATAGTGGCCGAAAGACCGTCCAGCTCGGCATTGGCTCCATTACCCTCCAAGGGTATTAATCACCGCATCTCACGGTCGATTCTCAATTTCCAAGTTCTTAAAAGAACTGGGCAATGGACTGTGTCCTTGACTCTTCATCCCGTCATCTGAATGAAGTAAATCTGTGTGGATGGAGTGTTATTGAGCTAAAAAGCTCTAGTCGTGGCTGGGTAATGGCAATAGCCGAGCCTCAGTTAAAATTTCATCGACTACACCATTGCCATTTGTTACCCTGGAAGTCCTAAAAAGGACTTATTCGCTTCTCCCTCCCCTCTCCTAATTTCCAAGTTACGTTTTTTTGCCTTCTTAACATGTATTGTTATGTTGATAACTACTGGGTGTAGCATTTTGTTTTTATCAATTCTTAAGAATAATATTTTGGCTCTTTTCTAATTTTATCTTAAAACAAAAAATTTCAGCTCTTACACTAAAGTTTACTAATGACGCCATTTTTTTTTTAAAACCCAGACTTTCGATTTACTAGAAGAAATTCAAAACTGAGTCCAGAACTCGGTCAACGAACTCAGTCCGCATGAAAGAATTTCAACTCAAAACAGGCCACTCTGTTCACTCCACATGTGACAAATTTATGAAAAGTTGTAAATAAATAAATAAATAAATAAATAAATAAATAATGGGCATTAGCTTCAAAAGTGAATTTAGCTTTGTATCGCCACGCAGTTCTCTAACGACCACGTAAACATATTTCGATTATGATTGAAACTTTGTATTCTAATGACTTTCATGGGATTCGCCATAACAGAACCAATTTCTATTATACTGAACGTGTTTCAATAGGAACAGATTTCATTTCATTAGAGTGAACTTCCTTTGCATACTACGCTATCTTTTTTAATAAATTTACAAATTCATTTTCGCTTCATAAAACTTGTAGTTTCTATTCTAAATAGATTAAATGAGAAATGACACAGCTATTTATTAAAAACTTGATTTTAAAATTTCAAATTTGAAATATTTTGCGAAAAATTATAAATTTAAATTTAAAAATTAAAGAGTTGATTTAAACTTTAAAACTTTACTCAAATATTTAAAAAAACGTTAAAATACCATTTATTTATTTATATATTTTTATTTATAAGATGTTACAAATTTTCAAAAAAAAATCTATACGATTTTTGATTATTAGTTTGGATTTTGACGAAGACAGACGTGTTTACTTCCTTCTGCTAGAAACCGCGCTCTTTTAGGCTGTATTATAAAATTTACGGAGGTATTCCGTTAATCTTGCATTGCACTGGCTCTGACCCTGCCCGAATTCCTACTGTCTCTCCTCTGCACGAAATGTATACGAGGTCATGGCGGCGTAGGCCCCACTCGAAATGAGGACCAGTGGTGGGTGTATGGTTTTAGGGAGGAAGGTAGTTTCGAACTGAGCCAAGTAAGCTCGCGGTTTCTTCCCACAACACTTATTGCTTTCTTTCTCACAAAGACTGCTAGTAGACCACCTTAGTTACAGGAATTTTTCTAGCATGTCCCTAGACCTACGGAATTTTATCAATTGCGAGGAATAGTGCCGTCATCGCATTGAGCGGGAAGGAAGATGACGCTTACACAGAATCTCTCATAGAGGCTGGGCGTTCAGAATTTTCAAAAAACTTGTAAAATATTTGAACACGAGTGGCCTCGATCCTTAACTTATACTTCTTATTCGGAGAAGATGGTGAGGGCGAAGACACTACCTACATGGTAGAAGTTGGATTTAGTGGTCTCCACTCCCACAGAGTTTCAAGAGGTCCGTGCGCACAAGAAACGCAAAACAACAACCACAGAGCCACCCAAGGACAATGGAATGGATGAAGATGGTCCCATCTTGGACTCTCCTGCTTCTCCAAAAGAGAAGGTAACCCGATCATTCTCCGTGAAAAGCGCAGATGGACGTCCATAAGGACCACCATGTCCGATCTGCAAATATCATACCAAACAACCAAAAATGTAGATGACGGCATAAAGATTCAACCCGTCACTGTAATGGACTACAGAAGATTGACCGAAGAGTTAGACTCGCAAGGTGCACAATATCACACTTCTCCCTCAGCGTGGAGAAAAACCTGAAGGTGGTTCTTCGAGGCGTTTCTGAGGACATATCTACAGATGAAATCGCTGCTGATCTCCGCTATCAAGACTTACCACCTATCAAGGTCAGCAGAATGATTAAAGCCGACAAGAGCCCGATGCCTCTGGTCCAGAAATGCCATTCTATATTGGAAAACGACAGGCAATATATAATGGATTTCATCGAAATGTGTAGAATTAATGGGAAATCGTAAAAGCTGGTAAGTCTGGGATAGAAAATGTGATTTAGAATTTCCGTTGTTTCAGAAAGTGAAAGAACAGACAAAAAATGGTTTTTCAAAGTTATAATACGTTTCAAAGAATTATCTGACCTAGGATTTCATAAATAAATAAATTATTGCGAAAATTTCGCTCATTTATTGTTTAAAAACTTACCAAATTCAAATGCATTGCTAGGTTACCAAACGTATAATTCAGTTAGTTATCTATTAGATAGCATCTTTATTATTTATTATTAAAAGTTTATTTTTTATAAATACATTTGTGTTTGTTATTATTCATACAATAAAATTATTTTAAGAAAGCAAAGGCAGAAAAAAAAATCAAACTTTTGGTATTCTCAAACATCTTTTAATACCAAAAATAAACTATCATGTTCTTATTTAGTTGGAAGGGAGGAAACAGACCACAAACTCTCCGAGCTGTTCCGTGTGCTAAGTGTTTAGTCCCAGTATTGCTTCTTGTTTTGCTGAATTCTGCGATTCTTTTCCAGTCAAATCATTTAGTCACGAGACATAATAGAGGAATGGAATTTAATTATTAATGTCTTGACAATATGGTATTAAATATTTGGGAAATTATGTAGTTCCTGTCCATATAAATTTGACTTCACTTTTCTTACAATCAACTTCGACCATAATGTAAATTCAAGAACATTGTTAACAGGGAAAGTTTTAAATTTCTCACTTCTTCACAAATAGTTGTAGATACTGCAAATGGCAATGACAGACATTGTGAAAAGCGCATTAAAATCTGTTGATTGTTACGAAAGATATTATGGAAATCCATGCGAATAAATCCTTTGCAATTCAGAAAGTTTTTTTTTAGTGGATCGGACACACACACACACACACACACACACACACACACACACACACACACACACACACACACACACACACACACACACACACACACACACACACACACACACACACACACAGTTCATTGCAGTTTCGACTGCAAAAATTTATTTTATTTTATTTTATTTTTTTCTTGGATGAGGGCCCTTTTACTCTTCCTTGTGTATATAAGCGTATAAGTGCCGGATTAATTTTTAGTGACGAGTTCTTCAAAGATGAAATCACATCCTCATAGAAAGAGAGAAAAAGAAAGTGAGAGAGGGATGGAGAAAGGGAGGAAGAGAGATAGACAGTAAGAATAAACAAGAGCCTTAATGAGTTCCTTAACTGACCCAGGAGTAAGCATTCATACCATTTGTAGTCCAGAATTTACACCCAGTCTTATGATACGATTCGACCACACTAAAATTGGTAGAAAGAAGGGCCAGATTGTTGGGGTATTTCATCCATTCAAGCATTTGAACATCTTTACCTTCGGTTCGCACAAACGTCATCACTAATGTGCGCATAAAATCTCCAAACGCCCTGTCTTCGTGTGCAGGATTTTTCATGAACATATCTAAACTGTCGAAAAATGCTACTATTTCCCATAGATGGAAACTGTAGGTGGCGTCATAATGAAATAGATGCACCTGGGAAAGTGACATTATTATTATTACTATTATTATAAATATTTTATAATTAATATTTTAATTTAATATAAATTAAATAATTGAAAACTTTAATAAATTATAAAAATTTTAAATAGTATAATTTATATTCGTTTGAAATACAATACGAATGAAAAACCCCCTCATCCATCTCAGATAAATATTGTGAAATAAAGTCATGTGGATGATATGCGAGTGGTAAGAACCTGAAGCACTTTAAAAATGAAAACACGTTTTCTAGACGTCATAGTAAATAAATAAGATATTCTTTTTAGGAAAGAGGGAAAGTTGTATCAATGTTACAGTATAAAATTAACAGCTCACAATTGGCAATGCATATTTTTATTAATATCGCAAAGAATAAAATATAATTGTACAACACAATACTATAAAATGCAAATATCATGCATAATTAATATAATGTGTTAACACTCTAAAGAGCAAAATACAATATATTTCATAGAAAAGTATAATTAATATAATTAATATCGCAAGGCTGTATTAAATAATTAAAAAACAAGACTGTATTACACACACACACACACACACACACACACACACACACACACACACACATATATATATATATAGTTTTTTTTCTTTTTTAAATATGTTATGTAAATATTTTTAATATTTATTTCTCTGATTACTATTTGTTTATCCATTTTATATTATTAATTATTTTAACACTCGTTATAATAATATTTTGGACCGGCCAAGAGCTCAAATGATTCTAAATATATATACAGGGTGATAATTAATTACACAGGTATACTTTAATTCAATATTAAAGTATCCCTGTGTAAGGCCTTGTGGAGCGCCACCAGGTGGTAGAAATGCGGCGAAACTGTGCAGGAATATATCGGATGCCATGCGAAAGTGGCATCTGGGGGGGGGGGGGGGGGATATTTCCAAAATTCATCACTAAGGGTATTGTAAACACAAATTGTAAACAAGCGGTATTGTAAATACCGTCCACAGTGATAACACCAACATTGTCCAACGTGCTTTGCTCGAGAAGTTATACTACCTAAATAATTGCAATGCTGTTGCTGCACTCCGCAAATTTTTACTGCCATTGTGGAGCAGGCCATGAATAACAGCGTCGCTTCCTGCAGTGTACGTGCTGTATCAAGACACATTGATGTGCCTTACACTGTCTAAAAAATTATACTTGTTACGCTCGCAGGACTTTGAACGTCCTTGCTCCAGTGGAGTTGGACGCTGCGTGGCCGTGGATAACTTTGTGGGAAGATGAAGCTCACTTCAGCTGAACGGAGCTGGGAATACCCGAAATTGTCTGCTATGGGCAAATCAAAACCCGCATGGAATCCAAAATATACCTTAGTATTCACCTACAGTTACTGTCGGGTGCTTTTCTCGTTTACAGCTTCGTTTATCATTGGACCATTCTTCTTTGAGGACATTCGCCAGTCGTGTGCTGTGACCTGCTCAATTACTGCCGAGAGAGAGAGAGAGAGAGATCGCGATATGATTAACAATTTTGTTGTGCCACAGCTACAGCAACGCTTGTGCATGGATTTAGTCATTTTCATGTAGGATGGGGCCCTCCATACATTGGTCAATCCGTCCAGGAGATTCTTCGAGAACATTTCACGGAAGCCAGAGCGCTCAGTCGTGCGTTTCCCACTGCATGGCCTCCTTGTTCACCTGATCTTTCTCTCTGATCTTCCGGCTATGGGGATTTATCAAAGACAGGGTTTATCGAGATCATTCTGATAACTTGCCAGAAAGACAGCATAACGCAGAATGTGCGCAACATCGGTCTGGACCAGCTGCGTTTTGCTGAGCAAAGGATGCAGTTTGCGGCATACTGGGAAGGGCAGCGCATTGAACAGTACAGCCCGTCGATGCCTAATGGAAGTGAACAAAAATGTGCTATTTATGCCTGGGTCGCTTTTCTCCTTCTTGCACATGCAGAAAAATTATTACATCTACATTCGCGATATCATACTACGCCCCCGGTGGTGAATTTTGGAACTACATTTATTTTTCTCAGATATCGCTTCCGCATGGCGCGAAATGTATTCCTGCAAATTTTTACAGCATTTGGATCACTGAGTGGCGTACTACATAGCAACAGGAATACTTTGATTTCCCTTCCCCTTGTATAACTATATACTTTTGTCTGATATACCATCCACTGAATGAGAAACCTTTATGTAGATATACGTAAATATCACTTTCACAGCGTATGTGCAAAATACTTAGTCATGTGCGTTACCACGTGTTCTAGGCAACTATTTGAGAAAGCTGGTGGTCAGTAATCTTCGACAGTGTTGATCGCAATGGGAAAAAACAAAAGATCTTTCGGAGTTCGATAGAGGGCTCTTTTGTGGGTGTCCATCGGGCTGGAGCCGTGAGTTTGAAAACAAGAGAGCAGACTTGTTTTTCAAAAGGCGGGTATTTAATTAGTGAAAAAATAACCCGCATTGTTTGTCTAAGAGGCGTAACTGTGATCTTAAGACGGTCTCGTCTGAGAAGGCTTCTACTGACAAACAGAACTTCTTGTGTGCAGCATTTGACCGAAGCCTTTAATGAAGGCTGTTCCACAGAACTATAATCAGGGAATTGAAGAGGGTAGGAAGAGAATAGGTAAAGAGATAGATGAAGAAACAAATTTGCGTTTTATTATGCATTTAGTGGAGCTTTTTGAAGCTTGCAAATAAAACAGCTGGAACTGAAATTTTAAAACTATTTCTTCAAATCAACTAAAGAAACATCAATTGCACGTAAACATAATGACAAGGTGGAACTGAAAATTTAATAACACTATCAAAATTAAGAAAACAAACATAAATTGCACATATGTAAAAAGTAAAACTCGCACATAAAAGAGTAAATAACGATCAGTAATATTAAAAACAATTCTAATGAGAAGGATGAGCCTGGTATGCTTCTACCAGGTTATAGATATTTAGCTCAATATTTTTTAAATCACCGCGATCAGCTATTTGCTGTTTTTTTTATTTTTTATTTTTTTAAAAATATTTTTAGATAAAAGATTTGTGACTGAAATGAATCCACGTTACACTAAATATGATGATGGAAATGCAATTAAAAACTTTTTTACTACAGCCCAGAATCCAGGATGAAGTATGGGCATCTACTTTTGCAACCAGAATATTGTTACCCGTTTTTGAATTTTAATTTCAATTATTTATTTGTTGTTACTTCTATCAGTTCTTCTTGTAACTGCAAAGATTCTTCTGTGTTTGTAATTGAAAACGTGTTCAAAACCCAATGGAGTATTTTCATTTCAAGAATATCTTTAAATCGTTGGTTGAAATCGCAATGGAGAGCCTCCAAGTGCTGACAATAGCTGAGCACGTCTTCATCACATTTTTCACTGCGATAGATTTTGAAACGGGCTGAATTCTCCTCGCCCTAAGTTTCGTTTGAACAAGCAAGTTTTGATACAAACGAAGAAATAGGAGTTTTTGTTTTTATTAAATTCAGCTCATCTCCTTGGAGCTATTTATTTCGTTAAATTTCTTTAAGAAATCGGTCAAATAAGCTATGCCAATTTTGAAATTAAGCAAGTTGGCTCGTAAAGAATCATCCCTGTTTCCTAAAACCTGTAGCACTGCTTCAAAGAATTTATAAAATCGATTCAAATGGGCTTACTTTGATAGACAACCCAACTGCTGTATAGATCAGCAAACGATTGAATTCTTCATCGTTTTCAATACAATCCAAACAATCTGTCATTCACTGAATATCTTTTGATTTTGTTAACTACTGTAATTACATAATACAGGGTGTCCCAAAATTCACGCAAGAAGTAATTTTGATAGAAAACGCAGATTTTTAATTAAAAATTGTAATTTCTTATTGATTCATAAAGTATACAGTATAGGGTTATGCATGGAATAGCATATCGGGTAAATGGCCTCCACGGCTTTGCTGGCACATACGCACTCTTTTGTCGAAAATTTCCATGACCGTTTCGCATAAATTTCTTTCGTTGATACAGCGCTCAATTTCCTCCTTCAAGGCGTAGGTGGTCGTGGGCTTGTTGGCATAAACCTAAGACTTCAAAAAACCCCAAAGAAAAAAGTCCAACGGCGTTAAGTCATATGATCTGGGCGGCCAATTCTGATCACCAAAACGGGAAATTATGCGACCAGGAAACGACTCATGCAGTAATTGAATTATTTCTCGGGCTGTATGGCATGTGGTACCGTCTTGTTGAAACCACATGTCGTCCACATCCATATCTTGCAATTTAGGCACAAAAAACTGGATTATCATGTCGCGATAGCGAGCACCATTAACTGTTATTGCCTTACCAGCTGCATTTTCGAAGAAGAATGGACCGATGATGCCTCCAGCCCAAAATCCGCACCAAACAGTGACACGTTGTGGATGCATTTGTTTCTCAACAATCACTCGTGGATTTTCTGAACCCCAAATGCGACAATTTTGTCGATTAACGAAGCCATCAAGATGAAAATGAGCCTCATCGCTGAAGATGATTTTGTTCTCAAAATAAGCATCCACTTGTTGTTGTTCCATAATCCATTCAACGAACTCTCTTCGCTGTGTGTGGTCAGTAGGCTTCAGTTCTTGAGTCAATTGAACTTTGTAAGCATAAAGATGCAAATCTTTCGTGAGAATACGCTGTAGAGAGCTTGAAAATTTACAATTTTTAGTCCAATTCAAGACCACAGTGCCTAATTGATGTTCCTGGACTCTCAACAACATTCTCACGAACTGCTTCGATGTTTTCTGTTGAACGACTTGTTGAAGGACGGCCAGAGTGTATAAGATCACTAATTGATCCAGTTTTCTTGAATTTTGTAATTAATCTTTTCACAGTTGATGAAGTTAAATCACTATTCCGAACATATTTTGTATACGAAAATTGCGAACTGTAGCTGCCAAACCTTCATTATTTTTAAAATATTGCTCAACAATGAAAATGCTTTGTTCTTTCGTGTAGCGCTCCATTTTTAATAACCCTGAACTGTCAGCTGTCACGCTATCTTTTTTTTCTCGTTGGCAACACTTTACCGCACAAATGGCGCTAAATTTAAATCTTGCGTGAATTTTGGGACACCCTCTATAATGACCTGCGTTGGCAATCACTCAGATATTTGGCAACTAAATGTTGACGATGAATCATACAGTGAATACATTTGGCACCACCTCTTTGAAATATGCAAAAAAAAAAAAAAAACAGCGATAGCGCTCCACCATCGCTGGAGCACCATCGACAGTAACTGACAAGATATTATTCATAGGGATTTCTTTTCTTTAAAAAAACTGTTCCAATGCATGAAATATCGATACTCCTTTAGTTTCAGTTAGGAAATGTTTATCAAATAATAATTCTTGGCAATTTGTTTCTTCTGTCATGTATCGTACATATGTTAAAAGTAAGACTTCCTGGTATATTTCCTGGTAAAGTACACTCATCGAGTTGTATGGAGAGAGCGAGATATGTTGTTTTTAAATACTCACATAACGAGTCTTCAACATCTTGGGCCATTTCATCAATTCTTCGTTGCACTGTATTATTGCTCAATGGAATTGTCAGGATAATATCAGAGGCTGGCTGCAGTACAGTGCGTATGACCTCACTAACAGCTGGTAGAATTGGTTATTTTATCACATTATGCAGTTTTCCAGATTCAGCAATCAGTAAGGAAATGTATGCAGAGTGCAAGCCATCATCATCTAGTTTGGATGCGGCTGTCTCCTTATATTGTCTCCTTTCTTCTTGGGTTCAGCCATGATATTAAATTTAAAAAAGTGAAATTTACAAAATTGCTAGAATGCAATTTCTCATAACTAAACCAAATTATTTTTACAAGAAAAGGTATAAAAATGCTCACGTGAAATCTACTTAACAACAATAATTTGTTTATGTGTAATCCGTGTAAGTAAGGTACCGATAGTCGGTATCGAATATGCACTAAAGGTTTTATGTACTACATCAGATTGCTAATTGCTTGTCCGCAATGCAGAAACAATCTAAAATTGATTTCATACGTCTCACATATTTATAGTATTATACAGTGAACAAGTCATAACATGCCATGTTCCTGCCGATGCGTTCTGGACTTGTAAAATCCGATCACTTGAAAGTGCGCACCCGCCAACACTTTACTTGTTAAGACCTGTCTTGGAATTTTAATGCCGATTGGAAATCTTTGCTTACGTTATACAACAGTTATATCATTAAACGTTTATTGATAATTGTTTCTGCACCTAATTTTTTTCCCTTTATGCTTTCACCGCTCTCTTACTTCAATTGAACTCCCCCTTTTGCTCATGAAGCCACTTAAGCCCCACCTAGATCGTACCAGCTTCCCAAAAGGGCTGTACCGCCCACGTTGGGAAGAATATAGAGTAAAGGCTAACACTCCTCTTCCAAAAACGTTGTTAGCAGCATTGCTTTACTGAACTTATTTGTTTATTCTAAGCTTCGTATTATACTACAACATTTTGAATAATTATATGTGTAACCTAAGAGCAACAGTTGGTCCAGGTTACGATATACAATAACAAACATGTATATAAAATGTATATATAATGATGTTGTAATACATCATTATATACACATATTTACATCCATATATTATACATATTATATATTATAATATTATTATAATATGATTTATTTATTTGTTTATTTCGTATCCAAACACAAGTGGTTCAGTAGTAAGTAAGTGATACAACATTATTTACAACAAATTAGGTCACATTACAAATGAGAACAGCTTGAATTTGGTAGGTGAATTACGGAGAGACTATAAGTGAAATATAAAGAAAAAAAAGAAACTATACATACGATATATACAATAAATATGATCAAAGGTTCCTCTAGTACCTTTCGCAATCAATTGCTCTTTCTGTTTAGGATATAAGGTTCTCTTTTGTGCAAGGTGATTGAAGAAAGGGACAAGAAAGAAAGAAGGTGTTCCATGGACTGGGTTGTCCCACACTCACAATTATCTGGTCCACTGAGGTAGCCCCCCCCCATTTTATGAGGTTGTGTTTGCAGTGCCCTATCGTTCGAAGTCTGTGGAGTCTTTTCCAAGTATTCCAGTCCAAGTGGGCACCACATGGAAGATGTTGGGCTGTTGGAATATCAGTATTATGCTCAGGGTATAGCGTAAGCCTTTGTTGAAGATTCGTCTCTGGCAGGTTTTTAGGTGATTCAACAGTTGCTAGGAAGCTATGTCGGGATCTTAGTCTTTGGGGAAACTGTGATCTGGCCAAATAGTGGGTGCCGTTCATCATTCATTTTTCTGCTTGTTTCGTCAACTGAGAATGCAAACCTTCGAATTGAAGGGGGTACAATACCAGCCAAAGTATACAGGTCTTTTAGTGATGGTTGGTTTCAGCCATCTTGTAATTAAGCGGAAGCGTTTATTCAATGCTGGATCAGGTTTTTCAGCATTGCAGGATCTGGACCATATTGGGCAGGCATATTGTTGTGTCCTGAATAAACTAAGAAAGAGGATTTAACAAGAATTATTCAGGAACAACTTTATTTAAATATAGGCAGAGAATGTGGTGTGTTGGCTATATACTGGAAAGATAATTTTATGTATATAACACTAAAATAGGAATAAGGAATTGTATAACAAATGAAAGAAAAAAAAAGGAGCATGTGTAGCTCAGTAGATGTGGTGTTTGCATACCACGGCGCTTGGCCGCACGAAGGGAGACTTGGTTTCGAGTCTAGTCGACGACTAGAGGATATTTTTCTAAGCCTTTTTTCGACCGATTCTCGAGTTAGTCGATCTCTGGCACGGGCAAGCGGGTTTTTCTTCCCGGAAACTCGGGTTTTTCGTCCCGTAAACTCAAGAAAATCGACCGTAGAACCCACATTATTTCAGACATTAAATATATCGTGTTAGGGTTAGGGACCACGAGATGGCGGCACATTTGAGCCGTCTCTCTTCACTGTGTACCGCTTAATTAGTGATAGCCTTGGGTTAACTATCTCTGATTGGATACCAGTGGAGATTGAACTGCCCACTCAGTCTCCAAAAGTTAGATAGGGCTAAATGGCCTCGCCTACTCCCTGTATACGGGAATAAAAAGGCGTTAGCTGATTTTTTTTTTTTTTTTTGATGAGAGAAAATTGTAAGACCTAACCTGTTATGCATCAGGGTCAGATAAATAAATTTATTAAAGTGTTAATTTATTTAAGAACCCCATTTCATGTGTTATAAGGTAGCAAAACCTGTAAGCCAGAGTCCAAGGGTCACCTTTTGACCGTCCAGTGTTATATATACCAGGGGGGGGGGAGCAGTTATGAGAAAGAGAAACTAGAACGCTATCCAAGAAAAACACAACAAGAGCAGGTGCGATGTAATAGAGGGAGCTGGACGCCGTGACGTAAACCCTCGTGACTGCGTTGGTGGACATCGCGATAACCGAGAAACGCCGAGAAGAGAAAGAAAACAAAAAGGTTAAGCAAACTCCACTCGAGGCTTTTTGGTTCTGATCGCTCGGACGTTGGTCCAGTCCGCACCTACGGAGAAGTTCCAGGTGGTCGTGGGAGGTATGAGGCATCTGTCATAGCGTACCAAGTAGGGCTAGGTATTTCCTTGGACTAGGATAGCCGTGTTATGTCGTGCGACGGAAGAACCAAGTAGAGCCATCCGTTCTGGCTAAGCTCCTGAGCCATATCGTCCTTCTCATGGAGAATCCGGCCGGACAGTTGGTAGTAGGTGACCAGACGGATAGCAGACTGAGAAGAAGCCTTGATGTACTAGACAAGGCAGAAGAAAACATAGAGTATCTTTGCAGTGACGGTAACGTAGACTCTTGTGATATATTTTTCAGTTGAGGAATTGTGTGCTTTCTAAGGAACAATTTTGTGTAGTGGACTTATTTTATGGAACTGTAGGAACTGTCTACAACTTGGCATAGGCCGATTTTGTTTGAGAACTGTCTGGCTAGAAAGGCGCTGTTTTTTTATTTGTATGAATTAATAGTAATGTGTTAAATAATATAACTAGTGACTACGTGAGTGTAGAAAGTGTGATAAGTGTTAATGAGTTAATGTTAAGTTGCATGTAGAGGTAGTCCAAGCAAGTCTGTTCGTGTATTTTGTTTTAGTAGTATTGAACCAAAGATCTTACTTGAGAATGATTCAGATTACTTAGTAGCAATGTTCACTTGTATAATTTCTTTTATTAATAAATATGTTTCTTAATACCTGCCTGATCTGATTTTGTATATGAATTCAAACAGCCACTCATAAAATTAATATCGAACTTAGCGGGAAGAACCCACGTGTATGATTAAACAAAGCGGACCACGACTGCATGTATGAATTTAGTGAACAGAGATTAGATTTTATTATAGTTTAATTATTGTGTCATTCTGAGAGAGCCATCCTGGATAAGAGCCTCATCTATCCTCGGCATCGGCTGGCGCAGTTAAAATATAAATTTGCCAATGCTTATCGGGTCGACTGTCTCAGAAGATGTGTTAATGGTCATGTCCCATACAAGGACAAAGCTCTAAACATTAAGTAACCTACACGTGATTAAACTATAGAGAGGCCAAAGAAGTGCTTGTTTAAAAAGGGGGAAGATTTAAGTAAAAAACGAAATAAGTATGGAATAAAATTTAAAAAGGAAGGATTTCTTTATATACGAGAATATAAAGAAAAAAATATAAAAAGAATTAAAGAATTAAAATAAATAAGAAGAAGAAGGTGTAACAACTGGGACAGTTGATAGGATATATTTAGATAGATAGTAGCGTAATGAAACGATATAACAATATACAGCAGAAGAAAAGTAAAGAGCAGAAGATCTCAGTGTGCTAAGATCTGCATCCCATTTTGAGGAGTTACGCTTTCTTAGTATATTGTTTCTTGCATTCACTTTTGCCTTTGTTTTTTCTATGTGTATTTTATATGAAAGGGTAAAACCGAGAGTGAAACTGAGGTAGATTGAGTTCCAGGAATGTTTTATATTAGAGCCTTCCCAAGAAATCTGTAGCTTCCTGTTGGTTTCCTTATTGTTAAGGTGGAAAAAGCCAGTCTGGGTTTTCAAGGGGTTTGGTTTTAATTGAGTGCTGCTATAATATGTGGTTAGACTATTTAAGGCAAGTGATGGAGTAGTTTCAATGGACTTGAAATATTTTGATTGAGTAGCTATGGCAAGGTCATCACCATAGATAAAATTTCTAGTTCCTGGAAAGATGGGGAGATCATTGGCCTAGATGTTGAAAAGTGATGGTGATAACACACTTCCCTGGGGAAGGCCATTTTTGGGGTGCCAACGGCTCTTCCCTCCCCCCTCCGAGGTCAAATTAAAAGTGTCTGTTTTCCAAGAGTGATTGGATCAGGAGGACAAGGCGATAGTCTCTAATTATTATGTATATTTTATTTCTGAGTGTGAGATGGTTTATTGTATCATATACTACAGTTAGGTGTAAAAAGACTGCTATCGTGGCTAGTTTTTGCTCATAACCATTTTCTATATATTGAGTGAGGTTGAGAATTTGTGATGTGCAGGATGTGCCTGGTCTAAAACCAGCCTGCTCAGCAATAAGATGGAGTTCGATTAGAGCTTTCAGCCTATTCAAAAGTAATCATTCACAGAGATTAAAGAGGTTGGCGAGTAGTGATATAGGTCTGTACTTTTCTGCTTTGGCTGGAGTTTTCCCTGCTTTCAGAAAGGCTTCCACTTTGGAATGCCTGCGGATAATTGGTATCCTTAGGGTTCTGAGGTAAGTGTTGTATAGGTTTAATAACCATTGTTCAGTCCTAGATCCAGAATGTTTAATCTGTTCATTACAGATATCATCAAGGTCTGCAGATGTTTTAGGTCTTAATAGGTTTATGTCAGCGTTGAATTCAGTGATGGTGAAATCTGAATTTATCATATTTTGTTCCTCATTTGGGATTCCAAGTATCTTATTTTATTTTATTTTTTTTGTGCTTTTTAGGGAATTTTCAGCAGCAGTTGGTGAGCAATTTGATTAGCTGTTACCTGCAGATGCTCATATGGCTTAGTGAAATCCTTCCCAATTCTGTTGATGCCTTTCTGCTACTATGGGTCATATCAAGGGTTTCAATTTCTTTTTTACTTGAGGAACGCCTTTCCACTGCCATCTTGGAGCATAGTTTTTCTCCTGCTTGGATAGTCTGTTCTGAGAAGGGGTTGGTGTTGTAAAGTTGTAAGTAATTAGCATGCTGAGCTTGTATGTCACTGGAAAGGCCTGGAATGTAGTTTTTGTGTCATCCTGGAGGGGATGTGTTTCGTGGAGATTTTCCTCAGCATTCTTATGAATTCAGGATACTCTTGAGGGTTTGGAGGGACTGGTTCTATGGAGAGGTCGAGATCTTCCATGAAAACCCTTCCAATTAGTTTTTTTTGAAAATAATCGTCGTCTGTAAGGGACTGTGTTAGGCATAATGGCTAGTTGAATTGAAGTATTATAGGTCTATGTTGAGTATGTGGAATGGGATTTAAAACCTTTTTAACACAAATGTTGGATATTTTTGAGCTAACAAATAAGAGGTCAGGGTTATAGCCTCGTTACCATCTGCCACTTTTGAGAGATGCAGCGAGTTTTGGATTATGTGTATCAGGTTTAGAGAAAGGTTTTCAGCCCATTGTTCAACACGTTCTCCATCTTTGTTGGATTTTGTGTAACCCCAGTTAATGCTATGGCTGTTAAAGTCACCTAATACACCATTAGTCATGTATGTATTATGATTGAGGAGGATGTTAGGGAAGGAGAAAGCTTCTTTTTGCGGTTTATAAACTGAGGTGATTGAGATATTTTTAAATGTGATTGTAATAATCTCAATGTTTCTCTTGTTAGTTGAGTCAATGGACAATGGAATTAATTTTCTTTAGTAAATTATTTCACTAAGATATTTATCATGGGGGTATCTCTTTGATGAGTTTCATGCCATGGATATAAGGTCTTGCGACACCTTCCCCCTCTGTGAGTATCTTGCACGCAGAGCACATCGCAGTCATTATCTCTGCAAATATCTGCAATGAGATCTTGCTTGACACTGGAGAAACCTTCAATATTAAATGATATTACTTTTAGGCCTGGCCCCAGGTAGGATCCCTTAGGGCAGGATTTTGGGAGGATTTTTATTTCGATCACTTGTGTTTGGTTGATAGCAGCTTTAGCTTCCCCCTAATGGGTACTAACAGGGTGCAGGAACGAGAGCCTAGCTGCTGCGGACCCCATTATAATATAATAATATACCAAAATCACAGGAGACATGCTAATATGTACAGAAAAAAGTTGCATAAGATTAATTAGGTTTAGAATAAAAATAAAACAAAGTAGTTAAATAGCATTTAAATATTTAACATTTTACACCTGAAGCAGGATCTTTTTAATACCATTTTGCAATAACCAATCATTTATATTGTTATGCTGAACAGAGCTTCATCATTTCTGTGAGAAAATAAATATTCTTTCATTTCCATGTATTTAGTTCTAGTTAAGATTTGAATTATTTTATTGTATAATAAAATATAAATATTAATTTCTATAGATTTTGGTTAATGATAGTGTTACAAAACATGAGTAAGAAAAATTTAATAAAGTTCATAATTTTTATACTTTGTAGAGTTTTATCAAATATTCAAAAAAGAATGAATTCATATATCTGAAAAGTTAGCTAAAACAACTATATCAGTAGTATTATTTTGTATATAAACTATTTAATGCATTAAAATAGTTTTAGTAATTTAAAAAATAATAAAATGATGTCTACACAGAACCTGTCCTGGAACTTGAACAGTAGGTGCACCTGGTCTAGGGGCAGCCATCTGTGATCCTATTCGAAGCTGATTACTAAACACAACCCTGGGAGCCAGTAGTTTTGGTGTGGCAATTCCTGGAGTTCCTGTTCTGGAAGGTACTCCTAAGCGTTGTGCCCCAGGAATTATGTTTGGAGCTGTAACAACTTGGGTTACAACATTTAAAGGCTGTCCTGGATGTTGGTGCACAGACTGAGTGGGTTTTGTTACAGAGATCACAGTTGCTTGGGCATTAAATACTTGAACAACACTAGTGTTAACTATAGATGATGAAACTGATTCATCACTGCTATTAGAATGTGCTAATGCTCCATCTTTAATTAGAACTTGTGATTTAACTCCTAATTTATATAAATGTTGTTTCTGTTCTAACTGATCTCTAACAATCATCCTCGCCTACTCGCGTATAAATCAGCTAACGCCTTTTTATTCCCGTATACGGGAATAAGGCGTTAGCTGATTTATATATATATATATATATATATATAAGCAATTTTTTGTTCATACGCTTCTCGGCTTTTTGGCTAAGATCAGAACATAAAAGAGAGCTTCGTGCTACACCCAAATTGCAGTATCTGTTATTTGAAGTTTAATATCAGAACGAGTTCCATAGGGACACGTGATATATAACTGTCGAGCGACAGATAAATAACAAACCCCGGACTGGGGAAAGAATAAACACTTGGTGAGGGGAATAATTAGCCCCCCCCCGCCAGCTATGGCCAATGTTTTGCCGGGCACGTGGACTCTCAGCACCGAGAATGACGCCGATCTAAGACCCCGATTTTTAGCTAAAGCCCTCATTGACTGCGTCGGTGCGGACCAGATTTTTGGATTCACTCCCTTTGGTGGTGGCAGATACCAAGTCGTAGTAAGGAGCGCCGAGACTAGAGACAATTTTCGATGTAATGGAAAGGAAATTGTTCCATTTATGGTGGGGGCATTATCAAAATGCTTAAAATCCCCAGATTCCCCTTGGAGTATACACAAAGTGACGAAAAAGTCATCCACGAAGTGTTCGGAAAATGGGGTGTTGTACGCAACATACAAGTCCTAAACGATGCAGACAACCCTCAATGGAAGTCGGGCGAAGTAAACATCTCGCTCGAGATGAAAACAGCGGTTCCATACTTCGTCGTCATCGGATCCGCTAGGGTAATTGTAAATTATCCTGGCGTAAAGAGGCAATGCTTCAGGTGTGGCGCCTTCACCCACCTAGGGGCTGACTGCCCAAAATCGAAGTGTAAAAATTGCCTTACAGCAGGCCATACACTCGAACAGTGCCAGTTCGAGGCACTGTTTAAAATGTGGTAAAAAAGACCACAAAGTGGCCCATCAAGAACGCATGCAGAAAGGATGGGGGCTGCTATTATACCAGCCACAGTCACCTCAGTAGAGAAGTCTGAAACAATAGAGCAAGAAAACTTCCCTGTTCTTCAATCCCCACCTTTAGAAACTGAAGATGCCGCCACGCAAAATTCAGCAGGAAGAAAAAAACAAGAAGAAGCATAACACAAAGAAAAATCCCAACATGCAAACTGAAGAAAATAAGAGTGATGACACAGAAGTAGAAAAGATGGAAGCTACCAACAACATAGCAAAACGACCAATGAGCCCAGAAGAAGAAGAAACTAAGAAACAGAAACCAGCTAATAATTCCATCAGAAGAGTCGGAGACAGAGAGAAAGAAGGACACCAACCATAACACAAGAAAAGATACTGACGAAAGAAATTCTCGGCGGAACATGTGGGGCGGCAATGATGAACGCCTTTAGTAGAGATCCTGAAACCTCACAGAAACTCTAAACAGCAATAGAAAATCTAGGGGAACCTTTGCTCTTCTTCTCAGCAAAGACAAATCCTAAAATCTTAAAGTTCGAGTGGAAAGACCTCCTCATTAAAGACATTATCAGGCTCACTCCAGAACAGCTAAATGGTTTCTTAGACCTAAGAAAGGAAGAAACAATGGCGCTCTATGACACTCTCGTACGAATAACAAAAGGTCAGAAAGAGCATTTAATCTCGGAGATCGAGAGGATCAACAACGAATAATTTTTGGCTAAACATTATTCTCTCTATATAGTTCACAGAAGCGGAGGTCGGCCTGATAGAACCCGAGCTGCGAAGGCTTACATCGAGGCGGCGCAGCTCCCTGTGAGCTGCATCAGTCAGGCCAGGCTCGTCCTCCATCTCTCTTGGTTCCACCACATGTCTTTCGTCTATCTTTCTTTTCCTGAAAAATCCCATCCCATAGATCCTTTCCACAGTCTCTCTACAGTTTCCTTTTCAGGATGTTTCCTTTTTTAAAGTGAAAAATCAACGACCGTTTTAGAATCTCCCCTGGGGGGCAAACAGCTAAAACAGGTCAACAGAGGCCTTTTTTACCTACTCTACCACTATGCACTCTATCTTTTATTTCCTCTCCTACTATCTGCTGACTCTCAGCCTATCTTACTCTACAGTCCGATGAATGATGAAGATTTGTTGAACTCACAAATTATTATTATATAAGG
Organism: Typopeltis vanoorti; assembly: GCF_054136105.1. Lineage (NCBI taxonomy): Eukaryota > Metazoa > Arthropoda > Arachnida > Uropygi > Thelyphonidae > Typopeltis > Typopeltis vanoorti. The sequence goes on along the minus strand of NC_143555.1, from coordinate 107,616,594 downwards.
CCAGCAACTCCCCTTGGCTCATCAGAAACCTCCAGTTCCACCAAGAAACCAACATTCCGGATAACAAGACCTACATAACAGGCATTGCAGAAAAATTCTTCACAATCACAGATAACCACCAAAATCAGTTAATTCGACAGGCAACGGACTACAAACCCTCAGATCGTTTCAAATATAAAAAAATCAAATCCTCCATCGCAAGAGAAAGCTAATATAACTTACAATGCTCACAATGAGCGGGTAAATTACCCACAATAATCCCGTCATACACAAGCTAAAATCAGGTGAAGGGATGAAGAGTCAAGGACTCGGTCCGTCTCCCATAGAAGTTTCAAGTTCCAACGCAAGCAACTGGGTTATATGTATACTAACTTATTAGACTAGTAAGAGATTGAGATATGAACAAAATATTAACAGAAATTAAGTAGCGTAGGAACAAATATTCCTCATTTGGAATCTGAAATAACTGCTGCTTCAATAACTGTGAAAATGTTATGCTGCTCTCATTGGAGATTTGCACATCTGCTGTATGTATTAAAAAGTCTTACTATTGATGAGGGCCATCTATGCAGTGTCCTAATTCTGAATTCCAGTTGGAATTCAGAATCCTCGAATATGTTCTATTCGATTCATCTCGGGGCCCTGTGGTGAGAGCTGCAAAATCCTATAAATCCTCTTTGCATTTGAATTAATTTTGTTATAATTCTGAGGAAGATACTAGCTCTTTACATAGCGAAACTTGCATTACATTATCCACATAAACAACAAGCGTAGTCAAGTTTAATTTGGCATTTGAAGACAATAATTTGACGAGCTAGCCATTTCGATTTTCGTTTCAGTCAAGTTAATATTATTTCACTTATTCCAATTATTATTACTATTCCACTCTGGAATTTAGGGATACATATGCACGTCATCCTGTTTTGCTTCCAATCCAGTTGCATCATTTTTATAAGCAAAATATGGCAAGACAATTGTAATTGATATTAGCTATTCTACATTAGCGGTACTGAAATTAATGAAACATGGTATTCAGGATATCGATCAAAATTTAGTCAGCAGTCGTTTCAATTTTAGTATCATCTGAAATGTGATCTCAAATATTCATTTGAGACCACTTAACAGACAAAACAAAATTCTATCTCCAGTTTAAGCCAAACAAACAGACTGTTTTAAGCCAAAACAAAAATTATGTCTCAAGTACAATTTTTTTATGAGAATCCCAACCATGAACGTTGAACGCTCTGTTATTATTCTTTAGAACCTTATTGGGATGAATTATGTGATATAAAATCCGAAAACCTGCTCTAAAGCCCAAACAATGCGTTTTTTTAATGCTAATTCCAAATATAAGCAAAAAAATGGTGTTCCACCAAGTAGAAAGAATTGTCCTTATAAGGACTGGCTTAAAGGGGCGAAGCAAGAATGCTTTTCAGCTTCCCCGTTATCTGTAGTGGACAGTGTAGGGATAAGGTGTAATTGAGCTATTAAAGCTCTGATCATGGCAGGAGGGTAACAGCAATAGCCGAGCCTCAGTTAGAACTTCATTGGCTACAGCATTGCCATCCATTACCCTCCAAGGGTATTGGATTGAATGAATCAATCACCGCATCTCACGGTCGATTGATTCTCCTGGTACCCAGATCTTCCAGAAAGAATTGCATCTAACAGCCATTTTGTATAGTGATATTATTTATTATCATAATAGGTGGAAATAGATATGTTTTCAGAAGTTATATTTAGTAGTGAAAATTAAATTTTTATTAATTTAGATTAATTTATTTTTATTAATATAGTCAAATTGAATACAAAAAAAGTAAAATTTAATTATTTAAATGTGCTAATAATTCCTAAGATATGAAAGAATGGCTGGACGTAGAATTTATTCACTGCTGGGCGCAAACAGAGTTTTTATTCTGGAAGTTTGAATTCTCTTTTTGCCAATGTTTCACTGCCATTATTTGCACACTGCTTTTATAAATTTACATTGAATAGGGAAAAAAATAGCCTTCGTCAAACTTGGGATTTTACATTTCATCTTTGTGAACCTATCAAAGACTGAATCCGTATAACTGGGGAAAATCTAGTGAAAATTATACACAGCGACATCTATATAATAATTAGAAAGCCTCTAGGTTAATTTAACATCTCATTCATCCAGTATGTCTCCCCCCCGCGCTTCCAATAAATGTTGTTGAAGCATCTCTATGCCTGCGTTGTTTAAATAGCACGCGCTATCTAGAATGGCTAACAACAGCTGCTGCAAATTTGCCATTCAAATGGAAACAAAGGTAGCTCGTGTAAGACGACCTCGCTGTGCTTTGTCCTACAGACAACCAGGCATGCGCTGTACGTGTAGCGTCCGAGAAGTTTCTTTGGAAAAAAAAATGTCCGCTGTCATCCTTTCGATTGTTCTTCATGACATACAGTTTGCTTCTTTTTTCTTTTTTTTTTTTCGGCGAAGCTGCCTTTTATCATCATGTAACGTTTGCAGACGTTTATGACAACGGAAGAGATCGTAAATAAAAGACACGTCTTGGAAAACTGACTGTATGGAAAGATGACATTCAGTTGCAGTTGTCCAAGTTGGGATTAAAGTGTAGATCAGTGAAGTTATTTTTCGTCAATCATAACAAAATACACTTGTAGACATAAAAAAAAAAAATAAAAAAATAAAAAAAAAACGAACATTTAATTTCGGTCTATTATTTTAAATATAAAAATTATTCTTCATAAATATTTGAATAAACCAATGAATCCTTAAGTAATAAAATAGTCGATAGGAGAGTTATTGAACCAAACTGTGAAGAAATTAACTCGAAAATCTAAAAATATATGAGAGAAAGAACAGGTGAGAGAGGAAAAAATACAATTATTTATTTCAACTAATTAGTGGTAAAATAAACGAACCTTGTGTACGATGACAAAGTTTTTCAATTATGAAAGAAAATGATTTTTTATTAGTACATCATGAAGATTATAATGAAGCAAATGAATTAAGAGAATCTAAAGCGGACGATCTCTATTAGTCATCACAGTAGGTTAACTTTATTCATCTTTAATACATATCGATCATTATTAATCGATATTACCTATGATTATTAATTGTTTTTTTTTTAAATCAATGATTGGGAAATGAAGTGAGATAAGAAAGATCGGATTTAGTAAGGTTGGCAGGCGGTGAATTATGATGATATAGAAATAGATTTAAAAATATATAAAGAAGTTTCTAAGGTTGAGTGTTTATATAATTCTATATTATTCGCTACTGTCTTATTAAGGTGAACACAAAAATCATCCCTCATTGGCATTCGAAATCGCAGTATTCACTTGCTGGCATATCTTGCTAACTCCGTCTACAGTTAAAGCCTTTCATATTCAAACCATATTTATTTTAACTTCGACATATTCTGACTGAAAACACAAAAACTAGTAAAATACTTTAGAAAAATGGAAATATCTAGTAAATCAATGAGTTAGACACTGCGTGTCGTAGAATAAAAATGTTAAAAATTATCAGGGGAATAAAGCTAGGTGTTCAGGGAAAAAGCACAGTTGTCAAAATGAATATTTGCTTACTCGTACCAGATGTATCTTCCTGTAAAATAATTATACCAACGTTTCAAGAACATGTTTAATTTTAGCTTAAAATAGAAGTATTTTCAGTCTTCATAGCTACAAAAACGATGGGGGATACTGGAGTTTTTAAAACTGTTTACCTTGATGTATCGTTGACTCATCTTTAGCCGCAGTTACAGACAGCAATATCCACTAAATGATGATAAAAGGGGAGAAGGTGTTTTGGTCACTACTTTCTTCACCAAAATGGCAGTCGGATGCTGCCGTATTAAGTTAACATGTTAATACGGACACAACTAAAGATCCATCGCGAAATTGTCTATAGAGCATCTTTACTGAAGAATCCCGATGTTAACTCTATAATATAGATATCTATAGACGTACCCTTCTATAGATATCTCTATAGAAGGCAACGTCTCTCTTTAGAATGCAGGTCTGAATCCAATAGAGCAACTGGGTATTCTATAAGGTCCATAACGAAGTTTTATGCCAGCATGTTACCTTTGTGCTCCCTTCTCCTCAACCATGTCACACAGCACTAACAGTAGCTAATAGTACTAACATGTAGAATTATCATGGTTGTTAGCTGAGTTGTTTCCACACGACACACACAGAGTAGGCCACAGGGAATTGTCTAGAATAGAATATCAACATAGCACTCCGCATTAATTTTCAAAGCACATTTACAAAGAGAGCAGCTTCACATCATAACATCATCACTACACTTAACGTATGATCAAACAAGCTCTGGTAAATAACGTTCTCCTTGCAGCTACCTTACAGAAACATATCCATCTGATTTGAAGACTGTATAGCGTGTGTGATACAGATTTCCAACAGACTTATACCCAGTCAGGGAAACTCTAAACCCCTCTGTTATTTGGATTCTTTTTCGACATCAGAGTTCCATTTCTAATGACTTCAATTGCAGTTCATTTCAGATGTGCTAACTGGACTGAAAAGATAGAAAATGTAGACGAGAAGTACGAGTCTATTAGAACTACAAAATGTCAAGTTCCAAATCCCGCTTTTATATTTTGTTGCAATGCCATGTATTTTGTGTTGTTACGTAGTTTTCCAGAAAAATGGTGGAAGAGCAGATATTTCTGCAACATAGTGTATACAATTTCTAGATAATGATTGGAATTCATGCTTAATTTAATAACTTTTCTTTGTAAGAAAAAATACGAATAATAACTTTTTTTGTTCCAGTTATTAGTCAGAAATGAAATAATAATCATTTTCCAATCGTTCTGCTATTGAAAAGCAATTAAACGAATTGCAATATATTCCGAGGAAAAGAATTTAGGATAATTGAAATTACATTTTCGTAACATCCCCAGAAGTTCGTCTGTTCCTGGAAAACTTATTTTTCTAGTGGTAAAAATACTGTCAAGGACTCTAAAATTAAAGGTTGAAACGGCTACAAGAGTTAGTATATGGATAATTACACGAAATATGTTATAGACATTTTGGAATTATGTCCTAAACATTTAAGGCTATGAGGCCATCGTATTATGTATTGTATATTGCACATGTTCTTCTTAAACAACGGCCAATTCTTATAGGATTTATTTAAAACCAGTTGTCCATCCGATGATCAATCCTGAAATCGTAGACAAGAGGAAAGAAAATATCAAAATATAAATGGGGAGAAAAAACAAACAACTCGAGATTACAAAAATTTCAACGTTAGTTGGAGATCAAATAACTTCAATGAAAGGGCCTGGAAAATCATTCAACAGATTTGAATTCAGTTCTTTCAAACTTAAGATAATGTATCATTCTTCGGAATCAGATTTACAAGTTTCGGAATCAGATTTGATTCACAAGTAGTGAAAAAAGACAGGTTAAGGAAGGTGTTAATACCCCACATTCTGTGGGGTATCAACACCCTTGATCTGATAGGTTCTGATTAACTGACAGGTTCTATTATAATATGTTATTTGGTAAGCACAAAGTTTTTTTCTAACTGACGAATGCTTCTGAGCAACCCAGAACGAAGAGCGTGCTTAAACGCAGCATTACACTGTCGCTTTTAGTTTAAAATTATCGCGTTCATAGACTTTGATCTGCAGTAAGGTTGATCGTTGAAAAGGAACCAAACATTCCGCTTCATTTAGGTCACGTTTAATAGTCAAAAGACATTGAATATTAAATTTGGATGCTAGCAACTTAAAGGATGGTGAAATTTTTTAATACAATAGTAACACGTCCCCCCCCCCCTTTCATAGTTGCCTGAGTTGTTATTGTCTTCGTTCTCTCGTCCTCAGTCGTGGCTTCGAATCTTAGTGGAAGATGAGTGTTGGTGGAAGTTAGATGGTTAATGCCTTCCATTGCCCGGTGTGAGACCGCCATCCTGCTTATTGTATGAAGTCACTGAAATGACTTGATAAAGTGCTGTGCTGTGCTTGGTCTATAGAGCAAGGTTTTATATCTTAAGACAACGTTTGATGAATTTAAGACAATTTAAAACGTGGAAGATAAATGATAACTTAATACAAATAAAACTTTGCTCTGGAGCAAGGACAATTTCCAAATTATGTAATCTTCAGCTCACTCATTGCATGATTGTAATTTAAGGTTTTAAACCTTTTGCATGCTTCAGTATTTCTCTTCCTCTCTCATGTCAGTGAGTCTGCTTCATACGGATGAATTCGGATTTTTTTTCGGGAAACTAGGATGTTTCATCCCATAAAACAGGTTAACAAGATTTGATACGGTGGTCCAATAGGCATTTTGGCCGTAATTAAAAACAACCGAACCCTACTTCTTTTTTTTTTCTTTGAACTACGTACTAATTTAGAGATATATTCAGCAGTTTTGATTCAAGACTTAATCGGTTGCGTTTGCGATTGGGGATGGGGGAAGCCGTGAAACTTGACTTTTTAGGAAGTGAGGGAAAAACAAATCCACCTCCATGTGAGAACTGACTAAAGCACCGTCAGTTGAAGATCTTCATCGGAAAAGCAGTCGTCTTCGTAAATGCTTTACGGATAAACGTTTACTCAATCCTCTCACAGAATAATATTTATTCTTTAAATAATAATCCGTTTTAACTGAGTTTAATCCCTCATTTCTTTTTATTCTTTTATTCAAAAAAAATAAAAATAAAAGGAAATAAAAAAAAAGTTACTCAGATTCCTAAGCAACTTCTGATGTACCCCGTGTTGAAGCTTTACTCTCGATACAGGGATTTGTGTGCTAACAACAATAAACATGGATGCTAAAGCAGCAAAATATGTTCATTCAAAACGTATTAAAACCAATGCAGCGAATAACACGAAAATATAAAAGTCAAAACTGCACCCATTAGTTCCGTTGCAAATTTATAGAGAGCTGCTAAAGGAACGAGCCACGAGTTAGCCCACTGTTTTAAAGAGACTTTGAGGCGCCACCCAAAGTTTATGGTAGTTTCCAGAACAGTCTAGAAAAATATAAAAGTTTTTATGACTCATATAATTCACCGTTTATTACATTTTCTGTGCGGCATTAGGTGGTACAGGTGCTGAAATATGAGGGCTTGAATGAGAAAATCTGATAGGTTTTAGTGAAACAGAGTAAACAAGAGAAAGCTTTTAGTGATCGAAATGTGCATTCGTTCATAGATCCTTCCACTGCACGCGCGGACTTTGCTTCACACCGTGTACATTTTCGAAATTATATTTCTAGAAATGTTTGTGCTTAATAGAAAACAATTAAAACTATTAATTTTCATCCACAAAGCAGTTTTCATGATGATGATCAATTTCAAATACTTTTCACAATGATGATGATCAATTCCTTCAAGTATTTTTCATGATGATGATCAATTCTTCAATTACTTTTCATGATGGTGATGATGACCTGACCAATTTCACAAAGTACTTGATGGAAGAAAATTTTTAATATATATATATATATATATAGGGTTACCAAGTAATTTTATAAGCTTGGTTATTTAACTACTAATTGCAGTATACATATTTTAGTGAGTTGTACTTTACATTATGGGAAAATACTAAGAATAGTGATCAGAGCTTTACCCAACTTTACAATGAGTTGCCCTGGTGTTGTACCATCTAGACTTGAACGATGTTTCAAGCGCAAACTTAATTGTTTGCATACTTGGGATTAGCAGTTAAATAGCCAAGCTTATAAAATTACTTGGTAACCCTAATATACATTATTCCCAAGGTAAAAAAACCTATTTACACACACACACACACACACATTATGTATAGATAGATAGATAGATAGATAGATAGCATAATTAATTATGATTAATTCCATTCTCTCTTCTTTTTTAAAAAAATATTTATTAACAAGTGACAAAATAAAAGAAATTAATCATAAATTTCATATTATATTTTTAGTAGTGATAACACAGGCCTGAGATGGAAAAGTTGTCTGAAAAGTAATAATTGATTCTTATAGATTTTTAGACGCTCAGTTCAGAAAAAATAGTAAACAAATTCCATCACTAATTATCGTTTGTATTAGTAGTATTTGGATTTAAATTCAGCGCATTGGTATTTCTTTTCATTCTCCTTTATTTGCAGCTGATTTGTTGTATAAGTGCTTTTATGAATTGCAATTTTTTATGATAAATAAAGAGATTTTCACGAAACTTCCCATTTTTAAGACAGGAGAGACGGGGAGGAATGCAGATAAAAGTGCAGGTGGCTACTTTGAATCTGATTCGCAGAGATAAAGGATGAATTTCCTGTTGTCACAGACACATTTTCTTGTGTGATTATTTAGTTAAACTTTAGTCGTTGACTACTAAGGTCAATCGTATTTCTGAAAGTTGGCATATTTTCTAAGTTAGTGTGAATTTAATGTTTTTGCAGTTTTCTTAATGTTTTTACCTAGTGTGGTGTAAGAGTGTTGATGTCATTCGTTAAAATTCCTTTAACTATGCTTTAAGTGATATTTGTATTGGCTTCAAGAGGTTGCAAAAATACACCTGACAAAGAGGATACCAAATACCCGTGCTTTTAGTGCGAGTGGGACAGCCGACATAGAGAGCAACATTGAAGCAAGAAGGAATAGCCAGAAAGAGTCACATTAGAACCTGGAAGCAAAATGTGTTACACGTTACTCAGGAAAAAATAATTTTACCCCGCTTCCCATAAAGCTGGGATTGATAAAGCAATTTGCCAAGGCTTTGTCGAAAGAAGGAGGGTTAGTTTTAAATACATTTGTGCAAAATTTCCGGGATTATCTACAGCAAAATTGAAAGAAGGTATTTTTATCGGTCCGGACATCAGGAAACATATGAAGGATAAAATGAATGTTTGAAGAAAAAAATGGCAACTGTTGAAAAAGAAGCGTGGAAGGTTTTGAAAGAGGTGGTGACCAAATTTTTAGGAAATCACAAGGACCCCAACTATAAAATGATTGTGGAAGACATGATACAGAATTCAAGGATTTGGGATGCTCCATGATTAAAAGTGCACTTTCTCAAATCTGGGATCTGTCAGCGAAGAGCAAGGATAGCGATTCCACCAAGACATCAAGGATATGGAAAGAAGGTAACAGGGCAGGTGGAATGTCATGATGGAGGATTATTGCTGGATGTTGCACAGAGACGACCAGGGGAAAAGAATTTCATAGAAAAAAATTCAAAAAGGAGTTTTGAAGGAAAACGAAAAAGACACCACAACGAAATATAAAGTATGTACTAAAGATTAATCTTTAATTACTTTAATTAATTTTTTTCCAATACTTTCATTCCAAAATGTTTAGAAAATTTTAAATACTGTTATTTTGTCTAATATTGAAATCCATTTTGTGAAAAAATCATCACGTGATAGAGAAAAATGGAAGAGATATTTGAAATTAGTTCAAAAGTGGATCAGAAACAGTTAATAGTTTCCAGTGAACTTTTTACGACTCGAATTTTGCAGACCTGTAATCATTTATGATTGGTGGGTGTTTATTTTTTGTCCCTCTAACACATAACTAAAGTTTTATGATGGTGGTAAATTTATATACTTTCTGAGAAAATATTATATTATGCAAATTCTGTCCTTTTACATCAACTGGATTTTTTTCAGAAGAGTCATTTAAATGAATAATAATGAAAAAATATCACCGAGTCATAATTGAAATATAAGCATGCAAGTCTTTAGTTGTTAAAGGAATTAACTACAATAGTTATACAAAGTTTGGATACAGTTTTCAAATTTCATTATTATCAGCTATCAATAGTAAAGAAAAATAATTATCATCTTATTTAATAATAAAAAATGTATATTTCATATTAGAAAAATAATATATTTTGAAATATCTTAGCACACCAATAAAATTTTAAAATAATATTTTATATATTGTTATTGTGTGTTATTTTAATGTTTAGCTACTCACTGAGGAGACCTCAAAAAAAAAAGTTTTCTTTATGTATGGTATATGAATTTATGCGTTATCTTAATATCTTAATCTATGTGTTATTTTGGTAAATGCCAATTAGTGTTATGATATATGAAGTTAAATATTGATATGATATTAACGTGTTACTGAGTAGGTCCAATCAGTGCTAGGTAATTAATTACTCATTTTATGTTAATCGGTTATAATGAAATTTATATGACATCCACCTAAATGGAGAAAAATTGTAGCTTACCGGTTGCGAGGGGTGTGAGGTGAGTATATAATGGTACACCGGATATTCCAAATTAGCAGCCATTTCTCGTGCTAGATTGTTAATTGGACAGGTCTGGCGTACATCTGATACCATAGTAGTGTAAAGAAGTTCTGGAGTTACTGACACACCTGAAAATAATTCAGATTTTAAATTGTTATGATGCTAGTAAACAAAATGAAATAACCACAGCTGCACAGTACTTAATAACATTTTCTTTGCTGTAGTGCATGGCGGGGGGGCTATAGTAAATGTCGAAAAAAAATATATAAGGATATACACTTTTTTAAGTCAATTCTGATCAAATGAATTCACTTTTCTGTATGATCTTCGAGAACCCATGTTATCCATAATTCAAATATTGAATTATTTTAGAAAAACAGGAACTTTTATGTATTGCACTTTAATAGGAACCCATATAACAAATCATATAACATAAGCAGTAATTCGGAAACTATTGTGTGTATAAAATAAAAACAAAACAAAAGCCATATGAAAGTAGGTTAAAAAAGGGATACTTAATCATACTAATATAAACTAGAAAATGAATTGCACCAGGGAAAAAAAAAACTTCAAATATTCTACATGCCTATGAAATATGTGAGATGTCTCTGAAATATTCATACTTTTTTTTTTCATTTTTTTGCGAAACTTGAATATGGATCATGCCCATTTGTCAAGTATTGATAAAACGATTTCTAAAGTTTTGATGTACAGTACTTATTTGAAGTATCATCAGATGAGACATGGAACTCAAATTATAAAATTTAAAACAAATACATTTTATTTATTTATATTCCTTTAAAATACTTTGGTTTCCTAAAATTATTTTTAAAATAATATATTAGTTTAAATAAATTTCGTTAATTAATTTTAAATATATAACTAGCATAATATAAAAACACCATTTTAAGAAAAGTAAAGAATTTATATGTTTTCTGAAATAGATTAACAAGCCGACCGTGAGATGCGGTGATTGATTCATTCAATCCAATACCCTTGGAGGGTAATGGATGGCAATGCTGTAGCCAATGAAGTTCTAACTGAGGCTCGGCTATTGCTGTTACCCTCCTGCCATGATCAAAGCTTTAATAGCTCAATAACACCTTATCCCTGCACTGTCCACTACAGATAACGGGGAAGATGGAAAGCATTCTTGCTTCGCCCCTTTAAGCCAGTGCTTATAAAGATATAAGAACAGTGATTAATATCCGTGGAGGATAATGGATGGCAATGCTGTAAACCAATGAAGTTTAACTGAGGCTGGGCTGTTGCTGTTACCCGCCTGGGGCGCTCAGATTCGAGAGTTATGAGTTCGTTCTCTTAAGGTTTTTGCCTTAAGAGAGCAATTTGAGTCTCCTTGGAAAGTGTTCTCCGCACGGCCCGCTGAGGGGCTTTGTCGGTGAATGCTTTTCTTCGGAATTTGAGCAGTTCTGCTCGGTGGTGGTGGGTGGAAGGCCATCATTGAGTGGAGCCAACGCTGAGATGGACGGTGTTTCGGCCACTATTGATTGATCTAGGGATCGTCTTAATTTTTAGAGATTGGCTTTACTTAAGTATCGGCAATGTAGCTCATGCATGTCGTACGAGGCGACTAAGACTAATATGGGTAAATATCGGTTTCGACATTTTCTTCGCCATAGAAATTATCAAAATTCGACAAACTGTTTTTCAAACGCATTAAAATAAAATAAAACGCTTCTTCACACGTTAAAATGTTAGATCAAATTCGCTTCATACTTCCATTTAAACGACTTGAACTACTTGAACGACTTTGTACACTTTCGTTTGAAGTCCGAAAGTGTACAAAGATCAGATTTCAATGTGTTTGAAGGCAATCTATTATCTTATGGGATCTAAACACGTCGGCTGTTGAACGAAATGAAATTTCGAATACCTGATTCTAAATATTCAATCAAATATGAATATAAATAAGAAGATGACTTACCTGGAAATAGAGATGCGTTATAAAGTTGGACAACCATTCTACTCACTCGAAGTCCGAAACTATCCAGACTTGTGGTAACGTACTTTTTATATTGGTTCCAGGTCCACGATTCCAGGTTGTCTGGACCAGACCAGAAGTCCACAGCCTGAGAAGCAGTTCCTGCTCAAAGAAATATCTTCGTTGAATGTATCGATTTAATACAAAAAATGTCTAATTAAAAAAATAATAATAATAAAAATAACTGCTCAGCTGATCAAGATAAAAGTATGATTTCAGTTATTTATTTTTATAATATCTGTTATTTTTTAAAAGTAATTTTTTGGGAGATAAAATAACGTTCTATGAATCCTAAAGTTGATGTACGCTTTAAATCTTTGCTGGTATGAATTTACGTTCCATTTAAACCAATACCTCTGCAAATATAACTATACTATATTTGTCTATCTTCGATCTTTACGTATTTTTACGTATCTTTACGATCTTTACGTATTGAAGAGAAAATGCGTCATGTTAATATTCATAAAATAAGTTATTTATTTATTTAGAAATCTCTGTGTGTAGCCTCCTGATTTTTGTCATGTGGATAAGCTTTCAGAAAAAAGATTGAACATTTGATCAACTTTGGAAACTCTCTAGGCATTTTTTTCAGCAAATTCCAGAGTAAATCAATCGCTATTGCAGATGAGATTTTTTTTTTTACCCTAGGAACAAACTCTGGTTTTTAATTCCATAAACTCAACAATATCGATGGTAGAGGTCACATGATACATACAATAATTAACGGTTATTCGAAACACGAGATGGCGCGAGTGTCTGCTGTAGTATAGCTACAATGCGAAATTAAAAGGTACGGATGGATTTTATTAGGTTTTGTTTTTTATTTATATAAAATTTGGTCTGAAATAATAAAGAAGTTCATAATTTACAAATCTTCTTTATTGAAAAACAGTTCATTGACTAGTAAAAATTTTTTGCGGTTACTTTTGATCTCATTATTTTTTTGGAAGCTAGGTACTTTGAAATCAAATACTGTATCTAAAATTAGGAAACTTATAGATGGAAAGTATATTATCATATCGTTTATCTGTTTTGTATAAATAAAAATGGTAATTTTTAAATAAGTATTATATAAAAATATATAATTAATAAATTATTATAAAAAATAAAAAAATTTTTAAGAACATTAAAGAATGATCTATTTTCTTAGACAATTTCTTATAAACCTTTTTTTTTTTTTATAAAAAAAATCCAGATACATATATTTATTCAATTTTCACCTGAGGGTTACATGGATTATTTTTGCTGGTGATCTTCTGAACTACGATACCACATTTTGATAGTAGACTATCGAGTCTACAAAATTATCTGCTGGTAGGACTGGTTCCTATGGGATACACTGCATAACTGGTTTTTAACTATTATATTTGCTTTCTTCCTCCTTTTTTTTCTTTCTTATACCAGTTTAAAATTAGTTATGGCTTCGCTTTAGGCTTTGAAATAGATCCGAAGATAAAAAAAAGAGCAGTATGCCAAGCTATATGAGAGGCAGTAGGATCTAGCAATATGTGAAGTAAGCCATAAATATTTTATGGTGCTGCACGATTTTAAATCCGTCGGGGCAAAAATAACTTCAGTGAGGCCAGGATTGGAAGCCTACTTAGAATAATTAAAATAGACAGATTTCCTTTAGAATACACTGAGAACAACGACGATGTCATTCATATGATCTTCTAGATATGGGGAACTATTAAAGTCATCAAGTAAGATACTGAAAACGATAAACCAGAGTGGACATCTGGAGAGATTAGCTTTACTTTTAAAATGAAGAGCCGGGTTCCTAATTTTGTACTAATTGGTTCTCCAAGGGTTATGGTTAGTTACCCGGGTGTCAGGAGGCAGTGCTTTAGGTGTGCCCCCCCCCCCCTCTATGACCATCTGGGAGCGGAATGCATAAGAGCCAAACGTCGTAACTGCAACGAATCTGGACACACCCTACAGCACTGGAATAGCCCTTGCAGAAAATGCCAGCAACAAGACCACAAGATCAGCACGTGCCCGTATCGAACAGTGGCAGAACGGCTCGGGGGTGGGGGCCTATTGAACTATTTACAACATCCCATCGGTTAATTCAGGTAGCATGGACACATCAAAGCACACAAACAGGGCTCCTGGATTTCCATCTCTACCAACAACGACTGCTGATTCTGAGGCGGTGAAACGAGCAGAATTTATGAAGACGTCGCTTAGAAAACCCAAGAAGAAAAACCGTAAAACAGAATCCGAGACTTCCTCCACAAAATCTGACAGAGCAGTTGAAGAACCGGCAACACCATCTGCCCAAGACGAGGGGGGGGGTGGCGCAGTAGAGGAAATGGAAGTTACAACTGCCACAACTAAACGACAAAGATATCAAGCAGAAGAAAATGTAAAGCCAAAACTGCAAACAGTCAAGAAAGAATCTACCCGCAAGAAAAGACTGTCTACCCCTCGCCACGGTTTCATCGTCCGCCGAAGAAAAATGCGATAATTTACAAAACCTGTCAACATGTTATCATACAGCAAAAGAAAGAAACTTCAGTTCAGAGTACAATCAGAGTGGGGGGGGAGCAGCCATAATCGCTCCTTCCGGGAAACATCTGGTTCAATGGCAAGGCTCCTCGCCGCAATCGATAGGTTCGGCGAGCCAGCATTTTACATAACTTACTTGGAGAGCGGTGCGCGAGGGAATCCTTGTTCGTCAGCCAATTCTTGGTGGGTTTTTTCATGTATAAAAAGAAAATATGTTGCAGAACGTCTAGTCTCTATAGACTGGAAGTTTGAAGGCAGAACCATCCGCTTCCTCACTATCTATGCCCGTAATAATATCCACCAGCAATGTAGGTTCGTTATGTTCCTAGAACTCTATTTTTACGGGGTTCAGTATATCATCATGGGGGAAGGGACTGGAATTGTATCGCAGACGCGCGATATGACAAGGTGGGCAGTAACAACAATTCTGGTACCTGTGGCTCTAGGAAACTGCAGCTCGGCTGTGATAATGTCTACTTCATTGACATCCGGGAAGAGCATTATCCAGAGTGAGTACCACATGGTTGTGAGGAGCAGTCTCAACGAGACCCGACCGCGTTTACATTTCCTGCAACTTAAAGCAGCCACGAGTTCTTAGAGTAAGGCATATAACGGTTGGCAGTTCAATAGCAGACCACAAAATGGTTCTGTTAACTATTGAACTACCTGAGGTCGTTGATACATTCAAAGGACCTTGGAAACTTCCTAAAAATGTATAAGGAGGATTTACAATTGCTATGCGACAAACGGAAGAACACTCACTGGGACTGAGACGCATGGGCCACCTTTAGGAACGAGGTATGAGGTAAAGTAGCTTTTCAGAATTGCTCCAAAGAAAGGGCTTATGCACAAGGAAAGCAATGAGAGATCTGTACCGATTCCAGTTTTTTTTTTATTCCAATTGATTCCCTAATTAAAGACTTGGAAATCAAGTTAGAGGCACATCGACGAAAAGTCGCCGAGCTCGACTTCTTCGCTACGTTCCTTCGTTATGCGGAAACACCCTCGGGCGCGTTTTACAATCGGCAGCACATAGCAGCATATTACGAGAAAACAATTCTGCAAATCCACGTTGACGATCAAACTTTCAAGACCACGGAAGACATCCTGCAGCAATTTTTTCGTCATTATTCAAGAACTTATTCCGATGAAGCCAGGGTGCAGGCGATTTTAACACATGGAACATAACACGTGTGCCTGAACAGCTTTGTGCACTTCAAGGTAGATCGCTAACATCGAAAGAGGTTACTCAGGCTTACAAAGAATTAAAGCTCAGGAAAACCCCAGCCTAGATGGACTAGTTGATGAGTTTTATCGGTCTATCTGGAACCTCTAACCCATAATTCACATCTTACCTGGCAATCCTTAGGGAATATAAAATTTCTCAACCCAGCCTGAGAACTTATAGTAACAGAAATTACTTAAGTTCTCAGGATGGTCTGTCTATCTGTCTGTCTGTCTTAGGGATTAAATTTACCTCCTTTATGAAGATGGGGTTTACCTCCATTTACTTGGGAGGAAACCCTATCTTCATAAAGACCCTAAATCACCTTTTGTTGAATAAAAAGTCCATTGATTCTATCAGCGATGGGAATTGAACTTAGGTATTTGCCAACCAAAAGGTTTGTGGCTTCATCAATCCGACTTCATGCAGATACCTACCAATTGTTTGATTTGCTAACTTAACTGCAAGAGTGATGATATTAATAATCTTGATCATTTATACTGTGTGTGAAAGTTGAAGAAACTTTCAGTCAAGTGAATTAGTGTTAGAAAGATTTATTTTCGTTAACAGATTTTGAAAAGCTTAAACGTCAAATAGGCCAATTCATGTGTTACCAGACTGATCGGTTTATTTGTTTTGTGGGAGTACAAATCCGAATGTTTAAAAGATTCTACCTTGTCTTAAAACTCTTAGGAAATTTCTGCTGTCACCAATAATATCTGAGTTTGTCTTCTTGAGCAATACCGAATTCATCTGCTACACAGCGGACAGAGTGTCGAGGCAAGTTGACCTATTGGCAGTGGCGATTTCCACCCACAAAAAAAGTCATTCTTCTTTCTTTGATTTGGAATTACAACAGAGCACTTAAGGTCATGACGCTGACATATTGCGTCTGTTAATCACGTGTCCTTCTGACAGTTTGCCGATTGCGAAAATAGAAAGAAATCCCACATGTATTAGAACTCCGGATCTTTACAACCCAAGGGCATATGTCTTCATCGGCCTCATAACTTGACTACCCAGATGCTTATTCTTGTGTTTATCTAAGCGAGTATGAGAACGGTTGTTCTTATTTAATTAACAAGACAAAATGAAAGTTGAAATGACAAACTATGGATGAATATTGTGTTTGTGTTCCCTAAGTATATAATAACAATGTAAACAACAATTAAATGTTTTTATTAATAATTTTTCGAGAACTTCGTTTAGGATTATAAATAATAAAAGGAAAATGTTTGCAGAATCATACAACTGTTTCGTTAGAGAAGATAATCGCTAGCTAATAATTCAACTATTATCGCGTTGTTGAACGTTTTAATCAGCGTATAATCGGTATAAACAGGCGCTTGACATGCTTATTTCTGCAATAAACTAAACAAATGTCAAATAGAAGGTTGTCGTGTATAATAATTGAATAGTTCTATAATAAATATTTCATTTACTCACATTTATCAATATTTGCTGTAAATCCCAGAATATATTCGCACCCCCCCACCCTCGAAGAGACGCGACCCACAGTTTAAGAACCCGTGTATTAGATAACACAAAATATATCCCATAAGCATTCATATCCAATCAACTTCTGATTACTAGTGACGTCATATATGACGTTTTGACATTTGAAAAATTGACTTTTATTGAATTATGACGCTACCTGTACATTGTGCGATATGCCGGTCGCATTATTCGATGATTAGAATTGCAACATATTATACGATGTTTAAGCATTTATGTGATAATTATAAAAAGTTTTATAAATTTTTTAAAAGTATGATAAGCTATTTTAATTTAAACAGTAAAGAATAGGAAGGATATTTACAAGAGAAGTCATAGAAAAACTTTGAACAAATTCCTTTAATTAGAATTTCATAATAAAACAACAAAATGCACACCAACTTTTCATGATACTTTTCTCCGAGTTCTAAAATCAGCTACATAGCCATTCATCTCTCTCTCTCTCTCACACACACACACACACCGGAATTACGATTTCCAAACTTCAGTCGGAAACATCTGGATACTTTCACGCCATCTAAAGTTAAGTCTGCAAAGCTGAACCAGGATGACTTCTCTCTCTCCCCAACCCCCATTCTGATACGAAGTACTTCCCTTCAACTCTGCGGCAGTCATCTATCTTTCGTTGATGTATTCATCAGGGTCCTACCTAACGCTCCATTAAATCCTAGACGCACATTTATAAGTGTCGCAGTCAGTATTGCCATCAATAACGACCTTCATACACATGCACCCTTCAAATAGTGTCAAGAATCCTCTGGTCCGGATATTTAACGCCTCTCTTGCGTTTTCCACCTATTTCCTGTACGATCGATGTGCGCTTAAATTGATACGAATCACATAGGTAGGTGGACCACAGTGCACGTGCCATTATTATTTTTTTTTTTAAAAAGGTTTAGAAACATGTCCTCAAGGAATACTCACCTACCAGTACTGGAATGTCGTTACCTTGTCCTGCCTGGAATATTTCTGATGGAATTGCTTTCAAAAGGTCACCTGTATAAAAGGGAAAGAAAGAAAGAGTGAGTGAAATAGATTGATGAGAAGGATCAGCCGAATATGTTCATTACTGGATAATGGATTATATTTTGTGAATGAAAATACGATTTATTTATTTAGTGTTTTAAAAAAAGTGTTCGTAAAATGCTAATTTTATAAAAAAAAATGTGTGTACAAAAAAAAAAGAAAGAGAAAGAAAAACGTAAGTGTGTTTATAAGCAAAGCGAAAAGTATGTTAGTTAATATTTTAAGGATAATTATGTAAAAATATTTTAACTATTGAATATATTACATTTTGTAAAATATTTTAATAAGAATTATGTGAAAGATTTTAACTGTAATTGTATAAAATATTTAAGCTTAATTATGTAGAAAGATAATTTGAAAAAAAATATCAAAATATTCGAAGTTAATGTTTTATAATTTAAGAATTTCAGTTTATAATTAAATTTTTAATTTCGTAATTTCATTTTCATACGAAAAACATGTTAGTTGAAAATAAATAATTTACGCACGCAAACGTTATTTGATTTCGTAATTTATGACTTCATTTTAAATTTATATCTACCAGCGCTTCTCAAAGTATGATCTGGGGACCAGTATTGGTCTTGGAGAAAATTACCGGTCCTCGGAATATATATATATATATATATATATATATATATATATATATATATATATATATATATATATATGGTATGTTCAATTATATGACACATAGTTGTCGAGAGAGAAACTCAAGCTACAAAGGAAAAAAAGTTAAAATTAAAATTAGATGACAGGAAGAGTAACTATTGCTTATTCAAGTTTAATGACATCCCATACAAGCACACAGAAAATGTACACTTAGTCTGGCCAATTGTCTGAATTCAAATACCAGTAAACTATTATTTTTCTATTAAAAATTTGCCTTATATAATTCAGCAAAAAGATGGGCTGTAATAATTATTCTGGAAAAAAAGTGAGAAAAACTGGTATGTGTACTGGTTTATACATTTTATATACGTAAACGTAAAATATTGTTTATTTTGAAAGAATGTTTTAGATAAAGTTTTTTACTATTTATATATTAATTAGATAAAGTTTTTACTACTTATATATTAACAATACTTACGGAAAGTTCTCGAGAAAGATATTTTAATTTTAATTGAAGAAAGATACTGATAGAAAAAAATACTTCACGAGATATTTCACACCTAAAACATTATACGAAATTTGGTAGATAAAATATTTTACGAGATATGCCAAGCGTAAAATATTTTATTTTAAAAGTAGCTGAGGAAAAAAATGAAAAGGTGTATTTCAGTCTTTTAAATAATTTTGATAAAACTTAATTTAAAGAATTTTTTTGTTTATCACGTTTTCAATTTTTTGTTTTAATAATATTATTTTTGCACGAGACCTTACTGTAGTCAGAGGGCTGTTACTCCAAACATCCTTTCGTCGGAAAGACAAATTCGATTTTCGTCATAACACGAAAGATATTTATTAAAGCTAATGCAGTTGAAGTCAAATAGCCAATCTCATGCGGCGGTAGCAGGGTTTTTGTCTTTCATAAAACAGGAAAAAGGGCGGGCGACCACATGCAGTTAACAGAGAAAACTACATTTAATGGATGGCTGATAATTAAGCTTACCGTCAATTTAAAGAGATTGAATTGTTGGGAAATGAAGTCCACTAATGGAAACGATACTTCCCTCTACCTTCAGGTTTAATTTCCTACTGAGTATCTAGCCTTTGTAAAACTCAAACATAAATGTTTTGTCCCCCTTACAAAGAAGTGTTAGGCCTTTTATTGCAGAAAAAGTAATAAACAATACTATTAATTTCAATACGGTGAAAACATACTCTCTCTCACGACTCGACGAACATCCTGGTATCATTTAGTTCGATGACGCATCCTGCATTTTGGAAAGGTTGTGCCACAAACTTGGGTTTCCCATTTCCAGAATACTTAGCGGGATAGAAATGGACCAATTTTCTGGCCAATTTGTAGTCTCGACTTTACTGCTATTTATTCCATGAAAATACCATTGAAAGTATGAAAAATATAAAAGAGTTAAATGACAAAATTGAAGACGTTGAAACTACAAGTTATTACTCAGCAAACGTTGAAACCACATTGCAGTAGTTTATGTTACAAGTTGGATTTATACTGACCTACACGTGGAAGATATGTTGCACGTGTTAACCCCAAATCAAATAAATAAATATAAACTAACTATCGTTCACAGTGTGTGTTACTGATATATTTGAATTTTTCATCAAATATTTGCATTCGAAATATCGCAATCTCTGGTGAATATTCGGTATTTCATTTCTAGAATGGCTGACAGAATCATCACCATGGAAATGCAAATTTGTCTTATCGTGTAAAAAATACTGCTTCTTGTGCAATCAGAAACGTAAAAGTCACTAAACAATGTTCGGCTAGGGCAACTGCATTTTCTGCAATTTTTCCCTGTGAAAGAGTTCCCTAGTACGTGGGTATTACCACGTACCACTTTCTTAAGCTACCCACCTACCCAGCAGGTGGTAGTTGAAGAATATTTTTAAATTTCTTTGAAATTTTGCTTAAAACTTAAAATTTTATTTTTCGAATTTTAAATTTAAAAGTTTATTTTTTTGAAGTTTAAAATTCATTTTCTTTTAAATTTTATTTTCCGAATTTTAAAATTAATGTTTTAAATTTTCTTTTTCATTTAAAATTTAAAACTTTTTATTTTCTTTTAAATTTATTTTGATTAATTATCGTCATGCATATGACCTGGCAACTTCCATATGTAACCTTCAACAATTGACAGTTCAAGATCGTTCTATCGAACTATGTCTTTGAGCAAACATATCCTGCAAATTTCGTTACTTTTCGTCGAAAAATATATCAGTTTCAAGGCCTCCAAACTTTTTTATAAATCTTAAATACAGCATTTGTTGTAATGTCTTATTGCTGCTGCCCGAAGTTTAGCACAACATTACGCATTACAAATTATTTCTTTAGCAAAAGAAAAAATGATCATCTTCAGTCGCGTTTTGTACTTTATTATTTTCTGTCTACTTTATTGTTGTCATGTCATCACAATTCCTAATCGCCACTGTGATGACATGACAACAATAAAGTAGACAGAAAATAATAAAGTACAAAATGCGACTGAAGATGATAATTTTTTTTTTTTTTTTTTTTTGCAAAATATTGAGATAAGCAGAAAAATAAAGAAAATTATTAAATTAGAGTAACGTCTGCCGGAGACAAAAAGAATTTCAATCCAGGAACATTTTATTGGCCTCATAGTCATAAATTGCAAATCCAATTAATATATAGCAATAAAAAGACATCATGTCGTTTAAGTTATTCATATGAGTGTAGTCATGGAAACGAACGTGTTCTTTCTCAACTGAAAAAGACGCAGTTTCGGGCTGGATATGCTAGAGAAAACAAAATGCTTGTTTCTTTAGCAAACCCATTTAAAAGCACTGAGAGAGAGAGGGGGGGGGGCGGCTGCGAACACGGTAAAGTTATTAACTACGTTCATTCGGTACGATAAACCAGTTAAAATACACCGTAAACGGACTCAATTGATGTTTCGGAATGAGCATAACGACATTAGGATGGCCTGGAATCAAGCAAACACTTCATTCTCCAAATTAACCTCCTGTATCGGGGAACTGCTTGATTCAGTGCATTAGTCTGGCGCATACTTCACACACACATTGAATGGAAATGAAAGCTGAGAGACGATAATCGAGTAAGGAGAATGGCCAGGCTTTCTGAAGAAAATAACAAGCAGTTTATTTTCATATATACATAAAATTATATTCTTTAATTTTCTTTAATGATTAGTTTGCGTTCCCATGCTTAATTAAATAATATATTATTTTTACAATTTAAAATAAAAGAAAACAACAAAAATAAATTTAAAGAAAACTAAAATAAGTAATAAATTATTTTGTTAGTCAGAGTTAGGGGTTGAAGATACCAGGGTAACGGATGACAATGCTGTAACCAGTTTAACTGAGGCTCGGCTGTTGCTTTTACCCCCTGGGACGCTGAGTTTCACTCTCTTAGATTTGCTCCCGGTGAGGGGGGGGGTGTCCTGAGAGAACATTTTGAGTCTCCGGGGAAGGTGTTCTTCGGCATAGCCCGGTGAGGGATGTGTCGGTGGATGCTTTTCCCTGGAATATGAGCGGTTCTGCTGGGTGGTGGGGAAGCCTGTCACAGAGTGGAGCCAACGCTGAGTTGGACTGTCTTTTGGCGACTATGGAGTGGTCTAGGGATCGCTATTATGAGTTTCGCTCTCTTCCAAAGTTTTGCTCCCGCTGAGGGGGAGGGGGGGGTTGTCCTGGAGAGCATTTTGAGTCTCCGGGGAAGGTGTTCTCCAGCATAGCCCGGTGAGGGCCTATCGGTGGATGCTTTTCCCTGGAATATGAGCGGTTCTGCTGGGTGGTGGGGAAGCCTGTCACAGAGTGGAGCCAACGCTGAGTTGGACGGTCTTTCGGCCACTATGGAGTGGTCTAGGGATCTCTGAATTTTTAGAGACGGCTTTACTTAGATATAAGGCTGTAACCAATGAAACTTTAACTGTAGCTCGGCTATTGGCGTTACCCAGCCATGACCAGCTTATAGTTAAATAACGTCCCATCCACACATTTTCTTCAATCAGATGAAGGGATGAAGAGCCAAGGGCTCAGTCCATTCCCCCCCCCCAAAAAAAATCAGAGTTAGGGAGGAAAAATCTGAAGTAACGGATGGCAATGCTGTAGCCAATGAAGTTTTAACTGAGGCTCGGCTATTGCTGTTACCCTCCTGCCGTGATGAGTGCATTATAGCTCAATAATAACCCCATCCATACAGATTTTCTTCATTCAGATGAAGGGATTAAGAGTCAAGGACTCAGTCCATCTCCCCCAGCCCCCCCCCCAAAATCAGAGTTAATTTAGACGTAGTGAAGAAACTTCTCATTGATATACTTGGTTTAATCCATCATCCAAGTGTAAGCAAACAAAGTTTGCGCCTGAAGTAACTTCAGGACTGGGGCAACTCGTGGCAAAGTTGGAATGAAATATATTGCATAGCATTATTCATATCCACAAGGCGATGTGCTTTGTATTATGGGATAGGATACTAAGGCAAGTGATGTGAAGTCATATCACTTTTGCCATGAGTTGCCCCAGTCCTGAAGATACTTCAGGAGCAAACTTTGCTTACACTTGGATAATGGATTAAACCAAGTATATAATTTCTTGGTATTTTTAATTAATAGTATAACCTAGTGAAAAAACTTTCAACAAACTTCTCATTGATATTTACTTTGGGTTGGGCTCCGACTGCTACTTCCCAGGGAGTAGAGAAGATCTGCTAGGTGACTGGTTTTTGCCTGCCACTGAGTGGAGCCACATCTGTTTCCTGTCCTGGAGCGATACAGATTATGAGCGATGAGTTTAGTAAAGATCCTTTATTAACTGAGTGATCTTGTAGATAACTCAGTTTTGGAGAGGTATCCCCGCGCATTAACATACGTACTTATAAAATCATCTCAAATATTGAGCTAGGTGCCTAAAAAAGAAAAATGTAATTTAGAAATTGTTGCTTTACCGAGATTATTTTTAAAATAATTACTGGCATTGTTGTTGCTGCTATTATGATATTGTTCGGATTTTTGAGAAGAATTTCTATTCAGAATATTTAAAACAAAAATGTCAGTCAGTCCTCAATTTCTCAGCAGTTAGGTTTTTCAAGTTGTCCAGGAATAACTAATCAAAGTCGGGGTGTTTATGGAGTAAGAGTTCTCCTAATTCCCATTCTTTTTCGAACATTTAGTCTTAAATTTTTAGAAACAAACTACTTACCCTACTCAAGGAGTAGTCATGTGGCTGCTACTGAAGTTCCTATATTGTGATGTTTTAGATCTCGAAGTTATGAACATTTCGTGTGTTTCAGTGGTATGAAAAAAATAAAGAGATTAATTGTCGTCTTTGATTTTTATTTAGTAACTAATCCTTCGCTTTTTACGTTTATTATATGTGAGAGCTGACTTCAGCCATCTTTGAAGTTTTGCTTCGCTAAGGAAGTGTGCTTCGATTTTAGTGAGGAGGCTTTGCGTGAATTTTAAATAAGAAATTAGCGAGGGATTCTTGAGATCTCACAGTGCTTTACTGTGCGTGCTATAAAAGCATTACTTTTTAATAATTATACAGAATTTTTGTAGTTGCACAATAGATCGATCGATATCAAAGCATTTAATGGTATGCATGCAAATGTCTTGACAAACTTTTCCTGCTCGATGAATGATGAAAGGCTGTAAAAGTTTAATGAGTTATTTTTCAGCACATTAAATTTTCTGTTTTCGTAACTGCTAAACGGTTTTTGTTTCTTTTGGAGATCACAAACCTCAAGCCTTTTAGTATTTGCTGTAAATGCATTTTGAATTTCAGTTTTAATGAATTGTTTGTTGATATTTTCATATTATGAGATTAAGCTTTAGTTCAAAGACTATAAAAATCAGCAGCATCAGCATGCTTATGAAGGATTTAGGCCTAGAGTGGCCTGTTCAGGCCTTTGAAGTCATCGTGTTGAATTTCTTAAGAGGACGTCTTGGTTTTCTTTTTCCAAATGTTTTGTAATTTAAGGCTTGTTTTTAAGGATGGAGTATAAAAGTATTGCGAACGTGACTAGTATAATGATTAAATTAAAAAAAAAAAAACTTACCTCTTTGTCAATATTCAAAGTTGAATTCAAAATTTAAATTACAAGCTCCACTCAATTCGCTTTCAAAGAATCTCTTTTGGATGAAAGACTTGGTTTCGAAACCCGTTTAGGACGCTAAGAGCCTTATCAGGACTTTTCGACTAAAGGAATTTTTCAACTGAAGATATTATCCGTATGAAACCAATTAACTCAACCATAAGTTTGTTTCATACGATTAGGGAAGAGTTTTTTCCCTCCCGCAAATTCGACTTTTTAATCATAAAACAGACAAATCGCACAAAACAGACAGCACCTGATGGCCACAATACACTGGATAGGATTAATCGTCCTATCAGAGCTGAATTAGATTTGAAAGGACTTGGTTGTGAGAGACTATTGAGCTTAAAACAAAAGGGAAAACGAGATTGGGAATCCCCAACGACATAAAATTTGAGATATTATCCTCCGCAGCCTACATCATTCAATCATGTTCTATGAGAGACTTCCACAAAGATCTGATTGTTAGTTCCAGACCGATAAGTGAGAGTAAGCACCGAATTATATCACAAAACTAGACAGCTGATTCTGAGGGTGCATGTGAGGAATTTGATAATGATGATGATTCTGCTCTGAGTAATTGTAGCAGAAACAAGGTATGTAGCAGGGACTACAAAGATTTAAAGAAAATTTACAATTGACTATTATCTTCACTTTCAATCCACACGGTTTAATCACATTCATAGAAATATAGAATGAGCTTAGACAGACTTTCTTTAGTCTATATAAACTGTTCGTTTCACATGTAAAGTTAAAATGGACTGCAAAATTTTTATCAGCGAAGTGATTAGTCTAGTGAGACTTCAAAAATTCGTTTGGATTATTTATAATCACAACTGAAATCCGTTTCAACTTTAGGTCTGAAATGAATAGTATATAGAGGAAAGAAAACCTGTCTGATCTTATTAAGAATTTCTTTTGGTTTCCAATTTTTACTCTGATTTGCTTTGTTTTTCTGGAAGGAAAAGTCTAACCTACCTTATCATCTCAACTGTCTTAGTCTTGCCTGAAAGGAGCCTAGAGATTTTGTCTTCATAGACGCAAATGAACAGAGCTCTCATTGTCTGAAAAGTAATACCCAGCATCACTATTTATTCATAAAAACATTCACACAACCTTGGCTACTTTGGGGATGTAAATCTAAAAGAAGCCCTCGATGACAGACGCTATCAAACGCATTGGAAATGTAAAGAGTAATGGAACAGGTTTCTCTAAACTTTTCCATGGAATGAGTACAAAGATGAGTGACATAAGCCAGTCAGGAGTTCTGTGGATCCAGGTTGGCGAAATCCATACTGGTGGTAACTAATCAGATGGTATTCTGAAGCTATTAAAGAAGTTGACCGTTGATAACCTTCTCCATTACTTTAGACGAAACTGATGTGAGAGCAAATAGGTCGATTGCCTGATGGTAAAATCTCCTTTTTTTTGGGAACTGGTTGTGTTCCATGACGCTGATAAAATAGATGATTAAAAGGTTAGTTCAGGAGCACATCTCTTGAGCACAATGGGGTAATTCCATTAGAAACGGCTATCTTTGTGATATGCAAGTTATTCAAGTCTTCCGATGTCTTTCTGGTTACATGAAGCATGAGATGCAATGTTCCAGACAAAGGAGGTAGTTTGACATGGTCATCTGTGAAAGGATTGGAAGGGAAGAATAAAGCCAAAACATCAGCCTTTTCTTTAGGTGATGTTATCGTTAGGGGTGAGATAGAGGAGGTAGCACAGATGGACAAAAGTTGCGCCCTACAGTTTTGGTGAGGAAGCAGAAGATGCGACTGCCAGTGGAACAAGCAGTGAGTTTTCTACGTTCATACTCGTTGAATTTAGAAGGGAAAAGGCTGTGCCCTTTAAATGTAGTCTGATAAGTGTTGTGGACAGTTGCAGTCTGTAAAATAACCTGGTATTTTGCTCTCAAACTGCTTGTGAAAGACTGACCATGGAAAGAAAGAGTAAAATTTGCGTAAGCACGGCATTGTTTATTGTCAAACGCGCGTGATTGTGAATGGTTGAAGGAAAGAATAACGTCCCACCAGAGACGAAATTCGGATGGAAGTGTGGTCTGAATTACCAACAGGAGTAGTCATACATATATATTTAAAAACTTGTCACATTTCTCTGAATACACTTTTATAAAAAATAGGAAATTTAAACTAATATCCGTAATGTAATATTTGTTGCCACTATTTAGATAGATGAGTTATTATCTCATCTTTTCGTAATATTTTAGCCTCACACTTTGGTTCTTGAGTGCATTCTAAATGGAAAGCGTGTGAAACAGTAGGAGTACAAAAATGGTAACAATGTCATGAAAATAAATGACCCATCAGGAAACAGAGTAATATTAGCCTAATTAGGATGACTGCCTAATTGTAATACGTTATGTTAAAGCAACATTTGTCTTAAATTGTATGCATTTAAATAATGAAAAAAAGTTTAGAAAATTATATTTCTTATAAAAAACGTTAAAAATTAAAATTATATTTAAATAATTTATTCCAAAACACTAATTTCCTTATATATAGTTTATATTGGATCCATGCATCTATACACCTTTTATTTTAACAGAAGTATTTTCAATAAGTTTATTATATGCCTTGTTATTGTTTATTTATATTTATAACAACATCATTTCGGATTTTGTGATATTATGTTATAGTTGACCTTGATACCTTGATACGTGAACTATAACGTTAGTTTGGGATCTGCTGTTATAATATGACATGAGAAGCGCTATTAGATAAAACCTTGCTATCATTCCTTATATAGTAGTAGTAGATTAGGAACTGCTGAAGTACGTTTTCAAAGAAAACGTAATACTTTCGATAGTATAGCTTTAACTTCTAAATAGGGAATAAACTTTAAGATGATTTTGAAAAAATGTCTGCTTGTCATTTGCATGGTACATTTTAAACTGTTGACACAAACACATTCACATCTGTAGCCTCAGTTTGTTCTTCTTTTTTCTTCATAATGTTACTTACTTCTTACAGCGGCTGAAAAGAACACTGGCCATAGAGCCTTCCTCTACTGAAGATCTATACTACACAAGACAATTATTGTGCTATTCTCTATACTAACAAATTAGTGAATTGTGATTTAAAAATAAATTAGACAATTCTTTTGAAAATAGAAAAAGGCATCCTTCCCTGTTTTTTTTTCCGTTATGAATTTTCTTAGAATGAATTGTTTATAAAGACTGAAGACACCTATGAAATTATAAAAAAAACATGAAAAACGAACTATTCCCATCAGATTTTAATGGCAGTTTATAGTTAATAACTTATTCGATCTGAAATTCAAAGATATCGCCCGCATTTTTTTTTTTAAGAATGGCGATGAAATCTTTGCTTAAAATTATTCAACAAATATTCACCGTACTAATAATTAATTTCACAAATCATTGTCGTCAGTGGATAATATTTAAATATAACCTTATCCCGTTCTCTAAAGGTTGTAAACCTATCGTATAATATTTATAACTATGGGTGTGCTAATGTCATTAAAAAATCGATTGTCACTAACATCCCTTATTGCCAGATTTTCCTTGGCACAGATTTCAAATCGAACTTCCTGAATTGAATCTTCAATTTAAAAAAAAAAGTAAATGCAGCACTATTATGCAACTTTCTCGGTTTTATAACAGCGCCTTTACTACTTCTAAAAGAATACCGAGATAAGGAAAATACATATTCAGTCCTCAGGTTGAAGTAGTAAATGTTAACCTCTTTGGCAAATTTAGTCAATTTCATCTGTTATTAGCTTACATTTCATAAGATGCTGAAATCATAAGTTGTTAAAATTTCGAGTTCACGAAAACCTGTCATCTGGAGTTGTACATCAGATGAGGCGCTTGACAGTCCAACTCGGTGAACAGATCCATACATGTTTGTATTGTACAGAGAACAGCATCACTTTGTATCGTTGCACAAACTGATACAGTTTAAGATGTGTGTGTGCAATCAAAATGGTATCCCGTCCAGGACGGAATACTAAAGCATTATCTTAAGTCTCTGAACATTAAATCCGAATGTAACTCCATTCTGCTCTCTGTTCTCTTCCCAGTTTGGCTCTTAAAGACCTGCTGTCTGCTTAAACTAATTAATAATTTCTTTTTGCTCCACTCCAAAACTGATCTTCCCACCACTTTAATAACTACTTTCCGAATAAGACAGATTCATACATTTATCACCCCCTTTGATCAGATAAGTTGAAAAAAGAGAAGTCTGGAAAGATAATTATATTCCCCTTCTGTTTATCTTTGAGTTTTATATGAAGCACTTTCTTTTACTTTGAATTCAAACGAAATAGAAATGTTGCGATCTTTTTTAATATCTCAACCTTCACTTATTGGTTACGTTCCTTTAAAAATTCATTTATGTGTGTTTTTCAGTTTCTTTCGTAGTTCGTACGATATCTTTCAAAACATCTTGTTTCAGGTAAGCTATTACTAATTTCTTATATGTATTTTGTATTTCACTCTTAAGTATTTAAAAATAAACTTTGCGAACAGGATCGAACAAGACTCATTTAAACCAAGATTTTAAATACAGTTCGTATACTCTGAGCTGTATTTAAAAATTCTAAATTATTTATCGCTGCTAAGAGCTAGCAATTAACTTGCATTCAACCAAATGACAGAGAAGTAAACGCGATTTAGTATTTGGTAAATTTAAATACATTCTCTCTAAAAATTTAATCACACCCAGAAAGTATAGAAGGGAGGAACATTTCTCCTGTATTTTTATTTTATTTTATATATTTATTTTATTTATTAATTATTTTTGTGAGGTCTTCATGCAGCATGCAGTACATTGAGAACAGGATGTTATTCTGCCATCATAAAATTAGTTGTAATTCATAATAGCAACAGTATGCAGCATTTGACATAGTATTCATTGACCTACTGCAATATATGATCTAAACATTACTTACCATCCAACGAAATCATTTGTTCAGAATAAATTCCCTGAATAGGAAGATCGGTTTGGTCTCTGATTCTGAATGATGGATCATCTTTCCCTAAGAAGGTGCCGATTACCACTTTGGAGGTCTTTTTCCTGAGGCACGCAGCATCCCGACAACCACTTCTCTGTTGAAAGAAGGCACGATTGTACTTGGACACATCTATGAAGGTGTGGTTTAAGATATCTTGGATCGATCAGCCAAGCACTTCTGAAAAGTCCTTCGGCCACTGGAGATGCCATCATGACCACAATAGATGCGGCACCAGCATCTGCGCCAAATACTGTCACCTGAACAAGGCAAAGCAAGAACAGCAAATGAGAAAAGTGCTGAGACACTGAAAACAAATTATACTACAATTAGGTTTCGACTTGGAATGCTTCAAACCTTTTACAAGCAGTCTGAAGTATTCATGTTTTTCTGTTGTTTAGAAGTGTTTTACTTTGATTAAATTTGCAGTAGTTATTTCGTTAAGGTGTCAGCTGTTTAGCAAACATCTAAAACTTAATTAATGTTAACCATTTTTGTTTGTTATTGAGTTTTCCTTTAAAACTTGATGAATATGAAGTGAGCACTACCCACCTTTTGTGCTATTAAGACTTGTCTGAGGAAAATGACTGCACAGATCTTAATCCAATAGAATGCCTTTGTTACGAACCGGAACTCTGGGTAGAGGATAGGTCAGATTGGTGAGGCCAACAAGAGTGCATGAACTGGTGGTCATGGGGAACAGTGATTGAAGTACCTGACTCATATCACCACAAACGGACTGAATATATTTAGGAAGGTTTAAACTTGGATCAAGGCTAAGGATAACTCAGTATGCCACTGAGGTAAGTGAAAGGGGTTTCTCTGTAGATTTGGCAGATTAATGATCCTTTGACGGACTGCTTTCTCCATGGCGGTAATTACACACACCATGATGCAACGGGATTCGAACCCACAACCTCTTGATTGGAGAGCGGAAATAC
Organism: Typopeltis vanoorti; assembly: GCF_054136105.1. Lineage (NCBI taxonomy): Eukaryota > Metazoa > Arthropoda > Arachnida > Uropygi > Thelyphonidae > Typopeltis > Typopeltis vanoorti. The sequence goes on along the minus strand of NC_143555.1, from coordinate 107,585,457 downwards.
TATCTATATCTACTATGCTAGCTAGACCGTTTCACAAAAAAGACATTGTGAAATCTTATTTATAGTAGCGAACTACTAACTAAGGTTTTTCCTTTTATTATCTTTATTACCTGAAGTTACACTTTTCACTTTATGTATTTGTGCTAAATTCTTTATTATATATTCAATTATTATATTCCGGTGCTTTTGGAAATAGATATTTTTTCTCGTTTAAGTCTATTCATTCAAAGAAGGAATACGCAATTAAAAATATAGACTGAAAATACCCGTTTATTATTTTAATTTTTTTTTAAATCAACCTTCACAACATTCTGTTTCCGTTCTTGAGTAATTTCCTTCACGAGCCTGCACTCCATCATTTGATTTCACGATAAGCATTACGTCTCAGAGCTCAGACCAGGCTTTCATCCAAAACAGATAAGACATACTAAGTTAATTTTCTACTTGGTGATAAAAAGCAAAATTCTGAACTAACTTAATTTCCACCCGCTAATATGGTGCCGTATCATCGAATGTAATGCGACATTAAATAATCCCGTAGCGATAAGACCCTATACGAGACGGTTTCTGTGTGAACAATAACGTTTTAGATAATGAGCGAAATTAGTTGTAAGAAAAGATTTAGCGAGATGTTAAGATCATTCAATATTCTTTGATGTTCTTCAAGAAACCAACACAAATATATTATTTATTTTCTCATAACAAAAAAATCTATAATAAAAATGCCAAAAAATTCGTACACTTCTTCCACTTCCCAGTTGACTATGCCCCTATCACCAAGTACTATCCTCTCTTTAATTCTTTCGATGCCAGGCATAAAAATCCTTCTTCAAGCAGCTTTTTTTTTTTTTCAGAATGAAACAAATATTTCAGTCACAGGAAATATATTACAACTTGAGATAGGAAATGAAGTAGAAAATATTATAAAAAATCCCTTCACATAACGTGAATCTCAAAATTCCTAATGACTTTCAGATCAGCCATTGGTGAGGTTTTGTGGGGGGGGGGAAGAAATTTAGAAAATTGTATAATAGTATTTTCAATTAAAGGTGAGTTAGTCGATCTCATACTCAAGTAGCAGAGATTTTTCTCCCTTAAGTTCTGTTTTGCCTCCTACAAAACAAGCAAACGAGATATGCTGTGTGGACTATGATAAAGCACAGATGATGGATTATCCCATCTTCTTTGAGTTGTGCAGCGCAGATGGTCTCGCCCGAAAAGTCCTGGGATTCTGTTGAGGTGTTATGCAGTACTAACAGTTGTTTAATTAAAAATTTGTTTGTCAAGAGCTTTCTGCCTTTTGGATGGCTAGTAATCGCCTTTTATGGTGCTATTTGTGGCCAAGTCTTAAACCTCCGTAGCTCAGTAGGTATAGATCATTATTTTTTCTTGTTGAGAGACCTGGGTTCGAATGCCGTCTAGAAAGCGAAGAACCTTTATCAGGGTTTTCGTAAGATGGTGTCGAATGTCCGTGTGGGCATCCCGGCCCTTTTATCACAATACGCTAATAATAATAATCAAGTCTGACTAATCTTCATAACCTCCCTATAGTGGTTTCATCCGTTTACTAAAGAGTATGCAAATATCGTTAGGTATATCTGATAGGATTTCTACGGAACTCTGTGGTGCTGTTCTGCCTGCTAATATATCATTAAAAATTAAAGTTAAAATTCTAATGAGTATCTTCTTTTAGTATGAGAACATCGATATGCACTTCTGCTGACCTTTAACAAAAGCAAACGAGGTATTTTAATCTTTTTAGTATCATAGCTTTTGATTTTGTCTTCCCGAATTAGAATTACAGGTATCCTTCGATTAACGCCGTTAATTAATCTCTCTATGTTACCGCGTATATCAAAATCGCGTTAATCAAATCTAATAATCAACGGTAAAAAGTATAATTGGTCCATGATCGATTACTGTATTAATAATTCGTTTTATATAATATTTAGGAAAGATAAAAAAAAATGCCAAGTAAATGTTTAATAAATACTTGTACCTACATTAGTTACTGCATTTTTTTATCAAAATAAGTTATCAAGAGTCGTTTGAACAGTTTTAGTTATTTTTCGTATCGGCATAAATTCTCTGCAAACAAGCAATATAACATAAAAAAACACTGCAAATATAATACATTATGGTACAAATTAAGTGGATATTGAGTCCAACATTATTTCATAGCCGAATATATAGAAACTAAAAGATTCGATGGATGCAAGCATACGCAACCTTATGAGCAATTCGTAGTAAAGATGGGGTAAGCTCCAGGTCACTTTCCTTAGTATTTTCCATAATGTAAAGCACATCTCTTAGAGGACATGTATGATAAATAAGCCTTTGGCTCTCTATTTCAGCAATACATGATGGTTTATTTATTTTCAGTTACAATATAGAAATTATTGAACAAAGAATTAAAAAAAAAAAACTAAACCATACTATACTGACATCGGAGTTCGCGGTATCTCTCAGATACAATTTACTGTCAAATATCACAATCCTTTACATAACACGTGTTAAACCAAACTGACAGCGAAAAAACTGTGCGGAATATCACTCGTAACATAAGAATGCACGGCTACTCAAGACCTCCAAGCTATACACTGAACTGTGTAAGAATATTTATATTAAACATTTTGCATGTATCTGTCAGATCAGCTGCGAGATCCGCAGGGTTCAAGGAGCGTTAATCAAAACTCTTGCCGCGTATATCAAGGGATTGCCGCAATTAATTTCGCCGCGTTAATCAAATCCCGCTTTAAGCAAAACTGCGTTAAGCAAGAGATACTTGTACTTGGAAATTAATTTGGTCCATACTGAATTAAATGAACCCAGCTGAACTGTAGTAATATGTGTGTGTCATTATCATTAATATAAGTTTCGAATTGAGGGAAAATTTATAAGTTGATAATCAGAAATTTTTGTGTGGTTTTAAACTGCGTATATAAAATAATAATATGTATATGTGTGAAGCATAAACTTTTGTATTTCTTATAATAGGTTTGTTGGTTCATGATCGAACAATTGCCTTGTTACATTGAAACATGATGATTAGTTTACCGAACAGAGTTTAAAATGTGGAATATCATGAAAATTAACTTCAGCCATAACTTGATCTGCCAAAATATCTTAATTAATATAACTTTATTCGAAGTACCGTCTTAACTTATATAACTTTATCTAGGAAAAGCTTTAACTAAATTAAACATTAAAATACAATGAACTTGAAATACAGCCTATCTAACACCACAACGATCATCCTGATAGGGAAATAGGAATAATGTCACTGGACATTTAAGATTATTGTACTTAGGAGATACTTATTTAAAGTGCATAAAAGTAATTCATGTAATAATATTCAATAATTACTTTGTTCGGATCTCCTCCGAAGCAACTGATGTTTTCTTTGACCCATCGAAGAGCCATCAGCTGGTCCCATATTCCGTAGTTGCCCAGTGAGTCGGTAACGACGTTGTCTACTATAACGTCCAGTGCCATGAACCCTATAGTATAAAGTCTGTAATTCATCGAGACGAAAACGGCATTCACACTTTTGGAAACTCGTCCAGATGGGCTCAATCCAGGTTGATGTCCGCTGCCTAACTGTAGGAATCCTCCATGAATCCACACCATCACCTCCAGACCTGCCTGGAGAAAATAGGAAGTGGTAATAATGATCAAAAAACAAAAGTCTTACTTCATGTACTCAAATCTCTTTATTGTATGGCAAGAAAGAAGATTATGAATAGTTTCGAGAATGGGTTTCAGTTATTTATATCAAAGAACTGAAATGTAGTTTAATTTCCACTCCAAAATGTATTTTATTCCAACGTTTTAACTTGTTAAGCTTTAGATTAAAACACTGCGAATACTAATTTAAATTTTTAGTTTTATAATTCACTGATACATTTCGATACATTTTAAGCACTCTTTCGTTAGATGTGCTTACGTTTTCATTAAAATTCATGCAATCGCTGAGTTCAATTATTAATATTCATTTAAAATTTTATTAATACTTAACGTATGATATTCACATCTCAATTCATTCTAATAGTAAAATATCTAGCTGAACAATGAGCACAAAGTAGTTCAGAATGACCCATATCGAGGTACGTTCTTTCCTCTTCTACTTTTAAATCGTTTTATCCGTTTCTTTCTAAAGCATTTGGATTGTTTTAAAGTTATGATTTTAATTTTAACTGAATAGGTTACATTTCCATACCATAATATCACAATTACTTCCATTTAAAAGTTTCAGTGACCAGTTTGGTGGTTTCAAATCGACTGATGGAAGTTATTTGCCACCATCCCCTCACAAAAGAGACAATTCAGCCCACGAACATACCCAAACGAGAGAACATAATACTTGGCGTCAGCTGTTTCCAGATAACTGCAAACAACGAACATGCATCTACGCCCTTAAGCTAGACCAGTAAATCCGGTATTTATCAACCTCTTCTAGTCTTGGCTTCCATTCATCAATCAAAACAATCTTATTTTCGGGTAATCATTGCTGAATGGCATAATTCTATTGGAAGTGCAGAAGTAATAGGTGTGTTTGTGAACAACAATATTCATACCCGTGCACCCATGCTGCTTTCTGGTATAAAGAATCATCATTCAATCTAACAGCCACGATTGGTTTATGGCTTGGCTGTTCTTCATGGTATTTTCTATTCATCCTCATTCAGTCGACTAACTATAGAATGCCTATTGATATGACGATAGATATTTTGTGGATCTTAGGTTTCTTCTATTATCAGTTTGCTATTTCTGACCACATGGCCGTCGAGATCTTTCTGCTCATCATCTCATTCTCAGTATATCCAAAATAATGTTGCAGGAAGCCAATCCACTAGGACAATATGTTCGATACACTTACTTCTTCAACATGGTAGGAGAACGGATATGAATCCCACAGTGAGTATGGAGGTTTTAAGATAATAGATTATTTTCATTTACTTGTTTATTTAGAAGCTTGAAAAAAAAGTAAGTTGACGACAGACTTAAATAACACTACTTTTATCCACCAATTATTTTAATGAGTGCTCATTGGCCAAAGAAATTTCACACGTGATGCTTTCCATTTACTTTAGTGTATATCTCATTTGACAAGGCAAGCTCAGTTCCACACGTTGCAATGAAACCGTTATGACGTCAGATGTCTATTAATGTAGCCGAGATATTTCCATTAGGATCCAACAGCAGAGACATTAATTGCACCGAAATAAATTTTAATTTACTTTAAAGAAACTGCAAATTTTTATTGCAAATTATCCATGTGTATTTATTGGGTCGTTGGGATCGATCTCTGTTCATTTACTTGATAATAGCTAGCATTGCATGACCAAATCTATGTCAACATGCCTGTGCTTCCCATTTCGTCTTTCTGTAAGTGAAGGCCGACATTCTGCTTGCAGCAAGCAGGCTGTTATTTGCTCCGGAGGGTACCACCTACAGCGGGCGATGATATATAGTCGGTCAACGTAATTAGCAACTCTCGTTTTCCTTACTGGATGATCGTACGTTTATTTCTATTCACTGTGTGAAGGATGCATGCGACAATGAACGGATGATCACTGGGATGGGAGGTTAATTTGGGAGAACGAAGTGTTTGCTTGATTCGAGTCCTTCCGACTGTCGTTGTGCTACATTCCTGGAAAGTCAATAGAATCCATTTAGAGTACATTTGAAGTTGTTTACTGCTTCTGAGGAAGGTAAGTAATTCTTTTATTATGTCGTCAGCTTCTTTTAGTGTCTTTATATGGATCTCTGCTACAGGGCGATGAGGTTTGCTAGAGGAAAAAATCTAACTTTTTCTGTGAAATGAATTCATAGAAAAAGTTGGGAATAAACACCGACAACTATTCTTTAGACATAAGATCACGTGATTAAGCTAACAGCTTACAAATTTCATTGTGTTGTATTTTTGATGAAAATTAAATATGTATTATCAAATAAATAAACACAAACACGCACTAGACCATCATTTCGCGTAGAATGCTACTACAAAAATACAAAACATATTATTCTGAAATTTACAGACTTAATTCGCAGTCATTATTTTTATTTATTTTTTTTTTTTTTCAGGCAGGCAGGATAATGGCAGTTAGTAGGGTAGGCACTTTAACGTAACACAGTAACGTCATTGTGGGCGTGGCTTCACGGGATTGGAATGTTAGGAATTTCCCTGTGGGCATATGTGTCAATGGCTTCAGTTCTTGTATTTTGGTTCGAGTATGGAATTATGGGTGATGGTAGAGATAAGGATTCGTGTTGTGATTGGTGGGACACTTTGAACCAGATGAAGATCAAGATAAGATAAGGAATCGTGATGTGAATGTTTGTTGTTATAGAGAATGGAATGTTAGGAATTTTCCTGGGGGTATATGTGTCAATGGCTTCAGTTCTTGTGTTTTGGTTCTCGTATGGCATTATGGGTGATGGTTGAGATAAGGATTCGTGTCGTGATTGACACGAATCCTTAAAAACATGAATAATTTGTTTTGAGGACAAAAACATGTCCACAAAACAAATTACCTAACTGGCAAAGCAATACCATAAGAAGATCGCTTCGAAAGTTCTGCACACTGTAGACAATGTTAAATGGAAAGAATCACTGGTTACGTTTCCAGTGAATACTTTTCCAAAAGATGCTTAGATTCTTTCGTATTTAGTTTAGTGTGAATTACGAATCTTCGCACTGTCACGCAAAATGCACTAATAAGGAATGTTACCAAAAAGGTGTTATGCTAATTATAACTATGGCCAATAATAATAATAATTTGTGAGTTCAACAAATCTTCATCATCGGCCTGTAGAGTAAGATAGGCTGAGAGTCAGCAGATAGTAGGAGAGTAAATATAGATAGAATGCATAGTAGTAGAGTAGGTTAAAGAGGCCTCAGTTGATTTTAGCTGTTTGCTCCCCAGGGGCGTTTCTAAAACGGTCGTTGATTTTTCACTTTAAAAAAAAAGAAAAAATCCTAAAAAGGAAACATGTAACAAAAAAACAAAAACATGAAGTACAGAGAAACTAAAAAAATATAAAGGATTGGAAACCAAAGTAGAGAGGTGGGGGAAGGGTCTGGCCTGAGTGATGCAGCTCACAAGGAGCTGCACCGCCTCGCTGTAAGCCTTCGCTGCTCAGGTTCTCAGGCCCTCCCCCACCTGTGGGAACTAGAGAACAGTATTGCTGTGGATGGGAAACCATGGGATGGTTATTGTGGCTGTCGCTTGTTATGGGCAGTCATAATTCTTTTAGCCACCTCACTTTCCTTGGCCATGTCTAATTTGGCGAGAGCAATGAAGAACGCTGATGCCGCCGCCTCGTCTATGTCCATGGCTACCTGTACTTGCTCAGGGGTGATTGGTCTGATGTCTTCAACAAATAAATCACCCCATTTTGCACTAACTACATTATGACCATATTTCCCTGTGCGGAGGAGCTCAGGTTCCCCTATTCTCACTATTGCTTCTTGAAATTTTTCTGCCATCCCAGGGATACCTTTAACTAGATGTTTTAGAGTCTCCCCTGCTTTCGCATGTGGATTCTCTAATTCTTCTATTTCTGCTGGTTTTTTTTTGTTTTTTTCATCTCCTTTTCCTCTGGACTGAGGGGTCTTTTGAAGGGAGGCTGTTTGCCTCCATATTTTATGTTCCTTCTTCTTTTTCTCCTGCGATTTCAACATGTGTGGCAACTTGCTTTTTGGTTGGTTCTTCATGAATTTCTCCCTTCTTATCTTTGGATTTTATGGCAGCATTTTTTTTCTTATTGCTCTCCTTAGGTGGTGTGATGGTATGGCTTTCTGCTGCAACCTTCAAGTTTGGGGAATCTTTCTTTTCTATATTGCTAGTATTGCCTGGCAGTATTGTTGTGATGGCACCTCCCATCCTTTCTGTCAGGGTTCTTGATGGGCAGGTGTTCACTTTGTGGTCTGTGGCACCATATTTTAGGCAGGCTGCCTCACACTTATCCAGGTTGTGGCCTGCCTTGAGGCAGTTTTTACACTTCGTTTTCGGGCAGTCGGCCCCAAGGTGGGTGAAGGCTCCACATCGGAAACATTGTTTCTTTACCCCAGGGTAATTAATCATTACTCTGGCAGATCCAATGACAATAAAGTTGGGAACTGGCGTTTTCATATCTAGGGAGATGGTTACTTCACCTGACTTCCATGTGGGATTTTCTGCATCATTTAACACTTCCACATTGCGTAATATGCCCCATTTCCCGAATATGTCGTGGATAATCTTTAGATCAGTTTCAACATATTCCAAAGGGAATCTGGGGATTCTAAGTAAATTGGTGATACTTCCCACCACAAATGAGACTATTTTTTCCCCTTACAATCAAAACCTCCGAGTAGTTTATCTCTGGTTTGTATACTTCTGACGACTACTTGGAAGCGGTCACCGCCGAAAGGAGTAAATCCGAAAATCTGGTCAGCACCGACTGTTTCGATGAGGGCTTTGGCTAAACATCGAGGATGCAGATCGGCATCCACTTCTATTCCGAGTGTCCGCGTACGCGCAAAGCCATAGCTGGTTAGGGGAGGGGGACCTAAGCTATTCCCACCACTACCAAGTGTTTAATATTTCCCCGGTCAGGGGTTTGGGAAGATCTGTAAATTTCCGATTAAATATCGTGAACCACGATGGGACTCGTACCGATATTAACGGTTAACAACAGATACTACGAAATGCTAGTAGCCTGTTAAACTGATACGCACAGACACTATACACTTGATCTTAGCCAAAAGGCCAAGAAGCGGTTACAATCAATTTGGACAGCTAACAATCTAAATGATAACCACCATATTATTTACTTCCGAAATCGCGAAGTTAAAGCGAATAGTATTATTGAGACAATTATCATCCCGCTAGGTACGTTGGTGAAATCTGTTGATCCTTCAATTTTGTATTTTAATTAATTTTTTTATGTGATGGTGTATCTTAACTTATTTGATTTTTTTTATTATGGTCTAAATTTATGAAACAAATTTTTATAAATATGGTGTACTTAATTAAATAAAAGAGTAATTTTAGATGAAAAATTCAATATAAACTTGATTATCTAGTTCTATCATTGATTACATTCCGTACACTTCTTGAGATATGTCAGTGCTGTGGTTGATCTATAAGCTATATTTTGGAGTGAGACACATCAATCCACGTTCGTTCATGACATCCTTAAATGAGACACCTAAGCCTACTATGTTATATATGTGCAGACTCTCCCCTAATATTTGCAAGCCTGGAACAAGAATACAAATAGAGTTCTTCATACTATATGTCTAAATATTTAAAAGTTCTAAATCAAGCTAACAAAATGTTGAATAAAATAAGTTCTATACTCCTACCTTGACAAATATGCCTTCATAACGACAAAAATATTTAATAATACAGTACGTGTAAAGTTATGGATTCATAAGTTAGCAAAATATTAGTAATGGCTGAATTTAATTATTATTACGCATGTCTGGGTGTTGGTTGATTGGAGCAAAGTTTGGAATTGAATACAATTTGTGCTCACGATTTACACATGTAAGATAAGACTTTGATAGTCCTTATAAGGACTGGCTTAAAGGGTCGAAGCAAGAATGCTTTTCATCTTCCCCGTTATCTGTAGAGGACAGTGTAAAGTGCTATTGAGCTATTAAAGCTCTGATCATGGCAGGAGGGTAACAGCAATAGCATAGCCTCAGTTAGAACTTCATTGGCTACAGCATTGCCATCCATTACCCTCCAAGGGTTTCATCCATCAACCTTCCAAACCTTCAAGTGAATCTGCCAGAGCAAGACTTTGATATTATGTTATGTATAATTGATATAAATGACTTATATATTTTAAAATTAAGGTTTGTTTGATGTATATAAAATTAGGGAAATAATATGTAATAAAATTATTAAAAATTAACTTAGAATTAATATAATTTATTATTGCATGATTTATATATATACAAAATATTTAAACACGCAATGATATACGATGCTTCCTTACCGAGGTGTCCAAGGTGGGCGTCCAAACATTGAGGAATAAACAATTTTCACGACCCTCATATTGTTTAGTGTACGGATTCTGTTGAAAACAAGGAGGACCAAAAGTTTTTGCTTTGTTGCGACGTCTGCCGTCACACCACGATTTGTGTGACCACAAAGGCACTGGTTCCCTCCATCTTAAATCTCCAACTGGAGGATGTGCGAATGGAATACCCTATAATTGTTGAAAAAATATATATATACATATATATATACACGCTGAATAACAAAACAAATTAAAAAAATGAAAGATGATGGTGTTCTGAATCCCAAAGCATCGGTTGGTATTACCTCAATCGTTTATCAAGAGTTAATGAGCTGCAGTATTTTGGTGCTTTCATTCCCAGAAGGAACCGTTGTTTACGATCTCCCTGAAATACACTTTTCGCCATTATATATTCTGTCTTCAGGTGTGAGTGTTACAAATATGCCATTAGATCTCTGTGACAGAAAGCGATGTTGAGTAATACAAGGTACATCAATGACACTGCAAAGCACACGGGAATGATTGTTGTATGGTGAAAGGTGTGAAAGGCGACACGTCAGAACATGACAAGTGTGTTCCTTCGAATAAATCAGCCGACGTTGGGCAATTATAAATAAATTAATAACCGCTTGGATAAACAGTAGTGGAACGTTTGCACAGATGGCGTTGATGGTTAATTTCGTCTCCATGGAACAGCGGCTCCGACTATAGCATGAATGGCATCGTTAGAAAAGTTAGTAATTAGTTTATAAATTGAGAGCATCCATTATACATTAGCAGGCAGAAATGTAGAGGTCATGTGACCAACTAGTGGCTGATGCTGTTGAATACAACAATAGACACACGTTGTGTTCTCTTGGCACCAAAAATGTTCTCTCCCCCCCCATCTTTTTTTTTTTTAATGTTAGTACTGCGAAATAGCAACACATCATTTCGCTTGCATAAAATATAGTGAGTCATATATATATATATATAAACTTGGATTGGAGCCTCCTTAGTTCAATAGTTATCTACGATATCATTTGGTTACAAAGACTTGAGTTCGAATTCCGTCTAAAATACAAAGAACATTTATTAAGACTTTTCAACCGAAGGGAAGTAGCAGGTTATATGCGGGATAAAGAGTTTTTTATTGCTTAAAACACGAAATTAGATAGAACAAGTAATTTTTACAGACAAAATATATTCAGTAAGCACAAAACTAATAACATTATCCTAAAAATTAAAGATCTGAAAGCCAAGGACAATTGGAAGGTTAATGGGCTGTAAGTACTAGTTCTTAAAAAAGTCAACTTTTATTAGCTTATTAACTTGATTTGCAGTAAACAATGCCAATACGTCCTAAAAAGGACTGGGAGATGGACTGAATTCTTGCCTCTTTATCCCATCATCTGAATGAAGAAAATCTGTGTGGATGGGGTGTTATTGAGCTAAAAGCTCTAGTCGTGGCTGGGTAACGCAAATAGCCGAGCCTCAGTTAAAACTTCATTAACTACAGCGTTGCCATCCATTACCCTCCGTTTAAGTAAAGCGGTAAAATCTCAAAAAATCAGACGATCTCTAGGCCACTCATTCGTGGGCGAAAGACCGTCTAAATCTCCGCGTTGGTTCCACTCAGTGAAACTCGACACCAGGCAGAGCCGCTCATTCCGAAGCGGCTCTGCTTGGTGTCGAGTGAAATATTTCACCGACAAGAACCCCTCAGCGGGCCGTGCCGGAGAACACTTTCCCGGGAGACTCAAATTGCTCCCTTAAGGCAAAAACCCTAAGAGAGCGAACTCTCGAAACTCATCAGGGTAACAGCAACAGCCGAACCTCAGTTAAACTTCATTGGTACTCCATTGCATTATGTAAAGGTAAAGCCGTCTCTAAAAATTCGGACGATCCCTAGGCCACTCATTCGTGGGCGAAGGAACGTCCATCTCAGCGTTGGCTCCACTCAGTGATGGCCTTCCACCCACACGCCACCACCGAGCAGAACCGCTCAAATTCCGAAGAAAATCATTCACCGACAAAGCCCCTCAGCGGGCCGTGCCGGAGAACACTATCCCCGGAGACTCAAATTGCTCCCTTAAGGCAAAAACCTTAAGAGAGCGAACTCAAAAACTCTCGAATCTCAGCGCCCCTGGAGGGTAACATCAACAGCCGAACCTCAGTTAAACTTCATTGGAACAGCATTGCCATCCATTACCCTCCAAGGGTATTAATCACCGCATCTGACGGTGAATTGAACTTTTTTTTTGAACTTTGAACTTTGAACTTAATTGGTTGATGGACTGAGTCCTTGACTCTTTATCCCTTCATCTGGATTTTAGATTGTGGGTTATGAGATTATTGTGGGTAATTTACCCGCTCATTGTGAGCATTGAGGCTGTATCAGCTTTCTCTTGCGATGGAGGATTTCGGTTTTTTATGTTTGAAACGATCTGAGGGCTTGTAGTCCGCTGCCTGTCGAACTAGCTGATTTGTGTGATTATCCGTGATTGTGAAGAATTTCTCTACAATGCTTGCCATGTAGGTCTTAATATCTGGAAGATTGGCTTCTCGATATAACTGGATGTTTCTGATGAACCATGGGGCATTAAAAGCCATTCTTAGGCATTTATTCTGTATTATCTGAAGTCTGTTGATGTTGCTTTTAGTCGTGTGACCCCAGGTTGGAGAGGCATAAGTTAGTTGCGGTCTGATTACCGATTTGAAAAGGAGGATTTTGTTGCTTATGCTTAGGAAGCTGTTCCTGTTCAAAAGTGGATATAGCTGTGCTATAGTCTGACTTGCCTTAGTGGCAACACTGTCCATATGTGACTTGAAGTTTAGACGTCTATCAAGATGAATTCCCAGATATTTGGTAGAATTGCGCCAAGGGATGATTTTGCCAAACATTTGAATGCTTGTATTCGGTTCTGCTTTACCTCTGGTGAAAAGTACTGCAGAGCTTTTGTTTGGATTAATTGCGATACGCCACTTGGTGTACCAATCCTCCAATTCATTGACTGCTCTCTGCAGCTTGATTGTGGCCAGGTGTGGACGGAGGGATCTGGCTATAATGATTGTATCGTCGGCATACAGAGCGGTGATAGCTGGAGACAGTTTGGGGAGATCTGCCATGTATATGGAGAAGAGTAGGGGAGATAGTAGAGAGCCTTGAGGTACTCCGGCCGTGATTCTCCTCTATGTGGATCTGATACCGTTGAGTTTTATTTTAAATTTTCTGTTGTGTAGATATGATTTGATAAGTAGCACTAGTGGCAATGGAATACCAACTTCGTGTAGTTTAAAAATTAGTCCATGATGCCATACTCTATCAAATGCCTGAGTGATGTCTAGAAAAACTGCGCCAGTGTGTTGGTGCCATTCATACCCTTGGGTTATATGTTCGATAACTCTGTAAATTTGTAGCGTTGTGGAGTGATATTTCATAAAGCCGAATTGTTAATCTTGAATTATATGGTTGATATCTGTTGCCTCTTGAAGCCGTCTGAGAATAGCATGTTCGGCTATCTTACCTATGCATGAAAGAAGGCTGATTGGTCTGTAATTTTCAGGAAACTGTGTATTTTTCCCAGGTTTGGGAATTAGGAAAACGTCGGCGATTTTCCATCGTTGTGGGAAATAATTTAGCCGGAGGATGGCATTAATGATGGCTACTAGATTCATAACCCCTTTTCGAGGAAGTAACTTGAGTACCTTATTTGTTATTCCATCTGGACCTGGAGCCTTTTTGTTATTTAGTTTTCTTAAAATCTCATATACGGATTTGTTGGTGACACGGATTTGTTATTGGATTGGAATGAGGAATTTTGAGTTATTTTACGCACTTGGGTGTGAATTTTACTTATGAAATTTATATCTGTATTGATATAATTGGGGCTGCATTGTTTTTCTAAACTATCAGCAAATGCTTCAGCTTTTTCCTCGTCGTTGTAGACAACATTAGATTCACCTTGGATTGGAGGAAATGTAAAACGCTTTGAATGGAGTGAATTCATCATTTTCCATATTGATTGATCCTCTGTGTTTAATTGGAGAATTATGTTATTGCAGAGTTGGTTACGGTGGTCCTTTAAGGGCATATCGAACCTGGTTTGTTGCTCTATTGACTGCTTGTTTATCCGCTGGGTCCATTGTTCTCTGATATTGTCTTCTTAATCTGTTTTTCTCTTGGATAAGACGTTTTATATCCTGTGGAAGTTTATTTGATGGTGTATATTTGGTTATATTTGTTACCTGTGTTATAGCTGTCAGCAGTTGCTTTTCAAGAGTCTTCACTGCTTTTTCTACATCTTCGGCAGATGTTATATGCGGTATTGGACCAAGGTTTTCCTGGAAGGCTGAGGGAAGTTGTTTCCAATTTATAAATGTGGTGGTGTTTTCTGTTATATCTTGTATGGTGCCTAGTTGTAATATGATGGTGTTATGATCAGAACTTAAGTCATTGATTGCTTGTATCTGATAGCTGTGCGCTATGTTTTTTAATATAGCTATATCTAGTACATCAGGACGACCGGTAGCTTCATAATGTGTGGGTTCAGTGGGTCCTATTACTGTTATATTTCTTGAAGTGGTGTAAGAGTCGAGCATTCTTCCATTAATATTTGAGTTTCTGCTGAAGTTCTTTTTTTACGGAATTTATTGAACTTAATATTTTATTTTAGAATAATTATTAAAGGTGTATTAAAAAAATTAATTGTCACTTTAACAATATTTTCGTTAGATTATAATCTTTATTTAATTAAAAATGATTAATATAATTCATAAAAAATTATATATAAAATAAAATAAGGAACGTTATTAATCAGTATATTATTTGGTCTCTCAGGAATATTTTATATCCGGCAAGCTGTTATACCCAACGCTTCGTTGTCTTTTGATCTGATAAAAGTAAGCATTAGATCAAAAATTATTTTGTCAGTAAAGTACGTATGTTATATATGATACGTATAAAGACGCAGTCAAATAATAGTGTGGAAATGCAAGTGATGGTGTAAATAAAAGTAGCATAAATTAAATAGCTCCACTTATGAAATAAAAAAAAAACCCTAATAATAAGAAAGCTGTGAAGTCAATATTTACTGTTATTTGATCTTATGTGTTTTGTTATTATATTATTGAATGTACATCTTTCTTATTATTACGGTTTTTTTATTAATATCAATGCAATAATTTTTAGACATATTAATGAAAATTTATTTTTGGTTTCCGTGAAAATAACCAATAATTTACTGTATATATTTAAACTTTATATAATTACATTTTTTGGCGCAAATCAGAACAAAATATGTTAATTTTGAAAATTTACTATTACTCAATGAATTTCAAATATATGGCAAAATTATTTCGTGCATTTTTCCCTCCTCAGCTCCTACTGGGGACGGAATGAACACGGTAACTGAAGAATTTCACTTACTGTCAGATAAATTTGGTTTGTTAATTATTCAGACAGATAATGTAAACGAAAGAGACGTATATAGAGAAGCAGAGGACATTAATAAATAATAGGCATTTGGGAAATTCAGTACTGACTTTGATCTAGATAGACAAATATGCATCATCCTAGATATTAACACAAACATCGTAACGACAGTTAAGACACTATTGAGAAGAATCTGCCGAACAGCGAAATGTTGCTCTCTAATCTTGTTCATTGTCATCCTGTTGCTAACATGAACAACTGCAACAACGAATCATTAATAAATGTCAACACTAAGCCAAAATAAATACGATGTTTGAAATATATGCCATTTTTGTAATTTTTCTTTTAAAAATATACATTCAAAAATAAGTCGACTGTGATTATTAAATAATTTTATATTTATATATACTAAGTGACATTTATATTCAAATTATCGCGGTTCTGACGTCAGAGAGAATATCTACCAATCAATACAACTATCAATATAAGTACTCAGTCAATCAATAAATGCTTGACGCTCAACCTTTGTTAACTTACACTATAGTAAAGAATTAAATAAGAATATAATTTCTTAGCAAGTATAATTTATTTTGTAAACAAGTCAAAAAAATTCAACAATAACACGCTTTGTTATCTTTTGTTTATTTATTTTTCACATATCACTACCTTTTAAGCCCATTCTTCATCCTGACATTTATTTATTCCATTTTTACAACTATTTAGACTATTTTTTCAAAAAAATAAAATAAAAATATTATTTTCTAAATTTTCATTGTAACTATAAACATATTCATAAAATAATATTTCTCTCAAAATAGTAAATTATTTTATTCAATTTCTAGCATAAAGCTAAGACATCATTTACAATTTTATATAATTATTTTATAATTAAAATTGTGAAAGAGCGTTAACTTCTAAAATATAAATCACTGCAATTACATGAATTCATGTCATAACATTCATAATTATTACAGAAAATGGCTGATAATGTTACGCTGCCAATAGTAGTAGTTATTACCACTAAAGTACTCGGAGATGCCTGATGCACGAAGCTACAGCATGATTGCACTCGCCACGACTCTTGCAGTATTCTCTGAAACGAAAAATAGCTGAACACCTCCGGAAACACTTAAATTCCAATTATCGATTCTCGGAACAGTAGACACTTGAACAGCGTGGAAGATATCGGGTGTTTCCTGATCGGGGGAACGAAGCGTGTAATATAAAGTTGAATGTAGCTCAGGAAGTAACCCATTAAATTCTTACCACAGGTGATGCTTCAGGCCTTCTCCATCTCCTACTTGGGAAGTATGAGAAATTTTATTATTTTTATCTAGTGGGTTTTTATATTATCCAGCACTGACTTCGAAATCAGCCAATTTAAGCATTAATGAATGACAATTTATATAATTGACACAGAGTTTAATTATATGAATTTAAATATCAGTCTAAGAACATGTCAATAGACGGTTAAATGATTTTATTGTTCGTTATTGAACAACAAACCACTTTGTTACTGGAACAAAGCATT
Organism: Typopeltis vanoorti; assembly: GCF_054136105.1. Classification (NCBI taxonomy): domain Eukaryota; kingdom Metazoa; phylum Arthropoda; class Arachnida; order Uropygi; family Thelyphonidae; genus Typopeltis; species Typopeltis vanoorti. The sequence continues at coordinate 107,568,493 of NC_143555.1, read as the reverse complement.
GGAAAAATTGAAAAGGTTTCGTAACGCAAAGTAATTTCCACAGATAATCTAGTGACGTATTTTTCCTGCTTCACCGGAGCCATCTGTTCAGTTTTCCTGCAAGGTTGTTAATTTTATCTGGTTTACGTTGAATGCAATTTCATGTTTGTAACGAGGACAACAAAGGGGTAACCTTTCGATAAACAGCTTCAAGAGCGGTTAAGAGTACATTATCCTATGAAGATAAGACAGAGGAACCTGAAGAGGACTTAAAATTAACAATAAAAAATAATAAAATGAGCAGCACCGATATAGTGTACCAAGATATGAGAATAATCACAAAACCAATACAACGTGAAAAGAGATCAGGGGGTATTCATGAGATTAGGGAAGAATGGCGAGGGAGATTGTTCCCGAAAGAGAGAAAGATAATTCTTTCGATCGATCATATGCATGCTGATAAAACGAGAAACAAACAATTGAGACAGAAAACAGGTTAATAACACTTTCAGTAAAGAAAAGTTGTGGCTAAGCTATAACCTGTTTCTACAGCCTGTGATGTCTATTGATTGGATAAGTTGTTGAGATCCACCCGGAAAAAGTTTGAAAGATGAATACCTCAAGTTTGTTAAGAAAGATTACACTTTTCCCCGATCTTTAATCATTTTGTTTGAAGAGATAGAAGAAAGCAGGAAGTTTTGCTTTCAGAATTGATCGGCGTAAAATTATACGTGAAAGGCTTAATTGCAGAACCACCGCCACCTGGAGATAAAAGTGTCTCAGTTGTTTTTCTCTCCCTTTCCTCCTCTGCAATTAAACCTTTATCTTCAAACTTTTATTGATACCTTTATTTTATGATGTTACAAACTGACAATTTCAAAACTCTCATTTGAAACTAAATTGTAAATGCCAATCATTTAAAAGACAATTTTAATATGAGTATCAAATCACTTAATTATTAAATCACTTAAAGTTAATATGAACGAATAATGTTTCTGGCGAGTTCGGTGAAGCAAAAATGCTTTTCATATTCCCCTTTGTCTCTGTAAAGGAAGAACTTTGAATGGAGGGTTTATGAGTAATAAGCTCGCCCAGTGAAATTAGCTGTGTTCAGCTGGATGTAAGATTGACTTGGGCCTTTTATATTTGTAGCTTTCCGCTTCATTATATTCCGAAGCTTCCTTGATTAACGGGTTTGGGTGGTTGTTAAAGAACTTCTCAGCTAGATCTAGGAGAAGGGAGGAGATGTAAGGATGTAAGGTTATTATAAACTCCCAGATCCACTTCTCTATGGATCTGGAAGTTTATAATAACCCAAGGGGCATCTAGAATCATCCACAGGCACTTATTCTGTAATCTCTGTAGTTTTTGAATATTTCTGTTAGCGGTGTAACTCCATGCTGGGGATGCGTAAGTGATGATCGGTCTTATTACCATCTTGTATATTATTAACTTTGTTTGTGTACACAGTTTGTTTTTTCTGTCGATCACAGGGTAGAGCTGAGTAATTACTTTGGATGTCTGCTTTGAGACTGTGTCTTACATGATTGTTGAACCGGAGTTTTTTTTTTTTTATCAAGAATCACTCCAAGATATTTGACTTCAGTCTGCCATGGAATCTTAACTCCCAAAAGATGAATGTCCTCCATACTATGGATTGATTTTCTTTATTGTAAACAGTATGGCTGAACTCTTCTGGGGGTTTACTTGGACCCTTCAGTCTGCCAGCCACCTCTCTAATATATCTATACTGCTTTGAAGTTTTCTATTTGCCAGTTTTGGGCTAAGAGATCTTGCCATTAATGCAGTATTCTCTGCATATAATGCAGTGAATGTTGTTCTCGGGTTCAGAGGGATGTCTGCTACTAGACTGAGAACAGGAGAGTGGCCAGAAGAGAGCCCTGAGGTACGCCTGCCAAGACATTGCGTCTGGGTGATACTGTTTCGTTGATTTTGATTTGCATATCTGTCTTTCAGGTATGAGTGGATTATTTTTGTTAACTTCATTGGCAAGTTAAATTTTATGAGTTTATAAAAGAAGGCCTTGATGCCATATTTTGTCAAACGCCTTCTCAGCATCGATGAATATGGCAGCTGCATTGAGTTTCCAATTGTAGCCTTTTGTGATAATCTCCACTAGCCGGTGTATTTGTTGGACTATGTTATGGCCCTTGCGGAAGCCAAACTGCTCGTTGGGTAAAATTTCTAACTTATGTGTTTCTGCTTGAAGCCCTGTGAGGGTCACTTTCTCTGTCATCTTTCCGAGGCTAGACAACACGCTGATAGGTCTGTAGCTTTCGGGAGATGAGGATTTTTTGCAGGCTTCTTCAGTGGCATGATGCTGGCTGTATTCCAAGCATTTGGAAAATGCTGGTATCTAAAAATGGCATTGGTAATGTTGATGAGATGGACTATGGCCTTTCTTGGAAGTAGTTCTATTATTCGGTTGGTTATGCCACCTGGCCGTGGAGCCTTTTTACTGCTTAGGTGAGTTAAGCTATTCATTATTTCTGCCGTAGTGGTGGGAGTGATATGTTCTGAATTATCAATACGCTGTCGTGAAGTCATGTTAACATGACGGTGAATCTTGTACACAAGGTTAATGATTAGATTTGCATAAGATGAATTGCACTGTGATTCAAGGTTATCTATTAGTGCTTCAGCTTTCTCTTTATCTGTATGAACATTCCCTTTCTTGGTTTGTATGGGGGATATGAGTTGCTTTTTGGTGCAGATGGCTCTTAAGAATTTCCAGACGGAGTGATCTTCAGCATTGGTGTTAGCCAATTTGGCTTCCCATTGATGGTTTCTGTGTTTTTGAAGAGCTTCACGAACTTATCTGTTTAAGTTGTTCAGTACTGTTTTGTCTTGTGGGGCTCTTGTATTATGGAATATCTTTGTGGCTCTGATTAGGTCCATGATTTCCTCTGGAATACGGTTGGTTGGGTGGAAGACAGTGGTTTGCCTGACTGATTCCATTGATTTCTGAATTTGTATAGTTGAGTTATTTAGTCTTCTGAGTCTATCTCTTCCTCTTCCTTTTTACGGATGTTGGTCACGGGACCAATATAATCCGGAAGAACCTTTGCTAACGTGTCCCGTGGTATGAATGTATGCGGGGAAGAGAATTGATCTGATGAACCTAGATTAAGCACTATGGGACTGTGGTCAGAAGATAATTCATTAACTGTTTCTAATTTATATTGGTATCTTATATTTTTAAAAATATCGATGTCTAGCACATCCAAGCTTCCTGATGGGCTGTAGTGGGTGAGCTCGGTAGGTCCGGCCACAACAGCAGAGTTGAACATTGCGTAGTTGAATAGCGTGTAGCCTTTGGTGTTAATTGAAGAGCTGTACCAAGCTGTGTGTTTTGAACTGACGTCTCCTGCTATTATTATGGAGTCATTGGATCCGAGTATGCAGTCCAGATCTATTGTCAGTAGAGGAATGCTCGGAGGATTATAAGCAGCAGAGCATCATAGATAGCATTATTCACATTCAATGAATTAATATTTTAATTACAACCCTTTAAGAGTAATAAGTTAATTAGTATGTCATGAAAGGACAAAGTATTATCGATATATTAAAATGCTATTTCTGATAAGATCAAAAATACGCACATAATAAACTTATCTATGATAATCAAAGAATAATTCGTAATAACATTAATCTGATGTTATGATACCCTATTTAAATATCATGAAATAAGAACATCATACCCTGATTATGAGGACATCATAACCATGTATTTATAACAATGATAATTGTGAATATAGGTGACTTTTATCTAACAAATAACATTTATCCGTAATGCTAATATTTAAAAAACAATTGACAATTGACAATTATGACTTTAGAGGTGAAGCAAGATGCTTTTCATATTCTCCGCTATCTGTTGTGGTTACAGTGAAGGTAAATTTTATGAGCAGATTGCTCGCCCTGAAAGGGCATGGAGATTATGCATCACTAAAGGAGGCTAATATAGCTTTTGGTCTTCTATATTTGAATATGTCCGTTGGATCGTATGCTGCAGCTTGCTGAACCAAATCTTTGGGATGTGTGGACGTGTTGGATGCTAAGGATTGCAGAAAAGAGAAAATATAAGGAATATTTGTGTCTCTGTGGAGTTGATTGTTTCTAACATACCACGGGGAGTTCAGAATCATTCTCAAGCACTTGTTCGGCACTCGCTGTATTTTGATAATGTTAGCATTAGAGGTGTGGCTCCAGGCTGGAGAGGCATAGGTGATTATAGGACGAATTGTCATCTGGTGTAGTTGCAATTTGGTTCTGTTGCTGAGCTTGCTATTTCTATTCATTAACGGATAGATCTGAGCTATGGCCTTAGATGCCTTTGTGCACGCAGACTTAGTATGCTCATTGAAAGATAGCTTTTTTGTCGAGAATCACACCTAGGTAATTTGTTTCTGTCTGCCAGGGAATTTTAGTATTGAATAGTAACACATCTCCAACAGGGGACATTGGCCTCTTTGAGAAAAGAACGGCTGAGCTTTTCTGGGGGTTGACTTCCAATCTCCACTTAGAGAACCAACCCTCCAGCTTTAGAATGTTTTCTTGAAGCTTTCTGGTAATGAAATGGGGTTTGAGAGATCTGGTTAGTATTGCAGTATCGTCCACATACTGGGCCAAAATGGAAGTCATCGGATTGTGTGGGATGCCTGACATGTATATATAGAGAACAGCAATGGAGCCAATAGAGATCCCTGCAGCACTCCAGCAAAGATGTGGCGCCGAGAGGATGTAGAACCGTTGATTTTTACTTGCGTTGATCTATTCTGAAGATATGAATGGATTAAGTGAAATATTTAAAAAACCCTTATAAGGACTGGCTTAAAGGGGTGAAGCAAGAATGCTTTTCTCCTTCCCCGTTATGTGTAAAGGACAGTGTATGGATATGGATAAGGTGTAATTGGGCAATTAATGCTCTGATCGTGGCAGGAGCGTAACAGCAATAGCCGAGCCTCAGTTAGAACTTCATTGGCTACAGCATTGCCATCCGTTACCCTCCAAGGGTATTGGATTGAATGAATCAATCACCGCATCTCATCTCACGGTCGATTGATCTCTCATCCTCCAGAGGCCTGACCTATTTAAAAAAACCTGATAGTCCTTATAAGGACTGGCTTAAAGGGGCGAAGCAGAATGCTTTTCATCTTACCCGTTATCTGTAGAGGACAGTGTAGGGATAAGATGTTATTGAGCTATTAAATTAAAGCTCTGATCATGGCAGGGGGTAACAGCAATAGCCGAGCCTCAGTTAGAACTTTATTGGCTACAGCATTGCCATCCATTACCTCCAAGGGTATTGGATTGAATGAATCAATCACCGCATCTCACGGTCGATTGATCCCTCCTAGACCATTTAAAAAAAAATTGACAATTGACAATTGACATTTATGTCTTTAAGGGTGAAGCAAGATGCTTTTCATATTCCCCGCTATCTGTCGTGGTTACAGTGAGGGTAAAATTTACGAGCAGTTTGCTCGCCCTGAATGGGCATGGAGATTATGCATCGTTATAGGAGGCTAATATAGTTTTTGGTCTTCTATATTTGAATATGTCCGTTGGCTCATATGCTGCAGCTTGTTGAATCAAATCATTGGGGTGTGTGGACGTCTTTAGAAAAAACTTGGAAGCTAAGGATTGTAGATAAGAGAGAATATATGGAATATTTGTGTCTCTATGGAGCTGGCTGTTTCTAACATACCACGGGGCGTTCAGAATCATTCTCAAGCACTTGTTCTGCACACGCTGAATCTTGATAATGTTAGCGTTAGAGGTGTGGCTCCAGGCTGGAGAGGCATAGGTGATTATGGGACGAATCGTCATCTGGTAAAGTTGCAATTTGATTCTGTTGCTGAGCTTGCTATTTCTATTAATTAGCGGGTAAATCTGAGCTATGGCTTTAGATGCTTTTGCACATGCAGACTTGATATGTTGGTTGAAAGATAGCTTTTTGTCGAGAATTACACCCAGGTAATTTGTTTCTGTCTGCCAGGGAATTTTAGTATTGAATAGTAACACATCTCCTGCAGGAGACATTGGCCTTTTTGATTTAAAAAAAAAAAAAAAGAAACGTTGTTCATCTATAGTTATTATATTATTATCGTTGATGGGTGTTGTTATTATAAACAGATTTTAAATCTAATAAAAACTATTTAAAGTAATACTTAATTATTATTTATTATTATGTAACACATCCATATATTATAATATATAATATTATATATAAATTATATATGTTAATTCTAATAATAATATAAGCAAATTATGTTATATTCTAGTTATAGTATATTACATGTAAATTATATATTTAATTCAAAAAATGATACGACGTTTTTAATAAATGCTAACCGGTGTATTTATTTTTATTATAAAGTGATTAAAATCTAAGAAACTATTTAAAATAAGAGATGAGATATATTTTAATAAAGTTATTTTAATCAGAGTAATAGATGGTTAAATGATGCTGATACATTTCCTGGTTGAAAATGGGTTCTACGAGGTTTCCATAAACTTCAGACTTCATGAAAATATGAGGATGTCACTTGTCGAAATGTCTCTGTAGACAGAAGGAAGCTGACCTAAAGTACTGCCATCAGAAACATTTCATGGATAACGCCAGATATGAACGGGAAGATAATCGCATACACGAAAATGCTAGATGTTAAAGGGCATCGTAGAGCACGCTCCTACAGGCGACACCTGTGTGAAAAAAGTGTTAGCCATTCTCTCGAGGAAATTACTTCTCAAATAAATCGTGAGGAGAGAGGGACTAGCAACGAAAATAATCTTTTAAAAAAATAAAAATTGAGCATTATAAATGATATCATTTCTCAGAGCAGGAACAAAACTTGTTACTCTGACGAGCATCCAACAGAAATCGTCGTCGTAAATCACGCTCTGTGTAGCACTCTCGCGGCTGTCGCCTACATGGTGATCAAGCATCTGTGTCCCAATAGCCTCATTACCAAAGAATTTCCCACTTGCCACGATCCTAAAGGAAACAGATAAAGTTATGTATCAATCCATCACTACTGCGAATGGGATCGAAAGAAGAGCAGAATCATTTTTTTTAACCTGAGTTCGAATGCAAGTAAAGATCTAGAATATATATATATATATATTTTTTTTTTTTTTTAACCTGAGTTCGAATGCAAGTAAAGATCTAGAATATATATATATATATATATATATATATATATATTTTTTTAACCTGAGTTCGAATGCAAGTAAAGATCTAGAATATATATATATATATATATATTTTTTTTTTAACCTAAGTTCGAATGCAAGTAAAGATCTAGAATATATATATATATATATATATATATATATATATATATATATATATATATATATATATAGAATATATATATATATATATATATATATATATATATATATATATATATATATATATATATATATATATATATATATATATATACATATATATATATATATATATATATATATATATATATATATATACATATATATATATATATATATATATATATATATAGAATATATATATATATATATATATAGAATATATATATATATATATATATATATATATATATATATATATATATATATATATATATATATATATATATATACATATATATATATATATATATATATATATATATATATATACATATATATATATTATTTATATTATTTTTTATTTTTTTATTTTTGAAAGGACTTGTGTGATCAGTTATTTTTCAGTAATACTTTTAACACCAGCATTATTAGTGCTGACCAAAGTTCAATTACAACACAATACATTTTGCTAATAAAAAGAAGTATTAATTCTTATAAATGGTGTTTAATAAAATAACGTTTTATTTTATATACATCTTAAAAATTATAAAAATAATTTTCTAAATATTTTAATTTATGAAATTACAAGTATAAAATATTCGTAATTTAATAAATTTTTCTTTATATTTTTCTAAAGTATAAATACTTTAGAAAAATATAAAGTTACAATTATTATTTAATTCACTTTAATAACTTTAATAATCGCCATAATCATAGAGGCAGCACTTGCTGCATACATTCAGTCCTGTTAATGTCTTTGTGAAATCGAAGTGAAAGTAGAAAACTCCGTAAATACGAAAACTTCGTGATCTACGGAATCTATTTATAAACATTAAGAGTAACATAGTTTCTACGTTAATATGCAAGAAAAGTACATGTACAGATATGTCGAGTTAAATCAGCAATAGCTTAGTCTCTCTATTTCAAGACTGCGTGATTCACATGCGATAAACCCACTTCATGCGTCCGAGGGTAACATTTCAACGGACCTATTGCTTTTAGATATAAGTGCAGATTTTTAAATAAACACTAAAATTATGTGATTATTGCTATTTTCTATTAGCATAATAATATGGAATTATACAATTCCATAGTATTATTATCGTTCTTTTCTTAATTCACAAGCCATAGCTCCCAATGGTTGTTCAACATCTGAGCCTTTTTTTATATTGAGATTATCTAGTTCAAAGAACACTACAAATTGCCGTAGTTATGCCGATTTCTCTTGACATACGATGTGAGCAAAAATATTAAAACCGCGATATTTTAAATTATTATGTTAATGATAAAATAAAGTATCGAAATATTTTTAAAATACAGATTTATTGTTTGTGTTCTGCGATTTATAGAACCAAAGAACTATTTTTATTGTAGAATCAAATGTATGAATTCTGTTTCATTAATGAAACAGAATGATGGTGATAGTTGTAATTGGTGAAATTGTACAATACTAATGGCTAAGAGTTATTCTGGAGCGCCCGAATTATATGCTAAATGGTGCATAATATTCAATTTTAAAATTCACTTTAACTGGCAAGAGAACAAGCTGATTTCCCATTGTCTTCATTATCCTGTATGTGTTTTTATGTCTGTAGATGTGTTTGTGTGTGTGTTGATGTTTGAGATATAAAATGCCGAGTTTTCGAGAATCAAAACCCTGCTATCTCCATAAAACCAGATTACTCCCCTTCGGTTAAAGAGGACAGATAAAAACAAAACGGGATTTGAACTCAGGTCTTTCTAACTAAACGGCTTAGTTTATGCCGACTGAACTACAAAGGTTCCATTATTATTAGTTGTAATAGTAGTATTAGTATGTGACGTCTGCAATTTATTGCAAAGTATATTGCAATAACTCTCTGACTGAGTGGAATTGTCGGAATTTGTAAAACGCACAAGAAGTTGTGCTTAAGTTTTAGTTTGAAAAGGATCACGTTTACTAGAAAATTTTGCTAAAGGAAGTTTCGAAATGGATTTAATAATTTTGCTTTAGCTGGATGAAATTTAATGAAATTTTATACTTAAGATCCTTATTAAAATCAATCAGTTTTGTCAATCTGATCATTGCATTTTTGAAAAAATTAGGTAGAACGAACTTTTTTGTCTAGAGATATATCACTATCTACAGAATGATGTAGAAAGTACGCTTAGAGTTCTACAAACAAAAAAATAATTATAACATCTCAATGACCATCTATATATGTTGTCTACATCTTGGATGACGTTAGGTATTCTTATCCAACACTTTAAAACAATGGTTTTCAAGAAATCGATGAATTATGAAAGAATTCATCGAAAAATTATCAGTGACCTTTTTTTTTTTTTTTTTCAATCAATAACATTTGCGACGAATTGTTTATTCGATAAATTGCCTTTCGATGAATTGCCATTCATTAAATTGTTGTTAGATTTATTCGACGAATTGCTTTTTCGATGAATTACCATTCAGTTAACTTTAATTAACTTTAATTAAAAAACTTTAAATTAATTCGATAAATTTTCGTAGAACAGTCTTTAAGTTAAAAAATTATTAATCAGATACGGAAGATTTAGAAATGAAACTTCAGTAATAACGTTATTCCTGAAAAAAGAACAGGTGGGCAGAAAGAAATGGAGTTCTTTGATCTGCCCTGACCTGACCTGGCGATTTCTACTGCAGAAGTTCTTTTATATGATGATGATGATGATGATACTGATGAAGTCATCAGTATCCATACGTTATACTGAGGCCATATATTCGCATTGCATATAGTCTACACTGTAGACTCTACAGTGTCACGTATTTACCCCCCCCCTTTTTTTTTTTCAATGTTGCATATCCTCCAAATTCTTTTCTTGGCTCCGGGATTAGATTAATTGCACATATCCTTGTCGTCAGAGGTGTAAAGACAAGGAAAGAAACTGATTTGTTAATTCAAAAAGAAAAAAATAATAATAAATAAATAAATAAGTTGGATCCACTTTAGACAACTCCTGAGGACGAGACTGATACGCGGAAATACATATTTATGAGCCCAAACATTATGATCACCTATCTATTAGCGCGTTGGGACCTCCTTAGGCCGAAGTAATACCATAGAAAGTATCCTGAGGTATTTTGATAAAACTAGACAGAGTACCGCCATGGAGGTCAACTACCAAGAGAAACCCTGGCGTCGAACAACGGATATTGCTTTCCACATGATCCTACAAACGTTCGATGGGATTCAATTGAGAAGAATTCGACGGCCAGGGGATTCATGGAATGCTTCGATATGCTTTTTTGAATCTTGCCTGCATAATGCGATCTTTGCGACACGGGGAGTTCTCTTGCTGTCCATACCCATCAGGACACATCGTCACCATGTAGGGCATTTTGTTGTCCTATTTTTTTCTTCACCCCCTCCCACACACACACACTTACAATAGACAAGCTTTTCATGGATTCACTTATACATAAGTGACCTTTTAGTTTTCCAACAAAGGCACCAAGATATTCGGAGATTTTCAGTTATAGTCTCATCATATAAACACATAATTTCGAAATTTCTTTACACAGTCATGAAACATTTTAAATTTGTCCATTATGCAAACAACTATTATTAATCGCGCACTTTAATTAGATTAGTAAGATGATTTTCTGGAACTCGTATTATTCTTTCAACATAATTAATTCCTCTGATGTTACATTCTCGTGAATTTATCCTCGAGACTTCTGAGTATGTAGAAACTAAAGGAAGGTTTGTTTAATCGTAGATAAAAATTATTGTTTTTTAAATAAGTACGAATCGATACAAGAGCAAACGTACTTCTCTAAGGCTCTTCTAAGTATACGTGAGATGAAGAAAGAAAACGTGTTTTCGTGTTTTCAAAGGACAACCAGCTGTTGCCCATATTGAAAGGAAAGAAAAAGAACGAGATGTGTTTTTTTTAAGGAGGAGGGGGGGGATTCAAGAGAGCTGTTCTCGTTTTACAAATCATCACTTCATTCCCATTTCTTGCAAAAACAAAGCAAAGAAAGAAGAATTTTCTTTTGAGAAAATTTTCTTTCTAACACAATATACTAACAAACTGTTCAGAAATATATTCTCAATGGTCTGCCTGGTAACGGTAGTAGGATTCATCCTGAGGTAGCTGCAGATTTAAACAACACTGAAGGGAATAACCGTTTAGGAAACACGACTAACAGTAAGATATCGTGACAAAACTTCGGACATTCGGAAAGATGAAAAAGTCACTAACACAAAAGTTTAAGTCCTACATACAACATACAAGCTTTTCATAGTTTCATAAGTGACGTTTTAGTTTTTAGAGAGAGAGAGAGAGAGAGAGAAAGAGAGCATTATACAAAACAAAGTGAAAACAGCTGATGTAAATATAGACGTATGATAGAAAACATCTGAGAATAAACGAACTTTGTAAGAAGCGATCTTATTCCAAGTCACCCGCTGAACTAATAATCCAAATGCCCACTAGAAGCCAATCTTAAATTGAAATATTTTTAAGAGAAATATTTGCTTTATTTTATAATATTATTATCTTGTTATATGTAATTTATTTCACACTTCATATTCCAAGAAATAGATAAGCTTTAAAATAGAATAATAAATACGAACAGTAATGAAAATTCTTTTCTTTATTTAAGATGTTCTACTTTTCCTCGTGAAGCGTTAATCGTATACACACCGCATTTTATAATAAACATTAAAACTCCCTCTTTCACAGACATGAAAATACAACGTGCTAGTTTTAACGATTAACATTTATGACATAAAAGGTGAAGCAAAATGCTTCTCATACTCCCCGCTATCTGATAGGGAAACAGTGAGTGGAACAATTTATGAGCCAATTGCTCGCCTTGAGCGGGCTTGGAGATTAAACATCGGAATTGTAGTTTAAGATGGCTTTTGACCTTTTATGTTTGAAGTAATCTGTTGCATTGTAATTTGCAGCTAGTCGAACCAATTTGTTGCGGTGTACAGACGCTTTTGAAAAGAACTTTGTTGCTATAGTTTGCAAGAAAGTGTAACTATAGGGGGAACATCTGTGTCTCGATAGAGTTGCACATTTCTTATGAACCATACAGCGTTTAGGATCATTCGTAGCCATTTGTTTTACACTCGTTGTAATTTGAGAATATTAGTGTCAGCGATATGGCTCCAAGCCGGATAAGCATAAGTGAGTATAGGACGAACTATCACTTTGTAGATAAGTAATTTGATTCTGGTGTTTAGTTTACTGTTCCTGTTGATTAGTGGATAGAGTTGAGCAATGGCTTTTGATGCCTCTGCACAGAGAGCCTTGATATGGCAGCTGAAAGTTAACCTTCTGTCCAGTAGTACACCAAGATATTTGTTTTCTGTTTGCCACGGGGTTTATGTGTTAAACAGGAAGATGTCCTCTTTAGGAAGCATCGGTATTCTGGGAAATAGCATGGCTACGCTTTTCTGGGGACTCACCTGCAGTCTCCATTTGGAGAACCATTTTTCAATCAGTAATAAGTTTTCTTGTAGTTTTTTTTTTTTTGATGGCAAGATGCGGCTGTAGCGATCTGGCTAATATTGCTGTATCATCCGTGTAGAGGGCCATGATAGATGATAATGGATTGTGCGGAATATCACACATGAATATGGAAAACAGAATCGATGCTAGTAAGGATCCTTGTGGGACTCAAGCCGAGATACGTTTCTGTGCCGAAACCGCACCGTTGATCTTGATTTGCATGCGCCTGTCAAAAAGGTATTATTCAATTAGGTGAACCATTTCCAATGATATTCCAGTTGAGATCAGTTTATGCAGTAATCCGAAATGCCAAATTTTATCAAATGCACTGGCTATGTGAAGGAAAACAGCACCAGCGCATTGATGTGCCAATTGATTTCCGTGGAGATGTATTCGACTACTCTATGTATGTTGTGTGGTGCTATGGAATTGACAGAATCCAAATTTGTTTTTTAATTTCTTTATTATATCATATATTTCTGCTGGTGATGTGGGTGCAATGTGATTGGAGCAGTCTACAGAAGATTTTAATAAGCATCTGACATGTCGATGGATCTTGTAGATGTGATTGAAGTCTAGATGTTCATATGAGGGTTTACATTGCTTGTCTAAGTTTTCTGCTATTGCTTCGGCTTTATCTGCATCAGTATGGAAGAGGCCTAGATCTGTTTGGAGAGGGAGAGGGGCGGAGAGATTTGTTTTTGTTGTTGATCTTTATGATTAGATTCCAAATGGAGTAATTGTCAGGAGAGATAAAAGTTAATCTTTCTTCCCGAAGTTTACTTCTATGTGCTTTAAGGGCATCTCTCATTGCATAATTGAGCCTATTCAGGATTCGTTTGTATTGTGGTGCTCGGGTATTGTGAAACCTTTTTCTAGCCTTATTTTTCTCTTTGATCAGGTTCATGATATCTTCTGGCAAGTGGTTGGGCCTGTGGGCAGTTGTAGAAGTAGTGACTGCTGTAAAGGCTGTGTTAATTTGTTGGGTCAGGTGTTTAACAGCTGTTTAAATTTCTTCTTTGGATTTTATAAGCGGAACAGGATCAATATATTTCGGGAATACTTTGGTCAACCTTTCCCATAATATGAATGAGTGTGTGTGGGGGGGGGGGACAGTTTTTCGTGGTTTTCCCAACTGTAGCAGTATTGGATTGTGATAAGATGAAATATCATTCAGTGTCATTAAACTGTACTGGAGTCTCACATTTTGCAGTATGACTATGTCCAAGACATCAGCAGTGCGATACGTATTATGATGGGTAGGTTCAGTGGTACCTGCCACAACCGCACTATTGGATCCTGTATAGTTAGCAAGTATGTGGCTGTTTTTATTGATAGTTCGACTGTTCCAGGCGGGGATGCTTGGCATTTAAGTCACCGGCAATGACGACAGGCTCTCTGATGACCAAGATTGCGTCCAAATCCGAGGACAATAATGTTTGTAATGGGGGAGTGTATGCTGCATAGATATTTAGTCTACCAGCCGAGTTCGTGAGAACCTCTACACGTTTAACCTCTAGATTAGTAGTAGGTGAGATATTTACAGAATGATGACTAATGTAATTCTTGATTAAAATGGCAGTGCTGCCGCCTCTGTGGGTCAGCCTGTCAATTCTGTACAGATGATATCCCTGATTTTAGGGTTGTCCGATGATCTCATACGCGTTTCACTTATCACAACTACATCCAGCTGATGTCTTTGGGTGAACTGTTGGAGCTCCAAGACCTTATTTCCGAGGCCGTTCGCTTTCCACGCGATAACCTGCAGTGAGTCTGGATTTAATTTATTTCTGTTCATGAGTGAGCACTGTGAGGATGGTTTGTGGTCCTTTAGGAATCTTTTAGTAGAGGATGATGTAGGATTGGATTTACTGAATCTAGTAGCATATTTTCCAGAGAAGAGGTGATGATAGCTGTCAGGTTTGTGTGTGTGGTACCAGTTGATCCTGTTCATGAGTTATCTGTTTAGAACGGACTACATCCGCATATGTCCTTGTCTGTCGTGCTGAGTTGTTCTTTTAAAGGCCTCTGACTGCAGCAGATGGGCTTTTGACAATTTTTAATTTTATTGGTCTTTGAGAGGCTGTGGAGCCGATGCCTCTGGCGTGGCTCTACTAGGGGAGGAAGAGTGTCTGTCTCTCTCCGATCTTCTATTTTTTTGGCTTTGAATGCATCCTCTGTAGTTGGCTGTGTGAGGGCCAACGCAGTTGGCACATTTAACCAGGATGGTTTTCGATTTTGTACAGATATTGGTGGGGTGGCAGTCCCCACAATTTAGACACTTAAACTCAGTCTTACATATTTTCTGGGCGTGGCTAAAATTTTTGACATCTGTGGGTCTGACCTGTTGAAGCCCTTTTCCTTAAGGGCTCTTGGCTGAATTTCAGTCCACAGATGGACGTCAGGTCATATATATGTTTGTAAGCTTGATTGATCTCAACTAATACTAGTGGCATCGGAGTCTTGTCTTTTTTGGTCATTCTGCTGATCTTGATGGGTGGTAGGTCCTGATGATGTAGATCAGCAGCCACTTCCGCTGTGGATACGTCGTCAGACCCTCCTCTGAGCACCACCTTCAGATTTTTCTCTGAGCCAAGTGAGAAGGTGTGATACTGAATACCTCTGGCATTCATCTGTTCTGTGAGTTTTCGGTAGTCCATCACTTGACAGGCTGAATCTTGATGCCGTCAGTGACATTTTTTGCGTAGTTAAAAGAGATCTGTAGATTGGATATGGTAGCCCTTAGAGACATCCATCTTTGTTTTTCGCGCAGTATAATCGGAGGTATCTTTTCTTTAGTGGAGGCAGAGAAGTCCGAAACAGGACCGTCTTCTTCAATTTCATCCTCTTTTGGTGGTTCAGAGGCCGTAACCGTACGCTTCCTGCGCGCACGGACCTCCGTGAAGCCTGAGGGAGCGGAAATCACAAGCCCGCCTCTCATCTGCTGGAGCATTGTCGTTGTCATTCCCCAACATACAGTATAAATTAAGTTCAAATTTTTTCAGAATCTTTTTCAGTATATTTATAGCTAGTCCTCTGTCTAGTGACTCTACCAGGGCGTCAGCGTCAACCCCGCTCATACCAAAAAAACAAGGTGCAAAATCACTGTTTAAGAGCACGGGTTGTTGGGTCCGCGTAGACCCAATCAATGGTCTACTCGCAAAGAGAATCCCGCATCTGCAAAAGACTGCCAGCAAAACCAAGCGTTGGAAAAACGCGCGAAGTAGCAGCATTTTTTAGTTTTCTAGTACCCTAATAAAATGGAAAAAGGAATGTCAAGCACTCACTTGGCCACAGAGTGAAAACCTACCTTCCTAAAATATCATATCATACATCCACCACTGGTCTTCAATGGCGAGTGGAGCCTACACGGACATCAGACCTCGTGCATTTGTCAAGCAGAGGGGGGGGGGGAGACAGGAAGTTTCAAACTGTGTTAACTCCAGTGCAATGTGAGTTTCCCGAAAAACCTTATACAAAATTCAATGATGTACAGCCTAAAAAACACATCTGGTCACATAGCGAAAACCCGAAATTCTCAATCGTTCTTTTCTTAACAATTCCAGCCATGAAAGGTTATGCATTTATAGTACATTAATATTGTGGGTGGGCAAAGAATTTTTTCCTTATTTTAGATAAATTTATTTATTTATTACTTTCTTTATCCATTGTATATTTTATTTATTTATTTAGAGTTTTATTTATTTAAAAATAATAAATTTTAATTAATAATTTGAAAAAAATTAATTATTTTTTAGATAATCGGGAAACTTTGCTCTTGAGACCTGAGGCATCCAATTAAACATGAAATAAGTAAACACGTTAATCACTTATCCAACCCGATTGGAAATTAATAATTTTTGTATTTGTGCCTCTGTATTTAGGTGTGATATTTGTAACTCGTGGATGAGTTTGTTGAGGGTGGTCTGCCCACTAACTCAGAGTTCGTAGTAAGAAGCAATTAAACCATCGAGAGAGAGACCCAAGGCTATTTTCGTGAAAAGAAAATTAGGCCAACAACATAAATATTAGAAGATGTAAATGAGTGAAAAATGTATTATTCAAGAAGGACTGCGTAAGACGGAGGGAGGGAGGGATGAAGTAAATAAAAGGAGGTAGAAGGAGAAGTCCTCTAGATGTGATGAAAATACTGACAGCAAGACGATCGATAATGTGATTCCATAAATGGTCGGCTGGTCAATTCATAATACCTGAATTGGGATCGAGAGAAATCACTTTTCTAGATAAATTTCAATCCCATTTCAGGGAATACTGAATTAGTAGATTATACAACGAATTCAGGTTTCTCTTCTTTCTTTTTTTTATACGCAGAAACACAATTTCGAGACCATACGCAATCTGATGGATAATGAAACTAATCCTTAGATACAACCGTACCGAACCACACTGAACATGCTTACATTTACGATTCTCTAGCTAACTATGCAAATTGAGAAGGAAAAAAAAGTAAACCTCATACATTATTAAGGAGGATTTGTAATTTAGGATCGCAGCTGATACACCAAATCTAAGAGACTAATAACAATAGCGTAGCAACAAATTACGTCTTAATGAAGGAAACATGCATCACGTCATACATATAACTCCCCAGAGTTATTAAATTTGTAATGTCAAGAGGATGTACGTGCATGCTGTCTTTTTGAAACGCTCCGAGATCTCATTTCTAAGTCAGGTCACTTAGCGAGACCCTAACCAGATTATCATTCCATAAATAATAAAGCTCATTACAAAGTCTAGCAGATCGCTTGAAGGAAAGTGCGACATAAAAAAATTCAACCAAATAAATCGGATGTTAGGCAGAACGCACAACTCCTTTTGTTGCAGCTGTTTCTGTTTATGCATATAAATTTAAAAAAAAGAGAGATTTCTGAAGATAATTAGATAACTAAGCCACATAGAATAAGAAGAATCATTGGAGATACGTCGAGTTCAAAATGTCATTAATAAACATCTCCAGGGTAAAACCGAAGTATTTCCTTATAAATTAATGAAAATTAACAAGATAATTCCTATATTTACTCTCTATATATAAAATGATAAGCCTTTTTATGTCACTTTTTTTTGTCACATTTGTATGTCACGTTTTTTGAAACGTTTTGAAACTCAGGGGCAACCCTGAGTGTCGAGTCTTCAATATTCGAGTCATCAGAATTCAAGGAGAACGGCCTACCAGTCCAGAACTCGGGGGTTTGTGCACTGTAGGGGGGTCTACCCCCCCAGTATTTCTATATTTAATGAAATATTGGAAAGCTTTTTTATATTTATTTTGTAGATGGAGCGAGTCCTTGACTCTTTATCCCTTCATCTGAATTAGAAAATCTATGAATGGAGTATTATTGAGCTATATAAGCTCTGGGCAATATAGCCGAGTCTCAGCTAAAATTTTTTTTAGCTACAGCATTGCCATCTCATACCCAGTATGAGATGGTACCCTCCCTGGATATCCATTTTAGTAGATTCGTACGACATGCATGGGTTATAGTAGGGCTGGTATGTAAGTAAAGCCCTCTAGACCATTACATAATGGCCGAAAGATCGTCCCACTCAGAGTTGGTCCACTCAATGACGCCCCCCCACAACCACCGAGCAGAACCACATATATGCCAGGGAAAAGCATCCACTGAAAAGGCCCCTCAAGGGCTACGCCGGGGAACACCATCCCCAGAGATTCAAAATGCTCTCTCAGGACAAACCCCCCCCTCACCGGGAGCAAACTTCCGGAAGAAACCTGACAGAGCGAAACTCTGCGTTAAAAATTAGAACGATCCCTGGACTTGGTTCCACTCATTGACGGCCGCCCCGTCCAAGCACCCCGACGGGCTCCCCGTTTAAGCAGAACCGCTCAGCGTTGGTTCCACTCAGTGTCGGCCGCCCCGTTCAAGCACCCCAACGGGCTCCCCGACTCCTGAGCAGAACCGCTCAAATTCCGAGGAAAATAATTCACCGACAAGAACCCCTCAGCGGGCCCTGCCGGAGAACACCTTCCCCAGACTCAAGGTGCTCCCTTAAGGCAAAAACCCTAAGGGAGCAAACTCAAAAACTCACACCCAGGATAACAGCAACAGCCGAACCTCAGTTTACTTCCTCGGTTCAGCATTGCTATTTGTTACCCTGGAAGTCCTGATTAGTAAGTAAAGGGTAAAATCTCAAAAAATCGGACGATCTCTAGGCCACTCCATAGTGGGCGAAAGACCGTCCATGTCTCAGCGTTGGTTCCACTCATTGACGGCCGCCCCGTCCAAGCACCCCGACGGGCTCCCCGTTTAAGCAGAACCGCTCAGCGTTGGTTCCACTCAGTGTCGGCCGCCCCATCCTAGCACCCCGATGGGCTCCCCGACTCCTGAGCAGAACCGCTCAAATTCCGAGGAAAATAATTCACCGACAAGAACCCCTCAGCGGGCCCTGCCGGAGAACACCTTCCCCAGAGACTCAAGGTGCTCCCTTAAGGCAAAAACCCTAAGGGAGCGAACTCAAAAACTCACACCCAGGATAACAGCAACAGCCGAACCTCAGTTTACTTCCTCGGTTCAGCATTGCTATTTGTTACCCTGGAAGTCCTGATTAGTAAGTAAAGGGTAAAATCTCAAAAAATCGGACGATCTCTAGGCCACTCCATAGTGGGCGAAAGACCGTCCATGTCTCAGCGTTGGTTCCATTCATTGACGGCCGCCCCGTCCAAGCACCCCGACGGGCTCCCCGTTTAAGCAGAACCGCTCAGCGTTGGCTCCACTCAGTGTCGGCCGCCCCATCCTAGCACCCCGATGAGCTCCCCGACTCCTGAGCAGAACCACTCAAATTCCGAGGAAAATAATTCACCGACAAGAACCCCTCAGCGGGCCCTGCCGGAGAACACTTTCCCCGGAGACTCAAGGTGCTCCCTTAAGGCAAAATCCCTAAGGGAGCGAACTCAAAAACTCACACCCAGGATAACAGCAACAGCCGAACCTCAGTTTACTTCCTTGGTTCAGTATTGCTATTTGTTACCCTGGAAGTCCTGATTAGTAAGTAAAGGGTAAAATCTCAAAAAATCGGACGATCTCTAGGCCACTCCATAGTGGGCGAAAGACCGTCCATGTCTCAGCGTTGGTTCCACTCATTGACGGCCGCCCCGTCCAAGCACCCCGTTTAAGCAGAACCGCTCAGCGTTGGTTCCACTCAGTGTCGGCCGCCCCGTTCAAGCACCCCAACGGGCTCCCCGACTCCTGAGCAGAACCGCTCAAATTCCGAGGAAAATAATTCACCGACAAGAACCCCTCAGCGGGCCCTGCCGGAGAACACCTTCCCCGGAGACTCAAGGTGCTCCCTTAAGGCAAAAACCCCAAGGGAGCGAACTCAAAAACTCACACCCAGGATAACAGCAACAGCCGAACCTCAGTTTACTTCCTCGGTTCAGCATTGCTATTTGTTACCCTGGTTAGTAAGTAAAGGGTAAAATCTCAAAAAATCGGACGATCTCTAGGCCACTCCATAGTGGGCGAAAGACCGTCCATGTCTCAGCGTTGGTTCCACTCATTGACGGCCGCCCCGTCCAAGCACCCCGACGGGCTCCCCGTTTAAGCAGAACCGCTCAGCGTTGGTTCCACTCAGTGTCGGCCGCCCCGTTCAAGCACCCCAACGGGCTCCCCGACTCCTGAGCAGAACCGCTCAAATTCCGAGGAAAATAATTCACCGACAAGAACCCCTCAGCGGGCCCTGCCGGAGAACACCTTCCCCGGAGACTCAAGGTGCTCCCTTAAGGCAAAACCCCTAAGGGAGCAAACTCAAAAACTCATCACCCAGGATAACAGCAACAGCCGAACCTCAGTTTACTTCCTTGGTTCAGCATTGCCATTTGTTACCCTGATTAGTAAGTAAAGGGTAAAATCTCAAAAAATCGGACGATCTCTAGGCCACTCCATAGTGGGCGAAAGACCGTCCATGTCTCAGCGTTGGTTCCACTCATTGACGGCCGCCCCGTCCAAGCACCCCGACGGGCTCCCCGTTTAAGCAGAACCGCTCAGCGTTGGTTCCACTCAGTGTCGGCCGCCCCATCCTAGCACCCCGATGGGCTCCCCGACTCCTGAGCAGAACCGCTCAAATTCCGAGGAAAATAATTCACCGACAAGAACCCCTCAGCGGGCCCTGCCGGAGAACACCTTCCCCGGAGACTCAAGGTGCTCCCTTAAGGCAAAAACCCCAAGGGAGCGAACTCAAAAACTCACACCCAGGATAACAGCAACAGCCGAACCTCAGTTTACTTCCTCGGTTCAGCATTGCTATTTGTTACCCTGATTAGTAAGTAAAGGGTAAAATCTCAAAAAATCGGACGATCTCTAGGCCACTCCATAGTGGGCGAAAGACCGTCCATGTCTCAGCGTTGGTTCCACTCATTGACGGCCGCCCCGTCCAAGCACCCCGACGGGCTCCCCGTTTAAGCAGAACCGCTCAGCGTTGGTTCCACTCAGTGTCGGCCGCCCCGTTCAAGCACCCCAACGGGCTCCCCGACTCCTGAGCAGAACCGCTCAAATTCCGAGGAAAATAATTCACCGACAAGAACCCCTCAGCGGGCCCTGCCGGAGAACACCTTCCCCGGAGACTCAAGGTGCTCCCTTAAGGCAAAAACCCCAAGGGAGCGAACTCAAAAACTCACACCCAGGATAACAGCAACAGCCGAACCTCAGTTTACTTCCTCGGTTCAGCATTGCTATTTGTTACCCTGGTTAGTAAGTAAAGGGTAAAATCTCAAAAAATCGGACGATCTCTAGGCCACTCCATAGTGGGCGAAAGACCGTCCATGTCTCAGCGTTGGTTCCACTCATTGACGGCCGCCCCGTCCAAGCACCCCGACGGGCTCCCCGTTTAAGCAGAACCGCTCAGCGTTGGTTCCACTCAGTGTCGGCCGCCCCGTTCAAGCACCCCAACGGGCTCCCCGACTCCTGAGCAGAACCGCTCAAATTCCGAGGAAAATAATTCACCGACAAGAACCCCTCAGCGGGCCCTGCCGGAGAACACCTTCCCCGGAGACTCAAGGTGCTCCCTTAAGGCAAAAACCCTAAGGGAGCAAACTCAAAAACTCATCACCCAGGATAACAGCAACAGCCGAACCTCAGTTTACTTCCTTGGTTCAGCATTGCCATTTGTTACCCTGATTAGTAAGTAAAGGGTAAAATCTCAAAAAATCGGACGATCTCTAGGCCACTCCATAGTGGGCGAAAGACCGTCCATGTCTCAGCGTTGGTTCCACTCATTGACGGCCGCCCCGTCCAAGCACCCCGACGGGCTCCCCGTTTAAGCAGAACCGCTCAGCGTTGGTTCCACTCAGTGTCGGCCGCCCCATCCTAGCACCCCGATGGGCTCCCCGACTCCTGAGCAGAACCGCTCAAATTCCGAGGAAAATAATTCACCGACAAGAACCCCTCAGCGGGCCCTGCCGGAGAACACCTTCCCCGGAGACTCAAGGTGCTCCCTTAAGGCAAAAACCCCAAGGGAGCGAACTCAAAAACTCACACCGAGGATAACAGCAACAGCCGAACCTCAGTTTACTTCCTTGGTTCAGCATTGCTATTTGTTACCCTGGAAGTCCTAAAAAGGACTTTTCATACCCTCCAACTTTTTTTTTTTTTTTTGGAAGTGTTATTGTTGATAAATAATAATAATAATAATAAAAGTTTATGGTGTTTTCTTATTATATCAAATATCACTAATATATAAATTAATCTTAGGATTTTTAATATAATTTTTAATCAATTATAAGGAATGCTTTATTTTTATAGTAATAATAATTATTTAGAATTAAACAAGAAGAGTCAGATAAATTATAAAGTAAAACACAATTACATGTTTTATAAAAATGTATGGAGTCTGTACTATGTATTTATTATAAAATGTAATTCTTATTACTTAATGTGTAGAATAATGGTTTGCAATTACAAATGTTACCTTAGTTAGGAACTCGGTGTGATTCTGCTTATTTTTACTGAATAACGAAAATTTAAAGAGAAAGCGAAATAGAATAAATAAAAAAAAAGAGAGTACATACTACCAAGAACTTTTTGGGACACCTTTTCATATTTTTCATACTTTTTTTATACGTAATATAGGAAGTTTGTTTTCACAACTACGTCCAATCAGTCTCATCTCCAATCTGGGTAAGGTTGCAGAGAAGGTCATCCTCTCACGACTCCAAACCTCAGTAAATGACCTAAACATCCTCCCTAAAGAACAGTTTGGATTTCGACAACACCATAGTACTACCCAGCAAATCCACAGAATTGTGGAATATATCACCACCAGCTACAACTGGCGCCAGTGCACAGGAGCGGTATTCCTAGACCTATCTAAAGCATTTGACAAAATCTGGCATTTTGGACTCCTGCACAAACTTATCTCAGCCGGTATCTCACTAAAAATGGTTCATCTAATCCGTTCATATCTTCAGAATAGATCAATGCAAGTTAAAATTAACGGTTCTACATCGTCCCAGCGCCATATCTTTGCTGGAGTGCCGCAGGGATCTCTACTGGCTCCATTGCTGTTTTCTGTATACATGTCAGACATCCCACACAATCCGATGACTTCCATTTTAGCACTGTATGCGGACGATACGGCAATACTAACCAGATCTCTCAGACCCCCACTTCGTTACCAGAAAGCTTCAAGAAAATCTTCTAAAGCTGGAGGGTTGGTTCTCCAAGTGGAGATTGGAATTCAACCCCCTGAAAAGCTCAGCGGTTCTCTTCTCAAAAAGGCCAATGTCTCCTGCAGGAGATGTGTTACTATTCAATACTAAAATTCCCTGGCAGAAAGAAACAAATTACCTGGGTGTGATTCTCGACAAAAAGCTATCTTTCAACCAACATATCAAGTCTGCATGTGCAAAAGCATCTAAAGCCATAGCTCAGATCTACCCGCTAATTAATAGAAATAGCAAACTCAGCAACAGAATCAAATTGCAGCTATACCAGATCATGATTCGTCCTATAATCACCTATGCCTCTCCAGCCTAGAGCCACACCTCTAATACTAACATTATTAAGATACAGCAAGTGCAGAACAAGTGCTTGAGAATGATTTTGAACGCCCCGTGGTATGTTAGAAACAGCCAACTCCACAGAGACACAAATATTCCCTATATTCTCTCTTATCTACAATCCTTAGCTTCCAAATTTTTTCTAAAGACGTCCCCACATCCCAACGATTTGGTTCAACAAGCTGCAGCATACAAGCCAACGGACATATTTAAATATAGAAGACCAAAAACTATATTAGCCTCCTATAGCGATACATAATCTCCATGCCCATTCAGGGCGATCAAACTGCTCGTACATTTTACCCTCACTGTAACCACGACAGATAGCGGGGAATGTGAAAAGCATTTTGCTTCACCCTTAAAGAACAAATGTCAATTGTCAATTGTCAATTTTTACAACTAGTTAAACAAATATTGTCGATAAACATAAATAGATCCAGGATTCTACTGAAAAGATTTTTCACTTTTCAATTGCGTTAGCACGAGGGTGAACACCTCCACATGACAGTTCTGCAATAAATATACACAAAGATGCTTTTGAGCACAAAACCTGATTTCCAATATCTGTTCCGATATAAAGAAATGCTACTCGAATAAGATCTGCACGTTAGAATAATAAATTAAATATCACCTAGACTTGCATAACAACATAACAGACTTGCATAACATGGCAACCAGTAATGAGAGTTACTTAGGAAATGTAAATTCAGTATAAATCAGTTGTAGTCATGGCAACAAGTCCTAAAATGATTTGCGAAGCTCATAATAAATCATTAGGTATGCTACTTGAAAGTTTTTCCCCCTCCATTTTAGAATATTTATAGAAAATTGAGAAATGTAATCACAAAATATATACTTGGATATTTATGAATTATTAAAGAAGATGTTGATGTTAATACGCTTTCCAGGCTGAAGTGGAAATCATATATGCTAGGTATGTAAAACCGTAATGAGTGTAGATAATACTTCTCCAGTTTCTATCAAATTTGCTGGGGTTATTCGCTGCTTGTTTTAAAGTTGTAATACTTTACCGTTCCATCAAAAATATGACTGCAAAGAGCAGTGGGTTTGCATCAAGTTCCGCTTCAAATCGGGGGAAAATGGAATGTCAGAAAATTCTTTTGGAGGAAAAAATCAGTGAGCCAAACATTCAAAGATCCGACCATTCGATTGCTTTTCAAGCTTAGTGACAGGCAAAGCTGTTGAAAGTATGTGTTGACATGTAAGCATCTCTGTTCATGAATAAACTAATAAGCTGAGAAATGTGGTTGGATCGTTAAAGATACCAAGCAATTTTATAAGCTACATTTTTAATCCTTTTTCCCAAGTAAGTAAACAGACAATAAGTCAAGTTTGCGGCTGCCCGTAGTGCAACACTAGGCAACTCGTTGTAAAGGTGGAGTAAGCTCTGATTACTTTCCTTATTCTTTTCTTATTTTCTGATTATTTCCTTGCGGAGATGTGTGCTGCTATGCATTAAGGTAATGGTCACTACCCAGACCGGTTTAGACCTTTATTGAGGTGTATTTAAGTAAAGACCTCTCTAAAAATTAGACGATCCCGAAAGATCGACCAACTCAGCTTTTTTATGCTCAGTGACAGGCTCACCCCGTCACCAAGAAGAACTTCTCAGCGTTGGCTCCACCCAGTGGGAGGCTCACCCCACCACCAGACAGAGCCATAATCTCAGCGATGGCTCTACTCAGAGACAGGCAAAAACCTACTCCATGCAGGGCCTCTCATATCCAGCATGGGAGGTATACCCAAACGTATTGAAGTCTCATCAGTAGGAGCCAGACCTAAAAAAATGCCAAGGGTGAAGTAACAGAGCTTATATAAATTTTACTTATACAAGTTGCCATAAGTTGCTTTCACCTCATTAAATAAAAATCTCAGGATGAAAGTAAGATGCAGAAAGTTTTTTACCTTGGGTATATATTATGTTAAAATACCAAGGACTCACTGATGAGACCTCAATAAATGTCGAAACTGGTCTGGGTAGTGACCATTACCTTAATGTATAGCAGCGTACATCTCCGCAATAAAATGTGCTTTGCATTAGGGGAAAATTCTAAGGAAAGTAATCAAAGTTTACTCCACCTTTACAACGAGTTGCCTAGTATTGCATTACCTGCAGCCGCAAACTTGACCTACTTGTCTGTTTGCTTACTTGGGAAAAAGGATTAAAAACCTAGCTTATATAATTGCTTGGTATCTTTAACATAATATATACCCAAGGTAAAAAACTTTCTGTAGTTGGATCGTGTTAGAGCAGTCTGACTCAACATCTGCACACGCCATAAGATAATAGATCTACTCTGCTTAATCCATGCCGGGAATACAGCTTCACATAAATATAGTACCGTCTGTGTTGTAAAACAGAAATTTTATGTATTTGTTTATTTTTAAATACCAGTTCTCCTATATATGAAATGTCACATCAAAGTGCTTTATGGCAATTCCCAATAATAGCTGAAATAGCTGAAAGCACATAAAACCGTCTCCGTTTGCTGCTTAATGCATTCCTTTTTTTAATACTGTGCCTTTTTTGTTTCTTTGGCATGAGCGAATCTACTCTTCTTCATAGAACATAAACAAGCTGAGAACTGGTACATTAATTCCTACACTCACTTAACTACTTTCTGTATCTTCAGCAAACGTGAGACGTCAAGAAAGATAAAACTCAGTTGGACACTTGGGATATGACCATAAAAGTTTCTTTACGAATTACGAAATCTTGGGTAGGCAACATAAAGCGACTATTAACCCTTGAATACCCTTCTTGGCAAAATCAATAATTCACATAACTGGTACACTCGGAGGCGATACCGGGAAGCTCACAAAGAAACGTTTCCTGCGATAGTACTAACGCCTACTTGAAGAAAAATGTCGTTTTGTTTATTCGTCATGGGACAAGGTTAAAAGCCACCGAGGAACATCATCACGTGATCAGCGATGACGTTCAAACCGTCGATGTACTTAGGCAATGCCTATATGTAGTGATAAAGAGGAAAAGTACTCATCTAAGGGGTTTTGATGGTCCCGTTAACTTCTCCTTTGTGATACCGCTTCTTATCTATAAGAATCATTCGCAGGAAGTCCGACAACATAAACCCGGAAGTGGTTTTACCATGTGAAGATTACCGGAGTAGCTTCCGAGGAATAGCCATAAAAGAGGAATACTGTCGTTAAAAGAGCGCAAGACGTTCTATCGATCTTAATTGGCTGTTTTAATATTCCTAGCCCAGTGACGCAAATAAAGTGAACGATAGATCGCACAGTAGCCGTGAGTGTTTATAATTGAAAACGTTTGGCCAATAATCCTTAAAATGCTTTCACTTCTCAAGAAGGATTTACTAAATTTCATGAGTAACCTCTTTAGGCAAGTTGTACAATCTATAATACGTATTTTAGGTTCGTACGCAAATAACAATTCCTTTCTGAAAATGGATGAATGGACTCAACTTTGGCAGTTGGAATTTTTAATAAAAAATAAAATTTGCATTTAATAGAGCTCTTGTATTTAATTTAAATGCAAGATCTAATGTTAAATGACACAAAATAATTTGAAACAACAAAGAATTCACTGTTTCTAATTATTTATGTCATTTACTTCAAATTACAAAAAATGTAATATATAAACTTGATGTTCTTCAGTCCTAAGCAAGGCAGAACGGCCAGCCTAACCAAAATAGAAAACGAGGTATTTTATAGACCTCTCTCCAATAAAGATTTATATATATAAGGACTGGCTTAAAGGGGCGAAGCAAGAATGCTTTTCATATTCCCCGTTGTCTGTAGAGGACAGTGTAAGGATAGGGTGTTATTAAGCTATAAAGCTCTGATCATGGCAAGAGGGTAACAGCAATACACGAGCCTCAGTTAGAACTTCATTGGCTACAGCATTGCCATCCATTACCCTCCCTGGGTACCCGTTTTAGTCGCCTTGTACGACATGAATGAGCTACATTGGTGCTATTCTTATCCAACAACACACGAGGAAAAACCTTGTTAATAAATTTATAAATATTTTATATAACTTTTATTTTACATTATATATTTTATTTTAAATAGTTTACTTAATTTTAGATTTTATTTATAATATTTTAATATTTTCGTTTTTATATAATATTTTATTTTATATATTTTGTTTTATATTAGTTATTTTATAATCAGTTATAAATATTTATATATTTAGCAACATTACAAAGTTATATATACCGTATTATTTGTGATGTAAATGTTTCCAATAAACTAAATGTCGAATTTTATGGGTTTTAATGAAATATAATAGCATTTTAAATGTTATATTATCATCCTCAAATCAAACCTGTTTGTTTAATTCTAATTTCAACTACGCACTAATTGCGTAACAGGTTACTGATATAGGCATTATAATGAATATCACATTTTAGAATTATGGAATTAACGATGAAGCAAATCCTATTAAGTGCAAAATTCTGAAAAATTTTAAAACATATATAATTTTTTAATATGATTTACTACTTAAATTTCAGTGTGAAAATCTGTCCTTTCCTCTTTAGTTTGCTTCTCCTTATCGATCTCAAAGGTCACATGGAATCTTACTGTACGTAAAAAGTAGTAATGAATGTTTTCGATCCACACAAATTACAGTAATTCTCACTTCATGATGGAAATAAATCAAGTCGTTAACTCCCTGAAAGGTACAAAGATTAAAAATAACATCCGCAAAGTAAATCACTTCTTCCAGCTTGTTTTTTTATTTTGATGATTGGTAATTTGAATATGTAGTAAGGTTGACCAATTTAAAAAAATATATTTTTTAGACTTCAGAGGAGTTTTATAAAAAACTGAATTTCTCAGTAGAGAAAAATCATAAAAAGTTATATCCTTCCCTTCGTTACATTTTTTATCTTCAGTTCATCTTTCTCTATTTTTCATGAATTTCTTGATGGATTGACTGTTTTAATGTATTGAAAATGGAAGTTTTTGCGATTTTTGTCTGGATATGCATTCCGAATTTCACATTCTTTAGTTTTCTCTTCGAAAAAAAAAAAAACTTAAAAAAATAAATATAAAGGTGACTTGATCATTTTGATAGCGTAGTGCATGTTGAGAAAATGAACTGAAAATCAGAAGTTTGATAAAGTGATGTGTAAAATACGAGACAGGCCTTCTCACTGAGTACTTTATGAAGTAACTTTAAGGCTTACACACGCAACAAAAGTTATATAGAATTGAAAAGCTCCAATATATTTCATCCAACGTTACTCACGTGGACATCGTCAGAAAGACTGTTAACTACAATCCAACATGAATCATAATAATGAGACATAATTCACGAGCATATTAGTTAATGTCTCGGTCGTAAAGATACATTATATATTATACTATTAGAGTTCAAAAGAACAATTATAAAAAGTTGTTTAGATTTTTTTAAAAAAATTATGAACAATTAATAATAATCATTTTCCAAAACTTTGATATCAGCATGCAGTCTGATTGGTTCAGTTTCGGACGATTTCGTACAATTTCTCATATTTATAGGAAAAGACAATCGAATTTGAACTTGCTGGAATTAAGAAATTTTGTCTGGTTCCAAAGAATTCTGTGCCTAGTGTCAACAGCGGAACAAGCAAGGCAAGACTTGTCAGATTCAAAAAAAAAAAGTAATATAGTCCTGATATTCTTCAAGTCTAATCGAGGCAAAACGGTCATTCTGTCCAAAATAGGAAAGATGATATGAGCAGGATACCTGATGGACAAACGATAAGGAAAGAGGTGGTAATGTATCCCTTATTGATGGTAGTAAAGAAAACAGTTTTCGAGATGGTTTTCTGAAGGAAGCGTATAGATTGAATTTAAGAAGAATCTTTGCTGTTTGTTCCGATGTTCCTTTACTGTGGGGTACTGAAATTTCTTTCACATCAGATTATATACTTAGGTTTACAACCTTTTGGTCTGGAATCACATTTTTAAAGGAGAGGGTTAAATGAGCCAAGAGAATGAATATTTGCAAGCCAAGCACACATGGGTGGCTAATCTCCCGTCGTATGGACCACAGCGGTCATGATTCAATATATAGTTCACGTGCTTCCCCACTAAATTATTCTTGGATACATTGCCTTTCCTCCGGGTGCTCCGATTTTCCACTCTCAAACTTGACTTAAAACACATCTAATAGTAATATGTAGAGTGAAAGCATAAAATATATATCTGGGTAGTTCGAACGTATGTTATTGATATCCCCGATGGACTTAAGCCTCCTAGTGTAAGGACGATATAATAATAACAATAAACAGATTAACAAATTTAAGTGATATTTTAAGGATATTAAGAAGAGAATCATTTTTAAAATCAATCTATAGATTATTGGAGAAGCCCTGTGTTATTTGATGTCACATATGAATGCGTAAATAATTTCGTGAACAAAGGCGCAAACTAAACGAGACTCACAATATTCCATTTATTTGAACAAATCACATTGGCGCAATGCCAGAAGAGATGCTATGCATTTCTTAAATGAAATGGTATTACTTTTCTCCCCCCCCAAACATACAAACCTCCTTTTCTTTGTGTGTTTTGTGCTTCTCATCTACCAGCGTACAGCTACGTATCACGTTTCAAACGCGCCGTCTATCTGTAGACAGGAAAATGCCAAATGCAACTCTCGATTCCTGTAAAGATTCATTGGAGAAACGGTTCGAGTTTGGGAAGGACATTAGTAAAATGTTTCTAAAATCTGGAGCCACATTTCTTGATAGTAATGCATGTTTATTTCTCAGTTTTCGTAAACAAATGGATATCATTTTTGGCTGTTCATTTAAAGCTGTACTAATGGTAATGATGTCAGGAATCTTATGCTTCTATAAATCTTTCTTTTTTGTTTACTTTTCCGATTTTCATAAATGAAAACTTACTAAATATTTACATGTTCTATAATATTTCTCTTTATATCGTTATCCACTCGCTAAATGTTTTTAAATATTTTCTTGAGTAAAATCACCTTCATATGTTTCAGGACGCGTACACGCCTACCTTGGATAGGCGAATGATTTCTTTTTTTTGGGGGGGGGGGGCGGAAGAGGGTGTTACTTGACTGAGGTAGTTCAGTTATCATACATTACTCGTAGAGCCTTGGCAGTTTTAGAAAGTAAATGACAACGCATCATATATAAATAAAAAGTGGAAAGGTATTTTTAAAAATTTTAATTAGCCGACAGTATAACATACAAGGAGCCGACTCTTTTGAGCATTATTTGATATCTAAAAGGTTTATATTAAGATTTGCATTATAAAAATGAATACACCTAGCTAAGTTTTTCATATCAAATCTATTATTTGCATTTGTTCTGGAACTAGGGACTTAAAAGTTAGAAATATTTTAAGAGGTACATATGATCTAAAAGTTTGGAAATCTGTTATTTTAATTGGATTACTAATATTAATAATCTACTCTTCTTTAACAACGTGATCTTCCATATCGGAAAAATTCTGTAAAAATTACAGAACTAATATTAATATAAATATGGTAATATTATATTGATGCTTATATAATATTAATCTTATGCTTCTATAAATCTTTCTTTTTTGTTTACTTTTCCGATTTTCATAAATGAAAACTTGCTAAATATATTTACATGTTCTATAATATTTATATCTATAATCTTTATATCATTATCCATTCGATAAACGTTTTTAAATGTTTAAATATTAATCTAAATATTAATATTAATATAAATATATTAATATAAATATAAATGATTAAATAAATACTTTTAATTAATTTTTTATATAATTTTTCTTAAAAAAATAAAAAGGGGTGATTAATATTTAAATATAAAATTATTCAAATAAGAAAGATTTTAAATTAAATAATATTTTTTCTTTCTTGTTTTATATTTAATATTATTACCTAGAATAGTTTTTATTTACTTGGTTATACATTCTACAAAAGAACGGTGGTTTGCTTCATGTAAAGTACAAGATTATTACAGTGTGATCTTGACTCCTTCAAACGACCGTATGCATTATTATAGTATAGTGCGATTCATTAAATGTATAAATGAATAACCTGTTTGCCAATATTTTGATAGTTGGAAGAATAGAATGAGACAACAGACAACATGTTTAGTTTATATGCCTTGTTTATATTTATTAAAGTAAACTAGGCTACCAAAATCTTCATAGTTCCGTAATCATTGGATAACATGATTTTTTTTGTCCATTTTTTGTTCGTTCTTTCTTTAAAATATAAGTAACTATTTTGAAAAGATGGCACCTAATTTACAGATGGGGGTTTAGTTATTATCAATTTCAAGTCTTTATTTATTTATTTATTTATGCATTTTGTAAGCAACTATACGATATTTTAACAACATTCAATGTTTACCATATAAGTAACGTTTTTTAAGTCAAATATATTTTTAAACTATTTTTCTCATACAACGAAGCTGCCTTCTATTCTTCATTAATCGCACAGTCAACTAATTTCTTTAAATTAGGGCTTATTTACTACAAATTCTTTTAAGCGTTAAGAAATCTTTTTGGGTACTTCTCAGCTCGTAGATAGTATTTAAAAGAATTTCGGCTCGAGCTTATTCTCGACTTTGTTAATTGGAAAAATTATTTCCCTTGCATATTGTCTAAATGCTATATTTTTCTAAACCCGCACACTCATTCTCTCTCTCTCTCTCTCTCCTACCTATTTTTTTTAAGTTCTTGATAATTAATTTATTCAGGTCTTCTACATTTTTTGTACAACTTTGGAATTTTCAGGAGGACTAAATTAAAAATATAATAACGCTGCAGGTTATTTGAATCTTTTTCCTTCTGTGACTTCTCCTTCCACACGTTTCTACCGTCCATTAATTATTAATTACATCCCAGCTTTGCCGAATGTTCCACGTCTGTCTTAAAATCTGCCACTATTTGTACAGTGTTTTTATCTTCTCTCTCTCTCTCTCTCTCTCTCTCTCTCGCTTGCATCCTCTTCTAATTCTGCTGACTTTTACTTCAGATATTTCGTCTTCGACAGAATTCCTTAATTAAATTACTGAGGATCAACGGGAAACCGTTCTCTTCAGTTTTAGGATTCTTCGTGTAGTTCTGTGTTAAATGCCGCTGTTTACCCGATTACGTGGGAAGCATCGCAGATTGTCTGGTCACGTGGTATGACGCATAATGTTGCCGTACGAGTTATTAAGTGCGGCTACTCGCACTGATAAATGACTTCGGTAATTACGTTGGAGTTTCTCTGCGAACACCAAAAGCGTGTCCCAACGAAGTCTCAGTAATTTGTTGAAGATTATTCTGTTGGCCAAGTCTCCTTTTTTGCTGGAGAAAGCACTATTGAAAATTGCAAGCTACTTATTCTCATTAATTATTTCGTGTAGGTAAAAACTGTTCTTTCTTTACGATTTTTAACATGATTTTGTTACTTTATGTCTTAAAAATTACATTTTTTCCTTATTAATATGCGTGAAATTTTCCAGTGGATATCACTGAAGAAAAATCATCGCCAATGTGGGATTAGAAAAGATAATTTCTATCGAAATTAAGGAAGGTAGAAGTCAAAATAATGATGCAATTATTTTTTAAACTTATGGTTAATTGTTAAACTTTTCAGTAAGATTACCAACTTAATTCAGAAAAGTACACAGGTAGCTGTTTGAGAAAGATTTGCCTAGTTTCAGATTTCTGTGTTATGCATTAAGGTGCCGAGCTCGTGCATACACACAAATTGAAAACTTGGCTAAATAAAGAAAAAAAAATCAGGTTTAAAAATATAGTTCACATTGAAATCTTATAGGAATGCAGTTATTATTACTGTAGACACAATTCACCATATACGCTCTACCACCTACTAAAACATTACATGCTCTAATATGCTCGCTAACGGTATTTTTTTGCTGTGTTCCCTAGCTGATTTGTCCCTATTCCGAATAAAAATTCAGTTTCTGATTTTTCATTCGGTTGAAAGAACAAGGGCATGTGCCTTCGATTGGAAAGGACAGGAGTTCAGACGAAAAAAGTCCTCTTGTCATGACCAGAATCCAACTCATGTCCTTTCCAATCGAAGGCGCATGCCCTTGTTCTTTCAACCCCCATTACGGAGTCGCTGTTCATGTGAATATGTAAAGAAAATGCAGTAATTTTTTAGTTAATCGTATGGATACAGTCAGGGTCTCCTTATCCATTGGACTAAATGGGTCATAGCTCAGGTGCGTCATTGATCCAAGGTCGCTTAAGAACCGAGTATGTTGAAATGTTTTTTTTTTTTTTCAATTTTTAAGCTTTTTTTTAATACAAATAAATTACCTTTATTATATTATAAATACTGTTGAATTAAATAAAAATATGCAATGTCGGTATATTAAAAAAAATTGCAAAAAGTTATTTAATTAATTATATGTATTGTTTAATTATGGCTCAATCCAATGTGATTAAAGCTCCACATTTTTTAGCCCAGGGTACTCAGACTTGTTAAGACGGCCCTGGATACAGTACGTTAAGGAAATAATTGGTTGACAATGCTGTAGGAATATAGTTTGCAGTATAAATGAAATTATATTCTTAAAATAAATATTAAATGAAAAAGAATAATAATATAGTATATACATGAAAGAAAGAAATGGCCTCGCCTACTCCCCATATACGGGAATAAAAAGGCGTTAGCTGATTTTTTTTTTTTTTTAAGAAAGAAATATCGATTAAGTAAAAATAATAATATAGTACGCGGCAGAGATAATTATAATTAAATGTACTGCACAATATCTTGTGCAGCAAAAATAAAATAAATAAATAAACAACAAAAAAGTGCCGCCGTTCTTAAATCCATGGTATTAAATTATACATTTGTTGGAAATATTTTGCATACATTTAAGGGTTTTTAATTCATTCTCTAGTCAGTTCTTAATGGGAGTTTTCTACCTGAAAATATAATTAAGCTATTGCATAAGTTTTTTCAATATTCAGACTATAAATACATCTTTCACTAGACAGTATTTCTTTTTACGCACACTAACCATGTCAAAAATTAATTAATGTTCTTTTAGAACTTTTTCCTTTTTGCTACGTCATATAGTTTTTAAATTTTCGGTTCAACTACCAGCTGAATTGGTTTTCTTTTTTGCAATGATCTAATGTACTAGGGGCATCTTATCAACTAGAAATTACAGTCTAGATAAAAATTATTATTATGTTTGCTTTACATACACGTGCGCGCGCACACACACACACACACACGCACATACACACCACGATTTTAAATTACTTGAAAGATAATTTTACAGGCTTTGTTTTGTCGACCTACATCATCATTTTTTTATTTTTTTTTTACTTTTCTGTCTGATATTATAGTTAATCATAAAACATACCACATAGAAATTCACTTGAGCGTACTCAAGAAATGACACAACAATAGGTTATAAGAGCGGCTGTATTAGTACCGGAAGGGATGCAAGATAACATTCGTTACATCACTAAATACTGTCAACGATTACAGCTCTCTGTGAAGAACCTCGATAAAATTAGTAGGATAATCAAGCCCTTGCCACAATGATGGCGCATACCGTTCTCTTATTGACCATTAGAATATTTCGGGCGGAGCAAATCAATGCAGAACCCTTGAAATCGTTATTATAAGGTATTTTGATAACATCTACTGCACGTCACATCCTACTACGTGTGACGTCACGTGTAATTAACATAATGCATTTACACTCTCTTGGTTGCTATGAAAGGGAATTTGATATGCATGGAAATTGACTATTTACTTTGCAAATGAATTCACTGTTTCGAGATTAAACTGGGATTTCTCTCAACCGCAGTAATGGA
The DNA here is from genome assembly GCF_054136105.1 of Typopeltis vanoorti. Taxonomy (NCBI): domain Eukaryota; kingdom Metazoa; phylum Arthropoda; class Arachnida; order Uropygi; family Thelyphonidae; genus Typopeltis; species Typopeltis vanoorti. The sequence continues at coordinate 107,532,822 of NC_143555.1, read as the reverse complement.
ATTCCCACAGTTCATTTCTCACCAACAATTCCTGAAGGTAAATAAGATCGATATTTTCATGTGTAATAGGAAGAAAATTACGAATTTATGCTCACACGCGCAGCAACAATGGAAAGCAAGGTAACAATAGCTGGCACGTGATCGATATTTCTGTAAACTGCCGATACGTGGAGTAAATGCTAGTGGAAAACAAACTAATTTAGAAGTAAATGAATTAAATTCAGATATTATTCATAGTGTAATTCATTTTTAAAACGTCATGGTGTGTGAACGGCAGTGACTTGAATCAGGGATGTGGCAAAGGAGTCTGTATGAAGAATAGATCTTGCCTATTCGCCATCCCGGATATCAAACTGTATTTGCAGAATCCGTGAAATGATAGAAAACAAAGCGGTAAAAGGAAGTATAACAATGGGATTATATTAGGCTGTTTTCATTTCGGGAACAAATATTTTGAATTAATAAAGAAAAGGCCTAAACGTTTGGCTTCATCTTGGTATGAAACCTCATTCAAAGAGAGGATAATAAATATTTATTATAGACATACAGGGAATATGGATTAACCACCCTAATCGATCACATTTGGTTTCGTTCACGCACGGCGAAGTTGTGGGTTTGGTTTCTTGTAAATCAAGAAACCAAACGACTGCAGATTTTCTTCCTCTGCTGACGAAGGAGAGAGAGTTGCAATCATAATAATAATGCGTACGTCTCAGTTGAAGTCTATAAAAAGTTTATTATTTTGCATTTTTTTCTCTTTCCTTTTTATAATTTAAAATTACGCATTATTTATGGGGATGCTGTATTTGAAATGATTTAATAAACGTGCAAAATAGCTTTTAATGATCATGTGTTTTCCCTTCCGTATCTATCACCAAATAATTAATTAATCCCGACAAAAACGTATTTTACAAACAACACTTAATTATTGTTTACATATTTATAGGTTTCACATTTCAAGAAAGAAAAAAATCTGGGACAAAACTTAACAAATTACAGGTTAAAAGAATAGCATGAAATGTAAGCAGACTACCTTGTACTTAGTACATCAAAACTTAAAGAAACCAACGTAAGAATTTAGCTTTGATTTTAAAATTTGCAACCCTGAGGCATCGTTCTTTCCTCAGCTCAAACTTAAGAATAAATAAAGGAGGAATATTTAAATATTATTGTTCATTCTTTACATAAAGTATAATTTGATATACCAAACTTAATTTATGACTATCAATGATTATTCTTTGTGCAAAATGTGGAAATAAGTTTATGAATATATCAAACTGAGATTTTTTTCTCAAATATAAATTAAAAATTGTAGTGAATTACAGGAGCGAACAAATTAATCCGAACAAGCCGAATTTTCATCAACTTTTTTAATTTTGGTTTGATTTTTGTTTCAATACAGAATAATTTTGGTTTTGGTTTTAACTGATTATTTCAGTGCTGCGTGATGTAACTGTGTCTACGATGTTCATTAATAGTGTTTTGCGTTTTTAATAGTGAAAACAAGTTGACATGCGTAGTGTTTTATTCATTTTGTATGGCTATAAAATGGATACATCTCCATAAAAATATGTACTCTTTCTCAGCACACATCCATGACTCAAAGACAAATTATCAATGAGTGTGATGTTCGTTTGGGTACTGTTAATGCGATTTTAAAGAGGTTTTGGGTGACAGATACCCTTTCTCCCGACAGAAAAGGAAAATGTGGGCGAAAAAGAAAAAAACTACACTTACTCAAGATCATTTACTTGATAAGAAAAGCAAAAATAAATCCAAGATTGTCTGCTGTTGACCTAAACCGAGACTTGGCAGGCAGTGGAATTAATGTTTCTGATATGACAGTCCGTTGAAGATTGTTGGAAGCAGGGAAGACTGCCCACAGACCACAAAATAAACAACTGTTGAAGAAGGCTATGCGGAAAAAGAGGCTCCGTTTGGCAAAAGTGTACAACGGTTGGACTTTTCAGAAATCAAAGAAGGTCATATTCTCAGATGAGAGCCATTTCTTTGTCCAAGGAAAGTGAGTGCCCTACGTTCACAAAGAACTCATCTTCCAACAGGATCTCGCTCCAGACCACACTTCAAAAAAGTGAAGGAATTCCTTAAAATTCGCAACACCCAATTGTATCAGTGATCAGATAACTCTCCTGACATTAACCCAATAGAACATTTGAGGGCCATAGTTAAAAAGAGACTTGGAAAATTAAACTGTGATTCAAAGCACAACTTAATACAGTCCATTATTAAAGTACGGTTTCGAGATGCAGAAATCAGAAAAATATGTTCTACGTTGGTAGAGTCCATGCCTAAGAGAATTAATGAATTTATCAGGAACAGAGAAGCACATATAAATTATTAGATAACGTTGGAGTTTTATTTATGTACTTATTTTTTGCGAAGTTAAAAATTTTCTTTAAAATGTGAATGTTCGGATTAATTCGTTCGTGACTGTAATTCATAACTCAGTCACATATTTTCTTGCTTACCTACTTCCATATGTAGAGAGGCTGGGCCAAGCTACATGCGGAGAGACCCGTGATTTAATCTCAATGCTAGTGGAGATTCGCTCTCGCTTATTATCATATGAATCAACAGAAAAATAAAAATGCAAAAAAAAAGGAATGCTACTATACTCTTTTCATTTAATGTTAATTTTGCAACAGATTGACAGATAAGTCTCGAGCATTAATTGACATTAATTCTAAGATGATGATTTAAGAGACTTCCCAAATCCTTAAAATCCATTTAAAAAAACTGTAAATGGAATAAAAAATTGCTCAGAGAGGACTAAAGCTAGTTTTTTCTAATTCTAGTTCGACGTTACTTCGAATACAGTTGTAATTAAACTATTGTCAAATATGATATTTTTATTAAATTTTCGTACTTATTTACGTTCACTGTGAATATATACCTTGTTAAGTAATTCTGTCATCTTTTTTAACCCTCGTTTCGAGACAAATCTGCTTGTTGAATTTCTTGCATTAACTTTTGATCCTCTTCACTTAGATTGGAAAGTTGGATTGGAAAATGTTTGCACATTTTTAGAGTGAATAAAAACATCAGAAAACATCTGTCACAATCACGTGGAAAACTGAGTTAGTAATCAATGAAGATAATCTGGGTATCTCCATCTGAATATCCTGAAAGCGACTTTCCAAGGTGACTCACTGTGACCTCTATTGTTCATCCTAGCACTGAGTCTCCTGCCATTAATTCTAAAGAAAACTAGTGCTGGGTATCAAAGCAAGAAGGATGGACATGTACGGCATTTGTTATAGGTAGACGACCTTAATCTATACGGGAAATCAGTCGAAGAAATTGAGTCACGAATCAATACAGTCCGAATCTTTAGTGAAGACAGTTGTATGTAAATTGGAATTGAGAACCTCGTAACACAGTTCGAGGGAAATAGCAACAAAGGAATCACATTTTATTATGTGACTGCCACCCACTAAAGGTTGTCACTTAACCTGTAGTACATTTGTACCGTGGGTGAGCTAAGAACTTTTTTTTTCCCTAATTCTTGTTAATTTTTTGTACATTTTTGTTTGTTTTTATATGGTCCAGAAACCCTGCTCTAGAGACCAAACATGGAAATATTTCAGCCACTTCTCGACCTTCAATAACCTGTTGGTTGAAGAGCGGGTACGCTAACCACTCGGCCAACCAGGCCGGCAATTTGCTGATTCCAAATTGCAAATTTGCAGATAGAAGAAAAATTAAAAACTTGTCTCAGCACGAATCCTATAAATACCTTGGAATTCTTGAGTCAGGCAACATTTTGAATTCACATACTAGAAACAAAACAGTGTCCGAATATCTGAAAAGAGAGAAAAATTCTAAAGCCCAAACCGAATGGGGGAAATACTGTAACAGCAATCAATACGTGGGTCATTCTTGTAATCAGATACACAGTAGAGATAGTTGACTGGACACAAGCCGATTTGGATGAACTTGATCGTAAACACGAGAATTAATGACGGCGAATCATACCTTCCACCCACGAAGAGATGTGGATTGGTTACACATAGCCAGGAAAAGTGGAGGACGTGGTCTTTTGCGAGTGGAGCAAACAGTAGAAGAAGAAAAGCGACAGTTTAATGATTACATCAAGGAAAGCTCAGAAGAGATGCTAATTGAAGCTTACAAAGAAACAATTACTGAAAGTATTGAAGAGAACGTTGAGAGTAGTTTAACGTGCAATGGCTTCAGCAGTGCAACAACAACAAAGAGACAGAAGGTCTGATATTTGCTGCTCAAGAACAAGCACTTCAAACGAATGTAATAAAGACGAAGATTGAAAAGATCTGTAACGATGGCAAATGCCAACTGAGCAGGGATAAAGGATAAAGGGAGAGTGGACCACCGAATTAGTTCTTGCAGCACAATTGCTCACACAGACTATAAACAAAGGCATGATTGGCCCAGCAAAGACTGTGCACTGGAGCTTATGCAGGAAATCTTGCAAAATCCTTTGGGAACACACAGTTAAAATCTTTATTGAAAATGAAAATGCCAAGATATTATGGGACTGTTTAAAATTCAGACAGATAGACATCTTGATGAAACATAATATGCCAGACATCACTGTAGTCGAACAACAACATGTGCGGTTTGTTGATGTGCCAATACCAGAGGATATTAGAGTAGAAGAAAAAGTGCGTGAATATGTGACCAAGTATAGGAATTATCTGCAGATTGAAATTCAACGCCTTTCGAACAAGAAGGCGTTTCAGTTGTCGTTGAAGCGCTAGAAGCAACACCAAGAACATTTATGAGACATCTTTAAATGCTGAGCTTTTCAATCCAATTATGTCAACGCCAGAAAACGGCGCTTTTAGGGACATCTCACATTTTACGAATATATCTAGTCGATTCCTTCGGATAAGTTTCGAATTGAACTTATTTGCCAGTCAAAGATTTCATTCTTCTGTTTCATGTTTCTTGTTACTCCTTGACTGCGAACTTTGTTAATAATAATAATAATAATAATAATAATAATAATAATAAAATAGTAATTTAGCATTAAACTTGGAATTTTTCAAGGTAATTCCTTGCCACCATTAATCTTCAACATTACTTTGATACCTTTACCTATGATTCTGAATAAAACAAAACTTGGATATGAAATTCCAAAATGTAATATTAAAATTTCCCATCTATTTATATGGACGACTTGAAATTATAGCGAAAATCAGCCCAGCAAATAGACTCTTTACTGAACACGGTTCGTATTTTCAGTTACGACATCAAAATTGAATTTGGTTTAGATAAATATGCAATTTTATACATTAAACGAGGAAAAATTAATGATACTAGTAATTTTAATTTTGATTAAGAGAAATATAAAAAAGTAATTTCAGCTTGCGATCACTTTAAATAATCAGGAATATTAGAAGCCAGTGACATTCTCCACTCGAACAGGCAGAAGCAGCAGAATACACCAAAAGAGTTAGAAATATTCTGAAAACAAAACTAAATGGATTAAACACAATTAGAGCAATGAATTCTTGGGCTATACCAGTGATCCAGTATACATCTGGCATAATAAATTGGACAAAAGAAAACCTGGACAAATTGGACCTCAAAACTAGAAATCTGATGACTATGCATCGTGTATTACGTCCACGAAGTGATGTTGACCTATTGTACCTACCAAAGAGAATAGGTGGATGGGGTCTGCTGCAAGTGAGACAGACTGTGGAAGAAGAAGAAATTAGTTTAAAAAGTTATATCGACAATAGCTCTGAGCAAATGCTTCAAGCAATTACACAAGAGAGTCTTCTGAAAGCAACAGGAAACAAATACGATTACAAAAAGGAACATAACTGATATGTATGTGCTGAAAAATAAACCTTTTCCTGTTCAATTTATTATAGATACTGAGGACAAAATTGACGTTAATAAGACGTGGCAATGGATACAATATGGATATATTAAAAAAAAGCAGAAGGATTTATTCTAGCAGCTCAAGAACAGGCATTACAAACTAATGAAATGAAAGCAAACATTTTTAGTATCAATAATAACAGAAAATGCAGACTATGTGATCAGAATGATGAGATTGTAGAACATCTAATCAGTGCCTGCAGCAAAATAGCTCAAAATGACTATAAATGCCCCATGATCAAGTGCCCAAAATACTTCATTGGCCCGTATGAAAAGTATGTGACTTTCCTACTCCTGATAATGGTGGCAGCAAAAAATAGAAACTTTATTGGAAAACGAAACAGAAAAAATTCTCTGGGACTTTCGAATACAAACTGATCGGCATTTCGAACACAATAGACCTGACATCACAATTATCGAACATCAACAGGTTTGGATTATCGATATTGCAGTAGCCAGTGATAACAACATTAACAGCAAAGAACTGGAAAAAAGTACTAAATATTGAGATTAACAATCCAAGTTGTTAGGCTGTGGCTTAAACACACTTATCCCAATAGTTATCATAGCACTTGATGCAATTTGAAAGAAGCTATCCAACTCTTTACAGCAATTAAACATCAACGAAATGACCCCGTATGAACATTACTTGGAACAGTCCATATTTTACGATAGTTCAAGTACTAGATTATGCCATAATGTCCATTTTCCAGCAGATTCGTTTTTGTGTTTTGTTTTTTCCTCACTTTCCCTTTGGTAGATTCTCATTTTAAACCACAATCCATTTTTCCATTTATCTCAAATATATCGCAACAAATTATAGACTGATGGCTTTCGTTCTCATTCTGACAACATCTTTCTCGTCGCTCTTTTAGGAACATCTAGGGACACCCATATATCTTTTTTCTAAATCTAATTTACAAATGATAAAAGTAAGATATAACAATTCATTCCCATCAAAATTCCATTTATTTTCCGTGAATGAAGAAGTAGTGCTTTCTAGTCTTTTTTTACCATTGCTTTTAACCATATCATGAAGCGGTTCTATTTCAACAATATTTAAAGACAACTTTCCCTGCTAATATCTCACTGCTATATCCATACCAGGATATCATATTAAAACCATTCATACATAAAATGTTTTGTCGTTATTTTTGTTAAAATTCTCATATTTTTGAAAATTTGAAAGAATAATTTAAATTTTATGAATACACCATTCTGTATATTTAATAAAAATGAATAAATTTATTCGTTTTCTAGATTTTGGTGAAAAAACAATCCCTTGGAGGGTAATGGATGGCAATGCTGTAGCCAATGAAGTTCTAACTGAGGCTCGGCTATTGCTGTTACCCACCTGCTATGATTAGAGCTTTAATAGCTCAATAACACCTTATCCCTACAGATAACGGGGAAGATGAAAAGCATTCTTGCTTCGCCCCTTTAAGCCAGTCCTTATAACGACTATACTGTATAAGGATTTTAGTTGGTATTAGATCACATCTAATATCTAATATTTTTAAATACTTTAGGACAGTGATTTTCAATCTTTTCCATAATACGGTACGCCTAGACTAATTATTAAAATTCTGCGGCAGACTAAAAATACATTTTTTTAATGTTTTGATGACCTGCCAAAAAATAGGCATAATTTTGATTGATTTACACACACAAGATGAGGGAAGGCAAGACCCTAATAATTAAATGTGCAAATTACGACATTATTTCTTTCAATTAATTTTTTTCATAAATCTCGCGGTACACCTGAAGACCACTCGCTGCACACCGGTTGAAAATCGTTGCTTTAGGAGGTCGCGGCTGATCTGACAGATACAAACAAATTGCTTAATAGTGATCCAATCAAGGTGTTTCGCCTCATTCTGTAGGGTCCAAGTGACCCTATTAAATAAAACGAAATAGGAAGACGTCTGATATTAATCGATTTCGATGAAGATTTGGTTAGAATACAGTTCAGAGCGCATGGGATGTTTAAGAGGATTTTCGACGGAAGATGAGCTGGTATGGGTCATAAGGCATCAGGGTTTTCCCTTGAAACATTTCGCTACCACTGCTAGTGATCGCATCATTGAATCGATTTCGACAATGAATTCCTTGAACGCTTTACTTGCATTTAAAAATAAATGGTATATTATAAAAATAATCTCATCTAGAAAGTGAGTCAAAAAACAGAGAAAGCTACAAATATAAGCTCTTAATTGGCGAACATTATTGTTTTAACTTGAAAATGTCAGTTGCTTCCTCCCCGCGTGAAATTCGAGTAAAGAAAAATAAATGCAATGAAATATTTGCTTCCGCATTGCAAACAACTTCCTGCTTCTCAGTTCACCTCCCCTCCCCCCCCCCACATATACATGAGATGTATAATAAGATTAAACCTTTACTGTACGTCTTTCTTTTCAGTTTGAATGGTTGGTATCTGGTAAGTAGAAAATTTGCAATTATTTCACACGTGATGTTTACGTCGATGAGACACGGCTTTATTCTGCGAACAGGAATTAAAACATCAAAGCAACCGGTAATAGCGTGAATTGCTTCGATCAAAAAAAAAAAAAAAAAAACTCATCTTACCACTGTGTATGTAAGCACTTAGATTTTCATACCGAATGCAATCCATTCAATCTTAAGATGGACGGGAGACATCATTTGGATTTAATAGATACAGCAAGGAAACAGGGGTAATCTTAAAGACCACTTTGTTCTTCTTTCTTGAGGAAATCAGAGATTAAAAATAATAAAAAGAAATTCGGTTGAAAAACTAATTATTTCTAGAGGGCGCTTCAACTTGTTATTTTGTTATTCAGCTAGAAAGCCAATTTTCACTTAGAGATTTCAAACTAGGAATGCTAAAAAAACGGCGATCATAAAAAAAGCACAGATCTTCGTTTAATAACAGTTCTTTTTTTTTTTTTTTTGCCCTTCCACAAATAGCTACTTCCGTGTGTTACCTTTACTATCGGCACATGTTATCAAAACCTTACTGCATTATTCACTCGAATTGCATTACAGACGCCCCCCTTTCCCCCCTTCACGTATTCCAGAGGAAGCCATGAGTAATTTTCCAATAAAATTTCTGATGTGTTTCGAAATAACAGGGCAGTGCCACGACATACGTACCTGATTACCCGAGATTATATATTCTGTTACGCACAAACCCCGGAAAACGCTCACATAACCGTTGCCAGTGTACTTGTGCCAACGGTCAATGATTAGACTCGTGCGAGGGAGAGATTTGTTCCGAGAAAAACCATACAGTTCTGTGATACCAAGTGCGGTAAACGAGGAATCCCACTTTCCATTATTTTTTGCGAGAAAACAGAAGTGAGCAGTTAAAGAAAATGGTGGACCCCTAAATTAATATTTCACAGATGGAGTTGTATGGAGAGAAGCGATGATCCGCAAGGAGACAGGCTTACAATTTTTATTGTTATATGAAGCTACCAAACCGAATTTCGCAGCACCTTTTTTTTTTACTTGTAACAACCAAGCTATTCTACAACGGATGAGGAGTTCAGACGAATAGATACAAAAGCAAAATGTAGCATCTGTTCAAAGGTACAGATAATACATTTTTCGCTTAGTCCACATTTCGTTTACGAAATGACTAATTAATGCATAAATAAGCATTCGTAGTTCATTATACGCTACTGGATCATCATAATAGCAATAAAATTATTAAGAAAACATGCTGTAAAAATACTAAAAAAAACACTAGCATTTGTTCAGCGCATATAATTGGAATTGCTATTCATAGTACTTTTCCATTACTAATAAAATAAAAAAGCAAACGAAAGAAAGATTCAGATGGCCAAATCCCTCACAAGTTTTGGTGAGATTTTTTCATGCTGTATTTAATAATTTATTAAATACATGCTGTATTTAATAAATACAGCATGTATTTAATAATTTCCTCTTAAGTTTAGTTTATAAGAATTATGAATGGTGAAATTAGTTATTCACACCTTTTTTGAAGATAATCAATATAAAGAGCATTAAAAAAAACCCATTCAGACACGGTTAAAAAAAATTGTTACTAAGAGCCCTGTCGTAACACTAATAAACTTGCCGCGTATCCTTTTACAAAGATTATTCAGTGATCAATACTTCAACCTATGAGTATACCAGAATGATTAAAAAGGAATATTTTTCCACCGGAGAATTATGAATACAAGTAATTTGTTAAAAATACCGAAGATGTACGTTAATAGTTCTGTTTTTAAATTACGTGAATTACAAATTTATATAGTTAGGTGAGTCTCCGAAGCTCAGGCAGTATACAAGAAGCGTTTTGATTGAAAGGACCTGGGTTCGATTCGCGTCCGTGACGTGAGGAACCTTTATCTAGTCTCATACGGTGGTAGGGGTTTTTTCGTTCCCCAGAACAGACAAATCGGTCCCGTGAACACACGCATTTACAGACATAGAACACTCTGGGGATAAAGATTGACCGATCTCTTCTGTGGGATTTCCGGTTTCGAATTGTAACGGGCCAATGGACCTAATACGTCCGTAACAAGCCACTAGGCCTAATACGTAAAAGGAAGAAGCAGATATTGTTTATTATCGATAAATTAAATTTTTAGTTATATTCAAGCATGTCAGCATGACTACGTGAAATTTCTTAACCACAGGACATCGTTAGTTTATTTAATTGCATTAAAAATAAAAAAGTATTAGCTTTATTAGCATCAAAAATCCTTTTTTTTTTTTTTGAAAGATTTCTTATGTTTGTACGTCTAGTAAACTTCGTATCCTATCCTCATCCGTCCCTTAGGACGGGTTGAGTCTCCCCCCCCCCCGTAATGAGGAGATTACGACGAATAAATGCAGCCCGTATGTCACTCCTCTGTTGCATCCCCCCCTAAGGGCAATATTCATGATTGTAATCCGTGTGTGTGTGTGTGTGTGTGTGTGTGTGTGTGTGTGTGTGTGTGTGTGTGTGTTTACGGTGCCGGCGTGCCTTTTCTGGGGGACGAAAAACCCGAGTTCCGGGAAAAAAACCTCTACTTCCGTATGAGACAGGATAACTCAATTTTTGTCAAAAGAGACCAGATAAAGGTTCCTCACGTCACTGACGTAAATCGAACTCAGGCCTTTCCGACTAAAACGCTTCGTCTACCGTATATCGACTGAGCTACGGAAGCTCCTAGTAAATTTAAGAAACACAAAGAGATGCAAATCCGAAATTTTCAAACATCTACCTACCAAGAGATAGTTTTTCTTATATCATCTCTTTCTCCTGTTTACTAGTGTTTGTAGCCTACAAATTCTCAATCTGTCTTTATAATCAGTATTATTTTTAACACACACACACACACACACACACACACACACACACACACACACACACACACACACACACACACACACACACTTTCTCCAATATATCAGAATCACAACGAAAACCAGGAGACCAGACCGGCACGCAATAGTCCAAGTGAGGGCTTATCAAGGCTTTGTAAAGAGGCAAAATGACTTCTTTATCGTTGCATGTCAAGGTTGGTTTCAGAATTGCCCTTATTCTCTAAGTTGTATTTATAATCTTTGTCAACTTCCTGTCTACTAAACCTCCAGCAAAGTGTATGATCTTATATTTATTAACATTGAACTGACATCTATTTTCCCATGCCCACAATTCCAGCCAATTCAAATCATTCTGCAAGTACTGCATATCAGCAGCATTCCTGATTACCCTACCTATCTTTGCATCATCAGCAAATAGTTGTTTGTCACTTGTCAAATCCTTCCCAATATCATTAATGTACATATTGAATAACAGTGGGCCAAGCACTGATACTTGTGGTAGTACACCACTGGTTACCTTAAATTTTGCATACTTACATCTTCCGTCTACCACTTTTTCAAATATGTCAATCAGCCATCCTCTTATTCATGTCAGTAGTTTGTAATACAAACCCACATTCTCCAATTTATGCAACAGTATTCCATGCTGTATTCTGCCAAAGCCACAGCAAAATCCAAACATATCATGGTAAAGCCATTTCCCTAGTCAATCTCAGCAGTAACATTATTATAAAATGAGAGCAAATTGCTAAAACATGACCTTCCCACAGTAAACCCATGATATTCATTACAAAGTAGAGATTATCTGTCAACCCATTTCTGAATGTGAGCAACCAAGTTTTCCAAAATCTTCACCACCACTCCTGAGATACTAATTGGTCGATAGTTGGGTATATCGGTCTTTGCGCCACCCTTGTGCAATCGGATTAACATACATTGTTTTCATTCCTGAGAAATCTTCTCTGTTCTGAGACTCAAATTATATAGCCTGGTGAAAGAAATAGTCAGTTCAGCTGAAAACTCTTTTAGCGCACATGCTGATATACCATCAGTCCCTACTTCCGAATTCTTATTCAGTTTGTGCAACAGCTCTAGTGCAGTATGGCGCAAAAAGTGTTGATTAACTACAACGATATATGTTATGGAGTAAACGGGTTTATTAACAAAGAATTTATATATGTTTACATATGATTATGATATGGACACTACAGCTATCGAATAAAACATTAACGACGATCGATTATGCTCGAAATGGGTACCTCTTTCAACCGGGTTCCGTAGCGATGCGAATGTTCTCTGTCATCTTCATCTTGGAGAACAAGGTTTGGGACATCCGCTGGACATATCGTGTAATTTTATCCTTTAGTTTATCAAGGTTTGAAGGTGAGTCGTGATGGAATACCCATTCCTTCAACGCACTTCAAACGAAAGCATCAAGAGATGTGAGATCAGGAGAACGTGAAGGGCACGGGATTTCTGTGAACCTCGAAATGAGCTTCTCGGGGAAGTGTTCTGATAAATAGGCTCAAGAACCATGTGTTGTGTGATAGGTTGGTCCGTCCTGTTGGAATACCTGTCCAGGAAATGGAATTTTTTTTTGCACATCACATCCTATGCAATCTTGGGTGAACGGAACCAACACATTCTCGATGTAGCGTTGTATGTTCAAAGTCACGGATACACCACCTTTTACAATGAAGTAGGACCCAATTATGTCGGGTGACCTCTGTGTAATGCGGTTTCTCTTGAACAGATTCAGGTCTCGAAACCATTTTCTCTACCAACTCCGTATGAACGAAGATAATACTCAACAATAAACGTCTTTTCTTCCAACGTCAATATCGTTGCTAATTATAATGGCGTAGACTCTACACGTGCTCTTCTATTAATGTGCATGCAGTCGAGCGGCATATCTCATAGCGCGTGTTCTGAATATCGTTCACCTGTCATACTCTCTTTTTCCAGCTTGTAGCTCGGTGCGTCCATTAAGCATAATGTCTCCCCACAGCATTACTCCATTACCGCCGATGTCTATTCCTTTCAAGAACATTCTCGAGATGGTAAACAGCACCACTTCCACGCCAGATCAAGTGTCGTCTAGAATCGGAGGAAAAGACTAAAACGACTCCCACATGTAAAGAGTACGTTAGCTCAGTGCTGTCTTTTCCAATTTTTATGGATACAACACCACTGAAAAGGTGCTCTACAATGAACTGTGGATAAAGGGACGCTGACGACAGGTCTTCTGGAGTATAAGCCTACTTGTCGCAGTTTGTCGTATAAGACTTCTTGTCACAGGTTGTCGAGATATCCGCGTAACTGTGCTTGAATGGAGCCGACTTGCCTTGGTGCGTCGATTACGTTTGTTGTATTTAACCAAAACTCTGTCTTCATGATCCGCGGTAGCGTGAAGCCGACCTCTTAGCAAACGTCGGAACACATTCCATCGGTTTAAAACGTTGCCTAGAGAATAGATATAACACCATGTGAGATTCCAAACCCTGTCTGGCAATATCTGTAATTCTGCGGCCTTCTTCAAGTTTTCCAATAATTCTTCCCCGTGAAATCATCTAGATGATGTCTTGGAAACATTACGAGACATCCAAGTTTGCAACTGTACTCTTTCTAGAAAGGAGCTTCCTTCAAACACTATTCACTTAGTGCAGCCTTTTGTCTTTCATCTTGTTGAGTGCTATCATGTAACTCCTTTGAGCGGGATTCGAAAATTTGAATGTGCCCACTTTTTACTCGAAACCGTTAGTAATACAAATTGCACAAGCTAATTCGTCTAAATGTAAGGTTATAATCTTCGAAAATATTGTTCCTTCTTAGGTTTTGGACACTAGCGGAGTATTGCAGTCGTAGGTCTCAAGTCTAACTGAATTCGAGTCATCTGATATCATTAGCAGCATCTCCCCTCCTCTCCTATCCTTTATAAAAATACTATAACCTATATCCTAAATATACAATACAGTATCCCTCGATTAACGCGGTTAATTAATCCCTCGAAGTTACCGCGTATATCAAAATCGCGTTAATCAAATCTAATAATCAATGGTAAAAAGTATAATTCGTCCATGATCGATTACTGCATTAATAATTCGTTTTATATAATACTTTTTTAGGAAAGATAAAAAATGAATGCAAAGTATATATTTAATAAATACTTGTACCTACATTATTTACTGCAGTTTTTTTTTTATCAAAAGAAGTTATCAAGAGTCGTTTTAACAGTTTTAGTTTTTTCCTTATCGGCATAAATTCTAAGATAACAAGCAAAATGACTCTCCAGACCTCGGCAAACAAGCAATGAAACATAAAGAAAAAAAAAACAGTGCAAATATAAAACATGATGGTACAAATTAAGTGAATATTGAATCCAACATTATTTCATAGTGGAATACAGAAACTACAAGAGTTTCGTGCCGAATATATGGAAACTAAAAGTTTCTGCGGATGCAAGCATGAGCAATTCGTAGTAAAGGTGGAGTAAGCTCCAGATCACTTTCCTTAGTATTTTCCATGATATAAAGCACATCTCCTAGAGGACATGTATGATAAATAAGCCTTTGGCTCTCTATTTCAGTAATACATGATGGTTTATTTATTTTCAGTTACAATATAGAAATTATTGAACAAAGAATTTAAAAAAAAAGAAACTAAACCATACTATACTGACATCGAAGGTCGCGGTATCTCTCAGATACAATTTGCTGTGAAATATCACAAACCTTTCTATAACATGTATTAAACCCAACTGAGAATAAAAAGTGCGGAATATCACTCGTAACATATGAATGCACAGCTACTCGTGACCTCCAAGCTATACACTGAATTGTGTAAGAATATTTATATTAAACAATTTGCATGTACTCCGCAGAGTTAAAGGCGCGTTAATCAAAACTCTTGCCGCGTATATAAAGGGATTGCCACAATTAATTCAGCCGCTTTAATCAATTCCCGCGTTAAGCAAAACTGCGTTAAGCAAGGTATACCTGTATACATATTTATTACTAATATGTCTGATGATCTGCAAGGGATTACAACATTCTTGCCCACTGCATTTTATGTTAAAATGCTAAATGAACTTCCTTAAAATGTTGATGACAGAAGATGCATCAGATGATTTTTTATATTTGTTGAGAATCTTATGTTGGTAGTTAAGTGACACTGAGAAAAGATAGTTAAGAAAGCATTGATTCAGCCCAATTTAGATCTTGATATTAGCTTTTAATCTACGGCAAAATATTCGAATATTCAATGATTTATTGAACTGAAAAATTTTATTCACCTATGAGAAATTTCTTTTCCTTAGGTCTCGAGTAAAACAGTCTTTGAACAATAGAGGGCACAGCTAGAACTGCTTCTCAGAGCTCTATTTAGTATGGAATTTAAACTGCTTTTTAAGGCGTTTTTAAGTCAACAAAATATTTTGCGTTTCAGATGATGCCAAATAAAGTGGAACGACTCTATTCTCGAAATACGAATCTTCCCTATACTGATCAATTATGAATTAGAATTTCACAAACAACGAATAAAATTTGAAGTCGGCAAACCCAAAAAAAACCAAAGGGCATTTAACAAAATGACAGGAATTCCATGCAAGGTGAACTGTTAAGAGATCGATTACGTTAAAGATGTAAGAATTGGAACGTGAAAAAAAGCTACAGATTTTAGGGGACTACAACCGAGCTGTGAAGGCAGATGACAAATCTAATGACACAAACGATTCCATGGTGATAAATGAGCGATTCGAAGAGCACTTGGATTCTTGAAGACACTCAGGACGGACACTCACGACGCTTCATTCAACGCTTGAAGTATTGAATAGCTTACGTGTTTACGGCCTATAACCGTGGAATGTGCAGGAAAGACTACCTTTGAAATAACGAAGTCCTTTCGGGTATTGCTTTACAAAGAAGCAGCGGGCAGTTGATAATCTTTGATATGTCAAAGTTCACAATATAATGCTGATTACAATATAATACTGGTATTCCTTTCGTAACACGTGACCTTCTGTAATTAGGCAAACCGATATGTCCCAAAATCGACGGTCATTTGTATAATGTCAGTAGGACGTGGAAAACTGACAACGGGTGTATTCATAGGTCTATATTAGATGTTTGGAATAGGTCTATATTTAGTATGGAAACTAAAATTACTTTACTTGTTTAAAAAATTGAATCAGCCAAAATTAACTGTATATAATATTATCAGAGATGAAAAGCCAAGGAACTCACAGGAAGCTAAGGATTAAACAGCGGTATGAACATCCCGGTAGTTCGATGAAGGAACAATCAGGAATTTAAATAATGTATTTGGGTTCAGGCTAGCAGCAGGACACTACGTAAACACTACATACTCGATATTGTCGTACAATCTCGAGTAATAAGAATGGGCAGGCACAAGCCCTGATAACCAACATCGTAGATTACACTGATTTAGAAGGTCGTGAAGCTTTGGAACTCCCCAGGAGCGTTTCCATGGTGATAATTGAACCTAATTCTACATCCTTTACCCATCAGTTGAAATAATGCAGGAGTGTAGTGGATACTTGTAACTGGAAAATGCCTTTGGCCAAGTATGTGATCTTTTTAAGTGTGAAGTTTAGTAGTAGAAGCGATTTCGATCTTCTTCTTCTGGATTTTCTCCTCCAATATTTATAATATTGTATAGAATTTATGTTATACTTCAATAGATATGCATCACTTGTGGATAATGAAGATAACTTTTTTTTGCAGCAGAAATTTTTTTCTTTTTTTCTATTTATAGGATTTTTTTCCTATTTTTATTTTATTTATAATGTTTTATGCAATACATAAATCTTGTGTCCCAAATGTGCTTGGCGTCTCACTTTGAATATGACGTGGTAACATTTTGATTAAAAACAACCATGGCAACGGCCCGGTTCGATCCCACAGCCAGTTGGTTGGATTAAACATATTCACTTAACCACTTAGCCATTCAGACCATCTGTTAAAAAAGCATGCTAAGCATCGTATAGTCCTTATCCTTATAAGGACTGGCTTAAAGGGGCGAAGCAAGAATGCTTTTCATCTTTCCCTTTATCTGAAGAGGACAATGTAGGGATAACGTGTTATTGAGCTATTAAAGCTCTGCTTATGGCAGGATGGTAACAGCAATAGCCAAGCCTCAATTATAACCCTCATTGGCTACAGCATTGCCATCGATTACCCTCCAAGGGTATTAATCACCGCATCTCACGGTCGATTCGCTAAGCATCGTATAACTATTCAGAATATATTTTTAGAAATCAAAATGATATTATTAATAAGGTGTTTTTAGATAACTTGTTATTTTCTGAATTTTATTTTTAAATAAATTATTAATAACAACTAAATTTAACATATTATTTAAAAATGAAAAATAAATAACTTTTACAGTTTTAAAATTACTGCGTTTACACATAATATTGGCATAATCATCTGATTATAGTATTCACAGTGGAGCCTCCCGCAATGAGGCTGGACTCCACGCAGGTCTAATAACTTTTTCTTAACATACGTGTATTATTATCTTTCAAAGAAATTACGTGACTGTAGTATAATTTTGTTACATGCACATGTTTTTGAAATTATTATAATTAGGCCAATATATAACGAAATACAGTATATTAATGTTAAAAATTAATAGTAATCATAAGAAGAAGAGCAATGTATAGTTACGGTTTTACATCAAAACAGTTATTTCGGTATTTTATCATTTACGTTTATATTTAAATTTACAGTTTTCTATAATTCACAATTTGCTTAACCGTTTTTGTTTTGGTTAATATACAGTAATTCATTTCACTTTTTCACAGTGCTAATATTTTTAATAAAAATATAATAATAACTGCACTGACTCTATTTTTTTTAAATGGAGTTTCTTTTAAGTGCTATGGCACTATCATTGTCCTGAGTATCATTTTGACTTGGTATTAGAAAACTGTATATAACAAATATAACCTTTGCAACAATTACTAGGATATACAGAAATATTTCAGATATGTTCGAATCCAATTTGTTTCTGCAAAAATTTACTGTGAGAAACAAAATGTGTTCGAAATATACCTTAGCAACATTCCATTCCAAGTTACTTTGCATGATGGACGTAACATCATAAATAAAAATGTCTGAATCGTACATATTTATTCTTACAGTATAAATTATCTTTATAAAAATACCATGTATTATATTTTGCTTAATCTAAGCTTAAATTTTACGATAAAATATTAATTTTATTAAACTTCCAAAATTTATACACCAATTAGAATTTTATATTAATATATTACAATAAAGCTATCAGGAAGAAGACTTTGAATTTAGGTGGATTTAGGTGGAGAATGTCACACTTGGAGGGTAATAGTTGACAATGCTGTAGCCAATGAAGTTCTAACTGAGGCTTGGCTATTGCTGTTACCCACCTGCCATGATCAGAGCCTTAATAGCTCAATAACACCTTATCCCTACACTGTCCTCTACAGATAACGGGTAAGATGAAAAGCATTCTTGCTTCGCCTGTAGCAAGAATGCTTTTCTTTAGGTGGAGAATGTCACCCTTGGAGGGTAATAGTTGGCAATGCTGTAGCCAATGAAGTTCTAACTGAGGCTTGGCTATTGCTGTTACCCACCTGTCATGATCAGAGCCTTAATAGCTCATGATCAGAGCCTTATCCCTACACTGTCCTCTGCAGATAGCGGGGAAGATGAAAAGCATTCTTGCTTCGCCTGTAGCAAGAATGCTTTTCTTGCTACAGGCGAAGGACTTTGAATTATAAGGACTTTGAATTTAATATAATATGACACGACCGATTTTTTCATTATTCATTGATTGAGAATAAAGGGTGAATAAATGCTTTATTAGATTGATGAAAATGAGATTGGATTAATTTGATCGGATTATTGAAGAAATTGATACAGTGAATGGAATAAGTTAATTGAGAGGCAATCTACGCGAAAAAATCGTATTTACTGATATTGTGAGTGATAATTATCTAGTATTGATTGACTTCAAATGCTTACATTATAAAGTGTAATTATTACTGTTAAGTCCAAGTTCTGCGTTTGTGCAAAATTTGATGTTTTTCTAATACTAATTTTGTTATTTTAAAATCTACGGATAACATTTCTGAACAAGACGAACTCATCACACGATTTTTAGGATGGAGGCTGCAACCTTTATAATTCGGGGGTAAGGCCGCTGCAGTTTGGACATCTGGCCGGTGTGATTCTTAGCTTGGTACAGGTGATGGTTTGATGGTTTTCACCGCATGTTAGACATAAATATTCTGCTTTGCATAGCTTTGAGCATGGCCAAAATTTTGGCTTTAACATGGCCGGGAATAACCCTATCCATCCAGTAACGGGCGATTGTAAGTTATATATTGGGGGTTGGAATTCTGTACGCTCTTAGTATGGAGAACTTAAATGATTTAATACTACACTTGAACGGGGATCAAGCGCTTGACCTATTCAAGAAGCTATTGAAGAAGTTAAACCTATATGCACAAACAAATGAGGAGGATACAGAAGGTGAAAACACAACTGTCTCCCCACCTAAGAAGCCCGTCAGATGGACTACAAGGAGGAACAGAATGTTCCAGCAAAAGACGTAGGACCGATGATAACCACATGGAGGAGGACACATCTGCCCAAGACTCCCAAGCAACAAAGAAAAGGTCCCCCAGTAATTTTACGAGACAAAGAAAAGTGGACTTCAGTCTCACTAATCCTCAGGGAACAAAATATCGCCTACTGGGCCAAAAATACAGATTATGGGGTTAAACTCCAACCTACCAATCTTGCTGATTACAGACAGATTACCAAAGTGATGGACAACTCTAAACTACAATACCACACCGCCGCTCTAAGTAGCGAAAGAAATTTGAAGGGTGCTCCGAGGGGGTTGCCGAGGGCATCGCATCTGATGAGATCACTGCAGACCTCATCAACCAGGGCTCGTCCCCAATCAAAGTAAGCAGGAAGTACAGAACACACAAAAAACCAATGCTACTAATGGCTAATCGAAATTAACAACACCCCGAAACAGATTTACGAGCTAACCTGTCTGCGGTCTCAGGATCAGCACAAAACCACTCAGTAAAAGACTTCAGTAAAAGACCACTACCTTCAGTAGGGAAATGCCGTAGAAGCCAAAATTTTGGCCATGCTCAAAGCTGTGCAAAGCAGAATATAGGTGTCTGAAATGCGGGGGGAAACCATCAAATCATCACCTGTACCAAGCCAAGAACCACATTCGCCAGATGTCCCAACTGCAGCGGCCTTACCCCCGAATTATAAAGGTTGCAGCCTCCATCCGAAAAATCGTGTGGTGGTAAGAACTACCAAGCCACCCCACAATGCCATTCGAAGTAACCAGGGTGATCATTCCCCAACGCAAAGAAATCCAAACCCAGTAATTCAGGAAAGAACCCATTCCTCAACCAAAACCTACGGAAGCGGTGCGCTCAAAGAATACATCGTCTAACGACCAAACAAGCCCCATCCTAGCAGCAATAATGACTCCCTCACTAGCTACTATGCTCCACAAATTCAGTAAAACCAGCCCATCAACATCTCCCACAAAGAAATTCCTGCAAGGAACCCACTCCATTCAGATAAACCCGCAGTCATGAATAAAAACAAAATCCAACCGAACTCCCTCCTAATCGCTGCCTGGAATGCTGACAGTCTTACCAACAATATACTAGAAGTACAAGAATTCGCACACAGACCCAATCCCGACATAATGTTAATCAACGATAATAATTCCAGCTTGATCACGCCTACTCCACCAGCGGAAATAAATTGACATAATTTTTTTTTCCAGACTTGAAAAATTAGTTAATAATCTAAAAATCATTCCACAAGAACAGTTTGGCTTTTCGATATCATTGCACCATCCAACAGGTTCACATACTAATCGAATATATCACCACAGGATACAATTGGAGACAACATACGGTGCCGTATTCCTAGTCATCGCAGAGGCTTTTGACAAAATTTGGCACTACGGCCTGCTGTATAAACTCATCATTTCTAACATTCCATTGAAGATGATACTATTAATGACATCATATCTCACGAACAGAAAGGTGCAGGTCAAGATAAATGGAACAGTCTCAACCCAACGTCGAATTTTGGTTGGGGTTCCACAAGGATCCTTACTGACCCCGATTCTATTTTCAATCTACATGGTAGATATCTCGTATAACCCCATGTCATCCATTATGGCCCTTTATGTGGATGACACGGCAGCATTAGCTAGATCACTTCATCCACACCTTGTAACCAAAACGCTTCAAGAAAGCCTTCTAAAACTAGAACAGGGGTTCTCTGACTGAAGATTGCAAGTTAACCCTCAGAAAAGTGCACTTCACTAGAAGATTTGCATCTACCAAAGGGGAAATCATCGTAATGTTCAATACCACAATTCTATGGCAAATAGAAGCCAAATATCTCGGAATACTACTAGACAAAAGATTAATCTTCAACAACCATATTAGGAACATACGTGCCAAGGTATCTAAAGCAATCACCCAACTCTACCCCCTTGATTAATAGACACAGCAAATTAAACATAAGAAACAAACTGCTTCCCTACCAGATGGTGATTCATTCTATAATTACATATGCTTTTCTAGCATGGAGCCATACCTCCAATGTTGATATACTTAAACTGCAGCGAGCGCAAAACAAATGTTTACGAATGCCAGACTCATCAGCGCAAAAATAACCCATATATCTTCTCATTCTTACACTCTCTAGCAGCAAAGTTCTTTTCGAAAACGACTACACACCCTAATGAACTGGTACAAGAAGCAGTAAACTATAATGAAAAAAACCTAAAGCCATTTTAATATGAGGTGAAGATACATGACCCCAATGCCCTCACAGGGCGAGCTAAATGCTCATAATTCTTTTCCATCACTGTTTCCTAGGCATCAGATAACGGTGAATATAAAAAGCGGAAAGCTTCATCCTCTGAATCAGATATGTTCGGGTATTTAGACACGAAATCATAGCTTTCATACAATTGTCGCCTTATATTAAATTTTTTGAAAATATCCAATCATTTGTAATTCTTTTCGAACTAACTTGTAATGATGCACTCACGCCAGGAATTACACTCGTTGCGAAGTAGCGATGCTGAAGCTGTGAGTGCTGTGGAATACTAACTGCCATTATTAACAACTAAGTTTGGTAGTTACCATTTCTCGTTGCAATCATGAGCATTCTAATAATAATGGCGTGTAAATAAGTTTCGCTCATGTAATTTCTAGATGAATTTATTTCTCCTTTTGAATAATAATAGTAAATAAATAATGGAATTATTTTCATATTGGAATTTTAAAAAAAATAGCAATATTTAGGACTTTAAAACTATGATAACTTTCTTATAGACATCCTGTTTATGCTTTTCTCCTCTTTTTATTTTCAAGGGCTTATTCGAATGAACTGGCTACCAACATTCTTCCACTCTATTCTTAAGCCTATAAACATACAATCAAACATCCTCTAATATCAACTAAAAGATTGTTGTCTGGAGAAGACTTTTAGTTGTTCAAGAATATATTATAGGTTCCTTATACATAAAAAAAATCTGAAGGGATGGGATTCATATTAAAAAGAACAAGTGATATTTCATAATCAGTACTGCAAAGTAAAATAAAAGTATGAAAAAAATCAAAACAAAAATCAGCAAATACAAATAGACTTTACATACATACAAGTTAAGTACGGATTTTTGTAATGTCTAGAGAATTAACTACGTATTTTATTTGCTTTTCAAAAGAAGAATTGCTTAATTTTGAGGTATTTATTGAACTAGCTTATAATTATAAATTTCAAGAGTTGGAAAACATCCACTTGAAATGAAATGTTTCAGGTCGTTGTCCTGTTTGTTTACTATACTAAATGCAAATCATGTCCCTGGCACTGCAGCCATGATTGGAATTTATTATGAAATAGCAGTTATAAATATGAAAGAGTTTGCAAAAAAAGCCCTGATAGATAACAATTATGAAGAATATATAATTATTATTTAATGGAAGGCATTTCTCTTGCTTCAAACTGGCAGCAATGAAAACAGCAGAGTTGAATCGTCTACATTTGCAGTTGCTGTATTGAAACTCCTATTTGAAAACTGCAGTTACAAAAATCTGAAGCAAGTTAACAGGAATTGTTAGCACCGTTCTAAAAAGAAAACATTTCGCTACATTTTTTTTTCAGGTGCTGCCTTCTTCTGCAAGTTCTCTGATATAGTAAAAAATCCATCATGATACGATGTTTCTCAGTTATAAGCTGTCTCATAGTAATACGATAAACGATCTCGAATGCGTTTGTGCGTGTGAAACGCAGGCAAATTTCTTTAATTACTTTATGTACTAAATTTATTAGCATATCAGTGTATCAACAAATCCCAATATGAACTATAATCGCACATGAACTATAATCCTGTGTCACATGCATCTTTGTTGACATGGCAACTCTACGTGAGTCCTCCTGTAAGATCTGACCCAATCATCGCATATTTTATCTTGGAAAAAATCTGCGCGATTAACCATAAAGGTCTATTGCACTTAAACGCAGTATTAAGGATTATGTCCCTTCATATCTCTCGGCGTATATTATTTAGAGATTATATACAACATTATTTTAGTATATGAAGAAATTGGACTGTGCCCTCCCACTCTCTGTTTTACTCTATATAAGTTACAAATACAACGGTATGCAAAAATAAATTAAAAAAAAAACAGTACTGTACTTCGGCACTCCCCTTCAGTACACGCGCTGTGAGATATGACGTTCGAATGCATGGACATTAACAGAAGATCACGTGTGTACAGTCCACGCCATTACATTTAGCTGTAGCAATGGTGTTAACGTCTGAAAAAAACACGTTTATTGTTGAGCATTATTTTCGTTCATTCCGAGTTGGTAGAGCAAATGGTCTAAGCTTACGACATGTTTGTCAGTAGTTTGTTCGTGGTGACCCAAGTAATAATGTCATCATTGCCTTAATCGAGGGGTTCCGACCAGGGGCGAATGCTGGTCTTGAAATTCACACTTGCTCTTGTTATCATTCAGGCAGTGAGAGGCGTGATTGAAGTCTGATTAGCGGAATAATGAATTATTCACCATTTAAAACTGTATATGTATTTAGAAATTTATGTACATTTAATTATAGAAATACAATATTTATTTTACAAATGATATTCTATCTGTTTCAATTTAGCTACTTGAATACAAATTCTACCCTACGGTTCTTCTTTATGAACTAGTCAATAACATCGTCATAAAAAGTTGGCTGTAACTTAATTTTCCAGTTTTAATTAATTTTCCCCAAGCAACACGCACACTTGTAAAGGCTGGCTGAAGCTCACTGGCTAGAGCTACGTTGACTGCGTATGGACTGTGTTTAAGCAACCTAGCGGAAATGGCTATGCGCGGGCATGAAATCACAGCGCTGCAGCGAGGACCTGGAAGCTCCGACAACCGAGCAAGGTAGCTTTGACTAGACGAACAAGCATCGGCCTACGATACACAACGCAAAGCTCAATTATTATTGCTGCGAAAGCTTAAGACGTCTTCTGTCTGCAAAAATAAAAGCCTAAATGGAATGCTTAATAAATGCATGCATTTATTAACAAATAAATATTACTTATTTTCAATTAGTGAGCTTGCGCAGCAAGCATGGAGAATTCGCCCCTGGTTCCGACATACAGGGAGTGTTCTGATACAATGCAACTAGTATTCGGGGGAGACCGCGAACTGTGAACACAAACGAGGATCATTGTAAACTGACACGTAAACAGACGAACCTGCAGGTTTCTTGGTTTCTCGAGACCTGAATTTGTCAAGAGGAAACCTCTTCACAGCGAGAAGGTTACCGTATGGTGTGCGATTTCCATCCATTGCATAATTGGACTCTACTTCACTGAGGAGGGTGGTGTGACTGTGACCTTGAATAGCGAACGATACATCGAAAATGTGTTGGTTCCGTTCACCCAGGATTTGAATAGGATGCGTCGTGCAAAAATAGATTCCATTTCTTGCACAGATATTCCAAAAGGACAGAGCAATCACACATCACGTGGTTCTAGAGCTTATTTATTAGAACACTTCCCTTGGAGGCTCATTTCGAGGTTCACAGAATTGACGTATCCTTCACGTTCTCCTGATCTCGTACCGCTTGACGCCTTCGTTTGGAGTACGTTGAAGGAATGGGTATTCCACCATGACCCGCCTTCAAACTTTATGAACTAAGGGATAAAATTACACAATACATGTCCAGCAGATGTCCTAACCCTTGTTCTCCAAGATGATAGACAATTTTCGCATGCGCTACGAAACCTGTCTTGAAAGACAAGGTACCCATTTCTAGCAAGTGATGTCGTCAACTTTATTCGACCATGATTCCGCCGATAGTTGCGGATGTACATACGTGTATCTCATCATGTGCATCAATAAACATATATTTCTTTGTTAATAAACCCGTTTACTCCATAACATATATCTTTGCAGTTATTCAGTACTATTTTTATTATACTGTACAGTTAAAAGAATAAATTAATATAAAATAATATTAGAGATTTAAATTAATTAACAAATTAGTTATTAACTCTCGAATATGATTTTAATGAGAGCCTATGTAACTCAGTGGAGGTGCTGTTTGCCTTCTTCAGCACTAAACCGCCTGAAGATAGAGTTCAAGTCTAGTCGCCGAATAGAGGAACTTTTACCTGAGCCTTCTTTTTTTCGACCGGCTCCCGATTAAGTGGATTTCGGGCACGGAAAAGCGGCTTTTTTTTTTTTTTTTTGTCCTGCAAACTCAAGAAAATCAACCGTCAAAAGAAAAAAAAATGTGTTAGGGTTAGGGACCACGAGTTTGCAGCACTTGTTGAGCCGTCTCTCTTTACTGCGTAATTAGTGATAGCCTTGGGCCAGCTATCTCTGATTGGCTACCAGTGGAGATTGAACTGCCCACTCAATCTCCAAAAGTTAGATAGAGTTTAAAAGCTTCTCCTACTCTCTACACGGGAATAAAAAGGCGTTAGTTGATATTTTAAACAAATTTGTTCAAAATAACTGAATTCTTTAAAGACAAAATATAAATAATCTAAGATAATTTTATAAAGTAAATAAAATAATATGTAGTTAAATTCTATTAAGATATAAGTAATTTTTTTTGTTTCTCTGAGACGCACCTAAAAATGTCGTTTACTTGATATTTTAGTAAACAATGAATAACTTTTTAACATTGTTGAAGAAGCGAAACATTTAAAAATAAATCGGTCAACAATTTTAATAAATACTAAATAATTCTCTCAACGCTCTCTGACAGAAATCTAATTCCTTGGTATTCTTTCTTTTTTACGTGCGTTACTTATTAAGAATTTCATGAAGAATTAAGGAATAATCAGTAAAACAAAAGCAGCCTAAATTATATTAGAATTGAAAGTTTTGAAGTTACGAAACTTCGTAGAAAATTCTTAAACTAACACTAAGAAACTTAATCCAAAGGCATTTGTTAGACAAATATAAACTTTCTTTGCATTGCACTTGTGAAATTGGAACCGATTTTCATCCAACCCAAACTTAAACTGCACACAAAAAAAGTTGGGGGGGGGGGAGAGAAACCGTTTTAAGACCAGCTGAGTAAATGCACCTCGTCTTGTGTTAAGCATCTGCCTTTTTCTTTCTTGTTTGCCTTTGATTAATGTCCACCGCGAAACGAAGAACAGTATTCCTAATGCATAGTCCAAATACCTTTTTGTTTCAGGAATTTGCAGCAGTACTTCTTTTATTCCCCGGAAAAGCATAAGCGCATTCATCCAGCAAAGCAAGTTAGACCATTAAAAATAACGCAACGCCCTCCTGCTGGCTGCAGATATTCTGACACTGATTCGTCCATAAATTTTACATATTCCATTTCCCTGGGCTCGTGAAGCTACGGGAAGTAGAACAACGTGCATACTACACTACACTACCATCCACTGCACTCATTCAACCGGTACAACACGCATCGTACAGCGAAGATAAATAGCAAACTTGGTGTTGGAAGGTAGAGACAGAGGCAATGTGATTAGATGCTATTTACTGTAGTCATGAAGACTGCAGATACAAGAGAGTAAAATATTGCCAAATATTCCTGGTATGCGTCTCGGTAATATGAAAATAGTTCCACGGGCACGTATTATTACACCCTTAATGGTATGTGCATAAGCACATAGGATTAAGGGTGTAATAATACGTTCATATGAAGGGAATAGTGTGTTAAGAATGACAAAATGTATCGCTTTTTGGTTTTATTTTTATATTTGACTTTTGTTTAAAGTAGCGTGCTGTTAGCACTGGCTTAATTGTCGAACCATCATTCGACGAGAGTAGAAATATGGCAACAGCTTATGTTAACGGGAATGAAGCCTTGAAATCATGCAGAATGGCAGGTACCCGATTTCTTTTTTTTATGAACAAAACATTGTATATTGCCTGGAAACAATTTTCGCAGTAAAATGAAAACAACGTACATATCTGAGTGTATATATTTTTCCATATTTCTAATGACTTATAAGGATATGATCCAGAAAATAACAGACATTGCTTTGGAACAATGTACGTATATTGTATTCAGCTGTTGCAACATAATTAAATTAGCCCATTCATGTTACACGTATTCAAGAGAACTGCAATTAGTAGTCAATTTCTCTTTGTCACTTTCACGTGCTAACGCCATAAATGCATGCTGTTTTACACAAAAGCAAACGAACGTGTTTATTGTTACGTCATTAACAAAGAACATAATTCCTCTACCCAATCACCGACAAACTGTGCTAGAAATAAACAAGATTTATTATGTTTTCATCAATAATGTATAAAATCATTTCAATAATGCGCATTTCATCAATAATTTTCCTTTAGCTTTGTTCAGAAAAAATGTTTTGTAACCAAAGTGACTGAATCAAACCGTATCACCTACTTTAAACGAAAACGCACCGCCTTCTGGGTCTCCTATTAGTTTCCCACAGGGGATATCTACGAATACATCACTGTCTGTTATGTGCGAACTGAATGACATGCTAGCGAACACGGAAGTGCTAGTTCCATCACTCCATACACCCGGAACCAAAGTCACACAAGCCACTACCACCATCACTAAAGCGGCCGCTATTCCAATGATGAGGGCCATTGTTATTTTTCGTAGTTTGCACTTTCCGTCGTTCACGCGCACATTAATGTGAAGGTCATCTTGTTCCGGACAAGGATCTTCTTCTATGCCTACTTGTTTATATGGTCGATGTCCACCCAACAGGAGAGACATTTTAACTCTTAACTTCTTCACATGACACGGCACTGGCTGATCTACAGAATGAATGAGACTGTTATTGGGAACCTCTGTTAATTCCCATGGATTATGATGTATAATATATCTATAATAGGATTATTTCTTGAGTTTTGGTGTGACGTCATAGAAGCATGGCGTTACATTGTTTGTTTCAATAGAGCCAAATCTCGTGTTGCAACATAACAATTGCAATGGGGACTTGGATTTTGCTGTAGTTTATACAGTACTGTTAGTGGCTGTTCTAACATATTTCACTGTATATCAGTCTTCGTTGGGTTTCTGTTTTTGTACCATTTTCGTATGACTCTGAATAAATTACCAGTTACTGAAATAGCGAAACTTGTCAGTTGTTTAGTATCATGAATTGTATATTGTAATAAAGATTAAATTTAAATATTTTAAGGTCTGTTAAAGAATTACCTCTAAACAATTAGAATACCATATGTTATGACAATATGATGTCTTACTGGTATAAAATATGGTATCGGTATCTGATATAAATATTAAACAAACAAGATATTATAAGGAAGCATTAAATGCGTTCCTCTAAGTAGCCTGCCTAACCCTAACAGCTGACGATTAGAAGCTGTTCAATTGCCAACAAAGATGATAGAAAGAAGAATACATCAGTGAGTCTATAGACGTCTCCTGAAAACAGCATACGCTAATCATATGACAAATTCAGAAGTGTTATTATTATTATTATTAGTTACCTCCAGAGAGTCCAAAGACTCATCGAGGAAGGGCATCTACTGTACAGCTCTGCCTCCACCACTCACCGTTCACCAACTGACTGCAAATACACCAACACCATCTACCGCCGACCACCACTAGTATTTCCACAGACAATCACAAACATCCATGCCAACGGCGGGATTCGAACCCGCAGTCTCTTGATTGGAGTGCGGACATGTTAACCACTCGGCCAGCCAGGGCAAGTAAGCAAACCCAAAGACAAATATTAATAAATGCCACCAGTAGGACCCAGACCCAGAAGAGATACCTATAGTGAATCATATGACAAATTCCGAAGTGATGCAAAGAATCAGTTCTTTCGCTAGTCCAATACATTCGCAGATTCAAAGGAAACAACTCATCTAGGTTTACCATATTAGCAAATCAATGATCTTCCAATGCAAGTTCTTTAAAGCTATATTCCAGGAACCCAAAAAAGAGTACGAGATTAAAGAGGCAATCCACAATATTAAAAAATGGACGAATATTTCATTCATTTACAGAGGCAAGAGCTAAGTGTGGATAAAGAGATGACTGGAGGATTTCTATAAAGAATGTTTGTTAATATCTACCCAATGGGCCAGTTACGGACGATGGAAAGAAGAAGGAGATGCGTAAATATTGTTATGAATTAATGAATAATTGTCTTATAAGGGCGTATCTGTGTATGTTTGTTGGTAACACTTAATAATTCTATAGTATCTTTATAAAATTAAATCGGCCAGAGCTCCATAACTATTAGAGTCGTAATTTTAAGTATCCTTGAAAGTTTTTTCACTTCGTTAAACTATAAAGTAAACATGTCAAGAAATTATATTCTTGGTTTAAACCATTAACAAGTGTAAGCAAGCAAAGACTGCGCGTGATTTTACTTCACGACTGCGCTACTTGTACGCGTATATAGAGATAGTAATTGATGTGAAGACTAATGACTTCACATCAATTGCCTTGGTATCCCATAATACAAAGCACACATCCTTTCGGGTGTGTGATGCTATGCACTATGAGAAGTGCTAGTACCCAGACCGGTTTCGACTTCTATTGAAGTATGTTTAAGTGCTGGGATATCTCTCCAAAAACTAAATCTCACGGAGTGACTGTAAAGGATCACTGCTAAACTCATCACTCGAGTAAACGAAACTCAGTGGTGGCTCCACTCAGTGATAGCCAAAAACCTACCATCGAGTAGAACCTCTACTCACCAGGAAGTAAGCAAACCCCAAAGACAAACATTAAAAAAACACCATCAGTAAGATCCAGAAGAGATACTAAGGTTGAAATAATGCAGAAAACATATATTTGTTATATACAAGTAGTGAAAAAGGGAAAACAAATTTCAACATCTATCTCTGATATATACTTGGGTGAATACTGTCAACTAGCACTGCAATATCAGTCGTTTAAATATCAGTTGTTTTATATTTAATATTCAAAAAATGAAATCGTGTTTCATCATAATACATTTTACAACTAAATCAAAAAGGATTTATTTCATAAAAAAACTTAAATTAAATATTTTACCTCCTTTATTTATGTATATTGTAAATATGAAATTTCTTGTTTTGTTAAATATTTCGTTATATTAAAGGTCAATGAAAGAACTTGTGACAAGAATGAAATTGTTTACACAGAATAAATAATAAAGCCGAGAAACTTCACTAGTGAACTCGTCACATAAAAAAAAAATATATATATATATGTGTGTGTGTGTGTGTGTGTGTGTGTGTGTGTGTGTGTGTGTGTGTAAAATCATACATTCCATGTGATAATATAAAATATAATAATAATTTTTTATTTAGTTTTATATAATAATAATTTTTTATTTAGTTTTATATAATAATAATTTAATATATATAATAATTTTTTATACAATTAACCTTTTACTAATACAATATATTTTTGATCTAAATATACGAAGAAACTAAACAACCATTTTCTTTCTTTTTTTTTCTAAATTAGTATATATATATATATATATATAAAATAAAATTCGTAGATAAAAATTGGGGATTAATACTTGTAGGGTAATGGATGGCAATGCTGTAGCCAATGAAGTTCTAACTGAGGCACGGCTATTGCTGTTACCCTCTT
This sequence comes from Typopeltis vanoorti, assembly GCF_054136105.1. NCBI lineage: Eukaryota > Metazoa > Arthropoda > Arachnida > Uropygi > Thelyphonidae > Typopeltis > Typopeltis vanoorti. The sequence goes on along the minus strand of NC_143555.1, from coordinate 107,501,436 downwards.
GCCACGATCACAGCTTTAATAGCTCAATAACACCTTATCCCTACACTGTCCTCTAGGGATAACGGGGAAGATGAAAAGCATTCTTGCTTCGCTCCTTTAAGCCAGTCCTTATAAGGACTATAAGATAAAAATTGGAGAGGTTGATTAGATGGTTGGCTTTTATCGACCGTGAGATGCGCGATTAATACCCTTGGAGGGTAATGGATGGCAATGCTGTAGCCAATGAAGTTCTAACTGAGGCTCGGCTATTGCTGTTACCCTCCAGCCATGATCAGAGCTTTAATACCTCAATCACCCCTTATCCCTATACTATCATCTACATATATAACAGAGAAGATGTAAAGCATTCTTCCTTCGCCCCTTTAAGCCAGTCCTTATAAGGATAAGATAAAAATTGGAGAAAAATGGCGGCTCGCGTTTTGATTAGTGTGATATTTTTGGATTTCCGAATGAATGATATATACAGGGTGTTCGGTATAAATTTGACATATTTATAATTAATTATATTTTTCCGTAAGTTACATGTATTAACACACACTTCTCTTCATTTAAAAGTTTGGACCCTTCTTCATTCATATACAAGATGTCAGAAAGGATGGATAGCTGGAACCCACCTGAATCATGGAAGAGAATAACTTGTATCATGATGATTCGTGCCCGCCATCAAAATAAGGATATTACGACTGCTGCCCAATGCTCCCTGAATACAGTAAAAACAATCAGGCATGAACTAGAGACTTGCAATGGTGACTACGAGGATGTAGCAAGAAGAAAGATCCCTAGCAGACGATCTGATTGCGTTCGTACAGCAGAATTCCTCGCAAATCTGCAGGAACAGGTGTTGAAGAACCCTGGCATTGGAATTCGGGCTTTGTTCGTGGAGTTGCTAACTGTAGTCAAGCCCTGGATAACAAGGGTAGCCAATGGTAGGCCGTATGTATGGCAGCAGGATTCGGCCCCTTGCCACACCTCTGGGAAAAGTCAAAAATGGTTGTCTGAAAATTTCTACAACTTCACCAATCCAAATGTTTGGCCTCCAAACTCCCCAGACCTTAACCCCATGGATTATTTTGTATGGGGCGCAGTTGAAAAAGACACCAATCGCACTTCCAGTAATACAAAAGCCCAGTTAATGGATAAAATTAAAACAGTTTTTGCGGCCCTTCCCAGGGAGACTGTAGCATCAGCTTGTTCGAGGTTCCGAAGCAGAATTGAAGCTGTGATCGATGCTAATGGTGGTTATTTTGAGTAAATCTTGTTGATAGTATTGTAATTAACTCTGCCTGTAATGTTTTTTTGTCAATTCATTAAATTTAATAGATACAAAGAAGATTTTCTTTTTCCTTACGAAACTGTCAAATTTATCCCGAACACCCTGTATATATATATATATATATATAGAGAGAGAGAGAGAGAGAGAGAGAGAGGTAAGCGTTCTTCATTTTGTGAAATATTTGCTACCTATGCTGGTAGATCGATTTAATATAAGGGATATTTATATCGGAGAAAAAATAGTGTGATATTTTTGTGAATCTATATATATTTTTGTGAATCTATAAATATATTTTTGTGAATATATATATATATATATATATATATATATATATATATATATATATATATATATATATATATATATATATATATATATATATATATATATATATATATATAAGGGTACCCCTAATCGTCCTAAGGGCCTAGAAGCATTGGACGTCCTTTGCATCCGCACTGAAATATTCAGATATCACCTTCATTAAAGCCACAAACACAGAAGAAGGGATTCGCATACAAACTAAAACATCGTCAGACTACAGAAAAATAACCAAACTTCTAGACAACAACAACCTGCCATACCACACTTTTGCACTCAACAGTGAGAAAAATTTAAAAGTAGTATTGAGGGGAATAACTTAAACATTACAAATAGAAGACCTCACTGCAGACCTCCAATTTAAGGGATTTAGTCCAATTAAAGTCAGCCGAATGAGGAGAGCTGATAAAACACCCAATCTCCTAATTCTGGTGGAAATAAGTAAAGACCAAAAACATATATATATACAATCTCCAAACCATCTGTGATCTAGTCAGAAAAGTTGAGGCATTGAAACAAAAATCAACTACAACCCAGTGCCATAAATGCCAGAAGATTGGGCACGCACAACGATGCTGCAAGGCTGAGTTTCGTTGCGTGAAATGTGGTGGCAAACACGCATCAAATAAATGCCATAAACCCCGCACGCTTCCAGAAAAGTGTGCAAACTGCGGAGGACCACACCCTGCATACTATAGGGGCTGTATAGCGTTTCCCCAAAACCAAAAGATACAACTCAGAACCAGTAAACCTCCTCAGGAAACACACGTCCTCCCATGAAACCATAGTCTCCATAACGGATGGAAGATCGTGTGCTGAAATTACAAGATCAACCTTCCAAAAAGACACAAAACCAAAGCAGTCACAGCAAACCAACAAACCTATCCTACTGAACATAACAACCCACTTAGGAGAAATGCTTTCTGAACTCCGAAAAACCAACCCAACTCAAGAAGCCAAGGATATCATCTTAAGGCATACACAATCACTCTTTATGGAAATTCTTAATGGATAAGTCTAAAAGAAAACTGTAATCGTTACAAATTGTTTCATGGAACGCAAATGGTTTATCTATCAAATTACAGGAGCTGCATGAGTTTGCAGCAGAAACCCAAGCAGACATCATCCTCATAAATGAAACTCATCTTCGTCCAAGTGACAAAATCAGAATCAACGGTTATAACACTTACAGTACAGACAGATGTTTTACTGGAGGTGGAGGCACTGTCATCTTTGTGAAAAGAAACATAAAACATAATTCAATAGCCAAACCCCAAACAGAACACATGGAAACTACAGGAATAGAAATACATATGGAAAACACAAGCAGCATTACGAAATATGCAGCCTACAATCCCCCAAATAAAAAACTCCTTGAACCTGACTTAGATATGATATTAAATATAGGCAGAGCAGTGATTATAGCGGGAGATTTTAATGCCAAACATTCAGTCTGGAACAACAGAAACTCAAATATATTAACGGAAAAATATATTATATTCTCAATTCTTACACCACTCAACTCAATATTCTCAACTCTTACACCACTTCAAGAAATATAACAGTAATAGGACCCAATGAGCCCACACATTACGGAGCAACCGGACGTCCTGATGTACTAGATATAGCTATATTAAAAAACATAGCGCAGAGCTACCAGATACAAGCAATCAACGAATTAAGTTCTGATCATAACCCCATCATATTACAACTAGGCACCATACAAGATTTAACGTAAAACACCACCACATTTATAAATTGGAAATAACTTCCCTCAGCCTTCCAGGAAAACCTTGGTCCAATACCGCATATAACATCTGCCGAAGATGTAGAAAAAGCAGTGAAGACTCTTGAAAAGCAACTGCTGACAGCTATAACGCAGGTAACAAATATAACCAAATGTACACCATCAAATAAACTCCCAGAAGATATAAAACGTCTTATCCAAGAGAAAAACAGATTAAGAAGACAATATCAGAGAACAATGGACCCAGCGGATAAACAAGCAGTCAATAGAGCAACAAACCAGGTTCGATATGCCCTAAAGGACCACCGTAACCAACTCTGGAATAACAAAATTCATCAATTAAACACAGAGGATCAGTCAATATGGAGAATGATGAGATCACTCCGCTCAAAGCGTTTTACATTTCCTCCAATCCAAGGTGAATCTAATGTTGTCTACAACGACGAGGTAAAAGCTGAAGCATTTGCTGACAATTTAGAAAAACAATGCAGCCTCAATTATATCAATACAGATATAACTTTGATAAGTAAAATTCACACCCAAGTGCGTAAAATAACTCAAAATGCCTCACTCCAATCCAATAACGAACCTTGTCACCAACAGAAATATATGAGATTTTAAGAAAACTAAATAACAAAAAGTCTCCGGTCCAGATGGAATAACAAACAAGGTACTCGAGTTACTTCCCCCGCAAAGGGGTTTATGCATCTGGTAGCCATCATTAATGCCATCCTCCGGCTAAATTATTTCCCAGAGCGATGGAAAATTGCCGACGTTTTCCTAATTCCCAAACCTGGAAAAATACACACTTTACTGAAAATTGCAAACCAATTTTCAGGAAAATGTCAGCCCTTCTTTCATGCATAGGTAAGATAGCCGAACGTGCTATTCTCACACGGGTTCAAGAGGCAACAGATATCAACCATGTTATTCAAGATGAGCAATTCGGCTTTAGGAAATATCACTCCACAACGCTACAAATTTACACAGTTATCGAACATATAACCCAAGGGTATGAATGGCACCAACACTCTGGCGCAGTTTTCCTGGATATCACTCAGGCATTTGATAGAGTGTGCCATCACGGACTAATTTTTAAACGACACGAAGTTGGTATTCCATTACCATTAGTTCTACTTATCAAATCATATCTAAATAACAGAAAATTTAAAATAAAACTCAACGGTATCAGATCCACAGGGAGCAGAATCACGGCCGGAGTCCCTCAAGGCTCTCTGCTATCTCCCCTACTCTTCTCCATATACATGGCAAATCTCCCCAAACTCTCCCCTGCTATCACCGCTCTATATGCCGATGACACAGTCATTATAGCCAGATCCTTCCGTCCACACCTGGCCACAATCAAGCTGCAGAGAGCAGTCAATAAATTGGAGGATTGGTACACCAAGCGGCGTATCGCAAATAATCCAACAAAGGCTCTGCAGTACTTTTCACCAGACGTAAAGCAGAACCGAATAAAGCATACAAATGTTTGGTAAAATCATCCCTGGGAGCAATTCTACCAAATATCTGGGAGCATCTTTATAGACGTCTAAACTTCAAGTCATATTATGGATAATGTCGCCACTAAGGAAGTCAGATTATAGCACAGCTATATCCACTTTTGAATAGGAACAGCTTCCTAAGCATAAGCAACAAAATCCTCCTTTTCAAATCGGTAATCAGACCGCAACTAACTTACGCCACTCCAACCTGGGATCACACGACTAAAAGCAACATCAACAGACTTCAGATGATACAGAATAAATGCCTAAGAATGGCATTTAATGCCCCATGGTTCATCAGAAACATCCAGTTACATCGAGAAGCCAGTCTTCCAGATATTGAGACCTACATGACAAGCATTGCGGAGAAATTCTTCACAATCACGGATAATCACCCAAATCAGCTAGTTCGACAGGCAGCGGACTACAAGCCCTCAGATCGTTTCAAACATAAAAAACCGAAATCCTTCATCGCAAGAGAAAGCTGATACAGCCTCAATGCTCACAATGAGCGGGTAAATTACCCACAATAATCTCATCACCCACAATCTAAAATCCAGATGAAGGGATAAAGAGTCAAGAACTCAGTCCATCAACCAATTAAGTTCAAAGTTCAAGATACAAATTGAACGAAATAAGGTTGGAAGTATCGACCGTGAGATGCGGTGATTAATAACCTTGGAGAGTAATAAATGGCAATGCTGTAGCCAATGAAGTCCTAACTGAGGCTCGGCTATTGCTGTTACCCTCCTGCCATGATCAGAGCTTTAATAGCTCAATAACACCTTATCCCTACACTGTCCTCTACAGATAACGGGGAAGATGAAAAGCATTCTTGCTTTGCCCCTTTAAGCTAGTCCTTATTGGGATAAGATACAAATCGGTGGGTTAAAATGAGTGAATTGTCCAGACAGATGGTAACCAGGGTGCAGTAATAGCAATTCTATAGCCAATGTAGTTTTAACTGAGGCTCGGCTAGTGCAGTTACCCAGCCAAGACCAGAGCTTATAGCTCAATAATACCTATCCATACATTTTCTTCTACAGATAACGGGGATTATAAAAAACTTCTTGCTTCACCCACCTAGCGGAAAGGAAAAAATGCAAATATGTATACTATGTAAGAAATAATCTGTTGCATTTCATTAAAACTCGAATTCAAAAAAAAAAGGGAAAAAACTTTATAAGACTCAACAGTTTTCTATCTATTACTGCATCAATAATTACCTAGTTTTTTCCTTGTTAATAAAAAAAATAAAAACTCTTTCTGTCGCCATTGTTCATGTGTGATCATACACGTGTCTATGTGTTAGCGAGCGACCGATAAATCTCGCACTTATCACCCTCTTTTCATTCGTCTTTTCGTAAAATTCGCGCTATCGATCGAAAAATTGCATTAGAAAAGCACGGACTTCCCTCACATCCCTCCTTCTTCCTTTCTTAACGCTTTTCCAATAATGTTTCGCTTTTAATATCTGTGCGTGCGATCTAGCAATCCCACCGGATGCGATATTCAAAAGTGCAATCGAAGTAAATTATAAGTTTTCCGATCATTTCCCTCCTACTACGTATGCAGAGTTCGTAAGAGTTTCTAACCAAGAAAGAGAAAACCGACTCAAATTAGAAATTGGTCACTTCTCTTTGAATACTTACAAGTTTTAATAAATTAGGATATGGCTACATTTGTAATTATCGACCTTTTCAGATTACAACGAGGTGGATAATTATGGACTTGACATCTCCGCAGTAATTACAAAGTTTGGTTTGTCTTCATCAGCGCATTAATATTATTGGCCTTGTTTGTGTCAATCTGTTTCAAGCACACAATAAGCCAGCATTTCATGTTACAGTTGTAATGGGAAATTTCAAATAAATCTAAACTGAAAGGTGAGTTGTACCGAACGTTTTTTGAAATCCAAGATTCCTTACCGAACTCTAATAACGGTTATTCAATTTAGATCTATATATGTATATATTCTTAATATAGAAAGCAATTACTTAATACAGTTAGATTTATAGCATGCTTTTTGCTGTTGTTATTATACCAAGTGCAGTATATTCAACGTGGGGAGGCATGGCTCATGTTTCTTTAGCAGTTCCGGCGAACATTTTTGTATTCTTAAAACCGCATGATTTGAGATAGGTTTGCAATTTATGCTCTGCTTGGGAAGAAGTCAACGGACACAATAGTGCAAAGAACAAACAGACATGCCGTCCACCTTGATAAGCAGTAGGACCTCCTTTTGCTGCGATGACTGCAGCAATCCTACGGGGCATACTTTTCACAGCGTAAGATAGCAATCAATAGGAATTTTGGACCATTCTTTCAGTATGTAACGGAGTCCTGAAACAGTTGTAGGGCGAACGCCCCATTGACCTTACCCAATGCTCTAGTTAATCCCATACAGGTTCATTAGGGTTGAGATCGGGGCTTTGTGGAGGCCAGTCAACTGTGGTGACCTTCATATCAGAAAAACACGCACATACAGCAGCACCCTTATGACACAGCGCATTGTTCTTTATGAAATCAACAATGATCATTTCTGTAGAAACGCAACAAGGTAGGAAGCATTGTCTCGAGCTGAATGTTCAGCTATCTCATGAAGTTCAATGTTCGTGGCATCACAAACATAGGTCAGAGGCCAAACCAGGAAAAACAGGACCATCCCATCCCACTGCCATCTCGGAATTTCATAGTTGGGGTTACGCACTTTGGTAAGAGACGTTCACCAGGCATCCCCCACATCCACATCCGTCCATGAGCTCGGTAAAGTGATTTGGTGCTCCATAACAAAGATGGAGCACCGAATCACTGATGGCTACGCTGCATGTTGGTTCCAGTAATGTAGGGGCTTGCATATTGGTCAGTAATAGGGTAGGCGCTTTTGACAAGATCAAGGTCGAGATAAGATAAGGAATCGTGACGTGATTGGTTGATTACGTTATTGTGTGTGACGTCATGGGTATGGAATTTTTGGAATTTCCATGTGGGCATATGTGTCAATGGCTTCAGGTGTTCTGATTTGGTTCGCGTATGGCATTAGGGGTGATGTTAGAGATAAGGATTCGTGTTGTGATTGGTGGGAGACTTTGCACCAGATGAAGATCAAGATAAGATAAGGAATTGTGCCATGAATGTTTGTTGTTATAAAGAATGGAATGTTAGGAATTTCCCTGGGGTATATGTGTCAATGGCTTCAGTTCTTGTGTTTTGATTTGTGTATGGAATTATGGTTGATGGTTGAGATAAGGATTCGTGTTGTGATTGGTGGACACTTCTGACAAGATCAAGATAAGATAAGAAATCGTGACGTAAATGTTTGTTGTTATGAGATGTAGATAAGTGACATCATTTGTTAGATGTAAATAAGTGACGTTATTGTTTTGAATGGAAAGGGAAATATATTAGTGTATAAGTAATCGTGTCGTGATTGGAGGGACACTTCTGACAAGATCAATATCAAGTTAAGATTAGGAATCGTGACGTGAATGTTTGTTGTTATAAAGTTTGGAATGTTTGGAATTTCGCTGGGGCCCTCGTCTGTCGGGGACATCATATGGTGTGTTTGGTGATATTTAGAGATAAGAATCGTGACGTTATGTGTTTGGAAATTTCTGGGGAACATATGTCTCTCTGTGATATCACATGTATTTTTTTTGGCTATGGAATTGTGGGCAATGTTTTTGAGATAAGATATCTTGGAATTTTTCCAGGGAGACACACATCCGTCATGTTTTGTTTGGTTGTCTATAGATGACTGTACTAATTTCCAATACATTATGGGGTCTTTCTTTTCTATTAAAGCTGGGAATTCTTAGAGTAGAGTCGTGATGGCGGCACTGTTTCGAAGTTTTCTGAATAATTCAATTATAACCTAATGTCACTCAAACATACATTTTTTATCTTCTATAGATGGATGTACTAATTTTCCAATACATTTTGGGGTATTTCTTTCCTGTTAAAGGGTGAGAATTCTTAGAGTAGAGTAGAGTCTAGTGGCGGCTGTGTTTCGAGCTTTTCTGAATAATTTAATTATAAGCTGGTGTCCCTCAAACACACATTCATATTAGACACAAAAACACACTAATGCATCCATGTTGATACTCTATTATGTACACTATGATTATTCTTACATAAAAAAAACTATTCAGTATTAGAATTACGTTTACAGAAACATATGAGCAGTGATTATTGAAATTATAATTATCAATTGTTATGTTTAAGTTAAAAAAAAAATTAATTTACATTTCTTTCCAGAATGGGAATATCTGGGTACTATGCTTTTCTGAATAATTTAATTATATGTTGGTGTCTCTATGGTATTTTAAAATAAATAAATTAAACTAAACGGACAGTTAAATGGATTACAAAACCTTTTCTATGTATTCTAGAAATTCTAATGATAATTTAAAATTACTTACAGCTTTCCAGAATGACTCTTCTAAATACGAATATTCCAAAAATAAATAAATAAATAAAATAAAATAAAATATTCCAAAATAGTTGAATTTTATATCCACACCACAACACAAAAACCACAAAAAAAGAAAATTTCTGTAAATACTCTAACCCGAAATATTTAGTACTTCTTCCTTTAGATTACAGAAGGTAGATTCTATGTTATCGTCATGAGCAATATCCCCCAGCGAGTGGTTTTCTTCAAACGGTCTTTCATGAAGATGACATGAGTCACATCCCTAAATTGCAGTATTGTTCAAAAGGTAGCATTTTCTCAAGTTAGATATTTCTCAAATACTTACATATGACTAAGTGACATCGCATTCACATGATTGTGATGACACATATCCTAAAATTATTCTTTCTTCGTTACCATCGGTATTTATTGGTGTAGTAAATTAATGCTTACATTTAATTTTTTAAAACCAATATTGACTATTAATTTTACCTGTGATTCCTTGTGCTCTTAACCTATTTCTCTAACTGAAATTTATTTATTTATTTTCTTTCTTTAGCATTAGTAATTTAAATAACGGATATTTGTGAGAAACAAGGTTTTTGAACTCACCCTTGAATTTTAGAATTTTAGAAATTTCTTTTGCCAGTACAACAAATAAATAGTTATTTCTTATTATTTCAAATGAATATTAGCTCTGTAATATATACTTTGTTAATTTATATGTTACCGTTTATTTGACTGTAATATTATTAACAAATGGGTCTGTAAAATAGTCAAATTCTTACAGTATTGTAACTTTTCAGGTGAAATCTTCTCCAATAAATTCTGTCTATTAATTTAATACCCGATTATTCCTTTTGCTTCCAAGATTTGACAGTTTCTTGAAATATTTGAGGGCTTGCAGGAACCAATAAGACTTTTAATTCCATGAATTAAAAAAAAAGTCTCTGGTTACTTTGTGGCATGAAATTTCACAAGGAAAAAAAATGTTATCCTCCTTCTCAAATTTGTATAACACATCAACGACACCCAATTGTTCATTTAAATTTACACATTTTATTTGAATAAAATACATTTGTATTTACCGAATATTAGATTCAGTAAATACAAATTTAATTTACTGAATCTAACAATACAGAAAATAAATAAATTGAAAAATACATCAAAGGTTCTTCCATGCTTGTGGAATTGCCACCATATGGTTTTTGATAATCTGACACTCATCTGAAAGTTCATTTTTCATTTGTTGTTCGTTCGAAATTTATTACTGTAGTAAAATTAAGAGTTGTATATTTATTTCTTTGAAACCAATACATATACTTCTGAGAATTTTCAAAAGCACAGAATCTTTCGTTATATTTCCAAAAGCATATAATAGTACACATTATGTTTTCACGTTTTGGGCATCCAATTTCATTTAAATCAAGAACTCGTCTCCCTATTAACTTCGTTAATGTTTTTGATTTTTCTCTTCCTTTGGCAAGTAATATAGGATATTTGCATGTTGATTCTATCATCCAATCTCTTAGTTTGTCCAAAGCTAGTGAACCAATTTCCCACTTCAGCTGATGGTTATATTTTATTAACCAAGAATTCTGTTTTTTAACTCTTTCAGGTAATTATTTCCAACTACAATGTGATTTTGTCAATGCATATCTTACACTAATTCCATCAGAAATACAAATTTCTTTAGAAAATAAATTTGAACTCTTATTCAAATGAAACTGGCAATCAGTTATAGCAATGATAACTGAAAATTCATCTTTTTCACCCACTGTCGATTTATCATAATCGTTTTCCTTCATTCTTCTTCCTCTTCTTCTTCTTAGATTACTTCATATGGCACCACAAATAAATAGTCATTTATTATTATTTCACTGATTATTAGCTCTGATCATATACTTTATGGTAACTTTCGTTTAAAAAATTCTAAACAATTAGAACTTTTCACAAAGAAACTTTCAAAGAATTTGTGGTTCATCCATTATTTTTACATTACCAAACACAAAACACCACAACACAAAGCAGCAGCTACAGTGGATGAACGATTACCTTAAGTCCAATTCACTCGACTCTGTGGTATTTTCTTATAGCACTGTTTACACTTACCATGCCCTACCCTGACTGTTCCTTCAAAAATGAACCTTTTGCGCAGATGACTCAACAACATGTTTTTGCATGCTGTTGGATATACTGTTGGTGTGTTTTTATCTTACTTTGTGTGGTAAAAGGTAAAATTTGTATATGTGTTATCTGGAGTATACAAACATTTTTCTATACCAAACTTTAAGAGTTAAAGTCACGTAATTAGTTGCTCTCTCTCTCTCTGTAACACAAACAAATTCTAACAGTTCGGATTTTCGATTATGTGAACGAATTATTTTCAGATAACTCAAATAATATCAACAGACAATTTCTACAATAATCAATACATGGATATCAATTTACAACATTTTTTTTCTCCCATCCTGGGATTAATTTCACAGTTGTGATTTTTTTAAAAAATAATTAAACAGAAATGCATTAAGATAAAAAGTTGTGGATTTAAATATCAAGTTCTACTCAGAATAACTGAGTAAAAATTCAATGTGGAATTACAAATGCATATTTTATTTTGCTGAAATACCATTTACAATTATATTCACTGAGAAAAATTTGACACATGTAATTATCTAAAAATATTTCACAATATTTGGTTTAGACTCAACATTTTCCAAAGAGTTCAATAAATAAAAGTTTTGTTACTCACTGTTGCTTGGTTACATTACATCAAAATAGCTGGTCACGCAAAAGAATTTTTAAATGAGATACCATGGTAACCACACTTCCATACATTTGATATTGTGTCAGTCTGGAAATGACACCATGCCTCCCTAAACATTCTATGTATTCTTTTGTCAGCAAATATACACAAACAGTTTTCGTAAATTGTTCGTCAATGTCCCAAAATAAAGAATATTTATTGAATTGGATAAAATCTTGAAAATCTAATTTTACCATTGATGAATTTAAATGATTAGCGATAATTTTCGCCATGCTACGAATAGATGGTAATTCAGTTTCCAAAAATTTGTTGAAAATCTCCCAGCTTCTTCACAACTAATAGAAAAAAGTTAACTTCCATCAGCTCCTGTATCATCAAGTATTAGTTCACCATCTTGGCATTTCAGAATATAACACTCACCAAGATCCATTTCATAGTCAACTCTTCTTTGCAAGTAGCCGAGGATATCAGACCACTTCCTTCATAACTTTTCCCAAGTGATCCTGGATAAATACATCACAATGTATGTGTCTTCTAAAATAATAATCGGTTTCCATCTTTTAGAGCTAAGTGAAGAGTTTTGTCTCATGCTATTTTCCTGAAGAAAGAAAATTTCAATGTCTTTTGTGGCTCACCCATTATTTTACTTTACTTTCCTGGATACCAATCACCACAACACAATATGGTAACTTCACAGGATCAATGAATTGTCATAACTGCAAAGACACTTGACTCGTTTATTTTTCCATATAGTACAGTTTAGCTGACCCTTAACCTGACCGTTTCTTCCAAAATGAAACTTTTGCACAGATGATTTACGGACATATTTCTACATGTTGTTGGATATGATGTTGATGTGAGATTATCTTACTTTGAGACATCATAGGGCAAATCTTATCTCTGTGGGTTGAAGGGTATTCTATATTATTTGGCCTTATTATGTTAAGTATTTTATCCTCAAAAAGTGTTTTTGATGTTAGACCATGTTACTATATCTCTCACTCATTTGTCCAAAATTGTTGGGATGGGGAAAAAATAGCATTAGGTGATGGAAGTGAAAAGATCGTCAAGAGGTTGACAGATGTCTTCCCTGAAATGCTCCCCCACCTAACCCCATCAACCCCTATTCCCCCCCTCTCCTCCAAAAGATGTCTGCTGGAGATGAGTGAGCTCATCATTTGCAGATATCTTTTAGTGATGTCACCTCCAACTGATACTGATTACTTTTTAGGAAAAAAAATAAAAAAACGCAATAAAAAACGCGTTTTTTATGATAACTTTTTAGGGAAAAAAATAAAAAAATGCGTTTTTTTATTTTTTTCCTAAAAAGTTATCAGTATCAGTTGGAGGTGTAAACATATGCATTTGTAAACTTAAATGAACAAAGATGTGTTTTTGTTGTTGTGTTTTTCCACAGTGAATTTTTACTCCGTTATTCTGATTAGAACTTGATATTTAAATCCACAACTTTATATCTTAATGCAATTCTGTTTAATTATTTTAAAAAAATCACAACTGTGAAATTAATGCCAGGACAGGAAAAAAAAATGTTGAAATCTGATATCCATTTATTGATTATTGTAGAAATTGTCTAATGCTACCTATTGACATTATTTGAGTTATCAGAAAACAATTCGTTCACATAATCGGAAATTCGAACTGGTAGAATTTGGTTGTTTTACAGAGAGAGAGAGAGAGAGCAGCTAATTAACCAAACGTGACTTCAACTCTTAAAGTTTGGTATAGAAAAATGTTTGTACTCTCCAGATAACACATATACAAATTTTACCTTTTACCACACAAAATAAGATAAAAACACACCAACAGTATATCCAATAGAATGCAAAATCATGTTGTTGAGTCATCTGTGCAAAAGGTTCATTTTTGAAGGAGCGGTCAGGGTAGGGCATGATATATGTAAACAGTACGATAAGAAAATACCATAGAATCCAGTGACTTTGGACTTAAGGTAATCATTCATCCACTGCAGCTGTGTTTGGTAATGTAAAAATAATCAGTGAGCCAATAATTCTTTGAAAGTTTCTTTGTGAAAAGTTCTAATTGTTTAGAATTTTTAAAACGAAAGTTACCATAAAGTAACCAATATATTACTTGTCAAAGGAAGAGAAAAATCAAAAACATTAACGAAGTTAATAGGGAGGCCTGTTGTTGATTTAAATGAAATTGGATGCCCAAAACGTGAAAACATAACATGTACTTTTAAATGCTTTTGGAAAGATAATGAAAGAATCTGTGCTTTTAATAATTCTCAGAAGTATATGTATCGGTTTCAAAGAAATAAATATACAACCCTTAATTTTACTACAGTAATAAATTTTCAATGAACACCAAATGAAAAATTAACTTTCAGATGAGAGTCACATTGTCAAAAACCACATGATGGCAATTCCACAAGCATAGAAGGACCTTTGATGTATTTTTCAATTTATTTATTTTCTGTATTGTTAGATTCAGTAAATACAATTTGTAAATAAATTTTATACAAATAAAATGTGTAAATTTAAATGAACAATTGGGTGTCGTTGATGTGTTATACAAATTTAAGAAGGAGGATAAAATTTTTTTTTCCTTGGGAAATTTCATGCCACAAAGTAACCAGAGACTTTTTTTGATTCATTGAATTAAAAGTCTTATTTGTTCATGCAAGCCCTCAAATATTTCAAAAAACTGTCAAATCTTGGAAGCAGAATTTTAGTAGAGAATATTTCACCTGAAAAGTTACAATACTGTAAGAATTTGGTGATAAGAGGAAATTTTTCTAAGCCTTTTTTCGACCGGTTCCCGAGTTATTCGATCTCGGGCACGGGCAAGCAGATTTTTCCTCCTGGAAACTCGGGTTTTTGGTCCTGTAAACTCAAGAAAATCGACCGTAGAACCCACATTATTTCAGACATTAAATATATTGTGTTAGGGTTAGGGACCAGGAGATGGCAGCACATTTGAGCCGTCTCTCTTCACTGAGTACTGCTTAATTAGTGATAGCCTTGGTCCATCTATCTCTGATTTGGTACCAGTGGAGATTGAACTGCCCACTCAGTCTCCAAAAGTTTGATAGGGCTAAATGGCCTCACCTACTCCCCATATACGGGAATAAAAAGGTGTTAGCTGATTTTTAGAAGAATTTGGCTATTTTATTTTAGAGAGCCATTTGTTAATAATATTACAGTCAAATAAAAGGTAACAAAGAAATTAACAAAGTATATATTACAGAGCTAATATTCATTTGAAATAATAAGAAATAACTATTTGTTTGTTGTGCTGGCAAAAGAAATTTCTAAAATTCTAAAATGCAAGGATGAGTTCAAAAACCTTGTTTCTCGCAAATATCCGTTATTTAAATTACTAATGCTAAAGAAAGAAAATAAATAAATAAATTTCAGTTAGAGAAATAGGTTAAGAGCACAAGGAATCGCAAGTAAAATTACTAGTCAATATTGGTTTTAAAAAATTAAATGTAAGCATTAATTTACTACACCAATAAATTCCAACGGTAACGAAGAAAGAATAATTTTAGGATATGTGTCAATGCAATCATGTGAATGCGATGTCACTTAGTCATATGTAAGTATTTGAGAAATATCCAACTTGAGAAAATGCTACCTTTTGAACAATACTGAAATTTAGGGATGTGACTCATGTCATCTTCATGAAAGACCGTTTGAAGAAAACCACTCGCTGGGGGATATTGCTCATGACGATAACATAGAATCTACGGTCTGTAATCTAAAGGAAGAAGTACCAAATATTTCGGGTTAGAGTATTTACAGAAATTTTCTTTCTTTGTGGTTTTTGTGTTGTGGTGTGGATATAAAATTCAACTATTTTGGAATATTTTATTTTATTTTATTTATTTATTTATTTTTGGAATATTCGTATTTAGAAGAGTCATTCTGGAAAGCTGTAAGTAATTTTAAATTATCATTAGAATTTCTAGAATACATACAAAGTTTTGTAATCCACTTAACTGTCTTTTTATTTTAATTTATTTATTTTAAAATACCATAGAGACACCAACATATAATTAAATTATTCAGAAAAGCATAGTACCCAGATATTCCCATTCTGGAAAGAAATGTAAATTAATTTTTTTTTAACTTAAACATAACAATTGATAATTATAATTTCAATAATCACTGCTCATCTGTTTCTGTAAACGTAATTCTAATACTGAATAGTTTTTTTTTATGTAAGAATAATCATAGTGTACATATTAGTGTATCAACATGGATGCATTAGTGTGTTTTCATGTCTAATATGAATGTGTGTTTGAGGGACACCAGCTTATAATTAAATTATTCAGAAAAGCTCGAAACACAGCCGCCACTAGACTCTACTCTACTCTAAGAATTCTCACCCTTTAACAGGAAAGAAATACCCCAAAATGTATTGGAAAATTAGTATACATCCATCTATAGAAGATAAAAAATGTATGTTTGAGTGACATTAGGTTATAATTGAATTATTCAGAAAACTTCGAAACAGTGCCGCCATCACGACTCTACTCTAAGAATATCCAGCCTTTAATAGAAAAGAAAGACCCCATAATGTATTGGAAATTAGTACAGTCATCTATAGAGAACCAAACAAAACATGAGGGATGTGTATCATCCTGGAAAAATTCCAAGATATCTTATCTCAAAAACATTGCCCACAATTCCATAGCCAAAAAAAAACACCATGTGATATCACAGAGAGATATATGTTCCCCAGAAATTTCCAAACACATAATGTCACGATTCTTATCTCTAAATATCACCAAACACACCATGTGATGTCCCCGACAGACGAGGGCCCCAGTGAAATTCCAAACATTCCAAACTCTATAACAACAAACATTCACGTCACGATTCCTAATCTTATCGCAATCTTGATCTTGTTAGAAATGTCCCACCAATCACGGCACGATTACTTATACACTAATATATCTCCCTTTCCATTCAAAACAATAACGTCACTTATTTACATCTAACAAATGATGTCACTTATCTACATCTCATAACAACAAACATCACGTCACGATTCCTTATCGTAACTTGATCTTGATCTTGTCAGAAGTGTCCACCAATTACAACACGAATGCTTATCTCAACTGTCAACCATAATTCCATACGCAAACCAAAACACAAGAACTGAAGCCATTGACACATATACCCTCAGGGAAATTCCTAACATTCCATTCTCTATAACAACAAACATTCATGGCATAATTCCTTATCTTATCTTGATCTTCATCTGGTTCAAATTGTCCCACCAATCACAACACGAATCCTTATCTCTACCACACCCATAATGTCATACGCGAACCAAACACAAGACTGATGCCATTGACACATATGCCCACAGGTAAATTCCAAACATGCCATACCCATAACGTCACACACAATGATCATCAACCAATCACCTCACGATTCCTTATCTTATCTTGAACTTGTCAAAAGCGCCTACCCTACTACTTTGGTTCTACTCATATTGTGAACCTCAGTTCTGAATGCTTTTGTGTAAATTCACGTTCCACTCGATGCCTAACACTACATTAAGCGTGTCGGCCGAGAAATATCGGCATTTACATATTATTCTTTGTGGCACACTACGGTGACGTTCGGTGAGTGTGACGAGTCGTCTACTGCGGGTAGCACTTGCAGTTGACTTCCTGATCTTCCTTCTCAGTATGGTTTCACTTATTGTAGACCTAGGATGGCATAATTTGTCAACAATTTGCAGACCAGATAGGCCTGCAAAATGGAATCCTATCACAACACCTCTTTCAAACTTCGTCAGTTCCCTTCTCGAAGCCATTTCACCGGAAGCAGTCGCATTGCCTTGGGAGCATCACATCCCTCCAACTTATACCGACTACAAATACGTAAATCGTTACATGGTACAATGCCCTTGCTCATGGAGGGTGTCCGATGATTTCTTTCCAAGCCATGTATAGTTACTGTGAGATGAGCGAAAATATTACGACTACCTACCTAGATGCACGTTGTGCGTTTGGCCGAGATAACTGATTGCAACCGTCTTAGCATCAACGTCACTAGATAACGGAAGATATCTCGAAGTATATTGGGCCAACTAGACAGAATATCTTCTCGGAGGTCAGGGGACAAAGCAATGTAGTAGCTTCGGCCAAAGATGCTTCGTTCTCCCATAATCCCCCAAATGTTCGATGGGATTTGAATCAGAACAATTACGCAGCTACGGAACTCATGGAATGATCTGATATGCTTTTCAGACCATGCTTGCGCAATGCGCGTTTTGTGACATCGGGATTTGTCCTGCTGGAATATTTGTGCGATTAGTGTGTCCCATGGTAAATGAAAAGTTGTTTAATTTACAATAAATCTGATTACCAAGTAACTTATTGGCTGTTTTGTAATATTTTTCAATTGAAGGCAAGAAAATCCCGATTTAAAAAGTACTCAAATCAGTTCCTTTTTAAGAAATATTTAAGAAATATGTATACAGTTCTGCATTATATGTTACGTAAACCATATTGCCTACCAGAATACAAACTCTGAAAGGCATACAGATCTGAGAATTTGTAATCAAACATACGATTCGATTTTAATATTATTTTAATATTCCCATTGCACTAAACTTCAAAGGATAATTTTGCTCTGTTTTCACATTAGTTCCTGCATCAGTTCAAAATCATAAATTAATATTTCGATGGGAAAAGGCCAAGAGTAGAATAATTAAAGATACTAGAAAATATTTAAGAAAGCAAAAAAAAATAGTCCTTTAAAATCTATTTGAGAATACATCCAATTTATATTCATAATACAATCACGCCTTTGTTACCGTATTTCTAAATATTAACTTCTTTAATTCACATTCTTGTAACAACAGGAATTCTAGAGTGTTAATCGACTGACTCTTTAATTATAAGTTATAAGTATAAACCATGATTTGCTTATTTTTTTATTGTAACTTATATGATAACAGCGGTTTTAAATAAATTTAATGTTTTACTTAGTTTTATTATTGCTTCTAGTATAATAACTAAAATACCATTTTATAATTAGTTTAAGTTTTGTATATAATTCGATTTATAAATGTTGTATTCTGACAAATTTCTTTTGTAGTATGTTGTATTTTGTAGTATGTTGTATTTCTTTACTGTAATATAATAATATTTTTACTGTCAAAATGTATCACTGATAAAATTAGATACAAAAATTCTAGTCTTGGAATCAAATGTCTTTATTAGAATTAACATTTGCAATGATTTATTGCTAATTGTTTTCTTTATCAGATAATTCTCAAGGCTTTTATTTCATTGTTATACATTTTTTCTGTTCAAAATGCAAGGGACATCTACTATCCGTAGGAAGTACGACCATAGTCTACACAAGATGATGGATTTCTTTGACAGAAATAGAAGCCAACCTCTCCATTTCAAATTTCATCAAAGAGAATAACATACTACTCATTTCATTAAAGTTTATACTAAAAAAATAAATGTTTCTGAATTCTCGTAGCCTGTTGATTTCAAAAAAAAGTTACGTTTCATTTAATGAAATAATCTGAATGTCTGACTTTTTCTTTTACTTTATTTAAACATGTTTGTTCATATTATGGCTGAAAAAAAAATCGTAAAGAATTTATTCAAAGCGATAATAATAGTGAAATAAAAATAGCCCCTACTTATAGTAATTAAAACAATTGAAGGCCAGTAAAGTTCATCGTTAGGCACATCTCTTTGACCATCTCTGTATCTGAGAACACTTCAATTTCACCTCAAAACGCGTCTTATTTCAACGACTCACATCTTCTTCTTTTATAGAGTCAGTAAATTAATTGAAAGAAAATATCAGAACAGACCACTATTCAGTAAATCATTACAGATAATCTTTATTTAATTATCATTATTATTTTAAAATAAATAAAATAAATTCTCTAAAAGCATTCTTTTTATTCTTTAAAGGAAGTAAGAAGAACTTATTTCGTCTTACATAACTTATGAAATCGCTGGGTAGATCGACATTCTCGGTGGTCAACAGTAACGTATCATGTCTATGTGATTTAGAGGTCTCAGTGCATGATATGGTACACAACTGTCGCCATATTTTGATCCTAAACCATAACTACGAGTGCAATAGGGTTAGCCCTTGGACGTTTTTTTTTTTTTTTTTTTTTTTTTTGTACTTGCACGCTAGAAATCCGAATTACAGGATTTAAAAAAAAAAAAAAAAAAAAAACATGTACTTGCCTCCGCCAAAGAGGAATGACTTAGCCATTGACTGAAAAAAAAGGAGAGAAGGACCTTTGCAAAGAATTCTAATCAGCGAGTAAAATCAAACCTCTAACAGTATTTCTTCGGGCGGCGAGCTTTATTTGATGGGGAAGTTGGTAATAGTTTTTTTTTTTTTATCACAACGTGTCTTTCCAATATAGCCTGTAAATAAAATGATTCTTGAGCTTGTAAAGCCTTTCTCAAGAGCCCTTGTGTACTGAACCCTCCCGAAGAAGTAGACAACCTCACTGTTAATTAATATCAGGTTCTTCCAAATGAGTTTCTTGTATTTGCATATCCCATGATTCACTATACGGTATAAATAAAGGCATACAGACAAATCGTGATTAGAGGACAAATTCTACAGCAAGAGCTCGTGAGCTGCCATCTGCGAACATGCACTGCACTCGTATAACAGCAGCTGGAGTGTTTAAAACGAAATGTCAGCGAATTGTGGGTAAAGGCTTATCTAGCTTAGCGAATAAGCTGTTTATAGTAAGAACGATTATTTGACGGAAGATAACGCTGTTGGTGTTTGCCTTGTTTGGAGTAACCTGTAATGTACGGAGTATCCACAGATGGTAAAAGAATTCATTGTCCCATGAATGAAAGAAACTAATGCCAAATAACAAATTAGCCAGAAATACAGGCTATTCTGTATTTCTGGTTACGAGAACAATGATCCCTCGATACATGTGCGAGTGGGGGATGGGTAAAATTTGTTACAACACTTAGTTCATGTTTTCATACGTTGTCTTACACACTTAAGATTCATTTGCTGTCAATTTTTCTTTTCATTTTTTAAAATATATGAAACATATAATATAAATGTCAGAGACTATAGAAGAACAAGAGGAAACGGTGTTGAAACTCGTGCATTTTCTATTTGAATTCAGAATTATTTGACGAACACTAAGCCATTACAGCATTGCTGCTTTGCGATATGAACAGTAAAAAAAAATTATGTAGATTCTTCAATTACTAGTCGTAAACTTGGAAGCATTCTATAGTCAGTTCCGCAGTTCCCAACGGTTTTTAATACTCTAACCCAAAACTAAAATTGAAAAATGTTGATACCACTTATTAAACTATGCATTTTTATTATATAAATATGTAGTTTATTCGATTATGTATTAAAAAATCCAACCACTCCATTATTAACATACCACAAAATCCTTTCCCGTGTATCACCTGAATTAACATATAATGATACAATAGCTACGAGGCCCATACGGACAGATACGACACTATCTTCTGAAACCCATATAAAGCTTTTGGGTGTCATATCTTTTTGTCAACGTTCTCCTGGTTACGATACGAAAAACCCGAATATCAGGGACGAAATACGCTCTCGATTCGAGAACAGCTAACTCACTTTCTTTAATTAAAATTCCCTAATGAAGATACTTCGCATCCTAGACAGCATTCGAACTCAAGTCTTTCCAACCAGTGGGCATCTTCGAAGCCAGATGAGCTATGGAGGATGTATTTTTAATAGTGATATGGAGTGAGAGAAAATGGCTAATCCTAGATAAAAATATCTAATTACGTGAAACAAAAGGGACAACTTTACTCTTCATATTTTTTTCCTACATATTTTGTCAAACAGGTGCCTGGCCGATGATCCGAAATTAGGGGACATACTGCAGAAATACACTTTAGTTTACCGAGATTTTTAAACTTTATTATACAATGATTAAGAACTAACACTCAAGTATATTTCCATTGTTTTGACGAGAATATTTATGGAACTTTTTTAATCAGTTCTGAGTTAGCTTGGTTCAAGTTTTTTTTTTTTATATGGTTGCAAAACTATATCCCCACCATAGATCTCAACAACTTTAAACCGAAACCTTTGAACCAACAATGCTTTATAACATAAAGGAATTCGAAGAGAGTTTTCATATCTGAATCACCTTTCTGGAAATCTGCCAAATATTTTGTTCATCTTCATTGTTCGTTTGCTTTAAGGATCGGAAGGTAATTAGCGACTCCATTGGGTTTTCTCCATAGCGAGTCTCCTATCAGTAGGAATCTGTCCATTAATCACCACCACATCCCAAGCTAATATGTCACTGTTCGGTAGCAAAGTCGAAGAAGAAATCTTCTGTTGAAGCTAAGGGGTGAACGACCCGAGAGTCTCGTCTGCCAGTCGTTACATCCTGGGAGATAAGCAGCGAAGCACGTTGGAGAGAAGTATCGAAAATTCTTTACAGAATTACAATTTTTATTTATTTGCCACTAGTTGTTTGTCTGCGATTTTCGCATGTTTAAGAAAGTAAACACTTGCATCATCGAAAAAGAAGAAAAGAAAAAGTTAAAAAAAAAAACAAATAAGAAAATGAAATATGCTGAAAATTCACCCGTGAGGAGAGACAGACAGCTAAGCAATTTTCTTTAAGTAGGTAGTTCGTAGGGCTTTTCAAAAGCCTTATCCACATGTGAATAGCGAACAGATGAAAAGGATGCATTGGAAATAAATTGAATGTCATTAGCTGTCAGCATACAGTTCATCTAGCAGACGATAATGCAAACGTGAGCAACAATTAATGCTACGCGAAGCAACAATCGAAGCAGCAGACTTCACACTCTCTATTGTTGCGTTATGGTAAACAATCGATTGTTAGAATTCTCGTTCTGGAAATAATAATTGAAGTTGATTGTTATTGCAATAAGCTTTTAATAATTTTGTTCATCGAATTGGGCAATCTTTTAATTATCCTGCCTGATAATTATAAAAGGCAAATGAAATGAAATATTGATAGCTTGCTGGTCATTTTATTATTTTAATGTTAAACTAGTTTCTAAATATATAATAATTCAAAATTTAATTTCCATAACCGCATTGAAAACTTCTCAAAATTTAACAGAAATTATAAACTTATTGAATTTACAAACGTTTAAGAGTAGCTTTGTACCAAAAATACACCAAATGGGACAATAGAAAAGTCGCCAAAACGTAATGGTATTTCTATTTTTAATGATTTTTTGTAATAGTTTGATAGTCATATTAATACAGAAACATTTACTTCTACGTCCGACATATGCATATAGACTGAGTTTAGATGTTATTGTTAAAGAGTATCCTGAATCCTTCTCTTGAGTAAAGTTGCGATATCTCTTGAAGAATCAAAGCTTAGAACGTGAACTGCTAGAAAAATTTAAAGTCGAATGGAAAGTTGTCAGTGACGGATCATTTAAAATTTTTGAATCAGGAACAATGGAAATATAAATTCAAACGAAGCACAGACGTCACGAAATTGTACCACTTGGCATTATTATATTGCCAGAAACACGTGGTTGAAAAGAGTGGTTGTGGGAGTGTTGCTTCTAAGAAGGAAAAAATGAGCACCAAATTGTAATGTGAATTATTTCCTAGAAGCAAAACAATATCCGCTATACCCTTAGAAGGGTCACTGGTGAGGAAGAGATGTAGAGCAGAGAGACAGTGGTCAGAATTATCTTGTCTTCAGGCTGGTTGTGAACAATTTGTGCAAGATCAATAGCAAATATTTTAGCTTCTCGAGCTGCTGGATCTGTGTGGAAAAGGAGAGCGAGTTGTAACTGTGGACATTAAAATTTCTAACAAAGATGCCCTCACTATTAGGAAAGTTGGATTTTAGAAAATTAACATATAAAAAAAGTAAATAAAAACTTTGAGAATGACTGATGGAGCCAGAAGTAAGGACAGCTAACTAGACTCGGTTACTAGCATCTCGAGCTGAGAATTAGAATCGAATTTCGCCAAAAGAATATAAAAGAATATATGGCACAAAAGAAGGATGTCCGATGAACAACTATGCATATCACTAGCGCTTCATCTTCATTTTTGATAACGTAACTTCTTAATCAAAGGTTATGCAAATGAAATGTCTCTCAACTGGATAACGAATCTGAACTCTACACGAATGGCGGTGATGTATCGAACATGTCTAGCACAGACAGACTTATCCTCGTGAGTCTATCTGTCCATAGCTTGGTATCGACGATGTCCTTTGGTTCAGAAAGACGAGGAGTTCAAATCCCGTGTAAAACGTGAAGAACCTTTATAAAGTTTTTTCAAGTGAGGGTAAGCTAACCGTTCTCACACGAGAAGGATGGCTTTTCCCCAGAAACTTGGGTCCTTCATTAAAAAAAAGTCTCGTCAGAAGAATGCACGTAATTAGAATACACTACACACTGGTCTTGTAAGTTTAGTAGCTTTGACCGTAGGTCAAAACTACTAAAATTACAACCGATGCTGGGTGTTTTTCCCTAAAGAAAATTGGGCTTTTATCCTAGTAAAATACACAGCCTAAAAGTCATAAAATTAAAAGAGAATAATACATGTAATTCAGTATTTCTTAAACTTCTTTTATGTGTGCCCCATTTTTTAATATTAGTTTTGTGGCGCACCCCCCACCCTCCCCCCTTGCAATTATTGTGTTGACACAATCCATAAAAACTAGGAATTAATTACACTTTTTAAATATTCATACAAATTTAAATGCGTCCTCAAATCTTTCGAAAATTGTATAGATTTGGCATCACTGCACAGACCGTGGAATCGTATCGGCCTTTCGGAAACATTCGCGATTTCATCAGGGGTAATCTCGAATGTTCTGGAAATGTTTCTGCGAGTATAAATAAGGCTTGAAATGGCAAAACGGCAGTAGCACTGACTAAATAAACACAGGTAAAACCACAGTAGTAGGTTTTTTTAATACGTAAATACTTCGACCTAAGTGTCTTAGGACATCGTCAGTAAAACCTACTACTGTGGTTTCACGTGTGTTTATTTAGTCATGAATTCTCCACAGGTTTCTTTATATAGGCAGTTACACTGCAACAGTTGTCAACAGTGAGAAGTTGGTGGTCGCCGTTATTGTACTCCTATTCGCAACGACTGTGATACAAGGTATAAAAACAGTCTTTTCTAATATAGAAAAGTGATACATTTTTTTCCTAATTGAACGTAAGCGGGCATGTGACGACTGTGGAGCGTCAACGTCAACAAATTCAGGTTCACAGAATATCACTCTAAAAGAAAAATCAAGAAGTATGCAGCAGGATATTTAGATTTCGGTTTTACAAAGACTTAAGTAAACGATTTGTTCGAAAAATTTGGCGACTGATAGCAGGAAACCGAATAAACTTAAAAGACATTTGGAAACACTTCATGTTAACAAACCTCGAGAGGTCTTTGCTGCCAAACTGAAATGTTTTGAAAAGCAAAAATCTAGTTTTAAATTAAAAAGCTTTGTCTGTAAATGAAAAAAAAGCCACTTGAAAACTACTGTGAAAAATTTTATTAAAAACTATTTTATTAAAGTAGTTTTTCAGTTTTTGAAATTTTCTCAGTAGTTTTCAAGTCGCTTTTTTCATTTAACTATTTCGTCCACCCAAAGGGGGCGCAATCCCATAGGTTGAGAAGAGAATCACTGATGTAATTAAAAAAACTGCATAGTACATCCTACTTAAACTGCTGAGTATATTTTAGCTAAATAAATATTTATCGTTTTCATGATGCTTAAATTTGTCATGAAGTATTCTTTGTTTAGCATTAAATAAAGGATTTTTTTATTTTCTTTCCTCCTTTGTATTTCGAAAAAAAAAAGTAACCCTTAAACTAATATCATCTCCTTCTCTCAGTGCATTATCAACAATAGAAATTCCTGAAATGAACCTTTTCCTTCCGTTAACATGTAATTGTTAACGGAAGGAAAAGGTCAACAATTGGATTTAATAAATGCGTTAACCACGTTGTTAGGTTGCCTTGCAGAGGCGAAATCAACAGAAGGAATTTAAATAAATACTTTTTGAATCCATTATATCCATAGAAACGTACTTTGTGAGTACTTTTCATTCATTTTCTTTTGGATTAAAGTTCGACTTCGACTAATTCACTAATATAGATTCGACATGTAACGATTCGCTTCAGTAGTTTATCGGCTTTTTGTTCCTGTATTACACTGACGCAAAGCAAACGGTGCAATGGAAGTTTTCCTATTAGGACTGATGGCCTTTCCGTGTCTATCTTGTTGCTTTGCCGGTTCAGTTGTCTACATCTGTGACGTGCGTTAAGTTAAACTTTTAATTACATAAAAGCCTTGGCTATCCTCAGGGAAGAGATCTCTCAACACTTGAAGAAAAACAGCACTCCGTACAAGACAACGTTGAGCAGGTTTAAGAAGGATGAAGTCTCAAGTGGAAGCAGGTGCTCATAGCATAAAAGACTCCGATCCACTCTACTCGTTCTATACGGTTTATGCTTGATTTATTGCCATGAAAGTTAACTGAGATGCTTTTCAGATGAGATCGTATATTCTTCACTAATTTTAATTACAATGTTTAGTCTTTCCTATCCCTCACTCACTCAGTTCAGTTAAATATTTTATTTCTTCAGAAATAAGATATCTAACTGGATTTCCTGAGTTATAGAGTCTTCGGTGAATGAATATGGCACCAAGTGACGCCATATCGTGATCCTAAACCCTAACCAATATATTTAATAATAAATATAGTATATATATTATTGTAAATCAATTTATGTTATTTATACACAAAGCTTTCGATGAAAAGTACTCAAATGTATCCTATAGCCGGTTCCATACCGTTGAAATTCATCTTCCACCTAAAGACAATTACAAACGAATGAAACCCACGGCGGGATTCGAATCTGCAGCCTCTTGGTTGAAGAGCGGACACCCTAACCTCTTGACCAAACGGGTAGAGGAATATTACAAAGAGATTCGGAAAGCCATAATTAAGAATAAACTACTTATATTTCGATATTTAGTGCGCAATATCAGTGCGGCACTTTCGTCACAGTTAATGAAGACATTGTTCAAAATTTCTTAGAAAAAAAATTCAAAGTATAAAAATAAGTAGAGTTATTGAAGTTAATAATAATTCTTATTACAGCTAATAATTAGAGGATCCTCCTTATCCTTATAAAATAGGATAAATAGTAAGGATGTAATTTATAATTATTTCCTAAGAATGGAAATATTCCATTGTTAATCTGATAGTAATTTTACTTTTGCGATTTTCGATAAATTATTATCTAAAAGGGTTTATTGTAATCTGGACATTAATATATAAAAATAGATTAAAATGAAAATATAATGTTTTATAAAGAATAATACGAACTCTTACGTATTAAATAAAAATTAAAAAAGCTTTTTAATCCAATTTTTTTTTAGAATTTATTAATGCACCGATTTTGTTTTCTTTTAAACAGATATAAATAGTTACTCCTGTATTTTGGCAGGCCGAGTTTCTGAGTATGACATCAAGCTGGAAAAACGTAGGTGATGATAATTGGGCGAATTACGAATTACAGTTTTGTAGAGAGGTAGCTTGTTTCTTAGATCAAATTTTCTTTTGCGGTTGATCAGGGGGGCAGAGCGATTACTCTGGAGGTCTTTACTCCTGTTAGTTTAATGTAATTGCTAAATAGAAGTTTGTTACCTAGTTTCACTCCGAGATATATAACTTGTGTCTCCCATGGGATCTTGACTCCGTGGAGCTGAATGTCGTCCTTGCTGGTGACTTTTCTTCTGGAGAATAGTACAGCCGAGCTTTTCAGGTTTACCTGGATCCTCCACTCTATTAGACAAGTTTCTAGTGCACTGAAGACTGACTGCATTGCAGCCTTCTAGTTACCATTTGAGCGCTGAGAGATCTTGATAGTATCGCAGTGTCATCGGCATATAGTGCTGTGATGATATTTCTCGGGTTTGAGGGGGGGGGGTATCAGCTGCGTAGATCGAGAACAGTAGAGGTGCTGAGAGTGAGCCCTGTGGCACGGATCTTGCGTCTGGTTGACACTGTTCCGTTTCAGAAACTACAAAGGGTCCATAATAAGTACCCAAGAATGATCCTGGATGCTCCATAGTACATAAGAAACTCCCAGATCCATCGAGCAGTAAACATCACTTCTCATCTCCGTGATTTAGCTGAAAACATTCTCTTCCAAGGCAAACCTGCACTCAAATCCACTGATCAAACAAGCTAACAACTACAGTGAAGAAGTACACTGCAAATGCAAAATACCAAAATCAGTTCTACTACAAACCGAACATAGTTAACTTCAGGCCACAAGAGGGCGAACAGATAGCTCAATAATACCTCATCCATTGTGTCACTTACACAGATAAAAGGGAACAAGAAAATCATTTTTGCTTCACTTATCCAGCTAGTAACGTTATACTGCACGCCGAAGGTGTGTATATGCCCAAGGTAACGGATGGCAATGCTGTAGCTAATGAAGTTTTAACTGAGGCTCAGCTCTTGCCGTTACCATGAGACGTAGAGTTTCGCTCTCTTAGGTTTATTCTGAAATTTTGCTCCCGGTGAGAGGGGGGGGTGGCTTAGATTTCGGGGTGTTTGCCTGAGAGAGCATTTTGAGTCTCTGGGGAAGGGTGTTCTCCAGCGCGGCCCGTGAGCGGCATTGTCGGTGGATTCTTTTCCCTGGAATATGAGCGGTTCTGCTTAGTGCTGGGGGGTGCCCATTACTGAGTGAAATATGCTGAGTTGGACGGTTTTTGGCCACTCGTAGGGGGGTCGCCTATTTTTTTGAGATGGCTTTACTTATTCAGTGGCCAATGAAGTTTTAACTGAGGCTCGGCTATTGCCTTTACCCCACCATGAGCAGAGCTTATAGCTAAATAACGCCCCATCCACACATTTTCTTCAATCAGATGAAGGGATAAAGAGTCAAGGACTCAGTCCATCTCCCCTCATCCCCCCAAAAAAATGTATGCTGAAAATTGAAAAGAGCAATTTTCAATGTTTGTTGGATGGATGGAGCCGTGTTATCTTCAGTGTTTACAAATATAAATATGGAATAAAGGTGCGAACTAAATGAATATATAAATATGGAATAAAGATGAGAACTAAATGAATATATGGGGAACATAATACGGTTATATTAACTTCAGTGTTTCTATTGAAGAACAGAAAAGTACTGTTGAGTATTTGTTTAATATTAATCTTTATGTATATACGGAATGCAAAGATTTGATTTTGAGCGTTTATATTTATATATGGAATGGATATCTGGCGATGAATGAGATGATTTCAAACTGTATGCAAATTATCGAATTGTTTGGTACATGCAAATAAGTGTGGCAAAATTGTGTTTTTAACATAAACCGAAGCCCTGTTCTAGAGAAAAAACATAGAATATTTTCAAGCCGATTCTAGTTTTCAATAACCGGGTAGTGGTTTTATGCTGGGAGATGAAATTCACCTTTCACTTAAAGACAATTAAAAATATTTCACTGAAGAATTCGAACCCGCAGCTATCGGTAGACAAGCGGATACTTTAATCACTCACTTAACAAGTCCAGCAACTGATAAACTTTTAAAGCCTCCAACTAAATCCCAAAATTTTAAACATTTATTCAAGAAAGCCATGTCGAACAAAATTTTAGAATTTTCTGATATTCTTATTTTGACGATTTAAAACTGTATACAAAGTTTTCTTTTACTTTATATAAAAGAAACACACACACACACACACACACACACACACACACACACACACACACACACACACACACACACACACACACACACACACACACACGTGCGTATGAGGGACATAATTTTATCGGAAAAATCGGATTTTTCATCTCTCGAAAACCGCTCACAGAACGAAAACAGTGGACTTGGCGGTGATTGGCTGTTGTACCCAATACATTAACTGCAAAATGATATGGAACAATGCGATGATACTGCTGCTAGTAATTTGTACAGAGGTATAAGTGCATTGTTTATTTTTATCTTTGTACATACATGCATGTACATTATTTTATGTTTATTTTTAAGAGTAATAACAAAAGTTTCATGTAAAGAATTACATTTCTTTTGTTTATTAGTTCTATTTATTTAGTTTTGCTAAAACTGTTTTTATGAAGATTAATTTTGGTGTTACTTTGCACGCTGATACAATTTTCATTTATTTTTGAATTGTATTTAAAAGAGCAGTAAAAGATTCTACGAGATGAAATTCATAATGGATTTTAGTTAGTCATATTTAATTTGTTTATTATATGTGCAATCGAAGACTGTATACGAATAAAAACTATAACTCTTTTATATACTTTTTAATTTTTGCTTATTTAGTTTTTTTTAATTTCTTTTCACCCAGAGAATAAGGTGCTTTGTAAATAAATCTGAACTTCAGATTGCCGCGCTTTATACCATTTTATCCGTGATGCCTGCAGAGTGGGTTCATACGATGCTGAATTTAAATGCCTCAGTGGAAATAACTAAAATAAAAAAAAAGTATCTGAACGAAAAAATCTTTCACATTAAACAATCCTAATCCTTTTAAGAGAAGGTACTTGAACAAGATTTAGCAGCACCAGATTTTTTTTTCTAACTCATACCATTTCCCAAATGATCGAATAAGCTTGTGTGCATTACTATGAGCAGATCTGATGTGCGTATAAGAAGTAGGATGTTGAAATAAAACGTACGAAATCTTACTATGGTGAAACAAGAATAAAGTTAGTCATAAAACATCGCGTTCGCTCAACAAAGTTAGCTTAATATAAATACGTAAGAGTTGAAATTTCTTTCGAATTCCCATAAGGGTTTCGGTAGATTTCTATGCAAAATTTGTGAATAAAATGGAAATATCGCTAGCTCGTCATGTACATTCCTGACAATATCTATGAATAAAACATTCGTTTTGCTTTTTCTTACTAGCATTCCTAAGCATCGTCATAAAAACTGTCTTCAGGTTTCTATTCGGATTTTTCCTCTCTTCAAAAATGCCATAGTTCGAAAGCATCATTATAATTTTTTTTCTTTGTGTTTTGTTAGAGCACGTTAAGCAAAAACCTTTTTCTGTTTGTATTTTTTTTTTGTAAGAAAGCGTTTCCCAGATATGTTTAGCATGTGGGAACAAGGCTGTACCTGACATTTGCAGTATTTGTGAAGTGAGAAGCAATCACGAGGTGCTCGAGGTAAGTCAGACCGTCCTCTTCAGACAACTCGAAGTGTTGAAGAATCCAGTATAGTTTTGCGACCCAATAAAGAAGTAGTAACTGAATGAACTCGAAGACGTGAGGAAAAAATAATAATTTTTAGTTGTCAAAATAACATGTTTACGAAAAATTATCAAAAATAATAAAGGACGATAAAAATAGGTCCAAAGAAGATATTTCGACGGGCAGTAGATACTTGTGTAGCCCAAGACATTCTTAACTTACATTATTGATTTATCTATTCGTTATCGAACACTTATTTATGAATATAGCATTAATTGTAAAATAAATGCAGTTACACGAAAAACTAGAATCCTTATATATAATTCAATAACCTTATAAGGACGGGCTTAAAGGGGCGAAGCAAGAATGCTTTTCATCTTCCCTGTTATCTGTAGAGGACAGTGTAGGGATAAGATGTTATTAAGCTATTAAAGCTCTGATCATGGCAGGAGGGTAACAGCAATGGCCG
This sequence comes from Typopeltis vanoorti, assembly GCF_054136105.1. Lineage (NCBI taxonomy): Eukaryota > Metazoa > Arthropoda > Arachnida > Uropygi > Thelyphonidae > Typopeltis > Typopeltis vanoorti. The sequence continues at coordinate 107,469,698 of NC_143555.1, read as the reverse complement.
AGCCTCAGTTAGAACTTCATTGGCTACAGCATTGCCATCCATTACCCTACAAGGGTATTAATCATCGCATCTCAATTCAATAAGTCCTTATAAGGACTGGCTTAAAGAGGCGAAGCAAGAATGCTTTTTATCTTCCCCGTTTTCTGTAGAGGACAGTGTAGGGATAAGGTGTTATTAAGCTAAAAAGCTCTGATCATGGCAGGAGGGTAACAGCAATGGCCGAGCCTCAGTTAGAACTTCATTGGCTACAACATTGCCATCCATTACCCTCCAAGGTATTAATCACTGCATCTCACTGTCGATTGCCCTCGTCTCAATTCAAAATTCAATAACAGAAGTCCTTATAAGGACTGGCTTAAAGGGGCGAAGAAAGAATGCTTTTCATCTTCCCCGTTATCTGTAGAGGACAGTGTAGGGAGTAGGTGTTATTGAGCAATTAAAGCTCTAATCATGGCAGAAGGGTAACAGCAATAGCCGAGCCTCAGTTAGAACTTCATTAGCTACAGCAGTGCCATCCGTTACCCTCCAAGGGTATTGGATTCACCATATCTAACAGAAGTGAATTTCATATTTATTATATTTATATATTGGTAAATTAATGGTGTATTAGCTTTCATATTTATTAATTCTTGCATATTCAATATTTAAAAAAAAAATAATGAATTAAATTTAATTTCAGATGTATTTATAGTTTAATTATTTTATAAACTACAAGAGAGAAAGTTGACATAATATTAATTTCCATGATGTTCATATTAAGTCCGAAATCCACCTCTTCTGATACGAGCTGAATCCATAGCGTTCAATGTAGTCCATATGGAAAGTCACAGGCTGCGATATTATTCTGCTGACCTGCAGAATGCGTCATTATTTTTAAATAAATAAAACGCCAGTTTCTTACTCCGGAAGAAACATCGTATTCACAGTATTTTCTTTTCTCAAATAAAGTTGACGGGTACAGTACAGAAAAACAATAAAATATTTTTCTTATCAAATAGAAATATTTGATAATAAATATTTGAAACACACTTTCCTATTGCTTACGTATTGCTTATTTGCTTTTACATATGACCAGCAGAACATTACTTGTTTCATGGGTGAAACACTAATGCTTTTCATTTTCCCTTTTGTTGAGGGAAATTCTTTGAATGGAGTGTTATTAAGCTCTAGGCTCGTCCTGTGAGGGTATTAAGATTAGCTGTGTTCAGCTGAGCATAAGATTGATTTGGGTCTTTTATATTTATATTTGTAGTATTTCGATTCACTGTAGTCCCAAGCTTCTTTGATCAGCGCGTTTGGATGATTACTTGTCTTGATGAAGAACTTTTATGCTAGATCATGAGAAGGGAAGAGATGTAAGGAATGTTGACTTCTATGTGAACCTGGTAATTTTGTATAAACTATGGGGCATCCAAAATCATCCTCAGTTCTGTATCCTCTGCAGTTTTTGAGTATTTATATTCCAGGTATGATTCCATGCAGAAGATGCGTAAGTGATAAACTGGGCTTATTACCATCTTGTATATAAGTAATTTGTTACGTATATCCAACTTTCTTCTGCTGTTGATCATGGGGTAGAGTTGCGTGATTGCTTTAGATGTCTTCGAATGTGTTTTATGTGATTGCTGAAATGAACTTTTTTGTCTAGCAGCACGCCGAGATATTTATCTTCAGTCTGCCATGGAATCTTAACTACTAATAGGTGTATGTCCTTCTTGCTCTGGGCCTTCTTTTTGGTAAACATTATAGCTAACTTTTTGGGGGGTTTACTTGTATCCTCCAGTCCGTCAGCCACTTTTCTAGTATATGAATACCGCTTTGGAGGCTACTGATTGCCAGTCGGGGGTATCATCTGCATATAATGCTGTGTTGGTTGTACTAGGGTGTTGGGGGATGTCAGCTATGTAGATTGAAAATAAAAGGGGTGCCAAGAGAGAGCCCTGAAGCACAGCAGCCAGGATTTTGCGTCTACTTGATGCAATTTCATTTATTTTGACTTGCATAAATCAATATTTGAGGTGTGCATCTGTTATTTTTATTAGCTTGATTGGTAGGCTGAATTCTATTAGTTCATAAAGCAGGCACTGGTGCCACACCTTGTCAAAAGCCTTTGCGACATCTACGAAGACTGCAGCTATATGTGGGTTCCAACTGTATGATATGCTCAACCAATCTATGTATCTGTTGTACAGTACTATCGTCTTTACGGAATGAAAATTCTCTTTTGGAATGATTCCTAACTTGTCCGTTTCAGATCGAAGCCCTGTGAGGATAACGTTTTCAGCGACCTTACCAAGACAGGAGAGCAGACTGATAGGTATGTAACTTTCTGGGAGTTAGGGGTTCTTTCCAGACTTTTTGATGGGGGATGATGTCGGCAGTCTTCCAGGTTGTGGGAAAGTGCTGAAATCTAAGAATAGCGTGGATTATGTTGACTAAATCAATTATAGCTTTTCTGGGTAGTAAGGTGATTATTCTGTTTGGTGATTCCCTCTGGACCTGGAGCCTTTTTGTTGTTCAGATGGGTTATAATCTTGTTAATTTTGCTGAAGAAGAAGGTGTGATAGGTTCTGAATTATCCTTTTGTCGTCTTAAGACTTGCTTGACACGCCGGTGAATTTTGTAGATAAGATTAATGTTTAATTCGTAAGAGGGATTACATTGTGTTTCCAAGTTGTCTATTAGAACTTCAGCTTTTTTCTTTGTCTGTGTGGGCTATTACCTTCTTGATTTGTATTGGGGGAATACGTTGCCTTTTAGTGGGGAGGGATCTCAAGAATTTGCAGATGGCGTTGTCCTCTGGGTTTAAATTAGTTAATTTGGTTTCCCAGTCATGGTTTCAGTGTTCTTGAAGAGCTTCACAGACTTGCCGATTTAATCTGTTCAGTATTGTTTTCTTGTGGGGCTCTTGTGTTGTGGTATTTCTTTCGAGCTTTGTTTTTTGCTCTTATTAGATCCATGATTTCCACGGGGATCGGGTGAAAGACTGTAGTTTGGGTATCTGAATTTATTGCTTTTTCGATTTGGCTGGTTAGGTTGTTTACAGCAATGTCTATCTCCTCTTTATTGTGAATAACAGAGGCTGGGCTGATAAGGCATTGTCTATATTATTTCATAGTAGATCATATAAAAAGATTTGGCGGTAATTACTATCAGTTCATTTTTTGTATCAATTATGATATTTAATTTTAACTGATATTTGATCTTTAATTTCATTTAACACAATCAAAGTTAAGTTATTTCAAAGCCGAATAAGAAACTCGAAGATCGAAATCTAACAGTTTCATGCCGAAGAACTTCCAGCGAGTCCAAGCGTAAGTCTACACCTGGTAGTACAACACTTAAATTAAGCCGAAAAAAAAATAGCCTCATGGCTCTTTATTGTATCTGGCAATTCGTATAGTAAGGGTATATGTAAGTTCGGTTCACTTAAACCTTGGTATTATCCAGGTCTACCTACTCACTGATGAGACCTCAATAAAGGTCGAAACCGGTCTGGGTAATTACCTTCCCTCATAATGTAAAACAGTAATACATCTCCTAGGAGCTGCGTTTTACATTATGAGAAAATATTAAGGACAGTGATCGAAACTTGCTCCGAGTTGCCCTGGTGTTGTACTACCCAGGTGTTGACTTACGCTTGGACTCGTCGGCAGTTCTTCGCCATGAAACTCTTAGATTTCGATCTTCGAGTTTCTTATTCGGCTTTGAAATAATTAGGGATTTATTATCCCCTTAACTTAATTTAAGTCGCCGAAAAAAAAAAGAAAAAAAAGCCTCTTGGCTCTTTATTTTAACGCAATCTAGTTTAAATAATAAATTAAAATCCAATAAATGTTGAAGATTATTTATAAAAATGTTTTTGCCACAGCGAACTTCTCTTAATTCAGAAGAAACATCTTAACTGAATTATTACAAATTGGTTATAGAATGGAAATTTGTAAAGAGGGGTGTCGTTACCGGGTGGGGGTAAAGGTAGAGTGTCTTGAGACTCCATGGTCCATCGTTGGAACCTATTACTGCATATTTGGCATTAAAATGTATGAATGTGTTATTTTCTCTTCTAATTCCATATAATTCACAGAAATGTGGATGATCATAACTCTTTATATAAATTGAGAAAGCAAAAGGTTACAAAAAAAATAAAAAAGTTGAGCTTCGTATGAAACTAACGCTAACTTACACTCAGCCACTTGACATCGATCAGATAAAACACATCACGCAGAAAAGTCTTAAGGCTCAAACAGCAAAAATCTATTTTAAACATTTCGACCCGATAAGAGCTCTCCTTGCAAAGACCATCAGCTAAGTTCTCCTTGGGGTCCATTAATGTGCTGGGGGGGGAGGAAAGAAGGGAGGTGCTGAGGTAATGTATTTTTATTCTTTCTTTCACTCATTTAATTGTTTGCAGAGCGCCAGTCCTCACAGCTTTCCAAGGCACAAAGCTATGCGTTCAGGATTACGGAAATGTAACTCAGAAAGAAGTAATTCGCATCGATGACCATTAAATGAGGGAACCGATCGCAAACATTTGCTGAATAAATGTATTTAGAGAAAGTGGGTAAATGCTGATTGTGGAAGAATAATAAAACAACAAAAACGTTTCGGTTTAATGATCTGTCTTTGTTCAAGTTTTTTCTTTCTTTTTTTGTGATTTAGCAGCACCAACTAAAAAAAAAAAAAGAAAAGAAAAGAAGATGCTAATACAACGTGCCGTTGCCATTCCTGGAATTCTTCTGTTATTATTTTTTCAGAGATTAAACTTACACAAATGCCAATTATCCCTTATAAGAAAATACAGCAGTATCAACCAATATGGTTATTAAAAGCCATAATTAGCTTGTAAAAGTATCATATGTCCTCTCTAGAGCACAGTTTCCGGTTAATTTAATAGCTCCACCGCATGGGATAAAAACTAGTATATTAACATCCATGTTTCAAATGAGAATCTAATCATTATTTGAATATTGGTTTGATACATATATCTATTAAATTTTGAAAAGTATTTATAAAATAGAACAAATATGGATATTTAAATTTATAAATTAATTTAAAAAAAATTCAGCTTTTTTAAAAAATCTAAAACACACCCTTCATATTTATTTATATTTATTTTTAAATAAATACATAGAGTTCATACATAGAGTTCGGGGGAATCAATCGACCGTGAGATGCGGTGATTGATTCATTCAATCCAATACCCCTGGAAGGCAATGGATGGCAATGCTGTAGCCAATGAAGTTCTAACTGAGGCTTGGCTATATTGCTATTACCCTCCTGCCATGATCAGAGCTTTAATTGCGCAATACATAGAGTTCAAAAACGTATATACAGAGCAGAAGACGAGGTCATTCCGACCATACTCTTGGAGGGTAATGGATGGCAATGCTGCAGCTAATGTAGTTCTAGCTGAGGCTTGGCTATTGCTGTTATCCTCCTGCCATGATCAGAGCTTTAATAGCTCAACAACACCTTATCCCTACACTGTCCTCTGCAGATAACGGGGAAGATGAAAAGCATTCTTGCTTCGCCCCTTTAAGCCAGTCCTTATAAGGACTAAAAACGTATACATACACGTATAATATTCACGTGGTATTCGGGATAAAATCATCTGCAGTAGATTTTGTAACAGGTTCATATCTGTAAAGAAATTCAAGAAATATTTAAACAAAACTGTGAAAACTACAGTTGATTTAAAATTAAACCAGTTCTGCCAGAAAGGCTTCTTTTCTAAAGAAAAGAAACACTCCAAGTATCTTTACGTTTATTTTTTTAGTTATAGCATTATTGTAAAAATTAAACATTTATCTTGAATAACTTATTTTGGACACCTGGATGAGTCAACAAACCCAGATATACCGTTTTCCTCGTCGTAAATAATTTACAGTCTTTCCACATTAAGATTCAAACAAAAAAAAAAAAGAAGAAGAAGAGAAAATTAAATCAAATGAAATTGCAACTAGTATCCAAAAACTCCATTGAGCCAAAAGAGCTTCATTTCCAGCAAAAATGAAATTAGACTAAATGCTTACCTGTTTTTAAATAGGTAAGTAATAGTCTATTACTCCAGGTAAAAAAAAAAAAAAAAAAAAAAACAGGCTTAGCACTAGAATGTTAGTCGATCCTGAAGATATCCGCAGAAACAAATCTCTGTAATCGAAAAGAATCATGATCGTATATGAAAACAACTCAGCCAGCGTAGACCACGTATCAGCCAATGAGAGTGCACACGTCAAGCGAACTGGCTGTGACGTTTGGTCTTCCATTGATTGCTGTGGAAGAACCAAAAAATGTATCTAAAAACTATTAAATGCATACTGATTTTAATAGTTTTTGGATTTATCTTCACGTATCTTACTGCTTTTTATTACTTCCGAAACTGTATTTTAGATTAACTCAATCTAAAATATAATTAAATTTAAGTTATAAATTATGTTAAGGTATAATGTTAAAGGCGAAAACGGTTGAATCTTAGAGTTTAGGACAATATTGCACTTTGGATTAAATTTAGACAGCAAACAGCCACTCCTATATACTGGATTTGTGAAACCAAGTCCATAGTAAAACATAGGACTTTGGATAGAACGAGGTGTTCCGGAAATGTGATAGTTTAATTGGAGATTTACAATTATATTTGATAACATTTAGATCTTTAGATTAATTTGGAATAATTTAGATTGCATTTTATACAGTTTAAAATTAAATTGTTTCTCAAATTTGGCTCGGATAAAAACGGAATTTTTTTTACCACATCGGATGGGAATTGCAATCTAGCACACTGCCAATTCTTGTAGTGTGAATATCATGCTGACCATTGTTTTTATTCGCTAAAAGTAGTGCCCTTAATCCATTCTTCCTTGCGTATTGCGTATCTGAAAAAGAACATAGAGTGGAGCACGGGAAAGAAGTACTCTCTCTAAGTTTAATGTGCTAAAAATATTGCAAAAATATTTATCCAGTACATCAATTTTTTAGTTGAAAAAGCAACCTTTAAATAAGTGCTTAACGTAATCCTTATAAGGACTGGCTTAAAAGGGAGAAGCAAGAATGCTTTTCATCTTCCCCGTTATCTGTAGAGGACAGTGTTGGGATAAGGTGTTATTGAACTATTAAAGCTCTGATCATGGCAGGAGGGTAACAGCAATAGCAGAGCCTCAGTTAGAACTTTTTATAGCTACAGTATTGCCATCTATTACCTTCCGAGGGTATTAATCACCGCATATCACAGTCGATTAATCAAATCCATAAACGCTTAACGCAAGACGTTGCTGACTATAAGGGTGAAGCAAAATGCTTTTATAATCCCTGCTATCTGATAAGGTTGCTGTGTGAGGAAAAGTTTATGAGCTAAGTGATCTGCCTGAGTGGGTGCGATTTAAAGATCTTCATTTGGAAGTAGGATGGCCTTGGGTCTCCTATATTTGGAGAAGTCTGTTTCATCATAATTTGCTGCTTGTTGCACTAATTCATTTGAATGTGAAGAGGATTCTCAGAAGAACTTTACTGCTGAAGACTGCAGGAAAGAGTAGATGTAGGGGATATTTGTATCCCAGTGGAATTGGACATTTCTGACATACCATGGTGCGTTTAAGATCATGCGGAGACATTTGTTTTGCACTCTCTGTAGTTTGAGGATATTTGTACTTGAGGTGTGGCTCCAGGCTGGGGACGCATAAGTAATAATGGGTCGAATCAGCAATTGATAAAGGAGCAGTTTTATTTTGGTATCCAGCTTGCTGTTCCTATTGATAAGAGGGTAAAGCTGTGCAATGACTCTTGATGCTTTTGTACATGAGGCTTTTATATGTGAACCGAATGTTAGTTTTCTGTCCAGCAGTACACTCAGATATTTGGTTTCTGGTTTCCAGGGAATCTTGGTAGTAAATAGGAAGATGTCATCTTTGGGAGATATTGAGTTTTTAGTGAAGAGCATGGCGATACTCTTCTGAGGGTTTACTTGCAATCTCCATTCCGAGAACCAGCTGCAGGTTTTCTTGCAGTTTCTTGGTGACAAGGTGCGGTTTAATAGATCTGATTAGTATAGCTGTGTCGTCTGCGTACAGGGCAATGATGGATGACATTGGATTGGGCGGAATGTCCGCCATGTAAATTGTAAAAAGTATCGGTGCCAATAGGGACCCTTGAGGAACTCGTGCGAAGATGCGTCGCTGGGTAGATTAAACGCTTAACGTAATGATGCTGATTATTTCTATTGAATGTTATGATTAAATAAAGTAGGTGTATTATTACATTTCGTCATTTATTCTTAGATAACATCTTAAGACAGTTATACAATACTTTTAGGTATACATATTCTGTTTTCGCATGTGGAGATTTATATGTAAAAGCAAATAAGCAGAACATTACTTGTTTGATGGGCGAAACACCAATGCTTTTCATATTCCCCTTCGTATGTGAGGGAAATTCTTTTTTAATGTTTTTTAAAGATAATTTAAATATCCGTTCGACATTTGCTGGTTTAGCCTTCGGTGTTCGTATTTAGGCAGATAAAAAAAAGCAATCGATGCTTTGAGTCAAGAATTAGATAAAAACAAATGCTCTGAAATGTGTTTAATAATCGCCGACAATACACGCGATTAGGGGGTGACCTTCGTCTCACTGACTTCTCCCATTAAGGAATTACAAACTAATCATCCTTCTATAGAGTGCGTAGCTGAATATGAGTTTGCAATGGATCCCTACTTCCAAAAGGATTTATGGTATTGTGGTATGAAGCATTATTAATTCAATCATTTTTTTAATGAAATCATGCTGATCAAATCAGTTTTTATTTCTTCTCATGTCAAATGCAAAAGTACTAAAAAGCTACATTAATATATTTCACCAGAATTTGTCAGCGTAACTTTGATCAAAGTTCAAGAAATAACATGAAATTTTATAGGTTTTCGTACTATTTTGTTTTGCAGTATACTGCAAAGTATACCCTATTTGATCACAAAAGAAATGAAGAAATTATGAAAGAATTAAACCAAGAACCAGTAATAGAAAAAATTAAAAAATATAAACATAGATGGATGGAACACGTGCAAAGAATGAAACCAAAGATTACCAAAACAAGCCTTAAAGTACGAGCCATTAGGAAAAAGAAAATCAGGATGCCTCTTAAACGATGACTTCTAAGGCCGGAACAGGGCCATGATAGGCCTAAATCCTGATGATGATGATGATGATGACTATTTTGTTAATGTGACTTTCTCCCACGAAAAGTTGTAAACTTACAGTACACTAAACTGAACACATGCTTGAAAATCAATTGTTGTTTGCCTACTGCAATAAGTGATATATTTGATATTCAGCAAGAGAAATCTTTAAAATATAGTGAAGTACATTATAAAATAACAAGTTAACTTCATTGTGAATGAAAGAAATAAAAATACGAAAGATTTTTTCTAAAAGCATTCGTTCGACCATCGATGGAAAAAAATCAATCTTAACAAAGGTCACGAGAAGGCCAATGATTCAATAAATCACGTAAATAAGATTATTATTCACTTAGTACAGCTTTAAATCTACAGTTCAGTCAGAATATTCATTTCCTATCTTCCACAATACATCTTCTTCTCCAAGCAGAAACTCATAAATCATCCTCTTCAATTCAGTGTTCAAATCAGTAGTCATTTTCTGTCTATGGCATGAAGGCGTTTCAATCAAAGATGAGCTTCCAGTCTCGAATGGTGGGAGAATAATTCTTCGCTAGTAAATTCGGTGTTTTCATCAAGCAAACCTGTAGAAGATCACACGAAATTAACAAACAACAATAACTCATAGCCTTAGTTCTTTTGGCTGTGATTCCAAAAATTCGAACCCGATCGAACTCAGCTTTATTCAGTCAAATTCGTTAGTTTGTCGAAGTCAGACGTCTAATTCCGACAAACAATCTGATCGGTTTTTTTTTTTAATATTGAGTTTGTTTAGCACAGCTTAATATTATCATATTCGAAAATTTTAACGTTTGTAACTTTGATGACACATTGGTCATTGCAAAATTTGCTTCAAATTTTTGGCTGGACTATTGTGTCTCCATTTCTGATCCAAACAAATGCATGGACGTTTCACTGAAGCAATTCCTATAATACGGTTGTAAAATTCAATAACATTCTATTGAAAGGGTCATTCCTCATCAAAGAATTACTTTTCCAAGCAGGATACCAAGGTATGCTCAAGAAAAAAAAATAAAGCATATCTTTTACTTCGTATTTCATTTATAGATTTCAAAATCATTGCTCCACACATCGACAATATCTGTGTGAATTTATGCACATCTGTATGTTGATAGTACTGACTAATTCATGTGCTGAACAGAAAATCAGTGGCTTCCATTGGCATTAATTTCATACTATGCAGTTTACCTGCTCAACAAGGACTAACTTTTCCATTTTTTGTGTCAAATGACATAGTGATACAATCTTCCATATTGGTACGAATCTCTCTTTATAAGTGGTATGACACGCATAACAGTTGCTGCACTGATTGAGAGAAAGCACGTCCATATACCGCTTACGAGAGGTTTTAGTGCCTCAATGGGGAAGACGCATCCATTTGAGGAACTCGTAAGAAAATATCGCTCTTCATCACAAAACCTCAAAAGAGAAACAACTTTTTTTCCTTATTTTATATACTAAGTAAACTCCTGTTATTGAAAAACTCCTTCCTCCACAGGAAAAATAAAAGGTCATTGACCACACAACAGAACTTCAGCTATGTGGAGATAAATTATCTGAATTTGCAACTGTAAAGTAGATTTTCATAAGTTCATAATAAAAGAAAAAAATGGTGTATTAGTATATTACTAAAACATTTTGGATTATTGTAATTAAATATTTATTTTGAATTCTATTTTTATTCTATTTATTACAATAAACAAGAAACTATATTGCTTTTATGAAATAAACAGTAATAGAATACCGATATCGTAATTTCCTATTGTACTGAAAATGAAAATAATTCCTGAACTATCATGTAAGCCAAAACATGGAATCTCTTCAACAGTATACATCGAAAGAATTGCACTCTATCAAAACAGGAATGCAAACATCGTGATTTCTCCCTTACGAGATCGCGTTATTGGAAACACAAAGTTGGAAACTATTTCTCAACACTGAGCACTCGATCCCTGTCCGTAACACGAGAAAGGTGTAACTCGTCTCAATCCAGTATCATTCCTACATTCTCGGTATTTCAGAACGACTACTGCGTGTATGCATTCTCTACACTGCTTACCAAAGCATACCTCCGCTTGTTTTCGAAGAAAATGAGCTTTTCTTTTTGAATTGACAAATCCTGTCAATTCAGAGAATTGATAGGATTTGTCAATTCAGAGAATATTCGCGTGTTTTTTTTTTCTCGTCAGAATAAAGTTAAAATTAATATATCTAGCTGGGAAATGATCCCATTGATTTTTCTTTGTTAACAATTCTACGTAAGTAAAACTAATGCGAAGTTATCGTGACTCGGCAAGCATAAAATAAGTAAACAAAGGAATATTACCGAAGTCTTAGCACGAAAGACGATCATCAATCAGAGAACTTAGTGGCGACTTATTTTATATGATTAGTAAACAAAACTACATTCGGCAGCTCCAAGGGAGCAAAATAATCAATTATAGAAATGTTTAAACACACCCCAAAAAATTTGATTATTGCATAAATCTATGTGACCTTATCGTATTCAGTAAAAGACTAGGTGGTTGGAGAATAATACCATGCCCTTGGAGGGTAATGGATGGCAATGCTGTAGCCAATGAAGTTCTGAGGCTCGGCTATTGCTGTTACCCTCCTGCCATGATCAGAGCTTTAATAGCTCAATAATCTTATCCCTACACTGTCCTCTACAGATAACGGGGAAGATGAAAAGCATTCTTGCTTCGCCCCTTTAAGCCAGTCCTTATAAGGACTATAAGTAAGAGACTAATAATTATGTTTTCTTAGCTTTGTGTTATTAACAATCTCAATTTTTAATTATGTAGATGTAATCTAAAATGATGAAATATGACATTGTTGTGTTTGATGCATTATTTCAATCTAAATTTGGAAATAATTTATATTAAATCATTGTGGTATAAAATCTCTTGTGTATTTTAATATTCCATGTATATAATAACTTAAATTTTGTAAACCCTTTATACTGAAAATTTAATTTGCATAAACTTAATAATCCCTTAATTTTTTTATGTACAAAATATATAAAATGAAATAAATTGTTCCTTCTCTCTCTCAAAAAAGGGGGGAATCAATCGACCGTGAGATGCGGTGTTTGATTCATTCAATCCAATACCCTTGGAGGGTAATGGATGGCAATGCTGTAGCCAATGAAGTTCTAGCTGAGGCTCGGCTATTGCCGTTACCCTCCTGCCATGATCAGAGCTTTAATTTAATAGCTCAATAACACCTTATCCCTACACTGTCCTCTGCAGATAACCTGGAAGATGAAAAGCATTCTTGCCTCGCCCCTTTAAGCCAGTCCTTATAAGGACTATATATATATATATATATATATATATATATAGCATGTATTTATTTATATAGTATGTATAATTCTCGTGGAAATGAATTTATACCTCGACGTGGATCAGAAATGTGGGTTACTTGGCGTTTTTTCTTTCTTTTTTTTTTTTCACGTTCTGAGTCAGTTTGGATCATTCCCTTCTAGAAAGCCAGGGTTTTTTGTCCGCGTTGTGACGATCCGCTCATAAGACGCTCGTCAATTATGACAAATATTCATTTATACGGCGCTGCATTCACTCATACGACAGTTTTAGCAACCATGACGTTCCTGTGACTCAACCGATGGACTAAAAAGTTTATTTAGAACATCGTTGCTAGTCGCATTTCGCTGTGATTTGGTGTTTAGCTGTGAGTTATAAACCGTTTATAACTATTATTTTGTTTTATTATTAATAATGGCAAATAAAAAAGGTTAAAACGATTAAATTTAGTGACGATGGTGTATCGAACACTGTGATAGGCCGCAGGCTAAACTTACTGTAACAACAGTAGTTACAAACAAATATAAAGTTCTTAGTGAATTGGAAAGTACCACATGAATTTATACTCCAGTAACCCTTAAACGTGATAATATCTTATTGCCAAAATTGAAAAACTTTTAGCTATGTAGATTAATGACTAGAATGATTGGCGTGTTTTTATAGCTCTGTTATGAAACAATCCAAATAATTTTGAATTACTGCCGCTAAATTATGCCTTTATAATATTCGTTTTATATTTCGAAACAGAGATCTAAAAGTGCATTTTTTTTTTTTTGTAAAACATTATAAAAATACTGCAGATTTTTATGTGATTCTCACCAATGAAATGTCATTAGAAACTCCTACAGTGCCTTAGGGTGGGCTAAGAATTTTATTTATTTTATTTATTTATTTTTTTTTTTCACTTTTATCAGTTATATACATTTGCGTCATTTTTTTTATTTATTTATTTTTACATAGTCCGGGAAATCCCACGCTAGAGATCAAACATGAAACTTTTTCAAGCCACTTCAGACTTCCAATAAGCAGGGACGGTAGTCTCACACCGGGCGATGAAATTCATCTACCTAAAGACAATCACAAACATTCATTGGTCGCAGCTGGATTCGAATCCGCGACCTGTTGGTTAGAGAGCGGCTACGCTAACCACTTGGCCAACAAGGTAGGCAGTTAATGAACAATTTTAAGGTTACAATAAAATTAGCTGTTAGGAAATTAATTACCTTCTCTTACATGTCATTAAAAGTATTACATGCATTTTCTATTAAAAGAATTAATCGGTTGCTTTTTCAAGTATTATATGTAAATGTAAATGTTTATTTTGATGGTTTTCCTTCAAAATAAAATTTAGAATAAAATAATTATTTCAGAGTGATATTATTTAGAACTTCTATAAAGAAATAAAATCTGTGTTTTGGCTTGGTTTGATTGAAACCGTAGTCGAGGATTTGAGGCTCAGTGGGTGTTTGAGCCTACTATTCTTCAAGCAGTTTTGCCAGTCTTGGTGGAGAAAAATCACTCTACAGCTAACTCAAGCGCAGCCTAGCTGAAACGAGCTCGAAAAGGTTCCTTTTAACCCACCGTCATAAAGGTTCCATCTCATTCACCTTTAGTTGACGAAAAAAAAAACATTTCTAAAGAATAATTGCATTCTAGAAGATATTTTTCAGCCGAAGTGTAACTGTTGCGGAGTCCTTGTTACTGTACTTGGAAGACGCTCCTTGATGAACGATCTTTCATGGATTTGGGTAGAGATGTGGAGACTTTATTATTATATTTTTTTTTCTTTCTTTCTTTATCTAATTTCTTTACTTCCAGTCGTTTATATTTATATCGCGATCTCACACATCAGTGAAGAAGATGCAGTATTTATTCTAGTTTTAGCTCTCTCATCCTGACCATTCTCGATTACCTTCACTGACACTCGCCACAGCAAATGCTACAGGCCCTATAGCATGTATAAGTATCATGATGATTTTCACATTGCCCTATAATATATGGAAGTGGTGGCGAACCTGTGGCACGTCCGAGAATTTTGCTGGCACGTCAACGATGTACATATGATATCCATTTATATGTTTATAAATTATTCCACTTTTTTTAAAATTGTTACAATACGTATACGTACAAGTTAAATTTTGTTTTACAGGAGAGAGCAGCTATGAAGACATGAATTTGATTGGTGCAGAATTAACAAGAGATCACGCGACCCAAAGACAAATGGAACCGACAATTTTTGAGGTGAAATGCTAATTTTCTTCAACCGAATTCCATGATATCTGCAACTGTTATAACATTCACTATATATTTCTTAGTTTTAACATATTCACGACGGGGTGTCGTTTATCGTTCCGGCAGAACTTCATTACCGGTGGGCTCAACTCACACAAAATTTCAACCCTTGGTTGATTTTTATTGCCTTGTTTGAGCTGGAAGGGAAACTCACACAAGCATTATATGGCATGTTTCAATTCGTGGTAGAATTTTATTTGAAGTTAGCCTTCGTGATCTGTCATAACGACATCGAGCATTTCAAATGCAGTCAAACAAATACTTATTTCATGTAATTGAAAAATTGGACAATAATTTTAGTTAGATGCTGTGTTTCCAGTGCAACATATGGTTTTGCTTGCCTATACAGGGTAGTTTCTGATTCATTAGTTAGCGCTGTTTTTATTGCAGCTATATCTAATTGCACAATTTGTTGAGAAATATACAGACTGCAAAAGCCTCTGTACCTTATTCAGGGATAAAATAAAACTAATTTATTTTCTTTCATCTACAGCATATAATTGCTGATGGGGAGGGCGTGTTGTTTTTTGTGTGGGAGGTATATATGCAAAACCTTTTAATGTCTGTTTTCGTAAAGTGAAATCGGGGGTGTCAGTTATACGCAAGGCAAGTTATATTCGACGATAAGCGTTCGCCGACAAGTCGACATCCTTCAGCTGCTTCCCCTGCTCCACTGAATTCAATGGCGAGTTACAACTCATAAATATATTTCTTACTTTTTTTTTTCAAACCATCATTAAAATCAATTTAATAAGACAATAATCAATTTCTTTCACTGAATAATATTATAAATTTATATATAGATAAATACTATAAATAAAATAAATTATTATTTATAAAATCATAAATAATTATTTATAGAATATTATAAATAAATATATATATTATAAATTTAAAAATTAATTAATTAATAGATTCATTTGCTATTAATTTTTCCTCTATTAAAAACTGCCCGGCATGTCGTCAGCAACTCGACTGATAAATTTTGGCACGCGCCGGCACGTCAGCAACTCGATTTGTAAATTTTTGGCACGCGCCGGCACGTCAGCAACTCGATTTGTAAATTTTTGGCACGCGCATATAAAAAGGTTCGCCACCACATAGGGTAATGTGAAAATCATCATGATACTTATTTCTCCAAACATACTTAGGAGAATGTTTGGGATTCAGTTCGTGTAGTATTAGTGGGATTATTATAGTATAAAATAACTTAAAAGGTGCTTATTCGTCGGACTATAATTTATAGAAATTGTTTGGGGATGTTGAGGTCAGAAATAACGGCAACGGTAAGTGAATCCAATTTTTTTCTCATGTTAACGATATTGATAAGTAGATTGTTTTAAGGAAAATTCTCTATTCTTTGTGGAGAATACTTCACAAAGAATAGAGATCCCGATTTGTAATGATCAAATTTATAATATATGAGCTTTTATGACTTTCTATAAAATTATTTTCGTGGTTAGAAGATCTCAAGTATATATATATAAACGGATTATGTTAAAATACCTGCGCAGCATACGTCGTTACTGTAGGCGAAATATAAGTGTGAATATTTCTCTTTAGAGAATGCTGCAACAGCACTACTAAATTTAAAGCTAAGCGAATATACATTATTAAAAATATACCAAATCGTTGACTAAGTTATTAAATATAATAATTCTATTTAATATCACTTCACTCGTATTCCAAATATACTGTTCTCTTTATTTTTCTTCAAATGACAACTGATGCACTGAAAACGTTTTGGAAACAATTTATCACAGTTATTTTGGAGAATTTTATTACTATTCTGAATTTTTATTCTAAGCTGAGGGCATACTGGGAACAGTAATACAAAGAAAGTATTAATGTAGACGCGTTTGAAAAAATCCGATATCCCAACACCCCTCGGCCATAAAAAAAAAAGCAGGTTGTTTGTTATGCGATTACTTAGTCTAGTGATTCTCAAACTTTTTCGGTTCACGGTGCCCTTAGTGTGTCAGGATTTTTCCTCAAAGTTGTGCCCAAAGTCAGAACATAGGCCTAGCAGTTACAGTGCGCAGTTGGTGCCGTTAGGTTGGTTAAGTTCAAAAAAAAAAAAATTATACACGTATTTCAAATTCACAAACAATTTATGTAAAAAATATTAAATAAGTACATATTTTGAAATCGTAATCAAATCTTGGAACCCAACTGGACATAACCATCCTCATTTCCTGTTCCCCGTTCCCCGTTCCACAGACACCGATGGTCTAATGTGGGCTTAGAATTAGAAACCACTGTTTTTTTTTTTGTTTTTTTTGCTAATTGGCGAAGCAAGAATGCTTTTCATATTTCCAGTTATCTGTAGAAGACAATGTAGGGATAAGATGTTATTGAGCTATGAGCCCTGATCATGGCAGGAAGATAACAGCAATAGCCGAGTCTGAGTTAACACTTCATTGGCTACAGCATTGCCATACACTACCCTCCCTAGGTACCCATTTTAGTCGCCTCGTACGACATGCATAGACTACAGAGGGGCTATTCTTATCCCAGCCACCACACGGGTTTTCCATCATGGAAACCACTGGTGTAGTCCATTCAAATTAATTCTTTCATGTATATTATATAAAAGGTACACTTTCTTATTAACGCATGTAGTTAATAAATATTTCAATATTAAGTTTAGCATATTTTATTTGCTAATATTTTATTGATTTATGCTTTTTTTTATTATTAAATGTATTATTATTTTTTATTAAAAATCCTGAAATCTCCCAGGATTATAGGTAATGTAACGATACTAAATTGGGAAAAATTCGTGATAAGGGATCCATGTGATTATTTATTGAATAATAATAATAATAACGAATCTCGCATTACTGAGATATGGCGTATTTTTGAGAAGTAATTAGTTGAAGAAAACCTATAAATTAGGAGATAACAGTAAATCCATCAATTATGGGATAACATTATAATATCAAATATTTGCATTCATTTAGATTATACTGATGCAAACATGGTATTTGTAATTTTACTTGTAATTATAATTTTTAAAATAAGTGATCTAGCGACATTATGAAATACAATAAAATAATATTGCTTTATATATTAGAATTTTATAAAACTTGCTTAAAAATATAATTATTAAATTAATTTAGTATAAAAATGATTTAAAATTTAAAGAAGTTAAAAAATATTATTATATTTTTTGCAATATTTTAACACACCAAAATTATTTTTCAATAAAATATGTTGTTTACAAGTAGTCTGTGGTAACAGTAATTTGTGGCCATCCAATACCCTTGGAGGGTAATGGATGGCAATGCTGTAGCCAATGAAGTTCTAACTGAGGCTCGGCTATTGATGTTATCCTCCTGCCATGATCAGAGCTTTAATAGCTCAATAACACCTTATCCCTACACTGTCCTCTACAGAGAAGATGAAAAACATCCTTGCTTCGCCCCCTTTAAGCCAGTCCTTATAATTTGTAGTGTTCATAAAAAAACATTAAGATTGTTCGTGTTTAATTCCTACTTATAACTGGTGTCAGATTAAAAAAAAATATTTTTTTTGCAATTGTTTATAGGGCCAAATCCAATGGCGTTTTTTAAATAACTTACCTTGTTTTTTATACCAAACTAGAGAATTTCACGCTATACTAAATGCAGTTTAGTAGTATTCACGAATGGTTTCTTTAAAAGCAGGAAAGAAATATATACACGAACTTACATTTACTGAAGTGGTACATGCAACCGTACTCACTAAAGAAACGAGATATCTGAAGAAGAAGAAAGATTGAAATCAACCTCGTCAGTTTATTCTTAGAAAGCTTTTCACATAATGAAAAGAAAATCTTCGTAAACAACGTGAATGGGTAAGTATAATTCCTCAAGGGAAGATCTTAGCAGAATCATATCAACGAAAACTTGAAACTAAAGGAATTCAACATTTTTACGTCGCATTGATGGAAAGAGTTGCTTAAAGAGGAATCACAGTTTCGGCTCTCCTCTAAACTCTGCCATAGTGCTCTTGTCAATATATCACGCCTGGGAGATGGCCAGACTCGCGCAGTTGGCTGGCAACAAGGGCACAAAAGATGTACCGATGTTTTATGGAGACAGCTGCTGCCTTTCTTTCTGTTCCCTGTCTGCATGTGTGTGTGTGTGTGTGTGTGTGTGTGTGTGTGTGTGTGTGTGTGTGTGGTTAAGTTTCTGTTCTCTTTCTGCTGATGAAATTCACAAAAGCCTACCTTATCTTTGCCTGCGTGTTGTCTTGTTTGGGATTTCTGCAGCTTCCTTCTATTTTAGTTTAAGATATTAACAATTAACTTTTACGTGCATAAAAGTTAATTGAGTTTCTCCCTCTTTGTTTGCAGAGTCTTAGAGGACTTCAAGTATGACATTATCGCGTAGGTGATCCATACCGCCCCTTCCTTTTCAATTAAAATAAAGTGTTCATGGTGTTACAATATTCAAAGAACTTGACTTTTCTGATCTCTTAAGGGAGCATAGTATAAGGGGATTGTTTAACAATCATTGCGCTTTCGTGTTTTGTATTATTTCTTTAGTTGTCATTCGTTTAGATTTAAGTTTTCTTTGATGTAAATTAACAAAAATCAGAGTATTCGAATGATTTGTACTTATCTATTTTTTTAAATATAATATTAGTGTAGACGTAGGCATAGAAATTGTTGTTTGGAACGTTCCTGTATCATATGCTGTTAACAAAGTATGTCTAGTTTGGTTGCGTCGGATAGATTGGACTTAAGGACCAAGCAGTTTAGGCTATGAGATCCGTGTGTTATGTCTATAATGTGTATTCATCTGGCTGGCTGGCTTGTTTTTAAAACTCCGTATGGAACATTTTTTCACCTCCATATGGGACCGGTTCGATGTCTAGTTAGCGGTCGCTTTTGTGAGGAATGGCCATGCAAAAATATAAGTACAGTATAGGATATCCATGCGTTCTGGACTTGTGTGGTGGAAATGCAAAAGCGATGAGGCAGTGGTATGTGCGAACAACTAGTCATGGAATATGAATACTCTATAACAGCGTTTGGATCAGGGTGACCACCCAGCAAAAATATTTCGTACTAACTTATGCAGGAAAAAGGTACTAGATCTGAAAAAAAAATACTAAATTTTTATTTGCTTTCGTTTCACTCTATTTAGGGCATTTTACGATATGACTACCTTATTATCATAGATGAACTCAATGTAAAACCTCTAAATTAACACATGTACAACAAATATGAAAAGAAAAAAAATCAAAACTCACCTCACTGTAGTCATCTATGAGTCCAAGAGCTGCAGTAGTCAATCATCATAACAGAAGTCCCAAGTGTAACTCTAGCACTTCGCATGTGTATTAATTTACCATATAATTTTAGTCTCGTTTTAGTGTTTAAAATAATACAAGATTAAATTTTCAATTATTTGTTATGCTATTTACATATATACAGGGTTCCCACCCACAAGAAAAACACTAGAAGTATATTTATTCATTATTTTTATCAGATTTGCTAAATTAATAAACTCTTCAGAAACAGTAAAATTTGTAGCTGATGAATGTTTCAATTTTTCTTTTGTCAAAAGGAGTCCATTCATCAAAGGAGGTTTTTGAGATTTCATCGCGTGAATCTACAGCCAACCAACGCATTTTTTATAAGATAATTACATTTAGTGCGTCCACATTGTATTTTCTTAGCAATTTCACTATCAGGAGCAATTGTTTTCAATAGAGTTGAAAGAGTATCCATAAGCCACCAAAGCAGAGTGTGTTCAGCATCCAGGGCCGTTCCGTGAGTTTGCGCTGCCTGAGTGCAAAATTTTTGTGCCCCCCTTTCAAATTAAAAATTAAAGGATCCAGAAGTACAATAACACGTTACGAATCATTTTATTATACTGGACATTAAGAGGAATGTATATTAAAATAAAGAAAAAACACAAATAGCAAAAAAAAACGTATTTTTATATAATAAACAAACATACTCCTGTAATGTAACATGGAACATGACAAAAAAAGAAGAAGAGACTCTCAGAATAACTCAGCGTGCAATGGAACGTAGGATTTGTAACATCAGAAAATGGAACATGTTAGAATCACGAAAAGAGATCAGGCATAAAAGATATGGTAAGTGCAGTAAATGAAAGCAGGTTGAGATGGGCAGGTCACATAGCCGAACTCAGGAATAACAGATGAACATATAGAATATTCAACTGGCTACAAGAATAAAGAGAAAACCAGGAAGACCACCTACAAGATTAGAAGATCCACTAGTGAAATCTATGAGTATAACATGGAAGAGAGAGGCTCAAGATCGAGATCGTTGGAGGCATCATTGTGACCTGCACTCATGGAGAAATCCTGAGTGAAACACAGGTCCATCAAGAAGAAAACTCAAGAAATTCCTAGAATGTTTGTTCACGGTGCTAAGAGCAATGATTAAAGTAAGTTGTGTTGAAGCTCGTACCATTTATTTAACTACCCAGCGACTCAGCCCCTCACGGAAATCTCTCGCATTCGAAGGTGACAAATATACACAAACAGTTCAGTGTATTATTTATTCCCTATTTTTTATGAACGTGTTCGATTATACCGCCCCTAAATTGTGCCGCCTGGGTTCATTGCGCCCCTGTACGGAGGGACCTGTCTGCATCATATGGACATAATCATAATTCTGCCTCTTTAATTTATTTTTCCGACTGATATTTGGAACTGGATTTAAACAATGACATTATACCTGGTGAGCTTCCTTTAGATTCTACATTCTGCTAGTGTTTTGGAGTGTTTGCGTAACGAATCAATAGGCATTTGCTACCATTAATGCTTATATCGCAAAATTTACAATAAGCAGTGTCCTTTACTTTTACGTGAATAAATCCGTGATTTATTCACGTTCCTCCAACCATTCTTCTTTGAAATTTTGCTTATATGATTTTTTCATCTTTTTAGATGAGCCTTGCAAACCTGAATTTGAATCACAACTAACATCACTTTTTCTTTTATCTGAATTACCTGTGTGAGAAGTTGTTTCTCACACAGGTAATTCAGTGGAAAAGGCTGGCATTGATATCTTCACTTTCAATAGCTCGGTTATGTACTTTACTGACTCATGCACTACACATTTTCTCCTGAGATTTAGAGTCAAATTTAAATTTAGAACGTTTTTGTTGTCACTTGTCCATGTTTAAAAGTAAAAATCTAAATAATATTTTCTATGAAGAATTAAACAAGTTTTTGTTAATAAAAACACTGGACTTCTGATAACGCGCGAGAAGTGTTTGAACAGCGAAGAATATATTTTCATTGGCTAATGCCAGTCGGATTACCTGAGTACGGGATCGTCGGGGGGGGGGGGGGGAAGACTAGCGAACAGTGAAAAAAAGAGAAATCATATTCTTGTGTCACTGAATGTGACATATGGGGAGGTGAGAGAAGAGAAAAATATTCAATTCATATGTCTAACTCTCATGTTATTATTCGGAAGGAAAAAAGTACTAGATCTGTTGGTGAACGTACTAGAACACTCAAAATTTATAAAACGTACTAGATCTACTACGAAAGTACTGGATGTGGTCACCCTGGTTTGGATTGTTTATGTCTTGATTCAACCACGAGATGGCATTATGTGGAAGTCGTAGAGTAGCGTAATCGGATTTTTGTGTGTTGAAGGTACCGGCCCTAGAATTTCATCATCACAGTAGCAGTGCAGGGAACAAATGTGATATGATGGAAACAGGTGTAATGCCTTTGTTAATGTCGGAACAAATATTACGATGAGTAGGATATTATACCACCTAACGAAACACAAATAGCGTCGTACTGCACACTGTTGTTTCCGACTTAAAGCCATTGTCATATAAGGGTTTCCATAAATTAAGGAACAAAGAGTAAATTCGCAATAACTCTGGGGAGATAAAAAAATACGAAAGGCAAGTACATTATGTAAAAAGTGACGCGTAGTCTGATTATCGTATACAAATAAATCAGTGTCGCTGTCAGCGATATTTCCACTGCATAAAATCAGGCGTTTTAGAGTGGCCTTCTCTTTCGTGTCTGGAGCGACGACAAGATAGTTTGTGAAACGAAATTCTTAGATATCGCTGCAAGACATTATTTGAATGATGAGTACAGGCCGGTCAAAGTGAGGGATAATTAGCCAGATGATTGCGTGTGAGTTGTTCCATGGTTCACGGACTGTGAAGTCAATTCTAATAGTCATAAACAGCATCCTCGAGATGTAATGAAGGAAGACCACCGGCTACAATCCCAGTGGATGACCGATATCTCCGATGATCTGCTTGCCGAAACAGAAGTACTACGCTGAATCAGCTACGATCTGACTTTGCGTCGGCTGCAGAACAATGGTATTTGCTTCCACTGTGCGCAGAAAGCTTCACGAAGGTGGTCTGTGTTTTAGGCGACCAACATTCTGCATGTCTCTATCCACATGCTACATACTCCACGTAAACTGGATCCAAGACCAATGGGGATCAGTATTTTTTTTATTTTACAGACGAGTTCTGATTTGCTCTACAAAGCGATACCAGGCAAACTCTGATCTGGAGAGAACCAGGGATGAGCTATCATCTCTCTCTAATATCCGTGAAAAAGACACTTAATGGAGGCAGTGGATGGAATGGGAAGGTATCTCGCTGGGTGAACGTACTGATCTGTATATGCTTTCTAGCGCAATCACGAATGCTGCAATTTATAGAGACGAAGTCCTGGTCTCCTATGCTCGTCCGTATGCAGGTTTGATAGAGGAGATGTTTATCTGTAATACTATTCTTCATCGAGCGAAGATCGTGAACCAAGAGACTATCGTACGTATGGACTGGCCAGCCAGCTTTCGTGAACTTAATCCTATTGTGCATGTCTGGGATGTTCTAGGTAGTCGTGTTGCCGGTCTCATTTCCCTTCCTGAAAATCTTGAGGGGCTTAGGAAAGCATTGCAGGAGCAATAGTCGTTATTACCGAGCTCTTGGAAACCATTAGAAACAGTATGAGGAAACGTTGTGATCGCTATATTGCTGTGAGCGTTGACCACATTCCATATTGAAGCACTTTGAGAAAGTCATTTTGACCTCTTGTTTTGACGATTGTCTTCATGTACCCGGAGGTTACTGAATTAAAATATGCATTTGCAATTTTTGTAGGTGTTTCCTTCACATCTCACATCATGCAGATTTCTTTTATACTGAGACATATGCTATGATGCTGCAGTAGGTCAAACGTATAAATATTTCTGGTGCATCTGTGTAGTTTTGTCAGAATAAAGTTCTTCATATAATAGTGCATTTTATCTTATTTCTTAAAATGCACTGTTATATGAAGAACTTTATTCTGACAAAACTACACATATGCACCAGAAATATTTATACGTTTGACCTACTGCACCATCTTCTGTTTCCAATGAAAACTTTGGACGATCTCGTTAGAACTGTCCAGTGTGTCTGCGTGCGTAATACTTTTCACTATGCGATTTTATTAACTATTTTAATTCCAAAGTCAAATATATGGATGACAATATCATTAAAATCAATCAAATGAAACTGTCTGCTGTTTCATTTGATTGATTTTCTGTACAACAATTGATTTCTGTGCAACAATAGGCCTAATTTACATTAGGCCTATTGTTGTACAGAAAACAGTTATTATGTTAATATTGGAATATCGTTAATATCGTTGCTATTGGAATATTTTCCAGATCCACACTTTTTTCCCCTTTAAAATTCCATTTCAAATATTCAATGATACGCGTGAAATAGTAGCACAAACTGTTCAGTACAAACAACAAACAGATTGAGTTTGAGTAACGCAAGGCATATTTTAGTAACTATCTTCGGTATCCAATATAAACAGTTAAAGCGATGAAAAGTGCCTTATTATTAGGAAGAGAACGTATGCCTCAATAAAAGAGTTTCTGCTGCGGTTAGCTTGCTGATGACATTGAAGGTTGCTATAAAAATGTAAACACAGCGGATCAGGTAAAATGTCACGAAGTTTCTCTGCATAGGGAAACGGCTTTCGAAGTGTATTTCCCTTGTGGCAAAGTAAACAAACAAACACTGTTTTTGTGTTTATTGTGTATGAGTACTAAGAGTGGAGTCAGAAGTATTCGCTAAAGCACTTCTAGATGCAAATGTTATTTGCGGCATAGAAATAATGTGACCTGGATGCATTCCGTGGAATCTCTACGTATACTGAGATTTATTGTATTTTCAACTCAAGCGAACAAACAAACATTCAGCGATAAAAGCGAATTTCAAACCTCTGGAAGTTCTTGCCTCTGTTGCAAAGAAAGCAATTAGATTTCAAGAGCGTCCACATTAACTTTTAGCAAGTTCTTCCCATCAGTCGATTCACTCACTAAAGATAAGCATTTATGTAGAACAATATTATGTGTTGTTATATATTCATAATATATAAAAACATATATTAGTAGTACCAAAAATAACGTTTATTTTCTCAGTAGCTTTTTTCCCTAGGAACACCTTCAAATATCTTAAAACGTTGATTACTGAAGATAATAAAATTAGTACAGAAGTAAAAGCTAGAATACATGCTACCAACAGATCTATTATCATTCGCCACACCATTGGTTATATTTCAAAATTCTATCAAGCAGAGTTAAAACGGAAATATATGATCATTAGACCTATTGTTTCACATGGAGCATAACAGACCAAGATGCAAAAGCGTTGCAAATTTGAAAAATAAAATCCTCAGAAAAGTACATGGACCTGCACGAGATAACACAACAGATGGATGGAGAAGAAGACCTAATCAAGAACTATATGAACTCTATAGATCCCACTTGGACATGTGGAAAGAATGGGTGAGGAGCGAATGGCTAAACAAGCATTCAAGATGAAACCTGATGGAAAGAGAGACCTAGAGGTAGACCTCGGATGGGATGGAAAAATGATATCCAAAAAGACAGCTGAGATGGAAATCTAAGACTCGAATTAAAGAACTCAAGACAGAAAGGAATGGAAGAAGTGGGTACATTCAACAAAGAACATCAGAAGTTAAGCAAGCTGAAGAAATAGGGACACTGTCTTATTGTATGTATATATATATATATATATATATATATATATATATATATATATATATATATATATATATATATATATATATATATATATATATATATATATATATATATATATATATATATATATATATATATATATATGGGTCATGAACAAAAACAGAACAGATACTTTAGGATTAGTCCATCACTTCTCGATCTCTAACCACACACCATCGATTGGGATAACAGCTGTATGCCTTATATAGAAGATTCTCGATGTAGAAACTTCAAAGAAGCCTCGGTTGTACTCCGTTCGGGAGAAAATCTAAACAGAAATCAAGGAATGATTCTGAAAGATATCTGGAAAGCCTAATAAGTTCACTCAGCTTAGCAGAATTTCATTTCGCTAAAAACTATACAATGCGCTCAATAAACAATGGCTGAGACACCATGCTCCATGCTTATGATTTTACGCGTCAGTTTTAATTTTAATTTATTTGACTGTGTTACTCCAATCTTCTTTTTTTATTAACAAACGTTATTGTATACCATCATTCTTATCCCGAAGAAGCCAGACAGAATAGTTGGTGAAACTTGTTTACAATTTGTGAATATCAACAACATGAATTGTAGTCCTTATAAGCACTGGCTTAAAGGGGCGAAGCAAGAATATTTTTCATACTCCCCGTTGTCTGTAGAGGACAGTGTAAGGATAAGGTGTTATTAAGCTATA
Source organism: Typopeltis vanoorti (assembly GCF_054136105.1). Classification (NCBI taxonomy): domain Eukaryota; kingdom Metazoa; phylum Arthropoda; class Arachnida; order Uropygi; family Thelyphonidae; genus Typopeltis; species Typopeltis vanoorti. The sequence goes on along the minus strand of NC_143555.1, from coordinate 107,443,160 downwards.
AAGCTCCGATCATGGCAAGAGGGTAACAGCAATAGCCGAGCCTCAGTTAAAACTTCATTGTTTACAGCATTGCCATCCATTACCCTCCCTGGGTATTCATTTTAGTCGCCACGTACGACAGGCATGAGCTACATTGGTGCTATTCTTATCCAGGCAACCACACATGAATTGTAGCCTTATAGTCCTTATAATACAAGACTATTTTTCATACGCCCCGTTGTCTGTAGAGGACAGTGTAAGGATAAGGTGTTATTAAGCTATAAAGCTCCGATCATGGCAAGAGGGTAACAGCAATAGCCGAGCCTCAGTTAGAACTTCATTGGTTACAGCATTGCCATCCATTACCCTCCCTGGGTACTCATTTTAGTCGCCACGTACGACATGCATGAGCTACATTGGCGCTATTCTTATTCCGGCAACCACACATGAATTGTATCCTTATAGTCCTTATATAAGGACTGGCTTAAAGGGGTGAAGCAAGAACTTTTCATCTTCCCCGTTATCTGTAGAGGACAGTGTAGGGATAAGGTGTTATTGAGCTATTAAAGCTCTGATCATGGCAGGAGGGTAACAGCAATATCCGATCCGAGCGTCAGTTAGAACTTCATTGGCTACGACATTACCATCCATTACCCTCCCAGGGTATTATTAATCACCGCATCTCATGGTCGATTGCCTCTTTTCCTGAATTGTAGCCTTAGTCCTTATAAGGACTGGCTTAAAGGGGCGAAGCAATATTTATTGCTTTTCACATTCCCCGTTGTCTGTAGAGGACAGTGTAAGGATAAGGTGTTATTTTGAGCTACAGTATATAACGCTCTGATCATGGCAAGAGGGTAATAGCAATAGCAGAGCCTCAGTTAGAACTTCATTGGCTATAGCATTACCCTCCAAGGGTACTAATTTTAGTCGCCTTGTACGACATGCATTGGCTACATTGGTGCTATTCTTATCCCCGCAACCACTCGGGGACTGAATTGTAGCATTTTCGTTAAACAGAGTGTTTCACAGACATCTATAAATAATAAAGGTGTATTAAAATATTTAACTAAACTTTAGATTTAATTATGTTTTTGATTCTTATTAACCTGAAACAGATTACATAAGTATAAATATATATATATATTTGTTAAGCTTATTGCAAAACAAAATCTGAAATGAAGATCAAAATGAAGATTTCTAAATATTTAGAATTTTGCCACTGATATTGATTTTTACAAAAAATCAGAGAACATTCTCTTTCATATAATAAACGAATAGCAAATAAAATAAGCAGTAAATAAAATACAAACAGGAATGATGCATTTGTGTATATTTACGGTAAAAAAAAGGGCACGCATGATTATACCTTCATCTCTGGTTCAAATGAATAGAACATTTATGTTTTATTCATTTGATCCCGATGAGCTCGATTCGTTAGAAAGGTTAGCAAGAAAGTGTAGTGAAGTTTTCCAAAGAAAAGCGCAAGAATTTTGTTTTAAAGTAGCGCCACGAAACAATATCGGCTTTAACGATCTGTTGGGATCCAAAAATATGCAACAAACTCAAGTGTTTAACATAAGAAGCAAGAGGTAGCTGGATGTAAGTAGGTAACTTGGGGACCACTTGAGCTCGCAATGAAAAAAAACCTTTGTTGACTCTTATCGGAAAGCGATCACTCAACGTTATACTGAAAGCCAGACAAAAAATGCTGTTTTTTTCTGACATATACAAAGAAATAACAATGCAAATCCCAAATACTGGAACATTTTAGGAACTTTTATACGTACAGGGCTTTATTTTTGTTTGCGTCAACAGTAATAATAATACACCTATTTGAATGTCTAATGCTTTTGAGATATAGTGTGCCGATAAGGAAGGAAGTAATCGAGGAAAAGAATAGTTAGAGTCCTTTCAGGACTTCCAGGGTAACAATTAGCAATGCTGAACCGAGGAAGTAAACTGAGGTTCGGCTGTTGCTGTTATCCTGGGTGTGAGTTTTTGAGTTCGCTCCCTTAGGGTTTTTGCCTTAAGGGAGCACCTTGAGTCTCCGGGGAAGGTGTTCTCCGGCAGGGCCCGCTGAGGGGTTCTTGCCGGTGAATTATTTTCCTCGGAATTTGAGCGGTTCTGCTCAGGAGTCGGGGAGCCCGTTGGGGTGCTTGAACGGGGCGGCCGACACTGAGTGGAACCAACGCTGAGCGGTTCTGCTTAAACGGGGAGCCCGTCGGGGTGCTAGGACGGGGCGGCCGTCAATGAGTGGAACCAACGCTGAGACATGGACGGTCTTTCGCCCACTATGGAGTGGCCTAGAGATCGTCCGATTTTTTTGAGATTTTACCCTTTACTTACTAATCAGGGTAACAATTAGCAATGCTGAACCGAGGAAGTAAACTGAGGTTCGGCTGTTGCTGTTATCCTGGGTGATGAGTTTTTGAGTTTGCTCCCTTAGGGTTTTTGCCTTAAGGGAGCACCTTGAGTCTCCGGGGAAGGTGTTCTCCGGCAGGGCCCGCTGAGGGGTTCTTGTCGGTGAATTATTTTCCTCGGAATTTGAGCGGTTCTGCTCAGGAGTCAGGGAGCCCATCGGGGTGCTAGGATGGGGCGGCCGACACTGAGTGGAACCAACGCTGAGCGGTTCTGCTTAAACGGGGTGCTTGGACGGGGCGGCCGTCAATGAGTGGAACCAATGCTGAGACATGGACGGTCTTTCGCCCACTATGGAGTGGCCTAGAGATCGTCCGATTTTTTGAGATTTTACCCTTTACTTACTAATCAGGGTAACAAATGGCAATGCTGTAGCCAATGAAGTTTTAACTGAGGCTCAGCTATCGTCGTTACCCAGCCATGACTAGAGCTTTTTAGCTCAATAACACTCCATCCACACAGATTTACTTCATTCAGATGACGGGATAAAGAGTCAAGGACTCAGTCCATCGCCCAGTTCTTTTAAGAACTTAAGAAGTAATCGAGAATGTGGGGAAAAAATGAGTTAATCGACCCTGAGATGCGATGATTAATACCCTTGGAGGGTAATGGATGGCAATGCTGTAGCCAATTAGGTCTAACCGAGGCTTCACTATTGCTGTTACCCTCCTGCCATGATCAGAGCTTTAATAGCTCAATAACACCTTATCCCTACACTGTCCTCTACAGATAACGGTAAAGATGAAAAACATTCTTGCTTCGCCCCTTTAAGCCAGTCCTTATAAAGATAAGAACAGAGATTGTTTTTAAATCTGATGTTGCACTGTTAATGGTGACTCTGTTTATCATGTGTTTTTATACTCATGTGGAAGAATTGGAACTTGAGAATCCCTGTAAAGTATGGGTGTTATTTTATTCTCTTTAACTGTGATCCCTTCCCATTACCTATAATAGTGGAGCAACGTTTTCCCCCAGACATCCTTTAGGAAGATATATTCTTGAAGATGATATCGATTCAAAAAAGAGATGGTTACTGATATACCGATATATATAGATATATAGAATCATAAAAGCTTCAGTCTGGTAAATTACATTATGAGTATACTTAAGATTCATCATCATTTTATAGTCAAATAAAATGAAACTTAAAACGTTGGGAAATTTTACCAGATTTTATGAGAATACAACCTATAGAATCAACGTTTGTTCTGTTTTGCACTGCTTAAAAGACACAAAATTTGCCCAGGAGCCCTTATATTAGCCTTTTATTAGTACATTGATTAGGTTCAATAATCTAACAGCTGTTTCGAACTAGGGATGCTCATCAGAGACCAGAAAAAAAATCATATTCAAATCAGTTTGATGCCGAAGATTATATTTACTTAACCTTTCTGGTTATATTGCAAATCTTTTCAAGTTTCATTTATTTTGCTATAAAATGATGATGAAACTTTAATATTCATATTATGGTAACTGATATCCAAGCGGTTTTGTTTATGTTTATCCATGAGTTGGTTGAAAACTTCCATCTCGCACAGACTTGGTAGAACGAATGTCTCTTGAGGATAAATTGCAAGACAGATCCTTGACTAACTATTGTGGATTCGGTTTTCACTTTATCGCTAGTTTCCATCTTGTTATCAGGTATGCAGACTTTGGACGGCCATCTTTACGTTCGTCAATAGATATTTGTTCAGTATTTTTTAGACATATGAAATCCAGTCGTATATGATTCGATAAAGCTGAGTATCTGTGATACTTACAGGCCACAGAATTGACGTATGCATGTGATACCGCTAAAGTGCAGAAATCAGTTATTCTGCAGATTATCTAGATATTGTGCAGATTAACTAGGGTGATCCGTTAATGTGCTGAAAACTGTTTCATTTCTCAAATTATCTAGGTAATCTGCACATTACCTACTAGGTCCTCGTTAAAGTGAAAATAAGATCTTTGCTGGAACAACAGCAACGTTTTTGTACGCTTAAATTAACATAATGCTATTTATTTATTTTTTTTTTCGATATCTAAAGAATCGAGTTAATACAATCAAACAATCAACAAATTAGTTGATAGAATCAATCGTCAATCAATTAAAAAACTATAATACAAAGAATCAAACGGTTTAAAATATTATTACAATTAAGGAAATGAATTTGAAAACATATGATAAAATTATGTTTACTTATTAAAAAACCAAACTAAAAGTGGAGGGAGAGGGGGGGGGAAGGAGTAGGGAAAGGAAATGAGAGAAACAAACTTTTGAACTTCAACGATACGGAAGCCGTTAATGTGCACATTGCCTAGGTAAAATGCTGAAAACTCTTGATTCCGCACGTTAACGGAGTAAATCAGTTAATCTGTAGATTAGCTAAGTAATGTGCACATTAACGGCTTTCGAGTTTTAGCGGTAATCAATGTACTAAATACAAAGGCTGTGCAGTATGACTTGTTTCTGTACAACAAAAACAGGTCACTAGCAAAGATTTTATAAATATAAACGTTATCTTCTTGAACCCAGTATTCCAATGCAGCCGCCACGTGACACCAACCAAAGCTCTGATCTATACCAACTGAGCCTACTGAGGTACTATTATCGTTTTAATAAAATAATAAAAACTTAGACGGTTAAATTACCATGTCTAATGATTTACAGCATTTCATTTACGTTGTCTATTCTAGATTTTAAGATTTTTTAGTTATTCTTTCATTCATGATTCTAGTTCTCGGTAAACCATTCTTAAATCCTGTAGGAAACATATTACGCCAAGAAAAATTACTTGAGGCAGTCGCCTTATCTCTCACATTTTTTGTTCAACTACTAAAAAGAAACACATACACACAAACAGAGAGAGAGAGAGAGAGAGTTCTCCGGGGAGCAGATGTTCCTGCGATATAACGATGGCCTTTGCTTTTCCTTTCGGCTGTAGCTGGCATGCATTGCCACTTGGTATGTGAATGTGGATCATCTAAAAGCTACTTAAACAGACTTGTGAGGGTCTTTCCGAAGCAAGAAATATTAAGAGATGCTCAATGATATTACTCTCTTCAAAGATGCTGTCTTTTTTTTCGTGCAGAAAAAAAAAAAGAAACACGCGATGTCTGGAATGCGCAGGCATCCTATTACCGAAGTCACTCCTTGATCAAAGCAACAGTCGTCGCATTGAACACGACCGAAGTGCAGTGATTTCAAACATCGCTATTTTTGTCTTCGGTATTCTCGTTCTCATCGCACTATGCGACAAGGAACCTTACATCTATTTTCTCACTATTTTCTGCATTCCATCTCTTTTCATCTCAGCATGCATTCACTTCTAGACATTTCTTTCCTGAACTTCTAGTAGCGGTCTGAGGAACTGTTTCGCTTATTTAAGTTTTTCCAACTACTTTTTTAGTTCTTAATTTTTCTTGAATTCCATATTTCCACTAACTTATTTCCCATGGATTTTTTTTAAAATATTATTTAATTTATTTCTGAACATTATGTCTTCTCTAGATTTTAAGGTTTTTTTTAATCCTTTGTACCTGGATTTTTAAAACTCAGATAAGTAATATAATCGCATATTTTATCCTATTTTATTCTCGTTTCTATGTGTGGACTTGTTGGTAAGAGGCATGTTCCAAAAACAAATAAATAAATAAATAATAAAATTTAAAAAAATCGGAATGTATCACTTACGGATAATCCGACACATACATTAGGAACTATTCACACACGCACGCACGCACGCACACACACACACACACACACACACACACACACACACACACACACACACACACACACACACACACACACACACACACACACACACTCTGAAGTAATGGCATGAGTAATGAGCAGGTGCATTGTCATGATCGATAAACCAGTTCTGTCTGTTCATTTTCATTGTTAGTAACCCCGTTACGCATGTAGTTCTTTCCAACACAACTTTGTATTTTTTGTATCCTCCATAAATTCTTCAGGATGATTCATGTAGAACTAAAGCCAAAGTTTTCATTCTAGATCGCAAACGAATAACTGGAAACTGATCCCAGTTTTCAGAAGACTTATTTTATCTTGAATGACTCGGAAATTCACAAGTGTTTCGATTCGAATCCATTCCTCATTTCTGATCTATAACAAAATTTTTGTGATCGATTCTATGTGAATCACTTTGCTTTTTTATCATACTTTTATCATATTTTCCCTAACGCGCTGAAGATCTCTCGCACGTTCAAACGAACTCCTCCACTATTTATAACCAAAAATAATTGCCAAAAAAAAAAAAAAAAATAGAAGACCCTCTAGCGGCAAATTCCTAAAACTCTTCAGGAAAACTAGATCGCTGCCCACTGGACAAACCAAGCAGCCAAATGTCAAAGGACTATTTAAGAACTAGAAGAGATTAATGCAATTCTAAATTTCAGTAGAAATAGATACAATTAATGCAAATCAGGAAATGAATAATAAACGCCTTTTTTAAAATTGTTGTATGGAAAGTTGGGAAAATGTAACTCATTACATTTTTTAAATGTTTAATCTTTTCAAAAAGATAAATAAACAAACTGAATGAAAGAGGGCAGAAAAATAAAAGAGAGAAAAAAGAAATAAACCGAAAAATAAAATAGAAAAAAAAAAGAAATCAATCAAATCAATAAAAGAGAAAAAAAAATTAGGAAATAAATATTTCTTGAGATAATCAAACTATTATAATACCTCCATTGTGTGGTTAATATTCACTCTCTTCAACGTAATATCCTAGTTCGTAATCTGTTAATACCTTTTTAATATAAAATAAAGAACGGAAATTAGAAAAGATTACGATGTAGAAATTGTAGATGATATTAAAACAAAAATAAAAGATAAAGCGAAGCCATTGCAGGTAAACTCACGAAGACCATGCCGGTGATTTACCAGTAAACTAATGAAAATAAGTAAAGATTGATCGATTATAGTTCTTCAGTTTTACTGTTGTCAAAAAAATACAAAAAATAATAAGACATCAATTTAAAAATAATATATCTCTCATCTCTTATTAATTATTAAGATAAATAATAATTGAAGTATAAATTCAAGAATTACACCATACACTATTATTTATCAATAAAATGCTGTAGCCAATGAAGTTCTAACTGAGGCTCGGCTATTGCTGTTACCCTCCTGCCATGATCAGAGCTTTAATTTAATTTAATAGCTCAATAACACCTTATCCCTACACTGTCCTCTACAGATAACGGGGAAGATGAAAAGCATTCTTGCTTCGCCCCTTTAAGCCAGTCCTTATAAGGATAAGGTGTGGCAGAGGTCTAAGATAAGACATGGGGAGGGTAATCGATGGCAATGCTGCAGAGAATGAAGTTCTGAGGCTCGGCTATTGCTGTTACCCTCCTGCCATGATCAGAGCTTTAATTTAATAGCTCAATAACACCTTATCCGTACACTGTCCTCTACAGATAACGGAGAAGATGAAGAGCATTCTTGCTTCCCCTTTAAGCCAGTCGTTTTAAGGACTAAGGTTCGGAGAACCCCGTGTGGTGGCCGGGATAAGAATAGCCTCACTGTAGCCCATGCATGTCGTACGTGGCGACTAAAATGGCTACCCAGGGAGGGTAATGGATGGCAATCCTGTAGCCAATGAAGTATTAACTCAGGCTCGGCTATTGCTGTTATCCTATTGGCATAATAAGAGCTTATAGCCCTATATTACCCTATCCATACATTTTTTCTACATATAACGAGGAATATGAAAAGCATTCTTGCTTCACTCATCTAGCCACAAAAAAAAAAAAAAGTTTGGCATTAACACAATTTAGTGTATATTCATTAAACAAAAAGCGTACAGAATTTTTAACCAATCGAATTATGTTATTCAATAAATTTTTCTTTTTTTTATATATATTTTATAAAACAATATATTTTGATTTAATAATGAGCCAAATACTGGGAAAATAAGAGCTTTATTGCAGTTTAAAATGACTATATTACTAATATTATATTTGTTTAGATATGAAATATTTTTATGAGTATTACGTATTTTTTAGATGTAGGTCTAAAGCCAACGAATAACTGGTCGTAATAGTTTGAATGATAGAATTGTAATGGAGTAGAAGGCATTTTCCTGTGGCTCCGTCCTTCACAAACCCGTCTTCTCATTTGGTCTAATCATTTATCTGGGATCCTAACTTGTTTTCAGTGGAAAAGTGATAGCTTTTACTAACACAGCAACGGAATAGGCTACATGCTTTACTCTTCTACTCAAAGCAGGTATTGTGAGAAATCCTACACAGCAGGGAGAAGTTGCTAGCAATACAGGAAAACAACTCTGCAAGTTCAGAGACATATGAAGGTACAAAGAACTCGAGGTAACTTTGAGTAACTCTATAAACGTGACTTTTTTGGCTCCATAAAAATACCTATTTTCAATAAACCTCCATCTGAGATTTATTCCACTTCGAACAGCCTGGGAGGCAGAACAATTATAATCGTTTTGCTACTGAAAATGAGTTAGTCGGTAACAAACGAATGTGACTAAGTTTTCTTATCGAAATCTCGAACCTCCGTTTCATTGGCCGTAATTCAACTTGGCTGTTCTACTTTTTTAAAGTTGTCCGGAAACCCTGTTCTAGGGACTATACATGGAACTTTTTTAATCTACTTAAGGCCTCCAATAAGCAGTGGTCTTGCACGAGGAGATGAAATTCATCTTCCACCTACAGATAATCACGAAATCTACCGTGATAACGGAGGTTTGTGATCGTGTGTGCGGTTCGAAACCACAACGTGTATGATTAGAGAATGAACAGTTTAACTACTGCGCCAACCGGTTCTCATTTTACTTGAGGCATACCAACACTTCATATTAGTCCCATTTCATCGCCTCCTGTTTGGACATGAATTAGTTAGCCATATTGGAGTAGAGGTGTGATTAATTTTTAAATTAATATACGCGAATTGCAGTTGTTTGTTCCTTTTTTGTTGATGCCTTCTTCAATCTATAGCAGATAAAAGGAAACAGAGTCCGTTGCTCAAGGGTGTCGCCGCATAGAAGCTAGTAATTTATAGCAACAGCAATTTGACTAACAAAGAGTGTCGGAGCAAACACTCCCAGAATTGCTTTCATGATGACATTGCAAACAATATGCAAAAACTGCCTTTACAACGTCCGAAAGGCAAACCTTTATCATTTATTCAACTCCTTTCTAAGAAGTTGATGGGAAATGACCACCAATCAGCTATATGAAAGGTAACATGCTTGCCTTCAGCGGTAGTCTAGAATGCAAGTATTTTCCCAAGTATGTGCATTGGAAAAAGTCAAAATCTCCAGACTAATGCGTGATGATACATCTGCTTGTTTCCATAGCAGCTTGGTACTCCTGTGTTACAAGATTATGGCGGTTGTTTGGTGTTAAAACAAGGATGCGAAAACCACGTGACACGTGCGTTATAATACGTACGTGTTATTCTATCGTTTATTTTTGTTTTATTTATGTTTATTTTTGCGTTTGAGACCGGACAGAACTGGGGCTTTCCTAACAAAAAGCTGGTATCATTCTAATTACTCTAAGGAGATATTCTGTGCTTGCAACGATTTTTTTAAAAAATGTATTTAGCAGTTGTGAAGATCATCTGCTTGAGTACAGAAAAGAGCAGGGAATCCTAAAATGCCTTTAAGTATTCAGAGAAAGACACCGAACAAATCCAGCATTTTGGTGCTGGGTTTTCCTTTTTCTTTCAAAAACTGGGGACGAAGGTGGATGTGAATCTGGAAATGTCTTGTCCTGATGTATTTTAATAATATTCTCAATCGTTTGCCACGTTTTAGTAATCCATATTTTTATAAAGCTTATTAAAGAAGTGACATTTAATCATATCTGCATATTTGCATGTCTGTTAGTTGAGTATTTTTCAGACGGTTTGTCCGTTATTAGTTTCATTTGTTTTTCTGGACCGTTTGCCTGTTTGTAACGATAATAAACCCGATCTTTGCGACGAATAACCGTTCTTCCGCTCTTTGTTCAGCTCTCCTAAGATTGGAATCAGAGCATTGTAGCTACCGACTACGCTATGAAAATTCTGAGGATACATCAAAGCATCAATATAATTTGTGGAAATGTTGTTGACAGCTGAGAATTTTGCAAAAAAATAATCAAGCCCATCGCTCTGAACCGCTTCTCCAGAAATGCGATGTAAAATTGACAAATATCATTAAAAGCAGAAAATTCAATAAAGATCATTAAAAGCAACTCTTGACGTATACTGGTATTTGTCTTTCGTAAGTGATAATAAACTTGAATTAGAATACCCTGCTTGAGGAAACCTTAAGTAGATAGACCTGAAGGAAGGGGGAGATCTGTTTTGGAAGCAAGAGAGTAATGCTGACATTAAGGAATCGGATTAAGTCACTAATCGAATTTCGTCCAGTTAACTTGAGCAACAACCAGGCCCATAACACTTTTCTTAGTTACTGAGAAAACTTTGTTAAAATGATATCAATGAAATGGATGAAAACAGCTAGGGATAGACGACAACCCATAGCCACTTAATTTTATAAAATGCGACTGGACCTCTGCTGGAAGGTTCGGGAATGTTGAACTTTGAATTTAAATTTTGCTTTCCTCTGGGAAGTGGAACTAACGACGTGACGAACCCGAAGCCAACTTGATAGAATTTTAAATGAGCAGCTGAGGAAATTAAGTTAATAGAATCAAATTACGTTAATTTGGTCACTCGAAAGTGTCGTTATCTATGGAGGTTGGCGGAATAATTACTTCCGAACATTTTATTTTGTTTTCAAGAACGCGATGCTTTCATCCGTCTTTATTTCTTTCCTTCCTGTTCCTTCTTTTGTCTTCAAACACCGTAGCGTAAGATTCACTGCGGATCTCAAAGTCTGTTTAATGCTATCAGGCAGACAGACAGACAGATTGCTTTAGTGATTGAAAATGGAATGGCAATCGATATTCAAAATATAACTCTTTATTAGAGTGATCATCATCAACAACAACTTATTTTTCTCCTTCTTCATTTTGACAATCATCGGCATAACATTACGATTCTCTTAGAGTTATTACCATGATCACGAGCAACTTCAATACCTTCTTCATCTTGACATTTATCATCGTGATCGCTCTCTTACAGATATCATCATCAACAACTTATTTTTCTCCTACATTTTGATTTTCATCATCATCACATGACGATTCTCTTAGAGTTATTACCAATCACAAGCAACTTCTATCCGTTCTTCATCTTGACATTCATCATCATGACCTCTATCTTACAATTATTATTATCATCAACTTATTTTTCTCCTTCTTTTTGATTTTCATCACCATCACATGATCACTCTCTGAGAGGTTTTATCATCATCATGAGCAACTTGTATCCCTTCTTCATCTTGACATCCATCATCATGACCTATCTCTCTTACAGTTATCATTATTATCATTACCTTCTCCTTCATCTTAACTTATCATGATCATCGTCAATAACTTCTTAATTCTGCCATCATCACATCATCATGACCTCTCTTACAGTTATCATAATCATCATTTCCTACATCATGACTCATTATCATCATCAGCAGCAACAATAACTACTTATTAATCGTGACTGCTATCATAATCTTCATGAACTCCATCATCATCTTCTTGACCTTCATCATTTTTACTTACTTCTCTCATACAGTGAGGATGTGTTTGCATTCAAGTTTCCACTTTTTATTGCAAACAATTAAACTTAAGCTTTTGTAATAAATAATTATCATCGTACAAAAAAGTAATTTCTATGTAATTAAATAGATGTCCTATAAACTACATAACGACGTAATCAACCGATAGCACCTAATTTTTCCATAGTCTTTAATAGGTAACAGATAATAGTAAATAATGATGGATACTCTTTAAGTAAATCTGCTATTTATTTGACAACTGACCAACAAGCCGTAAAAATGTCAGGATAGTGGAAGAGGGACTTGGATTTCGGTGAAATATTCCCTCATTTTTTGTGAAGGCAGGAAGCATCCATGCGAAAGAATGCGAAAGAATATTTGTAATGTTTAAGCCCCATGATCTATATTATTAGAATTTTTTCCTCTCAACTGTATTTCGTTACTTCAAACATCGGAAACATAGCCAGCAAAAGGAAGATAACCTTACATTACTATTTATTTGGTCCAATTCTCCTGTTACTCGAAAACGTTTAGATTTTTCTTGGTAAAACCTTCAATGAGTCTTTCTTATTGGTATCATTTTGTCTGTCGACTCATAAAGAAAAATGTTCGAATATAATTTCTACGCGATTTAGTTTTACTTCTTGATATTATGGTACGTAATACAGTCATTAAGACAAACAATAGATCACTTAATGATCAAAGAAAAAAAATATATTTTGCATAATCTAACTGTCTAACCACAGACTACTGGTAAAAAAAAAAAAAAAAAAAAAAAAAAAAACACTTTCAGCTTTTCAAAAATATCTTGCGCTATTTGAACCGTGAAATCATTGCGGTTCTTTCGATATAGAAATGAGATAATTTTGACACTATAGACGAAAAACGTGTAATTACGTTATCTGAGCGGTCCTAATTAAAGCAAGAGCCACCTCCCTTAATTAGAGAAGAAAATCAGTCTTTTACGCCATTACCGTGGGGAATACCCCGAACGATCCACTTCCTTGGCAATCTGCCAACTCGTCTTACGACATTATGTATTGTCGTCCCATTTTTCAATGGTAGACGCTTTGACATTGCAACAATGAGAGGAGTCGTAATGTTGCATTGGGTTCTGTCATCGATATTAGTTCATTTTTTAAAACATAACATTGTTTCAATGGTGCTGATGATCGGATCTATGTGCATTTAGGTTTCTAAATTACAAAACAGGATAAATAAATATTTCGCAACATTTCTGCCAACTACGGTGTAATAATTTAAATCTTATTCATACAAAGATTGAATATTTTTAGGAATATTTATTAACTGAATTATTTTTTTTTTAAATTAATCTACGTGTTTGTTTCTTTAAATAAGTGAATCATGTACAAAGCACCTTTATAGTGTAATGTAAATTAATATTAAAGGAGTATATGATAATAGAAAAATGTCATCTTCTGTTGTTCGCTGAAGGAAACATTTGTCAACACTTATAAAGAATACGAAATTCAACACGATTGTAATTACACTGGAGATCGGGTGGAGTCGACAAATCCATAAATATCACGGTACTCTCCGTAATGACAAACAGAAGTGTTGGTCATAATCAGGAGGTAGCGATTACCAAATCTCATTGCAATAATAGTTTCATGAATTCTAATCATATTCACACTAGAATCGGGTAAGATCACTGATTAACTACTGTTTCTTTCCTTTCTTAAATAAGAGTCTTTGAACTATCCTTTACACTCTCAGAAAGCTAATTTTGCCGGTGTAATACTGAGGGTATAACATTCCCAAAAATGTCAGTGATGCAAGTTTCAAAATAGTCTGAAATAATAGAAAATTGGATTTTGAGGAAACCAACTGGTATCATGAAACAAATGAAACTGGAACACTGAACAAACATTTAAAAGCGATATTTATTATACACGTATTATGTATAAATAAACTAGATTCTTTTTTATTAGAAAAATAATTTTAGTTTAGAAATAATAAATGATTTAAAAAATTGCATAATACACCAATAATTATTTTCTATTAATATACTATACAATATCATATACGTCATCCACTAAAGCAAAAAAAGCGGAGATGCGGTGATTAATACCCATGGAGTGTAATGGATGGCAATGCTGTAGCCAATGAAGTTCTAACTGATGCTAGGCTTTGCTGTTACTCTCCTGCCGTGATCAGAGCTTTAATAGCTCAATAACACCTTATCCCTACACTGTCCTCTACAGATAACGGGGAAGATAAAAATCATTCTTGCTTCGCCCCTTTAAGCCAGTCCTTACAAGGACTATAAGGACACTGAAGCAATGGTATGAACCTACACATTTAAAAGTGTGTATTGTACTTCCAGTGTATGTATGTATTTAAAATATATTAATTTTAAAATTTGTTATCTCTATCAACTGGATTTAGCACTTAATTGGGTAATTAATTATAAGGGTTTATCATTTCTCCCTATAGCGTTTTGCGACAAATCCATATTGGAGACCTAATAGAAAATATTTCTGTCAGCATCGTTTCCTAGTACGCCCGAAACATTACCATCAGGAAAAAAAACTTTCAACAAACCGAATTAATTCACCAGAAAGAAAATACTCCCGTGGAGTAACCCTGCAGTAAGACGAAATGTTTGCCTGAGTCGCAGTTAAAAGAAAAGTGAAAGCATGCACATAATGTCCTAGCCCCCCGTTCCTATAGATATTGTGTCGAGATTTACTATATTTGTTCGTTTTATGACTGGTCGCCTTGCCTAGAACGCTCGGCGGAAGTTTTCGCACCGCTTTTATTTAGTGAAAGGAAGTGATTTTCCTTCCTGTTACCCGCGTGTGATGGGAAAAAGACATAAAACATGTTTTTTTGAAGAAATTCCATTGGCGAACACATGATGCGATTTGATTGAAGAAAATAACAGAAAGAAGCAGAAACAGATCAGATGAATGGTAAAATAAATAATTATAACGAATGTAAACAAAAATAATGTCAGCAAATTAAATACAAATATTTTCTGAAATATTTGCCTGCTAGATTTGAATACGATCTCATTGCATACGAATATTTTGTGTACTTGAAACCACGGTGAGCTTTATGTTGAACTATTCTGCCATTTGGTACTAACTAATAAAAATGGAATGAGTGTGCATGCGCAAAGAACTTAGTAAGTGACAACTATCAACAATGTGATTTAAAATACTAAAATTTAAATAGCAAATTTCCTTTTAAAAAGATTGTATTTAAAAAAATAATGAAAAATAAGAATAACAAAGAAATATGAATACTATTATTCAGTTTTCCTTTTACCTCACTAAATATACATATACAGATTAAGTACACCTTATAATTTTAAACACAATGAATGTCAAAATAGCTGCAACATAAGAGCGAAAGTTTGATGGCGAATCGACCGTGAGATGCAGTGATTAATTAATACCCTTGGAGAGTAATGGATGGCAATGCTGTAGTGAATGAAGTTTTAACTGAGGCTCGGCTATTGCTGTTACTCTCCTGCCATGATCAGAGCTTTAATAGCTCAATAACACCTTATCCCTATACTGTCCTCAACAGATAACGGGGAAGATGAAAAGCATTCTTGCTTCTCCCCTTTAAGCCAGTCCTTATAAGGCGAAAGTTTGATAGTGGTGATAATGCGATGTCTATATTCATGTTCATATTCATAAGAGCAATAGTTGTTTTTATTAGAAGACAGCACGAGTACATCCATAAATAATATTTGCTTAATTAACATACAGAAATATCTGAAAACGATCTTGCGTTAGGATTGATTAATTCTCACATATCTTTAAACAGTCGTTAATTAAACTCGCAACTAGGCGAGCTAAGACATCAGAGCTTTATCAGATTTTTGTCTTGTAGAACTTTTGTAATAATAACAAAACCAAAATTAACCACATAAAGCAGATTTACTATTTGGTTACAAACACCTGCTTTTTGATATCAAATATCCTTCAAGCGTTAAAACTGTGCACATTGAAAGGAATGTAGAAGGAAGGATATCAGTTTGGAATTTTGACGTTGTCTAACTAAACAAAAGGAAGGAATTTGTAGCATTGTAAGTTTAATGATATTTAAATAGAAGAATAGTTAAATCATTAAAATTTTCATTTTTAAGTAGAATGTCTTGTTCTAAAATACCTGATCCAGATTAGCTTCCATTAAAATACGCTCATGAAAACAGAGTTTCTAATCAACTTACACGATAATTACGCATTTCAATGCGTAATTATCGTGTAAGTTGATTAGATTTCAGTAATACCAAAGAAACGACGTACTTTCTATTTACTCTTCGTTTTATAGCATCAAACCAGATATTGGCCTGTGATCCAAACCGATAATTCGCCTTCCCAAACGGCTTATCGATTACTTAAACACAATTGTCGCATTCTCTACGATAAAAAAAGAGTCTTTAACTAAATTCTTGGTTTCATCTTCTAGTATTTGAACGCATCCTTACCTTGCGTCGCCTTCCCTCTTCTTCGTCTCTTATCTCCACTATTCCTTTCATTTCTTCCTTCCTTCTCTCTTTCTGCACAAGACGAAATCCCATAATACCGTACACAGACTAATCGTTTACATCATAGGCCTAATGATACCATTCATACGACCCCCATCGGGACCGGCGGAGGGCGCGCACTTATCGAATATTTGAGACCACATCTCATCTATCAAAGTGGCAACACAACCATAATTAACATTCTCAAAGGACGGATACTGCGCAACTTTAGTGAAGATCTCTTTTATTAGAAATACAGAAGCGAATTGAAATAGACGGACACTTTTTTTAAAAAAAATTATTAGAAATTGGATTTATTTGGGGAAGCAACACATTGAAATTCCTCCGCTTAATTCTGTCGCCATTTTTATTTCATTTTATCTTGTTTTCAAGATCACGTAAACTATACGCTTTTTTGTTGTTGGATTTTTAGTAATCTAATAACACATTTTAACACTTTCCCTACCTGCTGTTAATTCCGTAAAAAGGGATTGAAAAAGAGGAGATAGGGGTAGTTTTAATGGCTCTCCAGTTTTTTTTTTTTTTTTTTTTGTTATCATCCAATTTTTTCTCGTTACTGCTATCTTGATGAACTGCTAACTTCTCATCAACTTCAGCGGGGTAGTTAACTGGGTTTATCTGTCGTTGTTGAGGCAACCAACGACGAATAACAGTGAACAATAAACTCAAGAAAATGTTGTTTTTTTTTTTTTTTGCTTCATCTCTAAGATAAAAAGAAAACTTTGATCTTCATTGGACGTGTAGAACATATTTTTTCCCCCTTAATGTGAAAATACTTCATGTCTGATAACACGGAGAAAACCAAAAGGAAAACAGAAAAGAAAGATCCAGAGAGATTGTGAAAAATGAATTTTTTTTTTTCTTGTGCAAAAGCAGAAAAATAAACAAACCGAAACAGACAGTTATCTAAGCGGTAATAGTTAGTGGGCTTTCTTAAACTATGTAACAACATCCTTTGGAACTTGGGATTAATCTGGTGGTTCGTTCGCTTAATAAGAGAACAAATTTGAAGGGATATTCTTTGGGTTTTTCATCGGGTATTATCGTGGTAATTAGTGGAAGTCTAGAAGAGGATCCTACATTCGCCACAAATGAAGAAAAAGCAAGTACACCTTCACTGTATGCATACAACAAGAATTAAAACTGAAGAATGTTAAGGAGAGGCGAAAGAAGAATGCAAACACATACTTATGTGAGGCTTTGAAAGAGTGAATAAGGGTAGAAGAAACTAAGCTATTTCCACGCATGTGTCAGTTGCTGGTTTCTCTGCCGTGTGAAGATGGTTCTATGGCACAATATGAAGGCTCAAGTGAATTTTTATGTTTTTTTATGCAAAGTTTATTTAGTAAATGCCAAGAAGAGGTAGAAGAGATTTATTCTTTCGAAAATTAATGTTTTTCATTCTGTAAGAGAGAAGAATCCCCCTTCATGAGAATACTCACACACATTGAGAGTACACCGATGTTGCATAGTCTTAGATGTTACATACTTTCTTCGTTTGCTATCGTTTTATAAAAATATTTCAGGCAATATTGCAAACATTTTATAATCTTCATTATAACACTTTTTATTATCATAAATTTAAAATGAAAGAGAAGAAAACGAAACGTGTTCAAATCTCTCGCTTGTAAACAGCAACATTTCTCTTCAAACAAAAAAAGGTCTTCCCTGCAATACTCCCCTAACCCCCTCTCCTCCAGAAAATGTCTGCTCAGCCTCGTGGAGATGAGCGAGCTCATCATTTGCGGATATCTTTTAGTGATATCACCTCCAATTGATACTGATAACTTTTTTGGGAAAAAAAAATTTAAAAAACTGTTTTTTTATGATAACTTTTTAGGAAAAAAACGCATTTTTTATGAAAACTTTTTTGGAAAAAAAATAAAAAAACGCGTTTTTTTATTTTTTCGAATAATAAGCTCGCTAATCTCCGCTAGCCTGAGCAGACATCTGCAGGAGGAGAGAGGGATGATGGGTTAGAGTATGGGATGGGGGAGCATTTAGCATCAGTTGGAAGTGAAATGACTAAAAGAAATCCGACAACGGCAAACTAGCTCATCTTCCTTAGATGAGCAGACATCTTCTGGAGAATAGGGAGGGTGGGGGAGCCTTGCTGGGAATACCACTGTCAACCTCTTGACTACCCTTTCACACCCAACACATAATGCTATTTTTTTTTTTTTTCCATCCAAACAATTTCGGACATCCGCAATGGCGAGATCGTTCATCTCATTGGTTATCAGTTTGAGGTGACATCACTAAAAGATATCTACAAATGGGTAGCTCGCTCATTTTCCTTTGGATGAATTCGAGCCACAGAGATAAAGTTTGTACCATAATGTCACAAAGTAAGATAAACGCACATCAACATCAATCCACCAGCATGCGAAAACATGTCTGTGAGTCACCTGCGCGAAAGTTTAATTTGGAAGAAACGGTCAGGGTAAAGGGTCAGCTAAACAGTACTATAAAGAAAAACAATCGAGTCGAGTGTCTTTTCAGTTACTGCAATTCGTTCATCCAGTGCAGCAATCGTATTGTGTTGTGTTGTAGTGTTTAGGTCCAGTAAAGTAAAATAATGAGTGAACCACAAAAGTCTTTGAAATTTTCTTTCTTCAGGAAAATAGTATAAACTAAATATTGTGAAATATTTTTAGGTAATTACAAGTTTCGATTTTTTTTTCGTTGTAAGTAATGTTTCAGCAAAATAAAATAAGCATTTGTAAAACTTAAATGAACAAAGATGTGTGTTGCTGTTGTGTTTTCCACAGTGAAATTTTTACTCAGTTATTCAGTTTAGAATTTGATAATTAAATCCATAAGTTTATACCTTAATGCAATTCTGTTTAATTATTGTAAAAAATCAATAATGTGAAATTAATGCAAGGACCATGGGAAACCTGATATCCTGTAATTAAGTATTTAGAAATTTGTCTAATGCTACCTTTTGTCATTTTTTTTTTTTTTTTTTTGAGTTATCTGTAAACATTTCGTTCGCATACTCGAAAATCCTACCTGTTAGAATTTGGTGATTTTACAGAGAGAAAGCAGATAATTTTACCCAAAACATAACTTAAACTCTTAAAGTTTAGTATAGAAAAAAGGTTTATACTCTCCAGATAACACAAATACAAATTTTACCTTTCCCAACACAAAGTAAGATAAAAATTTGGTTATTTTACAGAGTGCAGATATTTTAACTCATCACGTTACCAAACTCTTAAAAAAGCTTGATGTAAAAAAGAAAAGAAGGTACATTTTTCTTTTCTTTTAAGATATTTGTACATGATAAAAGTTTAAAAACATATCACTGCCAGTCGAAACATTTTTTTCTTTTTTTTCTTTTTTTTTTCAAAACTTGACAACACATATTTGTAGTTTGGTGAATAAAGTACAAATGAACTGAAAAGAGACAATTTTGTTACTACATCTGTAGATACCTTCACCAGACTAGAAAAACAATCGTACCAAATTCAAACAATACGACTGTTAGAATTTGGTTATTTACAGAGAGACAACTGATATTTTAGTCTATCACGTTACTTAAACTCTAAAAAAGTTTATTGTAGAAAATAAAAATGATATCGTAGCATGCAGATAACAAATGAATCAACATGTATATATCAAATAATAATCGCCTTTGGAAGAGAAAAATCAAAATCATTAACAAACTTAATACCCATACCCGTTCTTCATTTAAATGATACCAAATGATGAAAACAAAATGGGTATGAATTTCCAAACTTTGAAAAGCTGACGAATTTCTTGCTTGCTGTGATCATAAATAGTTATTTGAATGTAAATATTTTATTTTTCTTGCGAGTCGAAACATATTTCAAAACTTTACCACCCGTACATTCTAGTAATGGGGGAATTAAAAACAGAGACCATACCAAATAACGGATTTGTAGTTTTGTGAATAAAGTAAAAATGAAGTGATAAGTGACAATTTGTTACTACATCTGAAGTAGATACGTTCACCAGACTAGAAAAAACAGTCGTACCAAATTCTAACAATACGACTGTTAGAATTTGATTATTTTACAGAGACAAACAGCTGATATTTTAGCCAATCACGTTACTTGAACTCTAAAAACGTTTGTTGTAGAAAATAAAAAGGTATCGTAGCGTGCAGATAACAAGGAATCAGCATGAATGTATCAAAAAAAAAATTACAGCCATTGGAAGAGAAAAATCAATAACATTAACAAACTTAATAGCCAGAACCGTTCTTCATTTAAATGATACCAAATGATGAAAACAATATGGGTAGGAATTTAAAATCTTTGAAAAGGTGATGAATTTCTTGTTTGCTGTGATCATAAATAGTTATTTGAATGTAAACATTTTATTTTTCTTGCGAGTCGAAACTTATTTCAAAACTTTACCACCCGTACATTCTAGTAATGGGGAATTAAAAACAGAGACCATACCAAATAACGGATTTGTAGTTTTGTGAATAAAGTAAAAATGAAGTGATAAGTGACAATTTGTTACTACATCTGAAGTAGATACCTTCACCAGACTAGAAAAAACAGTCGTACCAAATTCAAACAATACGACTGTTAGAATTTGAATATTTTACAGAGACAAACAGCTAATATTTTAGCCAATCACGTTACTTAAACTCTAAAAACGTTTGTTGTAGAAAATAAAAAGGTATCGTAGCGTGCAGATAACAAGGAATCAACATGAATGTATAAAAAAAAAAAAAAAATTACAGCCATTGGAAAAGAAAAATCAATAACATTAACAAACTTTATAGCCAGCACCGTTCTTCATTTAAATGATACCAAATGATGAAAACAATATGGGTAGGAATTTAAAAACTTTGAAAAGGTGATGAATTTCTTGTTTGCTGTGATTCCAAAATAGTTATTTGAAGGTAAACATTTTTTTTTTTTTTTTACAATTTTCTTTCTTTCTTTCTTTCTGAGCTAATATTCATTTGAAATAAGAATACATAATTATTTATTTGTGTTGGAAAGAATATCTAATATATTAATTGTGTTAAAATATATAAATATCCCTACTGTGAAAAAAAAAAAAAAGAGTCGGGCTGAGAGGACTCAGCCCAACTCTTTTTTTTTTTGTCAAAATACAAATTTAAGTAAGATCACAACATTTTTTTTTTTCTCCTTGTAAAATTTAATGCCACAAACTAACTAGATTTTTGTTATTTTATTTTATTTATTTATTTTTTTGGACTCAGTGAGTTAAAAGTCTTATTTGTTCATGCAAGCCCTCAAATATATCAAGAAACTGTCAACTCTTGGAAGCAAAAAAAAAAAAAAATCGAGTATTAAATTAATAACCAGAAATTACAATACTGCTAGAATTTGGTTATTTTACAGAGCCATTAGATATTTTAAACCAACACGTTACTACACACACACACACACTATTTTTCACCTAGGTACAACAAGTTGGCGACCGGATAAGAGAGATATCTTTAAGATAAGACTTAGTGAGAAATCTACAGTTTTGGAAAATAAATTCACATTTTATTTATTCGTTAATTTTGCTCAGTCATTCTGTTAGAATATGTAATTAAACTGAATTTTAAAAGTAAAATACAGAAAATAGCCATTCAATTTGAAAAAAAAAAAATAATAAATAAATAATTTCACTTGTCAGAATTCCATACCTTAACAACACTCAGAATTCGAAACAGGAAATTACACTTACCCTAAACAGAAAGGCGTATAGACTTTCCCACCAAGCTTAGGAAACATAGCATGAGCAACTGTGGGAAGGAATTAAACAGAGAACGAACCAATCGGATAGTAATCTAAATTAAATATTAACAACACCAATGAATACCGACGGTAACGAAGAATGAATAATTTTAGGATATGTGTTATTCAAACATCTTGATACTAAGTCCTTAGTCATATGTAATTATTTGAGAAATATCCAAACTTGAGGAAATGCTACCTTTTGAACAATACTCCAATTTACGGATGTGACTCATGTCATCCCTTTGAAGAAAACCGCTCGCTGGGGAATATTGCAAATGACGAAACCCCAGCATCTACGGTCTGTAATCTAAAGGACTAAGTAACTAGTTCAGGTTACAGTATTTACAGAAATTTCATTCTTTGTGGATTTTGTGTTTGTGCTGTGTTGTGGATATAAAATTGAACTATTTTGGAATATTCGTATTTAGAAGAGTCATCTGGAAAGCTGTAAGTACTTTTTTAACTTAAACATAACTGCTCGCATGTTGTTTGGTAAGCGTAATTCTAATACTGAATAGTTTTTTTTTTCCATAAGAATAATCATAGGGTATATATTAGAGTATCAACATGGATACATTAGCGATTTTTTATGTCTAATGTGTATATGTGTTTGTGTGTGTTTAAGGACAGGTATTTTAAGTATATAATTAATTATTCAGAAAAGCTCGAAAGACTGCCGCCTTCACGACTTACTCTAAGAATTCCCACCCTTTAACAGGAAAGAAATACCCAAAATGTATTGGAAAATTAGTACTACCATCTATAGAAGAAAAAAAACAAAAACACTGTATGTTTGAGTGAAATACCATATAATTAAATTATTCAGAAAATCTCGAAACTGTGAATTTCCAAACACATAACGTCACGATTCTTATCTCTAAATATCACCAAACACACCATGTGATGTCCCCGACAGACTAGGGCCCCAGCAAAATTCCAAACTCAATAACAACAAACTTTCACGTCACGATTCCTTATCTTATCTTGATCTTGATCTTGTTAGAAGTGTCCACCAATGACAACACCATTACTTATACACTAATATATCTCCCTTTCCATGCAAAACAATAACGTCACTTATTTACAACTAACAAATGACGTCACTTATCTACATCTCATAACAACAAACATTCACGTCACGATTTCTTATCTTATCTTGATCTTGATCTGGTCACTAGTGCACCACCAATCACAACACGAATCCTTATCTCTACCATCACCCATAATCCCATACGCGAACCAAAACACAAGAGCTAAAGCCAGTGACACATATGCCCACAGGGAAATTCCAAACATTCGAGACCCATGAAGCCATGCACACAATGACGTCATCAACCAATCACGTCACGATTCCTTATCTTATCTTGATCTTGATCTGGTCACTAGTGACCACCCTACTACTACTAAGGGGCGAAGCAAGAATGCTTTTCCTATTCCCCATTATCTGTAGAGGACAGTGTAGGGATAGGGTGTTATTGAGCAATTAAAGCTCTGATCATGGCAGGAGGGTAACAGCAATAGCCGAGCCTCAGTTAGAACTTCATTAGCTAGAGCATTGCCATCCATTACCCTCCAAGGGTATTGGATTGAATTCGATTGAATGAATCAATCCATCATTCAAAAGAGCTTGTTCTTAAAGTTCTTAAAAGAACTGGGCGATGGACTGAGTCCTTGACTCTTTATCCCGTCATCTGAATGAAGTAAATCTGTATGGATAGAGTGTTATTGAGCTAAAAAGCTCTAGTCATGGCTGGGTAACGGCAATAGCCGAGCCTCAGTTAAAACTTCATTGGCTATAGCATTTTGCCATTTGTCACCCTGGAAGTCCTAAAAAGGACTTTTCGGGAATCAGGTGTTCATTCCCGCTATCTCCCGTTTTCTTGGATGAAAAGAGCTTGTAGATTACCTTTTCAGATAGAATCCTAACCTATTCATTTCACTGAGTGGTGTGTTTAAATTATAAATATATATATTTATACTTTAAACACACCAAAGTATATATATATATATATATATATATATATATATATATATATATATATTTCAATTATGAAATTATATATAAAATTTTATAATTAACTAATTTTATAAAATGATATTAAAATATAAAGAAAAGTCCCCAAATAGCGAGAATTAATAAAGTAGATATATTAATAGTGAATACTTTATACTTTATTGGCTTATTCTTTCACAAATTCCTGAAAGATCATTCAATAATTTTGCATTTTATAAATAATTTGATAGACCTACAAATAGGTGAAATATCAATTATTAACATGATTGCCAAGCTTTATATTAGGAAATAGCGTATAAAAAAATACTGTCTACTCTCAACTGCTACTTTTTATGCGATTTTTCTCTGTAAATGGCTTTAAACATATAGTACATTAAAACCTTAGGTATGCTAAACTTTTTCTTCCATTGTTTATATTTTTATATAATCCATAAATCCTAAAATAAAAACTAAATATTAAATCTTTTTTCCTGTGTTATGGCTCCAATAATGGTAACGGTGTTTTAACACCATACACTGAAATCCATCTTTCAACTAAAAAATTATAATCACAGATTAAAAATTAAAAATGATGAATTGGAATAAAATCGAACGTGAGATGCGGTCGATTGGTTCATTAATGCCCTTGGGGGTGATGGATAGCAACGCAAAGCTGTACCAATGAAGTTTAACTGAGGTTCGGCTGTTGCTCTTATCCCCTTGGGCGACGAGTTTTTGAGTTCGCTCTCTTGGGGTTTTTGCCTTAAGGGAGCACTTTGAGTCTCCGGGGAAGGTGTTCTCCGGCACGGCCCGCTGAGGGGCTTTGTCGGTGAATTATTTTCCTCGGAATTTGAGCGGTTCTGCTCGGTAATCGAGTTTCACTGAGTAGAACCAACGCTGAGATTTGGACGGTCTTTCGCCCACGAATGAGTGGCCTAGAGATCGTCCGATCCGATATTTTTGAGATTGAACCTTTACTTACATAGTCGATTGGTTCATTAATGCCCTTGGGGGTGATGGATAGCAACGCAAAGCTGTACCAATGAAGTTTAACTGAGGTTCGGCTGTTGCTCTTATCCCCTTGGGCGACGAGTTTTTGAGTTCGCTCTCTTAGGGTTTTTGCCTTAAGGGAGCACTTTGAGTCTCCGGGGAAGGTGTTCTCCGGCACGCCCCGCTGAGGGGCTTTGTCGGTGAATTATTTTCCTCGGAATTTGAGCGGTTCTGCTCGGTAATCGAGTTTCACTGAGTAGAACCAACGCTGAGATTTGGACGGTCTTTCGCCCACGAATGAGTGGCCTAGAGATCGTCCGATATTTTTGAGATCGAACCTTTACTTACATAGTCGATTGGTTCATTAATGCCCTTGGGGGTGATGGATAGCAACGCAAAGCTGTACCAATGAAGTTTAACTGAGGTTCGGCTGTTGCTCTTATCCCCTTGGGCGACGAGTTTTTGAGTTCGCTCTCTTAGGGTTTTTGCCTTAAGGGAGCACTTTGAGTCTCCGGGGAAGGTGTTCTCCGGCACGGCCCGCTGAGGGGCTTTGTCGGTGAATTATTTTCCTCGGAATTTGAGCGGTTCTGCTCGGTAATCGAGTTTCACTGAGTAGAACCAACGCTGAGATTTGGACGGTCTTTCGCCCACGAATGAGTGGCCTAGAGATCGTCCGATATTTTTGAGATCGAACCTTTACTTACATGGTCGATTGGTTCATTAATGCCCTTGGAGGTAACGGATGGCAACAATGCAATGCTGTACCAGTGAAGTTTAACTGAGGTTCGGCTGTTGCTGTTACCCCCTTGGGCGACGAGTTTTTGAGTTCGCTCTCTTAAGGTTTTTGCTTTAAGGGAGCACTTTGAGTCTCCGGGGAAGGTGTTCTCCGGCACGGCCCGCTGAGGGGCTTTGTCGGTGAATTATTTTCCTCGGAATTTGAGCGGTTCTGCTCAGTGGCCGGGGAGCCCGTCACTGAGTGGAACCAACGCTGAGATTAGGACGGTCTTTCGCCCACTATGGAGTGGCCTAGAGATCGTCCGTATTTTTGAGATTTCACCTTTACTTACATAGTCGGTGATTGATTTTATTTTATATGAGATGCCCATATAGGGTAACGGATGGCAATGCTGAACCAATGAAGTTTAACTGAGGTCGGCTGTTGCTGTTATCCTGGGTTAATGAATTCGCTCTCTTAGGTTTTGCCCTAAGAGAGCACTTTGAGTCTCCGGGGAAAGTGTTCTCCGGCACGGCCCGCTGAGGGGTACTTGCCGGTGAATTATTTTCCTCGGAATATGAGCGGTTCTGCTCAGTGGTCGGGGAGCCCGTCACTGAGTGGAACCAACGCTGACATTAGGACGGTCTTTCGCCCACTATGGAGTGGCCTAGAGATCGTCCGTATATTTTTGAGATGTCACCTTTACTTACATAGTCGGTGATTGATTTTATATGAGATGCCCATATAGGGTAACGGATGGCGATGCTGAACCAATGAAGTTTAACTGAGGTTCGGCTGTTGCTGTTATCATGGGTAAATGAGTTCGCTCTCTTAGGTTTTGCCCTAAGGGAGCACTTTGAGTCTCCGGGGAAATTGTTCTCGGGCACGGCCCACTGAGGGATACTTGCGGGTGAATTATTTTCCTCGGAATATGAGCGGTTCTGCTCAGTGGTCGGGGAGCCCGTCACTGAGTGGAACCAACGCTGAGATTAGGACGGTCTTTCGCCCACTATGGAGTGGCCTAGGGATCGTCCGTATTTTTGAGATTTCACCTTTACTTACATAGTCGGTGATTGATTCATTAATGCCCTGGGAGGTAATGGATGGCAACAATGCAATGCTGTACCAATGAAGTTTAACTGAGGTTCGGCTGTTGCTGTTACCCCCTTGGATAATGAGTTTCGAGAGTTTGCTCTCTTGAGGTTTTTGCCTTAAGGGAGCAATTTGAGTTTCCGGGGAAGGTGTTCCCCGGTGAGGGGCTTTGTCTGTGAATTATTTTCTTCGGAATTTGAGCGGTTCTGCTCGGTGGTCGGGGAGCCCGTCACTGAGTGGAACCAACGCTGAGATAGGGACGGTCTTTCGCCCACTATGAAGTGGCCTAGAGATCGTCCGATTTTTTGAGATATCACCTTTACTTAAACAGTGAGTGATTAATATCCTTAATACTTAAGATATGAAAAGCAGGTTTTAGATTTAATACCCTTGGAGGGTAATGGATGACAATGCTGTACCAATGAAGTTTAACCGAGGCTCAGCTGTTGCTGTTACCCCATGGGGCGCTGAGATTCGAGAGCTGGAGTTCACTCTCTTAAGGTTTTTGCCTTAAGGGAGCAATTTGAGTCTCCGGGGAAAGTGTTCTCCGGCACGGGCCCGCTGAGGGTTTTTGTCGGTGAATGCTTTTCTTCGGAATATGAGCGGTTCTGCTCGGTGGTGGTGTGTGGGTGGAAGGCCATCACTGAGTGGAGCCAACACTGAGATGGATGGTCTATCGCCCACCATTGAGTGGAACAGGGATCGTCTGAATTTTTAGAGACGGCTTTACCTTTAAATATGGTGATTAATACCCTTGGAGGGTAATGGATGGAAATGCTGTAGCCAATGAAGTTCTAACTGAGGCTCGGCTGTTGCTCTTACCCTCCTGCCATGATCAGAGCTTTAATAGCTCAATAATACCTTATCCCTACAATGTCCTCTACAGATAACGGGGAAGATGAAAAGCATTCTTGCTTCGCCCCTTTAACCCAGTCCTTATAAGGACTTGATTTTTGGAAAAGGTACAATAATAATTCAGAATTAATAAAAAAAATTTTATTAATTCTGAATTATTATTCTCTTTGGTTGCCATTTCTAGTTGTTTTAAAATATATGTTTGACATTTTCATAATTTCATTTGTGTAAAAATAATACCTTTAATAAATAAATAAATATAATTACTAACTATTCTAGCTCAAGTATATTTTAGTGAACATTTTGCAATTGAATATCTTAAAATTCATATTTCATTAATCAAATTTGCCTGAACTGACAGTAGTACAATCAATAAGCTCAGTATCAAGAAATCAATGAAACGTCATTTCTTTTGCATGAAAGATTATTATTGGCAGTGGAGGATTTCAGCTCTCAAAACCAAAAACAAAAAAATATTACCACAAGACTGTAAAATGAATGAATGTAAATTAGCTTCGAAATGTTCACCATTTGGTATATCCCCAAAGGTATTTAAAGTTGTCGAATGAACTATAGCGTCGGAAAGAAGTACACACACACAGTCGACATAAAACTAATTATATTGCACATCCTTAGGGAATTCTCCTTAATTAGGTTCATCTGAAAAAGTACAGAAATTATCGCTGAAGAGGCAGTCAGAATTTAAAGAAATTCTTGCAAGAGTTTTTTCTTTTTTCTTTTTTTTTAGTATAAGAAGACATTTTTTAGTTTATTTCAGGTTGTTCTAATGAGCAATCGTGTCTCATTACAGTTTGACAAACTTTAAACGCATAAATGTCCCAAAAAATATAAAAAAAACGAAAAATATATTCGATTTTGGTATGTTTGTGTGTCTTTAATTTTCATTGTAAGACCAACGAAACATGGCTATTGTTTCGTTGGTCTTAGATTGCTATGCTGATAGTGATCTTCATTGACTTTCAAGAACAGGTTAATTCACATGAGACTAAGGAACTTTTATTTTCTTGGTACCTTTCCAACTGTACGATAGATCATCGTCACGTACGTTTGATATGGAGTCGAAGTCTTTTTTTTTTTATCTACGGAAGAAAATTATTGTAAACCCTGCTCACGGAGAAATATAAGGATAAGCGAAAGAGAGCGCGAGGCACTAAGTTTAGTACTCTGACAGAAAGCATTTAATGACGAACGTTAACCTCTAGGACTTAATCTATTTTAAAGGGGTTGAAGTGTGTGTAGTTTTGTCTCTCCTACCATACAGCTACCACGGGAAGTAAACAAAAATTAATCGATATCTTCGGATTATTAAGAATTACAAATGCTAATATATAGAAACAAAAAAGGTTTTAATTTTGGAAATTAAGTAACATATGAGGAGAATATTAAAGATACATCATATATTTTTATAGGCAAATAAAATTAAACAAAAATTTCCATATTTTACCGAGTTCATGAGAATATAACGTTCGGATTTCCTTGGTTTGCACTACTTAACACGTTCATTGCCAATCACGCGACATCGCGCGATGCGAGCTCTCACTAAACGGCCGGTCACGCGTTATCGCGTGGACGTCGCTAACTAAATAAAAAAATTAAAAAAAAATTTGCCCACCACACGAAATTCTAAATTTCAGCTTGGCAATGAACGATATCGCGCGATCACGAAACGGCCGATCACGCATTATCGCATTGACGTCGCTAACTAAATAAAAAAATTAAAAAAAAATTGGCCACCACACGAAATTCCAATTTTCAGCTTGGCAATGAAAGTGTTAAAAGATACGAACTCTGCTCAGAACCCCGTATATACGCTTTTTAGTGCATCGAATAGGTTTCACTGGCCTGTTTTCGAACTGTTGGTTCTCATCAGAGAGCAGGCAGAAATCTAAAAGGAGAAAAATTATTATAATCAATATCATGGAAGTCTAATATCAGAGAGTTTTATATCGGATTCTATTCATCCTGATTTACGGAGCGTTCAATGATGATGAATAAAACTCTCTGACATGGGATTTACACTGTATTCAATTGAGAGTGTTTGCCCTCTTACGTTTCTGATGAGAACCAATAGTTCGAAACAGTTTTCAGGTCTGGTCAGTAAAAACTAATCAATGCATTAATAAAAAGGGAATAACAGGCTCGCAGGAAAGAGTTCGTGTCTTTTAAGTAGTACAAGCATTCGTTAAAAATACAAATATCATTAAGTTTCATTTCATTTGGCTACAAAACGATGACCGATCTTTCATATGCTCATTATGTATAACAAATACGTGTTAGGGATTTCTAAGTACTAATTTAAACGCAGATGATATTTTAAGATGATTCCCGAAAATAACAAAAGAAGATAATTTGATTCCTATTGGACCAAAATTTCAAACCAAGTACCAGTCACAGGTTAGCGATAACATTCCTTATACTGCTAAGGCTCTACTTCAAATTAAAAGTAAAATAGCTTTCTCAGGCAGTTATATTTGCCTAATACTACTCTAACACACTTTAAGACCCTTTTCTAAGAGAAGAGAAAACAATGAGATCGCACGTAATATCTCTCAAGGAACCAACAGATCTGAAAAGACTTTCGCAGGACATTTTGCTAATTTGCATACTTTGTAACCCCCACCTGCTAATTAACTGAGCATTTCGTGCAGGATGTTGCCAAGACAACAGGTCCCCGAATGATTAGCAGATAGCGAGCTTTAATTACCAACCAGCAACGAGAGAGAGGCGACTCTTTGAGGCTACTGATTACCGTTGTTAGAAAATTAAACGTTTTCTTTACTCTGCTGCTGATGGCGTTTAATATAGTTTTTAGAGAATAACGTCCGAAAGATCTTTTAATTAAAATCTCTCCCAAAATTCCTTGCGCCACTTTCATATCAGAGATATAAATGCATTTTCGGAATTATCACTTTAATGAAATAATAGCAGTAAGAAGAGAATATTAAGAAGAAACATTAATGTCAAGACGTTAAGAGAGAGAGAGAGAGAGGTTTGAATTGTAAATTCGAAGATCAGCTTGTAGCAGAACCCATCTGTATTCCAATTTAGAACAAGCAAACAGGCTTTGGCAACAGAAATTCAGCACACATCGGTAAAACTCACCGCATCGATTCCCTGTTACCGAATATCTATCCACAGTCATGACTACTAATCACAGTCTTCCAATACAAAGAAATACTACGTACAAAACAAGCACTACAGTAAAAAAATGCAATTATTATTATCATTATTTTATTATTTCATTTTAAAACCAGAGAGCGAAGGACATTGCCGTTTTTCAAGGCAATGTCCTTCTAAGTGTTTTCTTTTTTCTACAGCTTTGTTATTGGTCGAATAGTGCTTCCTGTACAATAAACAATTATTTGGAGGAATGTTATTTTTCCTTAAAAATATGAAGAGCAATAGCTACTCCCTGTGAAATTAGCCTTCATCACGGAAAACACTTTCTGACACAATTTAACGTAGGTGAACTTAATTTTATTAATGATAAGCCTTATAAATTCATGGAACTTTGATAACAAACTCATACAAGCTCGTACAGAGCATGCTTTTACAACTACTCATGCTCGCGGTGGAAGTCGAACCCAGGATCTGGTGCTTTAAGATGGGGTATGCTATCGACTCGGCTAACCAAGTTTTTATAATTTTCCTGAACTTATATTACTTCAACAAAATATCACTAATCATCCGGATAACCTTTTTTTTTTCCAGACACATAACAGCAGGGAAATTACATCTACGAAGTGGTATCTTCGTTTTCTTCAAAGGAACGAAGTCTATGAAATTATGATGTATGTTTATACAGTCATAGTGATTTCTTAAGGAGTTAAGAAGGACATATGAATGTCTTCCAGATCCGGATTCCACACACACACACACACACACATATATATATATATATATGTGTGTGTGTGTGTGTGTGTGTACGTATATATATATATATATATATATTGCTGTTCAAGTGATTCTTAATAGAGCCATGTGATACTTTTTCTTTTTTGTAAATTTAGCTGTCTGTTGTAGCTCGCATGTTACTGATAATTTCTTAAAGGTATCCCGTCCTACATTCCTTCAAAAGTAACAAAAGTAACTCAATTTCCTTCGAAAATGGATTATTTGTACACATACCAGCCACCGAATTAAAAACCTTTATGCAAATATGCGTAAACATCACTTACTCAGCGTATATGCAAAATACTTGGTCACGTGCGTGCTTCACCACTTGTTCTATGCATATATTCAAGTATGCTGCTGGTCAGTAATCGTGAATAGTGTTGATCACAATGGGAAAAACAAAAGATCCTTCGGAGTTCGATAAAGGTCTTACTGTGGGGGCCCCATCTAGCTGGAGCCACGATTTTGAAAACAGCACAGCTGACAGGTTTCTAAAAAAAGGTGAGATATCCGTTTAATCAGTGAAAAAACATCCGTATTGCTTGTATGTGGTCCTAAGACAGTCGATCAGGAACGAGATCGTCTTCTGATGACAAAGAAAATTTCCTATGTGCAGCAATTGACCGAAGCCTTTAATGAAGGCTGTTCCCGGTCCACATCTCACCGAACTATGCACATGGATATGAAGAGGATCTCTATTGGCAGTCACTAAAGGAGGCCTAACACGATATTAAATGAAAGTTTCCAATTTAGGG
Source organism: Typopeltis vanoorti (assembly GCF_054136105.1). NCBI lineage: Eukaryota > Metazoa > Arthropoda > Arachnida > Uropygi > Thelyphonidae > Typopeltis > Typopeltis vanoorti. Next base: position 107,410,526 of record NC_143555.1, on the reverse strand, counting down.
ACCGGTATGTGTACGTGCATTCGAATCCGTCTATGGCGAGAAGAACTTTTATATGACCTTCAGCTGAAGGTCAGTGAACATTACATTAGTAAAAAAAAAGTAGATGTTATCACTGTGTGTGTATATATATATATATATATATATATACACACACACACATATATATATATATATATGTATATATATATATACATATATATACATATATATACACACACACACACACACATATATATATATATATATATATATATATTGAATAGTTGTTCAATATTCAATATATATATTGAATAGTGATTGAATAGTTAATAATTGGAATTATTCGATTAACGCGTTAGATTACGAAACAAATGCACTGCGATCTAACGCAGTGTCGGAGTTATCACAATCGACCAATCGCAGCCAGACTCGCCGACATTCGTTTGCGCTTGTGATTGCACGTAACAAGATCATTCCAACACTGCTTGGTTGGGCAGTGTATCGTATGCGTGTGTTATTTCGATGAGATACGAAACTTTTATTATTGGTGTTTGTTCGTGGTGAGGGTGAAATATTTTTAATGAAGCAATTTTTGAACATGTAAATTTATTTATTAATAAATTGGTTACTGATTAAGAAAAAAGAATTTATTATTTACATTTTTTTTAAATATTTTGTATATGCAGCCCCCCCCCCCCCTTTTAAAATTTTCACTGGACGCCACTGATCACTACCCTATATTAAGGTTCGGACTTTACAAAAAGTTCAATTCCACGTATTCCGACGTAAACTATGTTGAATTTTATAGTGTCTAGTTCAGGTTATCACGTGACATTTTTAGCACTCAATATTTGTCTATACAAGTGTTCAGATAATAGCTGTATGGTATCATTTCATTTAATTTTATTAAATTATAGAATTTTTTTATTTTTATTTCTGAACTTATTAACATGATATAAATAAATAAAAATTTAAAAACGATAAATGAAATTAATGATAAGAATATAATTATAATTCGTCATCATCATCATCATCCTTCAAAAGTGAATGAGGTTACCATTAACAATAATTCTGTAGGACTGCAGTCAACTTATTCTTAATATGTTTTCTGTCCATAAGTTAAGGGGATAAAAATCCCTTATTGTTTTTCAGCCAGTAAGCGAAACTAAGATCGAACACTACGATCTGTAACGTTTCATGCCGACGAACTGTCAGCGTATCCGAGCGTAAGTGACACTTGGTAGTGCCACACCACGGCAACTCGTTGCAAAGGTGAAGCAAGCTTCCTCACTGTTCTTGATATTTTCTCATAATGTAAAACACAGCTCTTAAGAGATGTAGTACTGCTTTACATTATGAGGAGAGGTCACTACCCAGACCGGTTTCAACCTTTTTTTGAGGTCTCATCAGTGAGTAGCTAGACCTAGTTAATATCAGAGTTTAAGTGAAGAAAATTTACATACTTTTGCTATACGATTATGAGAAAATATCAAGAACAGTGAGGAAGCTTGCTTCACCTTTGCAAAGAGTTGCCGTGGTGTGGCACTACCAAGTGTCACTTACGCTCGGATACGCTGACAGTTCGTCGGCATGAAACGTTACAGATCGTAGTGTTCGATCTTAGTTTCGCTTACTGGCTGAAAAACAATAAGGGATTTTTATCCCCTTAACTTATATCAACCTCGCCAGAAAAAAATAGCCTTTTGGCTTTTCATCTTAGTTATACTATGTTTTCTGTTCGTTTTCTTCTTGGTTTTTCTCGGGACATCTTTCATTCTACTCTTCCGTTTTGGAGTAGTTGAGGAAGCCTTTGAGTAATCATGTTGTATGCAGATGTCCATGCCAAGACAACTGATCTGGTGACTTAGTTTATAATTTCAATCCATGCGCTGATCTGAATTTTCCTTTCGTCATTTCCCACCGTAGGTAACTGTGTCGGCATTGCCCACAAAGTATTCCTAGTGAGATTTTTACACGGTAGTTCACCATTGATTTCCCAACCCCCCCCATTTTATCCGTGCTTGGGACCCGCATATGGTTGGGACGAAAAACCTGTTATGGGGAACGAAAAACCCAAGTTTCCAGGTAAAAAAAAACTCCTCCACCGTATGAGACCGGCTAACTCACTTTTAGTGGAAAGAGACCAGTTAAACTTCCTCATGTGACTGACGGGAATCGAACCGAGGTTTTTCCGACCAAAGACGTTCGTCTAGACTGACTGAGCTACGGAGGATCTCAATCCCTGCTGCTTTATTTATTTTCCTCGAACACTTGTTTTCAATGTGCGAGTATGTTCTTCCTTCCATTTTCATAACTCCGAGTCTCTATAATTCGGCTTTCTACAATTATTATATCTGGCAGCTTAATAAAGTTCTTGGTCTCTATTTTGTGTCATCCCGAATAAGTGAATTGTGCCTGAAGGAAACACTTTTCATGAAGGAATAAAATTAAAAACTTGAGTGTATTGTAGTATCTCAAAGACATCACTAGATGATTTCACGCGGGGAAGAATTATGGAAATATTTAAGAAGGCCGCAGAATTACTGATATCGTCAGAGAGTGTGGACTCTTCGCACACGTATCGCTGTATCCAGGCTCTGAGTACAAACCAATGGAATGTGTTCCAAACGTTTGCTAAGAGGTCGTGATCTGGCGTGAAAGTGACACTGCTTACCGTTGTAAGAATGTTCTTGCAACGGTAAGCAGCAACGCCCCAATACGGCGGTGTTGGGGTAATGGTGTGGGGAGGCATTATGCTTATAAAGGAACCATGACTGGTAAACGATATTGCAACGAATTTCATCAATATCATGTTCGATTGTTCCGTGGTACTGTAGGCCAAGTGTTCATTTTTATGGATGACAATGCCACACCACATTTATACACGAGCATTGGATATACTTCTGGAGACCGAGGATATTAATTGAATCGAGCGGTCAGCACGCGCTGTAAATCTGAACACGTTTGGGACGCAATAGAAAGACGCACTGCTGATCGAAATGAATTCCTCTCCAGAAATCAAGGCCTTATCCTTGCTTTGAAGGAGGATTGGGCCAGTTTGCCTCAAGAACTCCTGAATGGCTTGGTGCTAAGCATGGCATGAAGTTGTGAGAGCTGCAGGGGTGGTCATATTCCATACTGAAATCTCTCTGCATAGTTTTCTGTAAGCATTGTACATTAATTCCCTAACTACGATCTTAGGAAAGTTGGAACTCTTACCAAAAACGTATTGTAATTTAATTTGTACGAAATTTATAATACATTCTTGTGGAATACAATTTATTAGTATGCTGGCAATAAATTTATGCCCACATTTAACTGTGTCATGAAAGTATTTTCATATACACGGAAAAATGTAGTTCGTCCTTAACTTTTGGAGAACAGTGTATTTGGTTTTACTTTTTACATTTAAACGTGATTTCTAAACTAAACGTTTACTCGTCTTTTTTTTTTTTTTTCAGTAATTCAAGTGTATTTTGAGTATCAAACCACGGATGGCTATTTCAGAAGTAAGACAAATATATATATGATATGTATACTATTTCATATATATATATATATATATGAAATAGTAAATGATAAGCTATATGTAATTTTCAAACTTTCATTTCATTAACCGAAGATTTTAATCCAGTCCTCACACGATGTTACCGATATCCAAAAAAAAAAAAAAAAAAAAAAATGAAAAAAAAGGAAAGCCGTGGCGTTTCCTTAAATAATAAAATTCAAATTTTAGATCGTATTCAAACTGGGGAAGGTGGGACGGCTCTGGGCAAGCATTTTGGAGTCCGTGAATCAACTGTCAGATCTATAAAGAAAAATGAAGAGGCTATTAGAAAAGCGGCATGTTCTGGTACAAAATCGAGTGCGAAATTATCATCATACACAAGAGATGTTGTTCTAGAAAATGCCGGAAAAGTTTTAGTGACTGAAGTTTAGTGTTAGAAGATAATGTACAAAAAAGAATGCCAGTTAACGGAAATTCCATCAAGCAATCAGCATTGAGATTTTATGAACAGATTAAAAAACTGAAGCCAGATACTTCATCTCAATCGAGGAAGAAATATGAATTTCATGCAAGCAATGGTTGGCTGGCTAAGTTTATTAAAAACATGCTCTTCATAATATAAAAATTAAAGGTGAAACGGCTTCTGCTGATGAAACAGCTGCTAAAGCATTTCCACAAAAACTTGCTAAAATAATTGAAGATGGAGGTTATACACGTGAACAACTTTGGAATATGTGTGAAACCGGTTTTTTCTGGAAAAGAATGCCAAACAGAACTTACGTATCAAAAATGCAATAAACGGTTGGTGGGTTCAAAACAGCAAAGGATCGCATAACACTCCTATTTTGTTCGAACGCTTTAGGAGATCGGATGTTAAAACCACTGCTCATAACTCGATCATTAAGACCACGGTCAATGAAAGGCGTAGATTTTCAAAAATTGCCAGTTCATTGGATGGCCAACAAAAAAGCTTGGGTGACCATTTATATTTTCACTGAATGGTTCCACAAACATTTTGTGCCAGAAGTTAAACGCTATTTGAATGACAAGGATCTCGAATTTAAATTGCTTTTGATTCTTGATAATGCACCCGGTCATCCTGCCATAGAACACCCAAATGTGCAATTTTTTTTTCTGCCGCCCAATACCACATCATTACTACAACCTCTAGATCAGGGTATAATTGCGACTTTTAAAACATTATGTCAGACGAACATTCCAACAAGCTAAATGATGATGAAACACTGTCAGTTATGGATGTGTGGAAAAAAAAATTCAATTATAGATTGTTGATCAGGTTCGATTATCGTTATCTGAATTGAGACCAGAAACTATGAATGCATGCTGGAAAGCTATTTGGCCCACATGTGGTAAAGAGAATGCTCCTGTTCCCCTCAATCATACTGCAGAATTCCCCAATATAATAAGTTTGGCATGTCAAATTTGTGGAGAAGGATTCGATGATCTTACTTCGGCAGATATCGAAGAATTGTTAATTGATAAACCTCTTAGCGAAGACGAAATAGTGAAGATTGTTTCTAAGAATCCTGAAAGAGAAGAAGTTAATAATAATGATCAAGATAATCCTACTTTTACTGCTGATATAATTAAATAAAGTCTTAAACTGGTCAGTAATTTAGGCAATTATTTTTCCCGACATGATCCAAATGAAGAACGTGCTGGGAAGTTTTCACGTGAGCTTAAGTTGTTAATGTCTTCATAGAGAGAATTATATCGCGACTTATATAAAGCATCAACACAGCGATTAATAACTGAGTTCATGCCTAAAACTACTGAAACAACCAGTGGTACTTTTGTTCAAGACATGACAAGAAGAATTCCACAAGTTGAGGCAGAAGTCGATGACGATAATACAATTACCATTAAAAACGAAAGCTTTCGCGTTTATTATCAGAAACTGATATCGAATAACATAATTTTTTATAGAATCCTTAGCAAACAACCTGAAATGAATATGTTTTTTTTTTAAAGTTATTAAAATTCATTATATGTATGTGTGTTCTCCATGAAATGTAAATAAAAATCTCATGATCCTAACGAGTTTAATGTTTGTTTTTGTCATTATTTTGCTTATATTTCAGGTTTGGAACCAATGTTCACTTTTTATATGGAGTCAGTAGTTCTTTTTACGCGAATTCTATTTACGCATAATTTTTAGGAACGTATCTATCGCGTAAAAAGAGGTTTAGGTGTATATATATATATATATATATATATATATATATATATATATATATATATATATATATATATATATATATAACAATATATATATAATTTATGATATCATAATATTTATTGTATAAACTATATAATATATAACAATAAATAATTTATAATATCATAATATATAATATTATAATATAATATATAATATATAACAATATATGGTATCCTAATATATAATATAATATATAATATATATAACAATATATAATTTATAATTTATGGTATCATAATATTTATTGTATTAACTATATAATTTACAATTTATGGTGTCATAATATTTATTGTATTAACTATTGTATTAACTATATAATTTAGTGGATCATAATAACATCAGTAAAATAAGCTTCGTATGGTACCTGATTGCCTATTCAACAAAGAATGAAATACAAACTAATATTCTATGGAAAATTTATGAAGAACGACATATATTATTATTTCAGTGTATAAATGCAATTAGAAATTATTTAGGAATTTTTCAAGGATAATTTCAAATATTTTTAAAATTTTTTATAAATATTTTATTTAATTAGTTTTTGTATAAAAATATTTAATATAAAAATATCTTGATATTTTTATATTGAAGACTGTTATATATGATTTTTTTCTAATTACCAATGTTCGAGAGAAGCTATTGCAAATAAAAACTCCCCCCCCCCCAGGTTTTGGAATCATTGTTTTTTTTTATTTATTTCAAATATGTAGCTATTGAAAGTAAACATGTTTTGCAGATGGTTCTTCCTAAAGCTAATGCTGTAATTAATCCTAAATTAAGATCTATTCGACCACACTGTGAGTGAGCAACCGAATTGACAAATTGACCAGCACGTTGGCTCATTTGGAATTAAGCAGGCCTAATCACTATTTACGGTGACCGGAGGTCAATGCATACCACACCGAATCTCTGATCCCTGTTCACTACCATTAGTTTCGCGATGCTCATGAACATATGTTATGATCATCGAAATTGTGGTTTGACTTAGCGAACTTGACGCCCATTCATTAGTCTGGAAATTTAGTCACACTACGCATGCGTCAATCAGACATATCAATGTAGTGTTATAGGTGATGTATAAATAACTTTAAAAAATCAATTGACTATTCTTTATATTTAATTATTTTTTATTTTTATTATGTCTTAAATCTTATTATAAACATTTACTGTTTCTCATTAACAATAAAATGATTTTAACTATTTTTAACTTACCTAATATTTAATTATTGACTATTCCCTGTATCAGATAAACTACGTAATGGTTTCGAAAAATAGAGGGTAAAAAAAAAGATGGCGCTCTTAACGTTGTTGGAACAGACGATTTAACATCGTTTCAGAATGGTGTGTATTTCGGTCATAAAACAGGCAACAATTAATTCTTCGTTAATTTTCCAGGACTGCAGACTTCGGGTCAAGGTGTCAAACTATCGTTAGGAATGAAACTTAAGATAAATGACTTGTGTGTTTCCGCAGCAACTTGGGAAACATCGCTAATCCATCTTCATTGTGTTCACTGCTAAGCCTGTAATAACGTACTTTGTTAAGCGTTCACTGCTCTGAACTGTACATGACTTTATAATCACAAATAACTTCAGGGTGCTGAGAGAAAGGCTTTTCATCTGCAACTTGCTCAAATAGCATGCGTTAACTCAAGAGCGATTCATCTTGGGAAGTAGAAGCCTATAAAATTCATCAGTATTTCAAAATTCAACGTATTTCGCTACAATTTAAGTGTACATATTATCATTATTTTGAATGCCACAAATTATAATATAACCATTTAATCTTAGCCATTCTGAACACCATCTAATGAAATATAGCACTGCTGCGTGTCCTCAAATGTTATGAGCGTCCTCCACTTTTCTGTTATTTCTTCTTTCTTTTTTTCTTTCTTTCTTTCCCTGAAGTTTTTTTTTTTTTGCATATTTTACACTAATCCCACCTACAAAAGGTTGGAAATTACATCGCGTTTTTGTGCTCTGGACAGGATTAAGATTATGCACTCAATGGACAAAACAGTAGAGATACCTATCTAATAGCTTGTGGGGCCCTGTCTAGCGCGAATAACATCTTCTACCATCCGAGGCATTGACCGCCAGATGCAGGAAGGTTGCTGGAAATAATTCCAGCCATGCCTGTTGCAGATTGTACACAACTGCGCCTTAGAAGTCGGTGCCAGATACATCGATCTGATGTCTTGCTCTGCAGCATCCCAGACAGACACGATCGGATTTAAATTCGGGACATTGAGGGGTACTGGATGGTCCCAAACTCAGATAAGTGTCACCTCGAGCCACGCCTGTGTGGTTGCGGCCCGGTGGGGCGGAGCATTGTCCTGCTGAAACAGATCATCCTCTGCATGCTACGCGAAGGCCATGAAAGTGTGTAGGTGATCAGTCGGCACATTCTGGTAGCTCGCAGCGTTTAAGGACTTCTCCAGACACACTAACGGACCTATTATATCACATGAGAAGGTTCCCGAAACCGTCCCAGAGCCACTTCCTCCTTGAACAGAGCCGACCTGGCAGTATAGGCCATGGTCTCATGCTGTCGATCCCCTCACAAGAACGTTCCCGTCAGCTCGGTACACCTGATAAGGATTCATCAGATCACACGACTCTGGTCTACTCTGCATAGGTCCAGTTTCGATGGTCCCGATACCAGGCGAGGCGCAATGCCCGATGACGAGCTGTCACCAGTGGTACACGATTAAGGTGTCGGCTACCTTAGCCCATGGTATGCAGGATACGATGAAGCATTCGCTCGCTGATCTGCTTGCACTTCCGACATCGAAACAGGACGTGATTTGCGACGATATTGCCCTGCAGGGGATCTATACGTGCCTGGACAATCTACACCGACCCGGTCATCAACGGCGTGTCGTTAGGTTTGATCGTATACTCGCGGTAGACCCTTGATACGGTTACCCTCGAGAACTTGTTCGATAGAATGACCCATCTGTCTTGCGCCGATAATACGACCACAATGAAAGTCGCTATGGTCGACACATTCACCCATATTCGTCGATTGCGGTACACTGTTGGGAAGCCGCGATGTGAGCCTCGGCGTTTGGGTTGGGTACGTTTCGTTCTGCTCTGGGGGGTGTCCACTTCCAATTACCCCTATTCTGTAATGTTTTGTGCATTGAGTCTATATGCCGCAAACCGTAATCTAGCGACCAATCATTGAATTTCTTTGCAAGTAATTTCATGCCTTCAATAAGTAGGATCTCAGATCTGCGATTAAAATCAGCTACCATCTTAAGACATTCACAAACAGACATACCACTTTAAGTAATCTCATCCGTGGTTAGATTGGACAAAGCCTAATCGTATGAAGAGGGGATGCAGTTTACTAGTCCAATCAGGCCATCAACATTTAATTTATGAATTTAAATCTTTACTTGAATGCTCAATTAAGTTTCTTAATCTTTCGGAAAAATTTCATTTTCCAACTGTGATTTTTCTTTATCGTTTCTTTCTTTCTTTTTGTTTTTTTAAATTACATTTTTTTAGAGATCAAGCCTTAGCTACACACACACACACACACACACACACACACACACACACACACATATATATATATAAGCGTAGGCAAAATTATAATTTCGATAAATTCGTTTTTAAATTTAAGAAAACATATTTTTATATTTTCAGGTGCAATTCGTGTTTTTGTTATCTCGATTTTTTTTAAATAAATTAAAACTTCTAAATCCTTTATAGAATTAGCGCCATCATGAGAAAAATCACAAAACAGCTCACAAATGCGAGGAGAAAGAGATCAGCCTTTAAATTATCTTAATATTTTTTCTTTTCTCTTTGTGCATCAAAATATTGTATTAATATTCTGGTACTAAATATAATAGCTTCTTTCTGCTTCATAAGCGAATATTTTAGAAATTATAATTTGCATCAGTTTTCTTTGTGTTTACTGAGGAGAATGCTGGTAAACAGAACTTCGATAAACTGAAGTTAAAATAATCTCATTTTCCATTTATTATTCTTCAAAGAGAAGATTTTGATTCTGATGTGTGATCTAATTTTATAATTTATATATATATATATGTGTGTGTTCATCATTTTTTGACCGACTGACTGAAATCGAGAAAGTAGATATCAAGTTAATTTAATGGAGCACACAACATGTTTCGTCAAAACGACTTATATATATATATATATATATATATATATATATATATATATATATATATATATATATATATATATATAGAGAGAGAGAGAGAGAGAGAGAGAGAGAGAGAGAGAGAGAGAGAGAGAGAGAGAGACAGGTAGGTCAGAAAGTAACGGAAATCAGGTAAGTGACGTTGTTTGTAAAAAGAAAGAAGATATTTCGATTGCGACTCTATAATAAAATATGCTATTAATGCGTGGGTTAATACTTCAAGTTTTCCCTGAGTAAGAATTAAAAGCAGAGCACATGCAATTGAAAAACAGAAAAGAAAAGTAATCGAGATCGTAATTGTAGTAGGATGATGTCCGTTATGAAAATTATAACCAGCAGGCCAGAGGAGTCAACTGTTGTACACAAAGTTAAATCTGAGTATGAAAAGAAACTGGCTCGGCAACCGAAAGAAAATCCACAAGAATGCTATCGATATGCTGCAAGTAAAAGAAAGAAAGAATAAATATGAAAGAATAACTCTTCTGAATGCAGATAGTCTGAGGGTGACAGATGTAGAAGAGGTTGTTCATCTAATGAGTGCCCATTTTGCTGAAAGTTATCTATACAGCATTGAGCTCACTGCTTACCTGTCTGAACAAACTCAGGTGTATGAAGAGGAGGAGGAATTAAGAGCTGTTGCACAAACTATTTAAACATTACAATAGGGACTGATGGGATATAAGGACGGATGCTAAAAAAGTATTTCGCTGAACTAGCTATTCCATTGACTATTCCAGGCTATATAATTTGAGTATCAGAACAGGGAAGATTCCGCTTTCGATTGAAAAGAATCTATGGTTTATCCAACTAGCGACCAATCAATAGCTTAGGATTGGTGATGAAGATTTTGGAAAAATTGGTTAGGGCTCTCATTGAGAAATGGTTTCACAATGAATCTGACTTTGCAATGAATAGCATGGGCTTACTAAGGAAAAGTCATGTTTTAGCAACTTGCTCATATTCTGAAACAATGTTACCGTTGAGCGAGACAAGGGAAGTTGATACACCATAATACTTTTGGATTTTGCCAAAGCTTTTCAGGCCAGAAAAGTTTTGAAATATGCATTAATAAATGGACGCTATTAATGAATTCTCAAGAAGCAAGTGATTTAGTAGTTGAGCAGGTACTGTGTACCCAGGCATATACAGTACGTTAATATTTTATTTCGTATTAGGTGCCCTTCCACGATGAGTCTTGGGATTGCTTGGAGGTGTCACAAAATAATAATAATAATAATAATAATAATAATAAGAAGAAGAAGAAGAAGAAGAAGAAGAAGAAGAAGAAGAAGAAGAAGAAGAAGAAGAAGAAACCTAAAAATTGCAAAATATTTAAAATTATCGGGTGTAATGAACTCTATATTTAAACTTAAAATAGTTCAAATACACACCAGACTAAAAGTATACAATATGTTAGCTCTACAAGTCCAATTGTATGGAAACGAAATATGGAAAATAAAACAAAAAGACAAACAAAGATTAATAACAGCTGAAATGAAGTTTATGAGAAAACCTGTAAAGTATACTCTATTTGATCACAAAAGAAATGAAGAAAGAATTAAACCAGGAATCAGTAATAGAAAAAATTAAAAAATATAAACATAAATGGATGGAACACGTTCAAAGAATGAAAACAAAGATTACCAAAACAAGCCTTCAAGTACAAACCATTAGGAAAAAGAAAGCCAGGACGTTCTCTTAAACGATTCAACGATGACTTCTAAGGGCGAAACAGAACGCTCTAAACCTAAATCCTTAACAAGCATGATGATGATGATAATATTCATTCGTTAGATACTTTATTAAATTCATATTTAATTATTTAGCTTTTAATCTATGAACAGTTCCTTTATTTATTTTGGCACAACATTTTTATTCCGTTTCTGTTTAATGTGATGCAATACTTTCTTTTTAACTTTTTTAGGACCTTTTAGGACTAAAAATTACAACCTCTTGTTGTAATTTTTACAGCAATTATGAGCGCCTTGAAACCACAACTGCTTCTTCAACCATTTCTGTTCATTTCTGGTCGAAATTCCAACATAACAATGTTTCTATGAACAAAATTTTTCTTCAGAAGAAAATATAACAATCTTAAATAGTCCTTAAAAGGACTGGCTTAAAAGGGCGAACCAAGAATGCTTTTCATCTTCCCCGTTATCTGTAGAGGTCAGTGTAGGGATAAGGTGTTATTGAGCTATAATGCTCTGATCATGGCAGGAGGGTAACAGCAATAGCCGAGCGTCAGTTAGAACTTCATTGGCTACAGCATTGCCATATGCAAAGGTAAAGCCGTCTCTAAAAATTCGGACGATCCCTAGGCCACTCAATCGTGGGCGAAAGACCGTCCATCTCAGCGTTGGCTCCACTCAGTGATGGCCATCCACCCACACGCCACCACCGAGCAGAACCGCTCATATTCCGAGGAAAAGCATTCACCGACAAAGCCCCTCAGCGGGCCGAGCCGGAGAACACTTTCCCCGGAGACTTAAATTTCCCCCTTAAGGCAAAAACCTTAAGAGAGCGAACTCAAAACTCTCGAATCTCAACACCCCAGGGGTGGGGGGGTAACAGCAACAGCCGAACCTCAGGTAAACTTCATTGGTACAGTATTGCCATCCGTTACCCTCCCTGGGTACCCATTTTAGTCGCCTCGTATAACAAGTCCTTATAAGGACTGGTTTAAAGGGGCGAAGCAACAATGCTTTTCATCTTCCCCGTTATCTCTATTTGCTTTTCATCTTCCCCGTTAGGGATAAGGTGTTATTGAGCTATTAAAGCTCTGATCATGGCAGGAGGGTAACAGCAATAGCCTAACCTCAGTGAGAACTTCATTGGTTACAGCATTGCCATCCATTACCCTCCTGGGGTATTAATCACCGCATCTCACGGTGGTGTAGCCACCATTTCGTATATAACAACATTCCTCTTATATATAATAATATAAGTGATATATATTAAAATTTTGGTTTCTAAGAACTTACCCTTATACGTTCTTAATTTGTTTGATAATTATTCTTATAATTTATTTAAAATTTATTAAAAGATGGGATATTCTTCAATTTCAACTAAAATTTGCATTGAAATATAAAAAAAGAAGTATATTAATCTATCATTTCTGATTCAAATGAATGTACAATCGAAGTTAAGTAATTTCTCTACTGGTAGGAAACTGTTGGTATAGTTTCACAGTTTATTAGTTTTTAAATTTCATTTTTGTTCGAGTCTTAGTTTTCCTTCAATATTGCAAATTCAATTGCTTGATATGATACTGCGCTCACAATGAAGTCATTTTCTCAATGAGGAAAATTTTTTGATTAAAAAAGATAATCACGATTAATAATTAAAAGCAGTTTTCCTCGTGGGACATTTTAATTGAACTGCTTGAAACAGAATAACAATGTATTCCTTCAATTTTCACCGAAATGATTTAGCAGGATTGTTTAGTGCGCCATCTGGTGTTTAATTTTGCCAAGTCAGTAAACTCCTTAAAAATGCATTATCTAACATTTCGAGACTTTATATAAACGATCGAATCGAAATCATCCACTTGCGCAAATTGCATTTTTTTTCCCTCTTACTGAAAAATCGTCTCAAATCTCAGATTTTTCATGCGAAATGAAACATTATCTTATAATTCATTGATTCTTGTTTTCTTTCCAGTTACATGATGAGATCTGTATGCAAATCTGAAATAACGGAAATCTGTTTGTGGTAATTTGCTTCAAATAACAATTGCATTCATAACTTTAAATGACGTTTATTAGAGGCGAAAGCGAAGGAAATAATAAATACAAAACTATTAGTATTAAATGACCACTTGAATCAAGTATGAATATGAGCCCAAATAAATCAGATCATTACTTTAAGTTGCCTGGGGACGATTTTCGGTGCATTAATGATAACAGAGACTTCGTTTTACGGTCTTAAGTAGAGGCTTCATGTCTCGGTATCGCTTATTATCAACGCAATTTCATTTTTAACCGCATGCAGTAGTTTGGACAATACCGAAGGACATAATTTCGCATTCTTTGACAGTTTAAGATACAAAAATTTGTTTGATTTAGATTTAAAAAATAGAATTAAAAAAAAAAAAAACAGATAAACGCACACCCGAGACAATCACATAAAAAATACCAATCATTTGTTAAAAAAATACAAACAGTGTCTTCTCTACAATATATCTATTTTACATATTGAAAACAAAGGTTTTGGCCCGCATATAATGGTGAGGCGATTAAAGTTAAACTAAGAGTAATCCAAAAGTAAGTAATCTATAAACTAGATTTAGTACCTGCAGAGGGGGTGATAAAGTTATACATTTCCCCGGGCTATTTCCGTTAACGAAGGGCAACTCAATCCTTCAAGTTTCCGTTACAGATGCAAGCCTATAATTTGAGGTGCAATTTCCAAGGTTGATGGTTTCTGTCACTTCATGCAGAGTTTCCGCCGACTACTAATAACACTTGGTTCGCATAGAAAGAAAGAGAGAGAGAGAGAGAGAGGAGAATGATTTTCGTCCATTTTGAAAATAATTCAAAAGTCTTCCGAAAGAGAGAAGTGGGCAGGTATTTTTACGAGCGTAACTCAGTTTTAATAATGACTGATATCCTCCGTTTAAGACAGCTGTTCCCTTAACTGCATGAAAAGAATCTAATATTCGCATTTCCCCCTTTTTTCCCAGTTCCTTCTGCTAGCCAGTTTGCTATTTTTCATGTTGTAATCTCACGAAATGGAAGTCGCCGACCACTTAATCATCAGAGCCTGTAAAATATGAGTTGGAATACAACCGTAGGCAATTGGAAGAATGCATTAAATTCTGTGCCCGTTCGTCTGTGACACAGGGTTGTAGTGATGTCATTAAGTAGTGTGTCGCTTACAAGAGACAGCGTGGACAAACAGATGTTATTGCTTCTTTGCTGTCAATGATTACCCAAGACATTATGTCGATATAGCCTTAATCCACTGATGATAGGACCATTGGTACTAGACTGCCCTCTGGAGGCTGATGATCATTTGATCGGCACAACCATACACGTTTTATTAAAATGGTAAAATAGAAGAATAGTATTCGATAAACTTCACTGTTCTCGCACTCTAAAAACGGTACTTAATCGAGTTGTAACAGTGAAACATCAATCAATATTAATGATTTATATATGAAAATTAAATCGGGAGGTCGCTGGTCTCCACTTGTACCTATTATCGAGTGTGAATGCATTCCTACGATGCTACATAAAAGATGATTCCTAATCCTAACTGGTATTAACATGAATGCACTCCTGTGTGTTTAAGGATCGATTTTGCTGAGTTGTATGATTAAAATTGAATTAAAATTAGCGGTTTTTCGTTTGTGGATCTATAGGAAGTTACTACAAAGTAAAACGGTTGAATTGCTTGGGACTGATTGGATATTATGGATATCACGATGTGATATCCGGCTTAGAGTGCTGTCTATATTATTATTAATTTGAACGACTAGAATATTTTGATCAGCATTTGTTGAAATAAGTCAACCCGATGGTGAACTAAAAAATAATTAACATGTATATAAAAAAGTGAACCATTGAATAAACAGTTTTAGGAAAATAAAGTAAATAAACAGATAAACATGGGAGTATGAAAGTAGACGATAATTCTAACTTCACATTTACTGCAGCACGGTTTGTATGAGTGTGCTTATCTATTTAGGCTGAAAATGGGGAACGTTTTGGCCTACGTAGACCCGGAAACACATTAAAATCGCTTCAATTCCTTTATTTTTATTTAGAGAATTAATATTAATTAAGAATGTTAGTAAATACTATTTCCAAGTGTACCATTTCATTTTAATTCATGTTTATTTGAATTTTTAGGGAGATATTTGTTCCGCCTCAAAAAAACTACACACCATGGCGGAAAGTGTGGCATTCTAAGCTATGTGTTACAGTACTTTTATTAATCAAAATTATTATCCTATTACTCTATAATATTATAAGAAATTTATTAAATATATTTTAAAAATTGAACTAGAAATGTATTTAAGTAATTATTTAATATTTTATCTTAAAATAAGCTCTGAGAATCAGCACACCTTTTATTTACAAATATAATAGTTTAATATAAAAAAGGCAGTTAGAATAATCTAAATGAATAAATCGATTGATTTCTGAATTTTGATCATGAGAATAGTGATTATTGTGGTTGTGACCGGACGTATTCCTTTGGACTCTGCCTAGTTGAATTTTATATAAGGTTTTTCGGAAAGCTCGCATTGCACTGGAACTAGCACAGTTCAAGACCTACTATCTCCCCCTCTCTATGAAATATGCAGAGGTCTAATGGCCGGTATGCCCCACCCGCAATGAGGAGCAGTGGTGGACGAATGGTATTTTAAGGAGGTAGGTCTTTGCACTGTATCCAAGTAAGTTCCTGAAACTCCTTTTTCCCTGTTTTTAGGATAATCACCTATAATAAACCAACTTTTTGCTGGTAGACGCTTACTCTAAGCTGTCTACGGGATTAGCTAGTAGATTTTCAGTCTACAGGATTACCCGAAAACCGCTATTTTCTCTCAGGCCAAATTATGGATCCCTATATGAAGAGCTCGACTTCAAGCATCTACTGGCAATTTTCAAACATGTAGGAGGCCTGCTGCAAAGGAAATGGCCAGGAAAGGTAGCAATTCACCAAATAGAAGCGGTTGAATCAGATAACTGCCAATCCCCTGACCCGCTTCAAGATTCCAGCAAAGAAAATACCACATCAACTGATATTCACACACTAGCGGATAATGACGACTTTCAAGTAGTCAGTAGGAAGAAGCGAAAGAAGGAGTCTCTAGAACCTGAAATGCTGCCTCAGACCTCAGAGAGAGCAACACCAATGGACACTACAGCACAAACCGAAAGAATGTTAGAGACGGATACAGTAACTCAGCCTAAAGAGAGAATTCCACCAGTGATCTCACGATCCAAACAAAAATGGTCATCAATCACTGAGTTGATGAAACACAAGAACATTAAATTCAACTCAGCAAAGAACACCGATGAAGGAGTCCGGATTTAGCCTGAAGATGCATCGGACTACCGTCTGGTAACCAGACATTTAGATTAATTGAAAGTCCCATATCATACTTTTTAACTTAAAAGTGAAAAAAACCTCAAGGTGGTAATCAGAGGTTTGATAGAAACCATACCATCTGAAGAAATAGCCACTGATCTCAAATCGCAAGGATTAACACCAATAAAAATATCACGCATGTACAGAGCGGATAAGCGGCCCATGCCTCTGGTCTTGGTGGAGATCAGTAAAGATCAACGAGAGATTTATGACCCTAAAACTGTTTGCAATTTGATTATCAAAACTGAATCCCTCAGAAGGAAGACATCCGCCGGACAATGCCATCGCTGTCAAAAGTATGGTCATGCACAGAAACTTTGTAGGGCGGAATACAAATGTGTGAGTGCGGAAATAATAATCCCTCACACACATGTGCCAAACCAAGAACCACTCCTGCTAAGTGTGCCAACTGTGGCGGCCCACATCCAGCTAATTACAAGGGCTGTTCACTCCACCCATCTAACCTGACAAGGATTAGGGAGGCAGTAACCCCATCCACTCAGAAGCAAGTTACACATCTTGAATCAGAAATTAAAGTGCGGGCTATTACACCTGATAAATCATATGCCTCTGTAGTTTCCTCATGCAACAAATCGGCAGAAACCAAACCAAGCAGCCAAAACTCTGCTGCAATGCTTGCTGCCACTTTGGGAGAAATGCTATCAGCTTTTAGCAAATCAAATCCAAACCAGGCTGACAAACAGATTTCTAAAAAATACCCAAGTCATATTCTCGTTGATTAATTCGGCCATCACAATAAATTCTATACAATTTGCATTCTGGAATGTTAATGCAGCAACAACATTCTAGAACTGCAAGAATTTACTACCCACTACAATGTTGATATCCTGTTAGTTAACGAGACCCATCTGCGGCCCTGTGATAATCCCAAGCTAAGAAATTACTCGTTAATTAGAAATGATAGACCTCATGCCAGAGGTGGAGGTACTGCAATCTTTATAAAGAAAAACATCTGTTATAATGAGATAAAAAAGATTCCTACAACTAATCTGGAATAGAAATTTACACCATTAATGCAGGCAACTTAAAAATATATTCTATTTATAACCCTCCAAGCAGAACTCTGCTATCCTCTGATCTTTCTCAGCTGCTTGACACTACGGAAGTAACAATAGTAGCAGGTGATCTAAACTCAAAACATCCCTTATGGAACAGCAGGTGTGTCAATTACAATGGAAAAATCCTTCACAATTTTGCTAAGTTGAGAAATATTATCATCGCAGTTCCGATTGAACCAACACACTATGGAGCACATGGCAGGCCCGATGTATTAGATATAGCCATATTCAAAAACACATCTCATCAATTCCAGCTGCAAGTAGTTAACAACCTCAGTTCGGACCACAACCCAGTACCTCTAAAACTGGGAGAGGATCCGGAATTTATTTCCAGTCAGTCAGTCATTTACTAATTTCATAAAATTCAAGGCTACAATCAACACTATCATGGATTCAGTGTCGAATATCTCCACCTGTGAAGAAATTGACGCAGAAGTCAACAACCTGGAAAGCAAAATTCAAACTAGCTTAACTGCAGCCTCTTCTATTTCCACTCCAGCTCAAGTAATCCTACTTCCAGAAGAAATCCTTGCTCTAATCAAAAACAAAAATAAAATCAGATGTCGCTTTCATAACACGTTATCTCCTCAAGATCGCCAAGAGCTGAACAGAGCATCAAACTTTCTTCGCTATGCACTAAAAGATCACAGAAATCAACAATGGGAAAGAAAAGTTTGTTTCCTGAAAACTGAAGATAACTCCTTGTGGAAGTTGACAAAGGCTATCCGTACGGACCGTTCCAATATCCAATCCATTCAAGGAGACAGAGGTATAGTTTATAGGGATGATGAAAAGGCAGAAGCCCTCGCTGAAGATCTTCAACTTCAGTGCAGTCCTAATTATGCTCATGCGCATTTGGTCTTTATAGAAAATATTCACGTCGAGTCCGTACTGCGCTCCGGCAGTCTAGAAACTGTCCGACCTCGACTAAAGAGGTCTACTCAATCATTAGGAAGCTTAACAACAAAAAAAGCCCCTGGCCCAGATGAAATTAACAACAAAACAATCAAGGCCCTTCCGCACAAAGCTGTCATGCATTTGGTAGCAATTATAAATGCAATACTCAGACTAAACTATTTTCCAACCCGATGGAAACAAGCAGATATAATCCTCATCCATAAGCCGGGAAAAGCGCCTCAGTTACCGCAAAGTTACAGACCCATCAGTCTCCTTTCATGGTTGGGAAAAATTGCAGAAATCATCCTCAGTCGACTTCAAGTTGTGGTGAACAACAACAACACAATACCAAAAGAGCAGTTTGGGTTTCGTACCGGGCACAGTACTACACAACAAGTCCACAGACTGGTTGAATTAATCACTACTGGATTCAACTGGCGACAACATGTAGGAGCTGTTTTTCTGGATGTAGCAAACGCCTTTGATAATGTTTGGCACAAAGGCCTCATCTATAAATTATTTATGGCCAAAGTTCAGCTCTACCTTATCAAACTTATCGATTCCTTTCTAAAAAACCGGAAATTTCGGGTCAAGCTGAGAGGACTCAAATCCTCTTTGAAAAGAATCACTGCAGGTGTTCCTCAAGGCTCGTTGCTCTCTCCGCTGCTTTTTTAATATCTTCGTTGCTGACGTCCGTAGCACGACATCAACCACCAAAGCTTGCTATGTGGACGACATGCCAATTTTTAGTAGATCTCTCAAGCCGAACTTAGCTACACAGCGTCTACAAACTGCAGCAACAAACCTAGAAAAATGGCTTAGGAAATGGAGAATAGCTGTGAATGCCGACAAAAGTACTGCCATTCTTTTCACAACACGGAAGGCATCCCACTACGGAGAAGTCAAACTTTTCAACACAACTATTCCATGGAAATCTAGCACAAAATACTTGGGTATTCAACTGAACAACCGCCTCACCTTTAACTTTGACATAGACTATGCCTGCAACAAGGCAAACTCCGCAATTATGCAACTTTACTTTACTCTCTTCTCAACCGAAGTTTGTTTTCAGCACTGAAAACAAACTACGAATCTATAAAGCAATCATTAGACCCACATCAACTTATGGATCACCGACTTGGGGTCACACCTGCCCTGGCAACATCAAAAAGCTATAGGTCATCCAGAACAAATGTCTGCGTATGATATTCAATGCTCCGTGGTTTGTCAGGAATGCTCCCCTCCACCGAGATGCTGACAATCCTGATATTCACACGTTTCTCCGTGATACTGCCATTACATATTTCACCAAAGCAGCTAATCATCCCAATCAACTCATTCTAGAGTCATCTAACTACGATGAAAACGATAGATGGAAACACAAGCGTCCGAAAGGGGCTCTGCTCATCGGTACAGACGCTCCCACACTGCCCTAAAATGGGTGAGACAGGTGCTCGTTAAATCCTCATTAATTTAAGCCATTTTCCATAGAAATGAAGGCATTATAATCCATGGGATTGAGGTCCATCCAGCCACAAATGTTAAGTGTTAAGTTAAATCAATCGACCGTGAGATACGGTGATTGAGTCATTCAGTCCAATACCCTTGGAGGGTAATGGATGGCAATGCTATAGCCAATGAAGTTCTAACTGAGGCTCGGATATTGCTGTTACCTCCTGCCATGATCAGAGCTTTAATAGCTCAATAACACCTTATCCTTACGCTGTCCTCTACAGATAACGGGGAAGATGAAAAGCATTCTTACTTCGCCCCTTTAAGTCAGTTCTTATAAGGACTTGACATGTATAATTAGGCTGTTATTTATTCAACTGTTGGTTCCGATACCCAACGGATAGCAATACTGTATAAACCAATGAAACTTTAACTGAGGCTCGGCTGTTGCCGTTACCCAGCCACTACTAAAGCTTTTATCTCAATAACATTCCATCCACACATTTTCTTCAATCAGGTGAAGGGATTAAGAGTCAAGAACTCAGTGTATCTCCCCCCCCCCAAAAAAAATTGATTTTCTTCAATCAGGTGAAGGGATAAAGAGTCAAGAACTCAGTCTATCTCCCCCCCCCCAAATGACGTATAATTTAATTGAGGTAGGCTAGCTATTAGATGGAAATGCTGTAGCGAATGAAATTTTAACTAAGGCTCGGCTATTGCCATTATCCCGCCATGCCCAGAGTTTATAGCTCAATAACATCCCATCCATACATTTTCTTCTATAGATAACCGGGAATATGAAAAGCATCCTTTTCATATTCCCATCAATTTTTTCACATCTCGGTTTCCTGGGTATCAGATAACGGGGAGTATAACAAGCGGTAGGCTTCACCCTCTGAGTCAGAAATGTTCCGGTATGACACATAATGAGCTGAAAATGTTTATTGCGAGTAATCTCAAGGGATTAAAATCACCATCAATATTCACGGGTAACTGTGTATGTTATGTCATTGGCGCAGTGAAAAAAATATATCTAAGTATTCAAGTGATTTTTTGTGACTGTCGAATTTTAACTAAAACGCTGTCTCATCAAACCGGTTCAGTTGTTTATGGACAGGAACAGACATAGTGAAGATAACAATGTTGTTTGCTTAACAACAGTAACTGTTTGCTTAAGATCGCGCCTATGCACAGTGTCATGAGACGTACTTCTACAACGTTATCCTTACCGAAACTCAATGTCATTGACAGTGTTGTTTATGTGAGCTCTACATAGATAAACACTGTGTTAATCTATGATACACACCGTTTATCGATGTATGTATTTATGCACACTAAACATTATCGAAAAGAAAAAAGTATTCAAACACGATATACTATGGAGTAGTCTAGTACCAAAAATTAGAACAACGCTATAAAAGCATCAAATTCCTTCATATAATATTTGCATCGCCATCTGAAATACCTTATAAAATCGTCTTTTCATGATATATAACCATTTTTTTCCCTTTCATAAACCACAACAGCATATTCAACAAAACCAGCTTTCTCAAGTTCTCTTATGTTCCACATCAAGTAATAAATTTAAAATAAGATTGGCTCTATTATCTTAACCCGAAATTCAAATTATGAATAAAAATACATAATGTAGCACATTATTTAAAATACATCATTATGTATAAATAAAGTGCGTTCTAAACTTTACGTAAGCGTTTCGTTAATTAATCTACATAACAATAAACACCATATTGCCGGAGTGTTTTGTGAAAATTTAGCACAGAAGATACACTACAGTGTTTGTGTCGTGCTATTTTCCAGACCACGGAATTTCACAACTGTGCAAAGCATATTTAAATCTATCATAGAGGTTTTCAAAGTAGAATCGATCTGCTTCAAAATTAGGCGATGCTTGGAATTACAATGAGTGATCAGATGAATCATTTTAAGTTATCTCTTAGGGGAGGAGATTATTAAGTAAAGCCACCTTCTAAAAATTAAGACGATCCCTAGACCACTCTAGTGACCAAAAGACCGTCAAACTCAGCGTTGGTTCTACTCAGTGACGGGCTCACCCCAGCACTGAGCACAACCGCTCATATTCCAGGGAAAGGCGTCCGCCGACGAGGCCGCTCACAGGCCACGTCGGAAAACACCCTGTCCCCAGAGACTCAAAATGCTCTCCAAGGGCAACTACTACGAAATTATCCTCCTTCACTGGGAGCAAAATTTCTGAAGAAACCAGAGAGAGCTAACTCTCGAAACTCAGCGTCCATTTAGTCGCCTCTTACGATACGCATAGATTTGCGGTGGAGCTATTCTTATCCCGGCAACCACACAGGGAACTCATGGGAGGAACATTAAAATAGGTTTTCAGTTCACACAAACAATTTTATAGTCCTTATAAGGACTAGCTTAAAGAGGCGAAGCAAGAATGCTTTTCATCTTCCCCGTTATCTGTAGAGGACAGTGTAGGGATAAGGTGTTATTGAGCTATTAAAGCTCTGATCATGGCAAGAGGATAGCAGCAATAGCCGAGCCTCAGTTAGTACTTCATTGGCTATAGCATTGCAATCCATTACCCTCCAAGGGTATTAATCACCGCATCTCACAAACAATTTTATAATTGACAATTGACAATTGACATTTATGTCTTTAAGGGTGAAGCAAGATGCTTTTCATATTCCCCGCTATCTGTCGTGGTTACAGTGAGGGTAAAATTTACGAGCAGTTTGCTCGCCCTGAATGGGCATGGAGATTATGCATCGTTATAGGAGGCTAATATAGTTTTTGGTCTTCTATATTTGAATATGTCCGTTGGCTCATATGCTGCAGCTTGTTGAATCAAATCATTGGGGTGTGTGGACGTCTTTAGAAAAAACTTGGAAGCTAAGGATTGTAGATAAGAGAGAATATATGGAATATTTGTGTCTCTATGGAGCTGGCTGTTTCTAACATACCACGGGGCGTTCAGAATCATTCTCAAGCACTTGTTCTGCACACGCTGAATCTTGATAATGTTAGCGTTAGAGGTGTGGCTCCAGGCTGGAGAGGCATAGGTGATTATGGGACGAATCGTCATCTGGTAAAGTTGCAATTTGATTCTGTTGCTGAGCTTGCTATTTCTATTAATTAGCGGGTAAATCTGAGCTATGGCTTTAGATGCTTTTGCACATGCAGACTTGATATGTTGGTTGAAAGATAGCTTTTTGTCGAGAATTACACCCAGGTAATTTGTTTCTGTCTGCCAGGGAATTTTAGTATTGAATAGTAACACATCTCCTGCAGGAGACATTGGCCTTTTTGAGAAAAGAACCGCTGAGCTTTTCAGGGGGTTGACTTCCAATCTCCACCTAGAGAACCAACCCTCCAGCTTTAGAATGTTTTCTTGAAGCTTTCTAGTAACGAAGTGGGGTCTGAGGGATCTGGTTAGTATTGCCGTATCGTCCGCATACAGCGCTAAAATGGAAGTCATCGGATTGTGAGGGATGTCTGACATGTATACAGAAAACAGCAATGGAGCCAGTAGAGATCCCTGTGGCACTCCAGCAAAGATATGGCGCTGGGACGATATAGAACCGTTAATTTTAACTTGCATTGTTCTATTCTGAAGATATGAACGGATTAGATGAACCATTTTTAGTGAGATGCCGGCTGAGATAAGTTTGTGCAGGAGTCCAAAATGCCAGATTTTATCAAATGCTTTAGATAGGTCTAGGAAAACAGCTCCTGTGTACTGGCGCCAGTTGTAGCTGGTGATGATATATTCCACAATTCTATGGATTTGCTGGGTAGTACTATGGTGTTGCCGAAAACCAAACTGTTCTTTAGGGAGGATGTTTAGGTCATTTATTGAGGTTTGGAGTCGTGAGAGGATGACCTTCTCTGCAATCTTACCCAGGTTGGAGATGAGACTGATTGGACGATAATTCTGCGGTAAGTGTGGGTCTTTGCCTGGCTTATGTATAGGAATCACATCAGCCAGTTTCCAGGTGGAAGGAAAATAGTGAAGTCTTAAGATTGCATTTATTATACTGGTCAGATGCACTATAGCTTTTCGAGGCAGCAGCTTGATCACCCTGTTTGAGATGCTGTCTGGTCCAGGAGCTTTATTGTTCTTAAGTTTTTTAATAATATCATATAATTCAACAGGTGATGCGGGTGCAATATGATCAGCACTGGTATCCGGGAGGTTTAGTGCATGTCTAACCTGTCTGTGGATTTTATACAGATGATTGAAATCAATGTTGTTATAAGATGGTTTGCACTGATCCTCAAGATTTTTAAGTATGGCTTCTGCCTTATCTGCATCTGTGTGGATTAGGCCCTGGTTTGAGATTATAGGGGGGAGGGATCTGTTTTTGTTTTTGATGTTTCTCAGTAGGCCCCAGATAGAGTGATCAATAGGTGAGATAGAGGCTAACTTTTTATCCCAAACTTCGTTTCTATGCGTTTTAAGTGCATCTCTTACTGCTCCATTCAATCTATTAAGCACTGTCTTATCCTGAGGAGCGCGAGTGTTACGAAATCTCTTCCTAGCTCTGTTCTTCTCTCTGATCAGGTCCATAATGTCCTCAGGCAAACGATCAGGCTTGGGAACAGGTTTCTGGAAGGTTGCAACCATTATAGCGGACTTAATCTGTTGGGTGAGGCTAGTCACTGCAGAATCCACATCTTCTGGTGTGCATATGTGTGGGACGGGTCCTATTTGATCCCGAAGTGCTTTAGACAATCTCTCCCACGATATGCCTGAATGAGGAGGAGACAGGCATTCTTGTTCTCCCAATTGCAGTAGAATTGGGTTGTGATCCGACGACAGCTCGTTTAGTGATGTAAGGCTGTACTGTAGTTTAATGTCTTGCAGGATGGCTATATCCAAGATGTCAGCAGTGCCAGATGTACTGAGATGAGTTGGTTCGGTAGGTCCAGCCACAACAGCATGGTTTAATCCTGTGTAGCTAGAAAGGATACGACCATTTTTGTTAGTGGATTTACTGTTCCAAGCAGGATGCTTTGCATTGAGGTCTCCAGCGATGATGATCGGTCCTTTTACTCCAAGGATGGCATCCAGATCTGAGGTCAATAATGTCTTTAATGGAGGGTTGTAAGCAGAAAAAATTTTGAGGTTCCCAATTGAGTTTGTGAGAACATTGATTCCTGTGATTTCGAGGTTGGTGGTAGTAGGGTTGGTTATTGAGTGATGATTGATATAGCTTTTGATAAGAGTGGCTGTACCTCCACCTCTATACCCAAGCCTGTCGTTTCTGTAAATCTGATACCCTCTGATTTTCAGGGTGTCAGCAGGCCTCAGGTGAGTTTCATTAATTAGCAGTATATCTGGGTTGTATCTATTATTAAATTCCTGGATTTCTAATAGTTTGTTTTTTATACCGTTGGCATTCCAACCGATAATCCTAAGAGAGTTTGGGACGATTTTTTTCCTATGCATCAGAGAGTGCAGATAATATGGATTGGGTTTGCTGTAGGAATCTTTTTGTGACACTTAAGGATGGATTTGAGTTGCTGAAATCCTGGAGCATGTTTGCAAGAGAAGAGGTGATAACAGCTGATAGATTTGAGTGTGGAGTATTCCGGTTCTGGGTTTGTACTATCTGTTTGGAGCGGGCCACATCAGCATATGTTCTTACTTGATGTTGAAGATTCGTTTTCTTAAGGGGCTCAGTTAATGATGGGCGAGCACCAGTTGTCATGTTCTCACTCTTGGAGAACTGAGTAGCCTGAGCTTCAGGAACTCTCGCATTAGATGACGAGGTAGATTGATGACTGGGATCATTCCATCTGTTTTTGGGATGATGCATACACCCTCTATAATTAGCAGGGTGGGGACCCCCACAATTAGCGCACTTAGCCGGGGTGGTTTTTGGCTTGGCGCAGGTGTTTGTGGGGTGATTCTCGCCACATTTTACGCATCTGAACTGAGCTTTGCATAGCTTCTGGGCATGGCCAAATTTTTGGCACCGGTGGCACTGCCCAGAAGATGATTTCTTTCTCAATGGTTCTGTGGTGATTTTGAGTCCACAGATTGATTTTAAATTATAAATGTCTTTGTAGATGTTATGAATTTCTACTAAGACTAAAGGCATAGGTGTCTTATTTGATCTAAACATTCTAGTGACCTTTATGGGGGGTAGTTCCTGTAGGTTAAGGTCAGTAACTATTTCATCTGTGTCAATATCCTCAGAGACTCCTCGTAAGACTACTTTCAGATTTTTTTCAGAGGCAAGTGAAAATGTGTGATATTGGGTTCCTCTAGTATCCAGTTCCTTTGTAAGGTTTCTATAGTCAGCCACCGTGGTGGGCTGAATTCGTATTCCCTCGTCTGCATTTTTAGCAGACGTGTAATGAATTTGTGAATTTGCCATGATGGTTCTGAGTGTTGTCCATCTCTGCTTTTCCCTTAGGATAATCGGTGGCACCTTTTCATTGTGGGAAACAGAGGGATCTGAAATGGGAACATCCTCTTCCATACCAACAACATTTGTTGATTCAGCAGCAAGAATTTTTCTCTTCTTACGTGCGTGAGTTTCTTCTTGATCAGAAGGATTAGAGGTAGAGACAACTAGATTGAGTTTTTCCTCCACTTGTGGGGAGTCTTCATTTTCCTCAACTTCAACTTCAGGTGAGGAATACAAATTTAAGTAGCCGGGCCAATCCCGTTCAAACTTTTTGAGGAGCTTTTTAATAAAACTGAGTGCTAGCTTTTTATCGAGTGACTCAATAATAGTGTCGGGGTCAATCATGCTAGTAGGCCATGTCAACTTGAACTTCTTTTGTAGTTTATCAATGAGTTCAAGAGCTGGCTCTCTTTCGAGCAGATCAGCAAATACGTCCAGGTCAGGCACGCTCATATCGATTTAGTTGCGTATGTGCGTTAATAAAATATCCCGCAGGTCTAAAGACCTGCCAGCAGAAGTTTTTGTAAAATATCCCGCAGCCGCAAAGGACTACCAGCAATATCAAGCATAGGCGCGTCAACTAGCAACAAGATGTTAAAATACAACAACGACACTAATGGCAGTAGGCCTAGCGTATCGCCTTTGCGAAGTCAGTTGACTTACCTTGTATGGGAAATAAAATGTAAAATGCCTGTTTATTGCGGCAAGCAAATAACTGATATTACTAATGAATATAAGCATAAATCTCTGAAAACTTATCAGTCAAATACACAATTCACCATCAATAACACACGACACAAAACACTAACACGCGAGCCGCCATTTTTCCACTCAGTCTCATCAAAAAGACCCAATTTTATAAATTCCAACTATTCTTTAATAAATACTATGAAACATTAAAAAAAATGGTGTAAAATTAAATCACAATAATTTAAAAAAGCTCAAATTTTACAAATGTTATAAGTATTTTTTTGAAAAACGCATTAAGAATTCTATAATATTTTATACAAATTCTTGATGTTTTTTCTTAAATCAAAAATAAAACTATCCAAATATTTAATGCCCGCAAAAATTCGAAGCCGAATTTTTTGATAAATAAACGACGGTTATTAGGGAGTGATGATCTCGTAATCACATCGGTAAATTTAAACAGCAGACAACGGATTACCAAGACTTTATAAAAAGCGTTCATTTTTTTTTACGATTTTTTATTCATTTATTTTAAAATGACGTAATGAACAAATTGGCTGATAGGAGCAGATTATTAGTTTTTTTTTCACTTAATTCTAGATAGCCCACTAAGCAGGATATAGCAGAAGACTTTATTCTTTAAACTGACGGTATGCAAAAAAATATCAAAAAAAAAAAGATTAAAAAAAACATTGTTTATCTCAACATCATTCGATTAGCAGTTTAAGAGTTATTACAGGAAAGAATCTTATCGTGTTGATGAATGAATGATGTGTATTTAAATACAATATTGCAATAAAATGTATACGAAAATATGATACTCAATGAAAGAAAAATATCTTTTTATATAATTAGATGAATGGGAGAAGTTATAAAGTTTAATTAACTATTTCAGTTTCAGTTTTTAAATAAAAATGAATGAAATAATGTCTAAATATCCTTTAATGTTTATTATTGGAGAGCTGCAAATACTGATTCATTTATTTCACTCTTTTACATTTACGATCTTAAATGTAATGAAAAACATTTATTTGCCTACATCCAATCATACTACTAGAATATTTCTTTCCCATTTACGTTTTTTTTTAAATAAAAGATATCAAAGAGAGTGCAGATTGTTTTGTTTTGTTTGGTTTATTGAATACATGTTATCTCCATTACAGTTAAAATGTTAACATATATTTGCATTTTGTTATTTTTTTCTTTCGACTAATAACAATAAACATAATAATCAATTTAAAGTATTTTTCTAATTGCTATTATTCAGAGAGTAAAATTAAAATTTATAATACACCTTATATTTTTGTGCATATGTTTTTATAAAAGTTTATTTTGAATATATTTCGCAATATGTGGTTAAATGGTACTTGGCATCTTATATAATTCATCTTTTTTTCTTTCTTTTCGTTTATTGACTGTTAAATTGCGTAAACTTTCTTATTTTAAGGCGACTTAAATGGGTATCCAGGGAGAGTAATGGATGGCAATGCTGTAGCCAATGAAGTTCTAACTGAGGCTCGGCTATTGTTGTTACCTTCCTGCCAAGATCAGAGCTTTTAACCATACATTTTCTTTACAGATAACGGGGAATATGAAAAGCATTTTTGCTTCACCCATCTAGCTAAAAAAAAATTAAATCGAAATGACGATTGTACTTTACAAGTAGATCCATTTTCTCAGTTTTTGTTTTATTTGTGGACAATATGACAATAACAGTTTGGCCAATTATTAGGCAGTTTATTGTGCATCATGGGGGACAACATTTTTACTCCAGCAGCTGAAGTTTGCGGATAGGTGTGCTAATAATACAAACGATGCTTCTTAGTATTGTTCTCTGGTATCAAATGCTTACTGGAAGAGAAAAAAAATCAGTCTATAAATCTTTGATTGACCTTTGTCTAGACATCATTTATCTAACAAACGAACCAGTACATCCACAGAAACTACATTGCCTGTTTAAATAATGCTGATGCAGTTCATCTATTATCTAAAACGGTCATTGTGATATGTTTTGTATACTTCGGCCTCTGTGGTGTTTGGTAACGAATGCAAATTAATATCCTTTTGATTAGCTTCAATAAATAGCTGATATTGGGAACAGTTCCTTCTAAGTGGGATTTTGCAAAGTCATTCCCATTAATAAAGATTAATCACACAAAGTGAAGAATTCGACAGTAAGTCTTCATAATGCCATCGATAAAGTAATATAAAAAATAATCAGGGATCGTATCCAGGATATTATTTGAGAAGATCGCTTAGTCAAACGAATTTTAGTATTTTAGCTGGACCCAACTATTTAAACAAATTGAGGGCATAGCAATGGGTTCCATACTTTCTCCCAAACACTAACTTTTCGGTATGTTGTTCGGCATGTTGGCACTTCATTCAGCCCTTCTCATGCCTAAAGTACGGATGAGATACAGAGACGATTCTTTGCCATCGAATCACTTTTACAGTTGAAGAGGAAAAGAGAAAGAGCGCTAGCCTTCTTGGATACCTTGGTTACAAGACAACAAGATCCTCACAGGTTTCTCACGCGTTCAGGCTTATTGGAAGCCACTCCCCCAACACACAGGCAGTACATGCCACGTCACATCACCATCCTGCCCAAAAATTGGAATATTCAAAACTTTAGCTTCCAAGGCAGAGTGAATTTCTTCACTACTTTACATCTGAAACAAGGCTCTACGTACACGTTTCGAGTGGTTACAAAAAAAAAAAAAAAAAAAAAAAACTAAACTGTGACTAAATTTCTACTCCTCCCCAACCAAACTATATATCTGTCATATTTTTAACTTATAACAAAGGTATAACAGATAACCTGGGCTCACCCTTTAAACAACACAAAATCAGAACAGTTTACAAACCTCAGAACCAAGTTTCCGATTATCTCAGACAAATCAAGGACCACCAGGATCCTCTCTCTTTCCCCGTTGTCTACAATATTCTCTGTCAATGTAGGGTCCAGTATTTTGGAGAAACAGGACAGACAACCATTACCAGAAGAAAAGTACATAAAATATATTCGGCACAGACAAGAAAAAGTGAATTAGCCCAACATGCCTTACATGTAGACCGTTTCATCAAGTGGAGAAAAATAAAATAAAAGCTTTTACGGAGATCCCAGTTTAAATCACAAAGACTGTTCTTAGAAGCGGCTCGTGTGCTACAAAACCTGTTGAACCATAAAAGAAATGATGGTGTAATTTTACATAAATTTTGGCACACTGCCCCATCTGCCAGTCAGCAATAACTGACTGGCAGATGGGGTACATCCCCGTAGAGATGTATCATGGCCACTGTCACCTTACATGCACGTGACATTCTAGTCTCCGTTGAGCGTGTATTTTAAAAATTCCTTTGACAATGCTAGCCTCACGTTGGGTTATAAATACTTAATTTAGTTATTTTATTACTATTTCTATCTAGTTTATTCCAGAAATTTTCCACGAAAGTTGCAGTTTAACAACTACAACTACATAATAGAGATCACTTGCTGAGTGCGGTTGAGAATAATTTCGTTAAGACGAGATCCGTTATAGCAAATACTTTTTATGAAGAATTCAATGTCATGAGTGGAATATGATTTATTTGGATTTTTGCAAAGCTTTTGATAGTGTTCCGCATAAGAATGTAGTGATTAAAATGTGCATAACGATATCGATGATGATCTAGTGAGTTGAGTAGGAAATTGTTAACAGAGAGAAAATGGGAGATAATTTTTAACGGGGGGGGTCTTCAAAGGAGTCGGTTATTAGAAGAAGTGAGTGCAGCACCGTGCTTAGTGTAAGGAAAATTGTTACTCCTCTTTTTGCTGATGATTTAAAGCTGAAAAAAGTAATCACTTGTGAGAATAACCTAAGTTAATTGAAGAATGATCTTAAAATATTAGCAGACGTGAATACACTGAACGTGTTCTATTCTGGAACGGGTTGAGTGGGTATGATGAAATTGATTCTTCTTAGGTTTTTCTTTCAGCACTGGAGTTAGTGGGCCCCAAGACTCTCAAGTTTTATATTTGTAAAGAAAAAACCGGAGCACCCGGAGGAAAACAATCTTCAATACAACTTATAGATGTTATAAACACATCCAGGTATAAATATCTTGGTTAACACCTTTCATGCCATTGTCTCCCTAGATGAATTACTGAAGAAAGACAATAATAATAATAATAATAATAATAATAATAATAATAATAATAATAATAATAATTTATTACTATTATTAGGTGGACACGTCTGGGAGTCCCAACAGAACACTTGAGCTTGGTGGAGGAGGAACGTAGCCATTGGAAGTCCCTCTTGCAGTTGCTGCCTCACAACCCAATTAGGAAAGGTGGGCCGTGAAGATGGATGGATATATTTTAGACAATATTTTACTTCTGAAATATAATATAATATAATGGCACGCTTAATGTGTTTACGAGCGCCGCTGAATTTTAAACTCGTTCGCTCCGATCCTGTAGTTTAGTGACTGAGACTTCTAATTAAGAAATGCGCCTTAAATTTTAACATTAGATCAGAAAATGGTATTCTGAATAAAACATTCCTTGAAATTATATCTAAGGTAGAAATGCAATCTATCCTACTTCCACAAGACATATTTTTATATATGAATGTAAATAAGATAAAATATTCTAAGGACTTAAGAGGGAAACTGAACGACCATTTAAAAGAATAAGTCAAATAATATGAATTCAAATCAAAATGATAAACTGTGTGAAAGACTAAAGATATTCGAGGTTTATTTAAAGTTTAAAAATACGCGGAGAAATCAAATTAAAACACAAGAAAAGGAGGAAGAAATAAAGACGCAAGATACGTTTGAATTACGGTGTGTGAGAGGACGTAACGGCATCTTGAGAATCACAAGGAGCTTTCTTTTGAGGAAAGGAAAAGAAAAAATGGATGAAAAGTGAAAAAAAAAATGAGGAAAACTTAGGGGTGCTCCTAAACACAATAAGCATGATATTAGATTATATTGAATAATAATAAACGTTTTTGTTAGCAAATGTTATAATGTCTAGAAAAAATGTCGCCCTTGAATCTGTCGTTTTAAATAACGCTTCATGTAGTAGTTTTTGCTTGAATAATAAAAAGATAAAAGTTGATGGAGTGTCGCTTTTTTCAGATTCGATTGAAATAAAATGTCTAATAAAAGAAGAATACAGTTCACTGCACACAATATTTCATTTGTGGATTAAATTAAGAGAGTTCAATTCCGAGTGTAAAGTCCATTAAAATTAAATAGTGAAGTAAACATTAACACGTGTTATAATATTCTGTGCATAGCGAATATTTCGGGCAAACAAATTTTACGTCATAACAACAAGTAAATGCTATATGTTATGACACACACACACACACACGATATTTACCTTCAACGGCAAGCATCAATCGCTCTACAACAAAATAATAATAATTACAAGTGCGCTCCAAGCTGTCATACTGGCAATTCATGGGTACTCAGATGACAACGTCGCTTCCTTTTCTGCTTATAACGGGGTTTATACTTATCTATTTTAAGTATATACTTATATTTTATTATATTATACTTATATACTTATATTTATTAAACTATATTATATACTTATCTGGTGTTTATACTTATATAACAAGGGAATTGGATTTCTCTCGCTATGTGTAGGTAAGTAAGCAGATGTGTGAGGAAGTTATATTGCATTTAATAAAGTTTTCATTGACACAATCCAGGATTGCCCCCCGAGATTTATGAAAACCATATTTTTTAAAACATTTATTTAACAATGACGTTAGAAAAGTGCAAATTGTGTTTTTTTTTTTGGCTAGATGGGCGAAGCAAGAATGCTTTTCATCTTTCTCGTTATCTGTAGAGGACAGTATAAGGATATGGTGTTATTGGGCTATGAGTTCTGATCATGGCAGGAGGGTAACAGCAATAGCCGAGCCTGAGTTAGAACTTCATTGGCTACAGCATTGCCATCTATTACATTCCTGGGTACCCATTTTTGTCGCCTCGTACGACATGCATGGGCTGCAGTGGAGCTGGTATTTAAGTAAAGCCCTCTCTAAAAATTAAGACGATCCCTAGACCAATTCATAGTGGCGAAAGATCGTCCAACTCAGCGTTGGTAACACTCAGTGATGGGCTTCCCCCCCACCACCACCACTGAGCAGAACTGCTCATATTCCAGGGGAAAAGCATCCACCGACAAGGCCCCCTCACGGGCCACGCCGGAGAACACCCTCAACAGAGACTCAAAATGATCTCAGGGCAAACCCCCCCGCGAAACCTGCCCTCCTTCACTGGGAGCAAAATTACTGAAGAAACCTAAGAAAACGAAACTCTCGAAATTCTGCCTCCCATTTTAGTCGCCTCTTACGACATGCATGGGCTACATTAGCGCTATTCTTATCCCTACCACCACATGGGGAAATCGCCCTCAAATTGCTTGTGTTTATCGTGTCTTTAAAGATACTGTTTTAATTTTTAATAACTTTTTTAGTAGAAGATCACATAAGTAAGATATTCAAAGTTCAATGGGAAACGTTTGTTTCAAGTTAGAAGATGAGGCAAGAGAACCACCAACCATACATGACTAATATAAACTGGACACGAACCATCGTGTCCTCAGGAGTCTTCCTGATTTTACTCTCTCAGAGGATTTTACTAAAAATCTGTTTACTTCTCATGAAGAGCTTTTGGTGAAGTACTTAAACATATCTGAAAGGAATAACCTGAGCTGAATGTTCGACATTAGTTCTGCAATCATATTCAGTTGTAGAATTCAGTTGAACTCCCGTCAAATTGTCTACAGACAGTAAGGGAGTCAGCCGTGCGATGGGAGAGTCCTTATATAATATTCTTCTCTACTATTAGCGGAGCGAAAAACCTTTTCAGTAGCTTAATGCATTAATATACACACCCTTTAGTTTCACAGCCCGAGATTTAATAGTACTGATAACAGAATTTGAGTGAATTCGAACACCAGTTCAATGCGTTATTCAGGAATAATAACTTTCCAGCAAATGTACTTTTAGAATTTTATTTTCTTTGTAAAGGAGTTAATTAAAACCCCCGTTCTTCGTGAACTGCAGCAAAGTTTAAGAACAAATGCATTCATCTCTTAAGAAAAACTTCTTTTACCGGTCTAATCTCTCTACTTTTATGTATTAGAAAGTTGCCTCGAAGATAAATTTTAGTTTCTGAAATGGAAAATTGTTTCTTCTTTTAAAGATTTAAATTAGCGAAAGTGATTATTCATTCTAAATTAAAAATTCAGTCGACTTGCTCTTT
The DNA here is from genome assembly GCF_054136105.1 of Typopeltis vanoorti. Lineage (NCBI taxonomy): Eukaryota > Metazoa > Arthropoda > Arachnida > Uropygi > Thelyphonidae > Typopeltis > Typopeltis vanoorti. Next base: position 107,375,708 of record NC_143555.1, on the reverse strand, counting down.
TTAATACTAGAATGTAATTCCAGTATTACAAATAATGTGGTGTAATCAATAGAATAAAGAACGTTATAAATTACAATAATAAATTTCGTTTGTAACTTTTATTTCACATGTCTGTTTTAATTTTTTAATATCTTTACTTGACAATATTTCAAATAATAGGAACCAAACTTTAAACACCATATTTTTCTTCATTATTTATCTTATTAGTGAACTGAAGGATGTCAAGGACTCAGTCCATCGCCCAGTTCTTATAAGAACTATAAGAACTAGTTGTTCAGTATTTTAATAATTACAATCTTTTTAACGTGTTTCATTTTATATTTCTAATTACACAGTAAGCGAAATGAAGAATGCTTGTAATTTTTATTATATTTCATTTATTGAAACGTTTTTTATTATTTGAAATATTAAAATACTGCCATTGCTTCAGTATATCGTAAAATATATTTTCATAATCTTAATTAGGTAAATGCATAAATAAATACAGTAGTCCCCCTTATCCACCAGTAATACGTTCCAAGACCTCCCCCCACGGATACCTTGAAACCGCGGATAGTACCGAACCCTCTATATACTATGCTTTTTCCTATACATACATAGCTATGATAAAGTTTAATTTATAAATGAGGCACAGTAAGAGATTAACAACAATAATAAAATAGCACAATTATAACAACCTACTGTAGTAAACGTTATCTGCCCGCGAATGGAATCTTTTAAACCTTAGCATACGTTTTTATTATTTATTTATTTATTATTTTAAGAAGTCGAGAACTTTCACTTTTCACTTAAAAGGAAGCCCTTTACGGCTTCTTTTTGGCAGATCCGAATTGCCAGCATCGCCTCTCTTGCCCTTTGGGGCCATCATTAAGTAAAATAAGGGTTACTTGAACACAAGCACTGCGATACCGCGACAGTCGATCTGATAACCGAGAACTACTCAGAAAGGCGCGCGCAATTCAAAACTTAGAAATTGTTTATTTCTGTAAATTTCCATTTAATATTTTCGGCCCCGGGTTGACCACGGATAACAGAAACAGCGGAAAGAGAACCTGCGGATAAAGGGGGGGGGGGCTACGGTATTTCCATTATTAATAATAAATTTTAGTATTAATTAGCGTAATACGTATGTTAGAAAATGATATATTTTTTCAGCGTTCTGATGCTTTTCAATAACCGCCTGCGACTCTTCATACCACACTTAGTACAACGCGTAAGGTAATCCGAATACGCTATTTTAGAGACAAACAGAACTTTTCAAAGCCACCTGAGGTCTCCAATTAAATACCTCACCAATCCATCCGATCAGTTTGAGCAAGACACGGCTCGGTCACTGGAAAAATACTCACATTATCAGCAGTCGCAAAAAAAAAAAAAAGGCTGAATTCGTTCATATCAAAAGCCTCCAAAGACAGCCACTAATGCATTCTCCAAATAGCGATGACACACCACCTTCCAGAACCCTTCAGTCGTGTGTGACTCGTGGTAACTTTGTAGGTAAGTGTTCTTGCCACAAAGTGTTTCTGGTGAAGGTTTTTACTTCACCAATGCATTCCTCAACTCACCCCCCCCTACATTTTATCCGGCGGAGTGAGTTGGGATCGACATGTAGCTGACGAATCGGGCCCACGGCTGGCTCGTAAGTATTCATGGCTGTAAATCCGTGTGTTTGTTCATTGGGCTGATCTGCCTATTTTGAGGGACAAAAAACACAATTTCCGGGTGAAATAAACCCTACACGGGAATCGAACCCATGTCTTTCGGACCAAAGGGCTTCGTCTATACAGAGTGAGCCACGAAGGATCCTTCTGTGCATGTACTGACCATTAAATTAAAAACCTTTATGAAAATGTACGTAAACGTCACTTACGCAGCATATATGCAAAATACGTGGTCACGTGCGTATTGCATTACGTGTTCGGGAGCTGCTGTAGGCAACTGTGGTTCTAAAATAGTCTGTCAGGAACGAGATTGCCTTCTCATTCGACGGAACAGTAGAGCTTGCCGCGTGCAACATTTGACCGAAGCATTTAATGAAGGCTGTTCCCGATCTACATCTCACTGACCTTTGCTCAGGAAATTGAAGAGGATGATATGTACTGGCATGCCTGTACGGAAACTATTGATTTCTGCGAAGATTCTAATTCAGTGGTCGGTCTATGAAGATCTTCTACTTACTTTTGTCATCATAATGCTTCTGTTGTCACGACGAAGGTCACATTAAAAACTGTCCCTCTATTTCAAACACTTAGCAACGGACATCCCAACCAGTGGATCGCCATTATGAAGAGGGTGAAAGGCAGCACAGAACAGCGTTACGCATGAGAGAAATCGAAATGAAACTCCCCACTTTACAATCAACGAAATAGTCGTAAAAATCCAAAACTACACAAAAAAAGATGACCGAGCTCGTGATTGCCTACCAACGATGATGGAATTGCATAACAGGCAATATCTAACATTCCCCGTAAAGAGAAATCCTTCCAATAGAGATAGCTAAGAAGAAACGGTTTCTCTAACAATAACCAAGAACAAGTCACCATAGAAGGATATTTCAACAGCATACCCTGATCACGAAATAGACAAGCTGTAACATGCCGGAGATCGCATCTAATTAATAATCAAAAATCGAGTATTCCTAAACGAATTAGGTGTACACTTTCGGTGTACAAATATTCGTAGAAAATATTGTCTATAACTGGAATATAGGCAAGCAGAGCAGCTCACAAGCTCTGTACCATGCCCTTGGACAAGCTGCATTTCCAAACACACTGTTCTTCTTCGGACAGAAACATCTCTCGTATTTCATCCTTAGATGATTGCATCTCAGATGACTGGATTTTCAATAACACTCTCGTAAAATATTCACATTATTGGTAAACCTTCAGGCATTGGTATCTATCCCTCACTCAATCAAAGTAGAAAACAGAACCAATGATAATATGATGGTTCCAACTAAAATTACACACAAGATCAGCATAAGACAACATGACGAGCAGCTTCAGCACCTCTCTTCTGAGAACTGCTGGAGACATATCACTCACTCCTCGAAACCATATAACGACACTTAGAATTATCCGTGAAATGTATCCCCCCCACTTACATCACACACACACACACAGACAGAGAGAGAGAGAGAGAGAGAGAGAGATGCCATCAATTCAATAGATAACAAGATGACAACTTCATAGATGATCCAAATGAAATCACTTCTCAAATATTGCAATACCATATAAAACAGCATATTGCGGCATAGAAACTGCTCTCAAGACCATTCAAATTTTCTACGAATATTTGTACACTATCTACCAATAACTGTCCGCTCACCCCTGCGATTTGTGAAGTTATGGAACATTCCTGGTTTGTTAATAACATAAAAACCGGTGTACAGGTAGTAGAAAGCAGAATTTCATCGTAGCAGTTGAATACAGGTGATATGGCAATACGACTTGAACTCGGTGACTTCGAGAGAGATGTCATCGTGGACTGTCACATTGGTGACATGTCCATATGTGCCATTGCCGCTCAACTGGAGCAGCCAAAATCAACGGTTGGCGATGTGATCAACCAACAGAAATGTTCCTGGCATCAGTAGTGCAGGAAAGCACCAGGGAGGCTGCTGAAAATGATTGACAGGGACTGGAAGGCACGCAAAAAACCGGCAACAATCGGCACAGCCCTCCGTGATGAGTTCCAGAGCGCTAATGGTGAGCACTAATACTGTACGAAAAGAATTCCACTGAAGAGCAGCGGCACATTCCATCATGTTCCATGGGAAGAAGAGATGGTGTTAAACGACTTCCCTGGCCTGCGCGTCCTGACCTAAACCCCAGCGATTGAGGTTCAGAGCAGCACGTCCTCGATCTGTCGCTGAACTCTGTGCTGATTTGATGGATTAATGGAGACAAATTTCACCTGTCTACCGCACATTGATGGAAAGCCTCCCTCAAATGGTGGTGATGATCAAAGCCAAAGGTAGACAAACCCGATATTAGGGTTTGCCTGCTGGTTTCAATTGTGAATTACTAAAGTGTCCGGAACAAATTACAAATTCTGTCACAACTCAGAACAGCTAGAAACAAACTGAAAATTATGTGAAAATCTTTCCAAAGAACAAATCTATGGCCGACTAACATCAGATTGTTTTAGGTCTTCTGCGCTCAAAATGGACCGCTCCTCCTTAAAGTGCTGCAAGTAGATTACTCCAATTTCTTCTACAGTCCCTCATAGCCTTCGTAATGAGCCTCATGGTAACAAACCTTCGAATATTTTGCGCAATGTCACTAACTGGAACAGACGGCAGAATGCTGTCCAGAGTAACTAAAAACCGACTCACGTCCACCCTGGCCACTACCCAATGTATTTAATGCCAGGAAGATCGATATTTGAAAACCTACACGTAATCAGAGAGCTCATTTACAACGGAAACAGTCAGAACAAAATACTCCTCAGCCTTGAGGAAAACGCATTTGGCAGAGAGCATCACGAGAACTACTTCTAAGACTCGAGAATATGGGAATGGTCTTCTCATTATTAAACAGTCCAACTGCTATACAGAGAAGGAATTTTCTGTAAAAAAAAAAACCAGCTCACATGCGCCTGACTGTATTCTCAAGGGATTTTACCTTTTTTATTAAGCAAGGATATCTCCCCTCTCTCTCTTTTCGAAGGTACTTTGTATACTAGCATGACAGACTGTCTTAGGACCATTACGCCTCTTAGACAAGAATTGTTGGTTATTTTTCCACTGATTAAACACCCGGGATATCTGACTTTTTGAGAAACCAGTCAATTCTGCTAATTTCCAACTCGTGGCTCCAGTCAGACTGGCACCCACAATAAGCCCTTGTGGAGTTCGATAACTGGACCGGACAGTTATCGAACTCCAAAGGGGTTTTTGTTTGTCCCATTGTGATCAACACTATTGATGATTACTGACCATCAGCACTCTTAGATAGTTGCCTAGAACACGTGGCCAAGCAGATTGTACGTACGCTACGTAAGTGACGTTTACGTGCTATCTGCATAAGGGTTTCTAATTCAATGGCCGGTATGTGCATTTTGTTTGAGTGGTTTTATGTTTAAATGACTTTTTACAAGTCTTTATCGATTTTGTTATTATTTGATTTATTATAGAATTTTATTTTTATGTGATTTAGTTATCGCATTCATTTTTTATGTGAATTAATATGCCGTAAATTATACAAATTTCACTAAAATGCCATGAAGCAAAAAAGAGACCTAACAATGTATGAAACTTATCAAGTTGATTAATAATATATCCATTATGCCATCTAGTAAGGGATAAAATATACTGGAAAAGAAACTGTTGCAGTCCAAATACCTTTTATTGATTTTAGTGTTTATTTACATAAAAATTTTAAATATTCAATTTTAGAAAAATTGAAAGAAAAAAACAGAGAGAAAGACTGGTTGGAAGTGACAGAAGTCAAGCAATTATATTTTTTTACGATAACATAAAGCAAACTTCAATTGAAACATGGAGTAGAAATACAATTTTATTAATACAGACCAGTATTTTACAATAAAAACATTTATTCAAACCTACCAGTTTCGCCAGCAAACTGTCTGGCTTTTTCAAGGCATTACGTAGATATGAACGTTAGTAAATGCAAATTAAAAGAACATAAAAAACGTTGTACACCAAACTAGTATCTATGGTTACACGTTTCGCGTGACAGAGATGACTTATTGTTCTTATTCATTATCACGCATGCGTGTTTGTTGTAGACTTGTAATGTGATTGCTGGCTAGCTGTAGTTCAGATTGATTGAGAGAGAGGATCAAGTTTTTCCACGAACTGTTTAGAATTACACCCTGATTTCTGTTGAGGTTTCCGCCGGTTATTAGTACTATTGTGGCTTCCTTAAATACACGATGCCTGTAGTCGTCATCGAGATATGAAAGTTAGTAAATTTGCATTTACTAACTTTCATATCTCCGTAATGCCTTGAAAAAGCCAGACAGTTTGCTGGCGAAACTGGTAGGCTTGAATAAATGTTTTTATTGTAAAATACTGGTCTGTATTAATAAAATTGTATTTCTATTATAAAACGACCAAAAATGTATAATTGAAACATGGAGTATTATGCTGATAACGTTGTTAACAATGGTGAATTCACGTGATGTCTCATGACAATACAAAGATAACTTCTGTCATTTACAATACCAAGTAAAAATCACATTATTAAGGAATATTCTGCATTCCTTCGTACATACTAGCGATGGCTTGGACTATTGAGTTAACTTACGATGGATTTCAGAATTTCTTTCAGCTTAATGAGATCTAAGTTACATTTGAAAAGATATTCCACTAATGGTGAAAGTCTATGAAGGCGCTGTATTGGAGCATTTTCCTTTTTGAATCAAAGTAGATAGAAGACATTTTCTAAGTTACGCTGGTACCGATATTTCAAATAAGTGGACACTGTTACGGTATTTCGTTACCTATTAAGAAGAGTATTTAATTTTATTTTGTTACTTTAAGCTTAAAATATAACTTCATTATTTTATATATTTATTTATTTATTTTTAATAAAAATTAAATTTCAACTTAAATTGAACTTGAAACCGACTTGACTTATAACTAAAGTATGGACACACACACACACACACACAAACTTTTAATTAATTTTCAGTGAATTTTGGAAATTCATTTTCTTCTGATATAGACTAAATCGGAGATTACTAACTCACAAAACTTCTGAGTTAGCCGGTCTCATGCGGTGGTAGAGGATTTTTATTTTTCAGATTTAGTTTATCCGCTATCTGACCAATAGGCCGTGAATTTGAATCTTGTATCAGTTTAGTAGTCTGAGGCCTGAAATAGTTTCAGAATATGGTTTCTGAATTATCTATCCTTTATCCCACCAACGGTACCAATAATAATGTATAATAGGTTCCCAGGTTTTCGTGGGCGAGATTCATATTAAAATGTTCCAAGAAGTTTGAAATAAATAACATTTTAAAATTGGCGAATTTATTGTTTTCTGTGGCTATTATTTTTACACACTTTTATATAAATAAAAGATTTATATAAATCTTTGTATTATTGGTTTTTCAGCGGAAGTTTTGAACTTTATAAATGTTATTGTTCATATCTTCACCAGTTTTCTCAGCTAGATAGATGTCATCTGTATATGATAAAGATGTTATCTTTATCTTTTTCGGTTTCTGTGAAGGAGGATGAAGTTAAACAGAATGGATAAAAGGTCTTATGTTGAAATGTTTTCTTACTAATGAAATATTTATATCTTATTCTATTAGCGAGATTACAGTGCATTATTTATCTGCTGTTCGCTGGTTAAATTTTGATTAAGTTTATTATATATGATATTTAATCGTTTGTGCATATTTACACGTCTTTCGTATTTCTTACGGACACAAATTCACCTTTCAATTTTGAAATGTGCTGACTTAAGCGAAACACCAAAATCGCCGCTCCTGGAAGTAAAACAGAATCAACCAACCAACAACAAAAAAACTTCTTAAGAACTCCTCCCCTTTTATTTTTCATTTTATATAAAAATCGAGAAGGTGCCTGCTTAAAAAATTCTCTTTTGGAGGCGTCAGTTTCGGGAGAGAGCAAATGGAGTACGTCATTAGGGGCTGTCAGAACAGCGCGCTATTAAACAAGAGCCAACGATATTCTAATGATTCATGCAGATGTTTCAGGTGTGTTAACACCATCTAACCGCTTTTAGGGTAAACAGCTCTGACGCGACTTGGCAAACTCCATTTATATTTGTAGAGTGCGCTGTTTCAAATGATGCATAACAATAAGATACGAAGACAACAGAGAAGTTGCAAACGTAACAAAGCCTGCCTGGATGACTCTTGCTTCCGCTTAAGTTTCATACAATCAAATGCCGGAATTAAGCTGCAAGGTAGGAGAGAATTGAACCCTATACATGAGCCGTATTACCCTAAGTGTTGTTAAATAGATCCGGGAGATTCTAAATGAGATCAGGAGGAACGTAATTAACTGAGAAGAGGGAGTGCATGAGGTAGGTTCAAAGGATATTAGCTAATGGAAACTTTAGAGAACTAAGAAGAAAGAGAAGATTAAAAATTCCATGGAATAAAAATACGAGGGGAAAATAATGCGAAAATAAAACACACGAGTTCTTTTATACTTGGTATTTATTTTGCATTCAATGCGGAAAAAAGCAAAGGAACGAGAACCCCTACAGGTGGATAAGATCAGATATTTGTTTTCAGCTCAAATTTTAAAATAAAAATCGATGATTTACAAAGATTTAATTTAAAAACCTTGTACAGAATTATTTTCCCCTGTTGCCAGGGGAACATAATTCTGGGCGTCAGGGCTGATATTTTAGCATCGGCCCTGAGGTTGGATCTTCATTTTGGCAAACGGTTTGGCATTTAGAATTGTTATGAAATTAATAAAAGTGAAAATAGAAAAAATTAAACAAATAAAAGGGAACAATTTAGAATGTGAGATGGGTGGTTTTATATTTTTGTGCCCTTTCTGAAGGACATTTGAAGTATTCGGATCATTGAAATAGATACAGAAATAAGCCGAAAGAATCATCGTAATTATTTAATTCAATGAAACTAAAATTAGACTTTAATTTGACTGTAAATGTTTAGTTTGCTCACTTTAGTTATGTGTGAAATAAGGCAACTGATCGAGAATATTACGAAATTAAGTAAATCATTTTGAATTTCAGCGCAGAAAAAATAAATCACAAATTTCTGTTTTTTAAAAATAGGTTTTTATTTCCATTCTTGTTAAGTATTTTTTCCCCTTCTTCTTTTAAGTGTCTCCGTAGCGCAATTGGAAGAACGACGGTAAGTTACGCTTTTCGGTTAGAAATGCCTAATTTCGATTCCCGTCATGACGAGAGGAATCTTTATGTAGGTTGTTTTCAATTGAAGGTGAGTTAGCCGATCTCATACGAAGGTTGCAGATTTTAAATCTCCCGGAAACTCGGAGTTTTAATCACGCATGCAGGCAAATTGGCCTAGAGAACACACGCAATTTATAAACAAAAAATATTAGTGGTGGTTGTGGTGGTGGTAGGCAGTAGACGGCGATTGTGTGTGTGTGTGTGTGTGTGTGTGTGTGTGTGTGTGTGTGTGTGTGTGTGTGTGTGTGTGTGTGTGTGTGTGTGTGTGTGTGTGTGTGTGTGTGTGTGTGTGTGTGTGTGTGTGTGTGTGCGCGCGCGCGCGCAGATGATGATGGTAGTAGCGATTCTGTGTAGCTGTTGGATTAAATTGTGGAGAGAGAGAGAGAGAGAGAGAGTTGTAGAGTAGACTGTCCTCCCTTGATTAGTTCTTGGAGATGTCAAGTAATAATAATAATAATAACATCTTAGGAGACAATATAATATCTCATAGAATATTCAGTACATTATCTTAACTAATCCAGATATCCGTGTAATTTTTAGCTGTTTTTTTTTTTTTTTTTTTTTTTTTTATTTTTTTATTTTTTTTTTTAGCAGGATGGTATTCATTTTCCAAAAAATGAGGTTCACTATCTCTTTATGAATAGCAAGTTTTCAAAATTATTGGGTAATCATAGAAACATAAACTGTCATTTAATGTATCGAATGCATTTATTCAATTATGAATTGCCTAAAGTTTATAGGAATAATTGAAAAACATGACAATTATTGAATGTAAATAGATTTTAAAAAACATAACATAAAATAATTAAAATAAAAAGAGTTCTTAGCTATCAAGATACACCATTTTTTTATTTATGTAGCAAACATCTTTGTGCATTGCAGGACGCGTTGTTACTGAGTTGAGAGGGGGATACGGAGACAAGAAGTCCTTTTTAGGACTTCCAGGCGGCCAACAAATGGCAATGCTGTAGCCAACTGAGGCTCGGCTATTGCCGTTACCCAGCCACGACTAGAGCTTTTAGCTCAATAATACCCCATCCACACTGATTTTCTTCATTCAGATGACGGGATAAAGAGTCACGGACTCAGTCCATCTCCCAGTTCTTTTAAGAACTTGTTACTGAGATGTGCTGTCCAAAATCCAATTCTTTTATTGATTTTTATCCCGCAAACTGCAGGGACCGCTATTATTATTATTATGTGACTGTGGGAAACCTCAACCAGTTTGCGTTGGTGAAGAGGAGGAACAATTTTTGTGACTGTAGAAGTGTGTTCCTAGGTTTCTGGGTGAAAAAAAAAAATAAAAACCTACCTTCGCTTGAGACCGTCTAACAGCTTTAGTGAAAAAAGACCAGATAAGGTTCCTTACGTCATGAATGGGAATCAACTCGAGGTCTTTCCGACCAAAGGACTTCTTCTATACCGACTGATCTACGGAGCCTGCAATATTAAAAGTAAAACAACATCGAGCGGTGGATTAAAAATTCGTTTTTCACCTTTTATGGCGCATAATATAATATAATAAATGTGATATATGGAAAACGAAATCAGGATAGTTGCTAAGATATTGCAGCGCTTTCTTCAAAAACGTTTACATCTTTATAACAGAAGTTGTTCTGAAACATGTTGACGTATGTTTTACTGCTCAAAGAGTTCAAAAATTTAAAGGACAAAATATTGTTAGTAACTCCCACAGCTCAAAATATATAATGTTTTATAGATGTCTTGTTGAGAAAAAAAAAATTGAGAACCCTCACGGTACGTGCAAGTTCGCTACTGCAACTGCATTAAACATTCTTTAAACACATCTTTAACGTTTCAGCTATTAATCTGTTCTCTTGCTATTAGTAGAGGATTACATCCATTTTTTAGATGTTTACACCCAAACATTATTTCCAAGTCACTAATCCAGAAATCAGTCCGTGCAACTGAGATGGACTGGATCGATGTCGTAAGTCTAACCCGTGCTACTAAGAGCAGATCTATCCTTGGGATTTTGGCAATTCCTCAAGAGGGGACGTTGGCTATCGATAAGATCTGTCCTTTTGGGAACATTTATTTTCCATTATTAGAGAAACCATCTGTCATATCGTCGTCATTGAGTGTTAAAAGATGACACCTGGAAATAGCAGTAATCCCATGTGTCATATGGGACAGCTGAACAGAGAAAGGATCATACACTGAAATTCTCAACGGACGTCCACCCTTCCTTATGTAGTATTTCCACACGGTATGATTTATGACACAATCGGGACTGGTTCGGGTATAGATTGACCTTCAGTAACGGATTTTGTTATTTGGAAAGGAAAAGGAGAGGATGTGAAATGTGGTAGGCACAATTAGTTTTAATCCACTTGGAAGAAACCCTTATATTTATTACTCGCATACTCGAGAGGCTGAAAATATTGTAGCAGATCAATGCCATCAGAGCAAGGGAATCGAAATCTGTTGATATTATTTTTGAAGTACCAGAGGTTGTAGTCTATGAGGGAATGCTTTAGAGGGAAGGTTGGTTCTACAGAACTGAGTTGGATGCAATAAAAAATGAACGGGAGTAGAAACTTTGGTGATTGGTCAATCAGAGATTTAACTGTGAATTGTTGTTTTTCATTGTCGTTGTAGCTTTTGAAGAATTGCAGAATATAGGAGATGATAGAGGCCATTTCTCTCAAACTAGTCTTCTGTGGGACAGTGACTTAAGAGAACTGTGAGATAGGGGATTTTCAATTAGCCATCTGCCCTCTTCTGAACAAAATTAAGAATTTTTAGAGAGGTGTTATCACACCACTCCAAATGTGAGAGTAGAATTCCAAGGCTAGGAGGATTTAGGATTTGTACACAGTTAGAAGCTGGACAGATGAAAAGTAGCGACTTGAGTTAAAAAGGATGCACCTCCTTTTTGGAAGCCAAGGATACTGCAGAAGTGATGTGCATGTGTCAGGAAAGGTTACGAATAAGGATCATTCTGAGAAGAGAAATCTCTTCTCGACGATGGAGCTGAACGTTATCAATGTGGAGAAGAACAAAGGCTTGTTTTTGCTAGAAACAGAACTGCCGAATTGTGTTTTGGAAACATTGAAAGATATTATGTTGTTATTGCGCCACTGTAGGACAGTGAAGATCTGTGTTTAAGGCACTTATTGTAGATGACGAAACTTCTACAAGGAATAGCGATTGCTGTTATTTGCAAAATTGTGAATAGAGTTTGGGGTTAATGAGAAATGCTCATTTATGCATGACAGGGTGGGAGGGTGGGAGAACTAACAGAATCCTGATTAATCTTTACACTAGCCCAAAAATTTGAAGAAAGCAAACCTCTATTATCACATTACATAGGGTTTGGCATTGAGGACTTCTCAGCCAATTACCATCTTATGGTCTGCCTTCCACCCTTTATATTGGCAGCACCAATCATATTCACCGAAGACTGCGTTTGGCTAAAGATGTAGTATTTTAGGCTGTGTGTACGGAATTGTTTTAAGAAGTTTTCGTTCAACGAATGACAATTTCTGGTTTTCTTTTATGCAGTACCGCATTAGGTGCACTAAAGTTTGGTTTTATTTTTTTAAAGTAATGAAAATATGTGACTACAATTAAGTTCTTAAGTTCTTAAAAAAATGAGCGATGGACTGAGTACTTGACTCTTTATCCCGTCATCTGAATGAAAAAAATCTGTGTGGATGGGGTGTTATTGAGCTAAAAGGTCTAGTCATGGCTGGGTAACGGCAATAGCGGAGCCTCAGTTAAAACTTCATTGGCTACAGCATTGCCAGTTGTTAACCTGGAAGTCCTAAAGAGAACTTTAGGCTCTACTACTACAATTAAGAGTAAATAAAAATGATGTTATTCTTCGACTATAGGAAAACAAAATGTGGGTATAGCTTTCATTGCCTAATGTGAGCCCAGCACTCCTCATATATTGGAGCTATGAATAGTACCAGATGTGCATTATAATAGTTACCAGCTTTTCGTGGATAGGATGAAGTTAAAACATATATTTACGCAATAAAAACGATCACAGAAAAAAGAAGGAAACAATGACATTAAATATTAAAACTGGAAGCATCATCAGGAGTTACCCAAGAACTACAATAGGTGACCTTATCCTGAACGTTGTGATATCAAGGCTCTAGAAAGTTATTACATCAGTCACAAGAACCCAACAGATACATGCAATACTTGTATGACTATATAAAGTAGCTAGAAAAGCTGTTTAAGGAATTTGCAGTCGTAATCTGAACTCGAATACTCTAAATAAAATGAAGACCTGTTTATCACGTCTAGTGAATGAGCCCTTAACTAGTGCAATAAGAGAGAGAGAGAAGGGTAGACAGAGAGAGAGAGAGAGAGAGAGATATGGGATTGGATACGACAGACGACACTAACACTACGCTACGCACCACAAAGAAACTCACATGGGCGTCATAAACGTTATATTCGTTTAGGAAAATCACGTTATTTTAGATTCCAGAGAAGTAGAGACTCCAATTCCACTTAATTACATCACAGTCACGTGAAAAAACATGGAAAAGACAAGTAAATAGAAATTAGGGTTATAATATCCCTCAATCAACTGACAAGTCACAGTCATTCGATGTATCTTGTATAATAATATTGAACGACGATTTAAGGAAGTGGTGGAAATGGTGCAAACTTGAATACGGTACTGTAATAGAAATGATGAGTCACCTGTTTATAACGTCTGAATTCCTCTTAGCTTCTCTAATAAGAAAGACATGGGATGAGATAGCTAATACTACACTACACACCATAATGAAACGTATAGCATAAGACATGGATATGCAGCTTCTTACCATTTTAAGTAAAAATACAAATATACAAATAAATTTTTCGAAACGACGTTTTTTAATCTATTTTCATCGTATATTTGCACGATCCTGAGGAAAACTAGGAATCATAAGATTCCTCGATAAGATTGAAGTAGGTCTGGTTTTCTTGTATCTAGTGCTGATCACAAATTCTTTGATTTTTTATTATTTTATTTTTTTCTACAGAAAGTTGTAATCGTAAGCAAAAAAAAAGATAAAATAACCAACAGTTAACTGTGTTTGCTCAACTTTTTATTTTTTTTGAAAGAATATATACAATATATATATAAATTTTAAAAAGATGTTTATGATTTCATTCTCTTTTCATTGCTAAAATAGGATAATATGTTTAATAATAAAAATTATCATAATAATAATAATTGTTGAAATATATATTTAAATACTAAAATTAAATCTAAGAAGCTTTGTTTATACAATGTTTTTCTTTGCTTTATTCAACCACTTATGTACAGAGAGCTGAAAAGGAGAGATATTTGTTTTTATTCTATAATGTGAACGACGATCTACAAAGCTAATATATACAGGGTGTTCGGGATAAATTTGACATATTTATAATTAATTATATTTTTCCGTAAGTTACATGTATTAACACACACTTCTCTTCATTTAAAAGTTTGGACCCTTCTTCATTCATATACAAGATGTCAGAAAGGATGGATAGCTGGAACCCACCTGAATCATGGAAGAGAATAACTTGTATCATGATGATTCGTGCCCGCCATCAAAATAAGGATATTACGACTGCTGCCCAATGCTCCCTGAATACAGTAAAAACAATCAGGCATGAACTAGAGACTTGCAATGGTGACTACGAGGATGTAGCAAGAAGAAAGATCCCTAGCAGACGATCTGATTGCGTTCGTACAGCAGAATTCCTCGCAAATCTGCAGGAACAGGTGTTGAAGAACCCTGGCATTGGAATTCGGGCTTTGTTCGTGGAGTTGCTAACTGTAGTCAAGCCCTGGATAACAAGGGTAGCCAATGGTAGGCCGTATGTATGGCAGCAGGATTCGGCCCCTTGCCACACCTCTGGGAAAAGTCAAAAATGGTTGTCTGAAAATTTCTACGACTTCACCAGTCCAAATGTTTGGCCACCAAACTCCCCAGACCTTAACCCCATGGATTATTTTGTATGGGGCGCAGTTGAAAAAGACACCAATCGCACTTCCAGTAATACAAAAGCCCAGTTAATGGATAAAATTAAAACAGTTTTTGCGGCCCTTCCCAGGGAGACTGTAGCATCAGCTTGTTCGAGGTTCCGAAGCAGAATTGAAGCTGTGATCGATGCTAATGGTGGTTATTTTGAGTAAATCTTGTTGATAGTATTGTAATTAACTCTGCCTGTAATGTTTTTTTGTCAATTCATTAAATTTAATAGATACAAAGAAGATTTTCTTTTTCCTTACGAAACTGTCAAATTTATCCCGAACACCCTGTAAATGTTGCTATCTTTCTGATAATGAAATTTAGCTTCGAAAGAGAATACAAGTTTATAAAGAAATAACAAAACGTATCTTTTAAAATTATTTTTATACTCGGTGATAATTCCGATATTCAAAAATCAAATAATAAACAGGAAAAAAAATCCGTCGAAATCAAATCGAAAGAAAATAAACATATATAACAGCAAAATCAAATACATAAAAAAAAAAAAAGGTAGTTAGATGCGGTGATTGATTCATTCAATCCAATACCCTTGGAGGGTAATGGATGGCAATGCTGTAGCCAATGAAGTTTCAACTGAGGCTCGGCTATTGCTGTTACCCTCCTGCCATGATCAGAGCTTTAATTGCTCAATAACACCTTATCCCTACACTGTCCTCTACAGATAACGGGGAATATGAAAAGCATTCTTGCTTCGCCCCTTTAAGCCAGTCCTTATAAGGACTATAAGTGTATTTGTAGAAAATAAAAAAAAATTAAAATCAAAATCTTAAAAGTTACATCAACGCATGTTAACCATCATGGTAACGAATCACAATAGTAAATGATTATCATATGCAGGAAAAAGTAAATAACACTTGCGTTTAATTTATTGGCCTTATCCTTATAAGGACTGGCTTAAAGGTTCGAAGCAAGAATGCCTTTCATCTTCCCCGTTATCTGTAGAGGACAGTCTAAGGATAAAGTGTTACTGAGCTATTAAAGCTCTGATCAGGGCAGTAACAGCAATAGCCGAGCCTCAGTTAGAACTTCATTGGCTACAGCATTGCCATCCATTACCCTCCAAGGGTATGGTGAATTCCAACCTTAATTTATTGGCTTTTGCTTAGTTTATTACTTGTAGCAAAATTATAGAAATCATATCTTGGTGTATTATATATGTTCATTTAACTGCTTACCAAAGCGTAATTAGGAAATTTTGCATTTAATTTTTCAATATTTATTTTTTATATGAATTGGAATTGTTATACATAAATTAAATAGAATACTGAATTATTATTAATTTGGTGGAAAAGGTTGCAATCCACTGTATAATCAAGTATATTACAGAATATTAGAAAAAATAGATACCTAAATATTTTAAGACAATTCTACATGATATTAATCTATTAAAGAAAAAAAAATCTTATCTGTGAATGATTTAATTTTATATTGTAATATTATTAATATCTTATTCGGTTTGTCTTACTCTGTCTACTTCATGTACGAGTACAGGTTTTGTCTTACTTCTCGTACATGAGCTAAGGTGACTGGAGTAAACAAAAAACAAAAAATCAGGACGCTGTGATGATAAAAATTTAAGAAAAAAACTGCGCGCAAGGATTTAGTGAGAACTTGATTAACTAATCCTCTTGTAATAAGTCTCAAATTAACTTCACATCTTTATCGAAAGAAAAGAAAAAGAATCCGAGGGTAATGCATTTCCTCGGGCTTTCATCCTAGTGCAATGAAGCAGAGGGATTTTCTTTCCTTTTTCTAAGAGATGGCGTTCATTTCTGTTTCCTAACACCGTCCGTAAGTTTTATGCCTCATTTAGGTTCATTTAGTCTACTACGGGCACGCACACCGCATCTAACTTGGGTGATGTTTACATTTATCAAGAAGTAGATAAATTTTTAGCGCCGTTCCTTTTCATGGACGACATTCATCACCACAACAGCAGAAGTGGCTGAGACGTTCGCTTCCAACCTCCCCCCCCCCCTCTTCTTTCTTCCCTCGTCTGTTACTTTTCCAATCATCCCCAATTCCGGATTCTAGATTCTAGACGTCTAGGCTTGGCACACACACACAACACACACACACACACACACACACACACACACACACACACACACACACACACACACGGTAAGCGCCATTACACCACTGGCATTATCATTGTTTTCACTGATCGAACAGCACTCCCGGCCGCGGAGGGCTAGGGTTCCCTTCTCTGCCACGTACACATGACAGCTACGTCGCCCTAAGAAGCGTTGCTAACAAGGAATCTTTGATATTTTTCTTACCTCCTAGATAAAAAAGAAAAAAAATTGAGAAAAGTAAGTTATAAAGAATATCTGAAGATTTTGGATGTAAGTTTCTTCCCGTTCTGGGGAAGATGGGTGACATTCGAAAAGAAGTTTAGTAGAAGAAAAGTGTCTCAAAAAATAACTGTTCGGTAAGACGGACATTTTTACATTCTCACTTTTTTTTACCTTCTTACAAAAACGCCGAAGGCTGCGATTCGGTTTTAATAAGATCAATGAAAAAAGCGTTTGATTCGGTGCTCTTGTTCCAGTCACCCCCAACGTATCTAGGCGAAAAAGTAGAGAAAGGTGAAGATTGAGGAGCAGATAAGAGTGAAAGAAATTCATATTATAAATGTGTGAGATCAGCAGTTTAGGTTAAGGCAAAAAGCAGGAATCATGCTAATGAACGCAAAGAAACTACGTTTAATGTTTAGCTTAGATTCATTCGATAAAAATGCGAGTTTCTAACTATAAATTAAAGATGCCAAGAAATTATATTCTTGGTTTAATCCTTTATTTAGGTGTAAGCAAATTTCGCCTCTGAATTTTCTTCAAGACTAGGCAACTCATATATATATATATACAGGGTGTTCGGGATAAATTTGTCAGTTTCGTAAGGAAAAAGAAAATCTTCTTTGTATCTATTAAATTTAATGAATTGACAAAAAAACATTACAGGCAGAGTTAATTACAATACTATCAACAAGATTTACTCAAAATAACCATCATTAGCATCGATCACAGCTTCAATTCTGCTTCGGAACCTCGAACAAGCTGATGCTACAGTCTCCCTGGGAAGGGCCACAAAAACTGTTTTAATTTTATCCATTAACTGGGCTTTTGTATTACTGGAAGTGCGATTGGTGTCTTTTTCAACTGCGCCCCATACAAAATAATCCATGGGGTTAAGGTCTGGGGAGTTTGGAGGCCAAACATTTGGACTGGTGAAGTCGTAGAAATTTTCAGACAACCATTTTTGACTTTTCCCAGAGGTGTGGCAAGGGGCCGAATCCTGCTGCCATACATACGGCCTACCATTGGCTACCCTTGTTATCCAGGGCTTGACTACAGTTAGCAACTCCACGAACAAAGCCCGAATTCCAATGCCAGGGTTCTTCAACACCTGTTCCTGCAGATTTGCGAGGAATTCTGCTGTACGAACGCAATCAGATCGTCTGCTAGGGATCTTTCTTCTTGCTACATCCTCGTAGTCACCATTGCAAGTCTCTAGTTCATGCCTGATTGTTTTTACTGTATTCAGGGAGCATTGGGCAGCAGTCGTAATATCCTTATTTTGATGGCGGGCACGAATCATCATGATACAAGTTATTCTCTTCCATGATTCAGGTGGGTTCCAGCTATCCATCCTTTCTGACATCTTGTATATGAATGAAGAAGGGTCCAAACTTTTAAATGAAGAGAAGTGTGTGTTAATACATGTAACTTACGGAAAAATATAATTAATTATAAATATGTCAAATTTATCCCGAACACCCTGTATATAGCCTAATGAATTCACATCTCTTGCCTCAGTATCCCATAATGTAAAGCACATATCCTTTCAGACATGTATAATACTATGTATAGTGCTATTCATTATAGGACATTAGTGAGAACGAGATCCCGAAGTGATACCAAAGCTAAAATAATACAGAAGTCATATTTTCATATACGTGTAGTTAAAAGGTGTCGCATTTTATTACTAAATTACTCTGGATTAGTTTACATACTAACAGGAATACGTGGATGGTCTGAAAAGTTCTCGACCTAACAATGAAAATACGAATTTTTAAATTCAAAATTACTCAACATAATCTCCCATAAGACTAATACATTTATTCCATCGATGCTCCAGCGCTATTATCCCGTCTCTGTAGTGTCTCTCAGTAAGATCTTCAAAATACTCCTCTACAGCTGCTCACCTCTTGATTCGAAGAAAAATATTTAGTTTTGAGAAAAGATAGAAGTCAGAGGGAGCTAAATCTGGGGAATAGGGTGGATGTTCCAACAATTCATAGTGCAGATCCCTTAATTTTCCCATTGCCAAAACACCTTTGTGGGCAGGTGCATTGTCTTGATGAAAGATGATTTTTTTCTTCTACAAACCGGACCTTTTCTCACGAATTTTTTCCTCTAGGCTGGATAGAAGATCGGAGTAATATTTCCCGGTTATTATTTTACCCTTTTCAAGGTAATTAATAAACGAATTTTAGCATCCCAAAACACCGATGCCATGACCTTTCCTGCTGATGGAACCGACTTTGTCTTCTTTAGCGCTGTACAACCGGTTTCTCTCCACTGTTTTGACTGCTGTTTGGATTCTAGTGTGTAAGGGTGAATCCACGTCTCATCCATAGTAAAACATCGACGCACAAAATCAGTTTAATTCTTGTAAAAACGCTTCGAGCACTGTTCAGAAATTTTCATGCGAGTGCGTTTTTGATTTGCTGTGAGCAAGCGCGGCACCTAATCCGTGCAAAGCTTTGTCATTTGCAAATCTTCATGCAAAATATAATATGCACGTTCTTTTGAAATGCCTATAGTCTCAGCAATTTCACACGCTTTGACTCTCCGGTCATCCATTACCATATCGTGCACTTGATCAATGAATTCTGGTGTTGTTACACTTTTTGGACGTCCTTCACGTGGATCATCTTCAAGGCTGCTATGGCCAAGTTTAAACTCAGCTGCCCATTTCTTAATTGTCGATAACGAAGGAGAAGAGTGCCCATAAACTTTAATGAACTTTGACACTCAATTTTATCCCTTTCAAGGGATACAGACAACACTTTTGCTTCCGACGGCTGTATTAAATAAACTACTTGATAGAATGACTTGCAATTTCACGTGGATGCTTAGGACAGATGTACCAACTTGGCGATGGTGTTGTCATTTATGGTCGAGGCCGAGAACTTTTCAGACCACCCACGTAAATGAACAAAAATACAGTATTCTAAATGTTTCATTTCTGTTAATTCTTTTTCCCTCACGCCATATAAGTCAGATTACGGCGGGGGTAATCTTTCACGTCAGATGAAAGCAACAAAATACTCGAAGTCGCTAAAGAGAAGAGGGAAAAAGGAATACGCTGTAGCCACATAAATTGTAGTAGTAAAGGTTTCTTTTATGTCACCTGCACATTAAATATAAGTTAGAAGCGATGCAACCGTCCCTTATGAGAGTTTTATTGACCACAGATGACACCCGACATTTGGACGAAGCGAACGCGAACACTTTAAAAACATTTTTTTTTGTGGAAAATCTTCAGAGAAAACAGATGACATTTTTGACACTGAAAAAACCCTTACATTTGTCAGAAATTGCAAACAAGGGGTAAGTTTGTTGTTAAAGTATGTCTTACCAGAAATAAAAACGTTTTATAAAAGAAGTATAGAATCCGTGCAAAAATTCACAATAAATAAAGTCGAAGTAAGATAGACGTAATAAAGCATCACATTCGTATTCTTATCAGTTATGAATAACAATAATTCGTTGAAATGTGAAATAATATTTATAACATATTTTAAAATTATATATGAAATAAAAAAGAAATTTATATAAAATTATAAACAATATATAATAATAGTTAAAAAATAGACTTTTTATTTTTAAATTTTAGAAATAAATTGAAAAACTTAAGAAAATATTAATATCCCGTTTATTATTAAGAATAAAATTCTGTTATAAATTCTTGGTTAATCAATTCCAATACAAATCTCATACAAATCTCACACAACAAATTAATTCTGCTATAAAGGTAGCTTCCTCCTACAAATCTGCCCGCAAGCCAGATCGTTTGCCTGAAGACATCATGAACTTAATCAGAGATAAAAACAGAGCTCGAAAGAGATTCCGTAACACGTGTGCACCACAAGACAAAACAAATCTAAACAGACTAAATGGGGCAGTAAGAGATGCACTGAAAGCTCACAGAGACTATGTATGGGATGAAAAGTTATCCTCCATTTCACCTAGTGATCACTCCATCTGGGGACTACTGAAAAATACCAAAAACAAAGGCAGATCCCTTCCCCCAATATCAACTGATCAGGGCCTTGCTCACACAGATGTGGACAAAGCAGAGGTTATAGCGCACAGCTTGGAAGAGCAATGCAGGCCTTCGTATGGAAACCTTGACTTTGACCACATACATAAGATTCACAGCAAGGTCAGACACTCACTCAAACTTCCTATCACCAGCACTGACCATATTGCATCAACATCACCTGCTGAGATATATGACATTATTAAAAATTTAAAGAACAAAAAAGCTCCTGGACCAGACGGCATTACTAATCGTGTGATTAAACTTCTGCCCCGGAGGGCAGTAGTGTACCTGACCAGTATAATAAATGCAATTTTAAGATTTCACTATTTTCCTTCCACCTGGAAACTGGCTGACGTAATTCCCATACATAAGCCAGGCAAAGACTCACACCTACCCCAAAATTATCGTCCAATCAGTCTCATCTCAAATCTGGGTAAGGTTGCAGAGAAGGTCATCCTCTCACGACTTCAAACCTCAATAAATGACCTAAACATCCTTCCAAAAGAACAGTTTGGTTTTAGGCAACACCATAGTACTACCCAGCAAATCCACAGAATTGTTGAATACATCACAACCAGCTACAACTGGCGCCAGTGCACAGGCGCTGTTTTCCTAGACTTATCCAAAGCATTTGATAAAATCTGGCATTTTGGACTCCTGCACAAGCTTATCTCAGCCGGCATCTCACCTAAAATGGTTCATTTAATCCACTCATATCTTCAAAATAGATCAATGCAAGTAAAAATCAACGGTTCTACATCCTCCCAGCGCCACATCTTTGCTGGAGTGCCGCAGGGATCTCTGCTGGCTCCATTGCTGTTCTCTGTATACATGTCAGACATCCCACACAATCCGATGACTTCCATTTTGGCCCTATATGCAGACGATACGGCAATACTAACCAGATCTCTCAGACCCCATTTCATTACCAGAAAGCTTCAAGAAAACATTCTAAAGCTGGAGGGTTGGTTCTCTAAATGGAGATTGGAAGTCAACCCCCAGAAAAGCTCAGCCGTTCTTTTCTCAAAAAGGCCAATGTCTCCTGTAGGAGATTTGTTACTATTCAATATTAAAATTCCCTGGCAGTCAGAAACAAATTACCTGGGTGTAATTCTCGACAAAAAGCTATCTTTCAATCAACACACCAAGTCTGCATGCACAAAGGCATCTAAAGCCATAGCACAGATCTATCCGCTAATTAATAGAAATAGCAAGCTCAGCAACAGAATCAAATTGCAGCTATACCAGTTGACGATTCGTCCTATAATCACCTATGCCTCTCCGGCCTGGAGCCACACCTCTAATGCTAACATCATCAAAATACAGCGAGTGCAGAACAAGTGCCTGAGAATGATTTTGAATGCCCCGTGGTATGTTAGAAACACTCAACTCCACAGAGACACAAATATTCCCTATATCTTCTCTTTTCTACGATCCTTAGCCACCAAGTTTTTCCTAAAGACGTCCACACATCCCAACGATTTGGTTCAACAAGCTACAGCATACGATCCAACGGACATATTCAAATACAGAAGACCAAAAGCTATATTGGCCTCCTTTAGTGATGCATAATCTCCATGCCCATTCAGGGCGAGCAATCTGCTCATAAATTTTACCTTCACTGCAACCACAACAGATAGCGGGGAATATGAAAAGCATCTTGCTTCACCCCTAAAGACATAAATGTCAATTGTCAATTGTCAATTCCAATGCTTAAAAATTAAGCAATGCTTGTTAATATTCCGTTATTAGAAGAACACATCACAGCCATTCGGTTAAGTGAGCTCTTCAAAACCCTGATCAACCCAAACCACATTGCGCATGGCTTGATAAAGTACTGGCTTGGATCAAGGCATTGCAAAACTTTTAATATAACGTACTATGGTCCACAAGCAATCTTTCCTCCGAGTGACTACCAGGTCATACTTAATTCCCTCAACTCCATTATCCCCCGCCTGCAAGACCCTATACTTTCTAACAAAAGACCAATAATTTACCAGAGCCTAAGAAATCTGAAAGACACTGAAAAACCATCAACTGAAGATATAACAACATGGAAACACAACACCCTCTCGTGTCTGTATGCTACAAGAAAAATGCTTAACTTCAAAATTACTCACAAGATCCTCCCAGTAAATCATCTGGTGTCTAAATGGAATAGAAGAGTGACTGACCATTGTGTATTTTGTGGAGAAGCAGAAACTATTGCTCATCTGTTCTTCAATTGCTTCACTGCTCAGGCGGTCTGGAGACTTGTTGGAGACAGATTCAATACTGTTATCACCCCTAACGTGGCACTCAAGCTAATAGACCTACCCACTCACATGTCCAAGAACCAAAGGAGACTCCTCATCTATTCCATCATTGAATTCAGATTCCATATTTGGAAGATCCGTAACGTGGCATATTATAACAAGTGCAAAAAAGGCCTTCCTGACATTATAGGAAGTTGCAGAAATAGTATCAAGAACTTTCTTTCAATGAGACTAGAAGAGTTGGGCCCGCTTGAGTTCTATAAGCAATGGTGTGTTCCTCCAATCCTTTCTTATCTGTGGAATAACCAGGTAAGAATTAAAATCTAACCACTTTATCCTTCCTTTTCTTAATCTTCTTTACCTAAATCCTCTGTTATGTAGTAATAGAATTCCTTCTTCTAGTTGTCTTAATAGAGCCATGGAAGAACCACTCTGAGGCTAAAAAAATAGCAACCATTTCAATACTTAAAATATAACCTAGTTTCTTACATAGTATGAAATTAACCAGTACATGTTTATTTTATAAATTAATTTAAGTTACAAATTAATTAAATGTAACTTAAATGTAAATTAATCCCAGGTTTCTCACCTTGCGCACTACAAGTTTTCCCTGAACCTAGAGTTTTTCAACTCTAATACAGAAATGATGACTGGGTAACACACCACAGTGAATGGTACTAGTCTGATCTGAATAAATTAATCTTAATCTATAATCATTGGCCTTTTAGAGTAGGGACTATTTTAGTATATCATTATAATTAACTGAATTCAAATAAATTACATATGTGAATGTGTAATTTAATCAGTTAAAAGATGAGCTCAAATTCCATGTTGGAAAGGAAGATTTTTATGACTTACTGTAAAATGAAACACATTTTTTTAGTGAACACAAACACACGTACACACTGATCTAAACATAATATACTGGCAGAGGTCAGTTTATTATGTTTAGAGTAGGGAAAGGTTCCTTTAAAGAGTTCTACCATTAGGTTTGGTCCAGTATATCATCAAGAAACTACTCTGAATAACTGATGAGAGCTGTAATCTCGTGAAGAGGAAATGTTGGGTCTCTGTTGATGTCAGATGTAATTATAAAAATATCACTCGTATGGGTGGAAATAAATCCAGAGTATCCTTCCTGGGTAATAAATCCAGAGTTCATCAACGCGAAGAAGGGAACGCACACCAGGTAGAATATTTGCTGTCAGATTTTGCAGTTTGGGATAATTTTATAGTCCTTTGAATATCTTTATACACTACATGATTATCCCCACATTCGACAATATATATCGGGAAGTCATTACGTTAAATATCTGGTTGTGACATTTTTTTTGCTTCTTTTCTGGAGAGGTATGATTTAAACTTAAGTAATAACAGTACTTTATAATTCCGATCATTGTGATGTTCTAAATGGTTCCAACCCAACAATTCTTCAAAGTTGGATTTAATATTAAAACAGAACTGGGAAGAACGAATATATTTTCTGCAATATCTTGAGATTGCAGAAAATTTACAGAACAATTATTATTATTATTATTATTAGTTTTTACATAACCAGGCATCTTTCCTTCCCCCCTAGTATGTTGACTTACACTCAAGTTAGTAATTTTAGAGTTCTGAGTTTAAACATGCGTAGACTATCTCGTTATTGCTATTATTATTCACATCGACTTCGATAATAATTCTTGTTAAGTATGCTTCTGTCTTCAGTCACGCACGCATTATTTCTAAATCAGGTCACATGAAGGCGCCAGAGCGTATCGACTTGTGATTCAGCTATCATTATATATTCTGAAGCCTGCCTTAGTAAGCGAATCAAGTGAAACTTTGTGGGCTATCACTGGAGAGATGGGTGCGGATCGCAATGTGTGAAAGTGGGCTGGCTAAACTGAAGGGTGATATGCGGGTGTCAACGTGATGCAGGTAGGGTCCTCAAATAGCTATTAACTTTTTAATGCGGCGTGTTATTTTTATTCAGATGCTAATATTACGTCCCATATATTAGCTTCTCGATTTTGATGGAAAAGCAGTAGGAGGTTACGGCCCTACACGTTTCTTTATTCATGTTGTGTGACAGATGTTGATTCAGAGTTGTACACTATGAATGTATAGTGCTATTTCAAATGCTATTAAAAATCGAATGATCGGCTGCTATTTAAAACATTCCCTTTGTATAAAGCAAAAGTAAATATAAAATAAATGATATTGGCTACATCTATGCAGGATATGTAAGTAATCTCTCTTTTCATGTTTATTAAAGTATAGAACTTGGTTAACTTATTTAAACCCTGATGATGCTAAAACATTCGGATACATTGTACATTAAATTCTTCTCGCACATTTCACAATAATGATTTAGTTTATATAACTTACAGTTGCCAAAAAACGCAACTGTCATAATACAGTAGTAAAATAAAAGAACAACGGCAAAACTGTATTCGTTCAGGTTTCGTGTAACTGTACATTAGGTAAAACAGGTAGGATAATTTGCAGAAATCTAAACCTAAAAGGAATTAGAGATATTTTCTTCAAACCTCCCCTACTATTAATATCAAGCTCTTTAAGAGATAAAACATTTTACTATATTTCTTTTCTATTTTTTTTTTCTCGAAACATATCATTTCTAAAATTAGGCATATAGAAAATTTCTGATCTGACTCTAAAGTTAAATTAGAAAAAAAAAATCATTATAGTAATGAATTTTTTCTGAAGAACGGCTTACTACTTAATGGAAAACACCTGAAATCAGTTACGAAGATAGGATTAACCGCCTTATCAACAAAATCAAAGATATATAAATTAAGTTATCTGGTTGTAAGAGACCATCGGATTTAATGGTACGCGGAGTAATTATGGGATTAATAACTAAACCGTGGATAAATATAAATATTCAGATAGGCCGCCGCAAATCAAGATCAAGGGAATAATATAACATGAATGTCTACCAGTTAGCACGTACCTCAACTAGTAGTCACAAATCAATATTAAATGTTTAATAAATCGAAATATTGGGAACTCCCATACCAATTTTTTGCTTAAAAAATCTAGCACTATATGTAAAATATGTAAAAAAATCTAGCACTATATGTTTTAACTATTCTATTTTAAAGATTAAGAAATTAAAAAAAAGATGGTGAATTATGAAAATCGAACTTAATTCTAAATTTTAAGAAATTTTAAAAATATTTCAGTAATTTGGACATGGAATTATAATTACTAAGATATAATAACCTTTATATAATAACCAAACTTTTATTATTTTCTAAATTATTAAAAAATTATATTACACTACTTAAAAGCTGGTGATTTCATCCGGGTTATCCAGAGGATACGCTAACCACTCGGCTAACTGGTTGGCTGAGTGGTTAGGGTATCCGCTCTCCAGCCAAGAGGCTGCGCGTTCGAATCCAGCGTAGGCATGGATGTTTGTGATTGTTTTCGCACACTATGGACTGGGTTACCATGGGGAATAGCAGACCCAAAACCTCCCGCAATGGGAGAGGCCTTCAGTGGGTAGAAATATAGGCTGAATTTTTTTATTTATTTATTATATCCAGTAAACGTATGTTAAAGTCATGAATGTAAGGGAACTTACTATTTATCCTTTGTGTGTGTGTGTGTGTGTGTGATCGCTCCATCCTAGTAAATAGCTTGGTGTAGACCATATCGTTTCCGTTTATGACACCAAATATGTTCTCATCATCCTACTGGGTAGTACACAAGATTCCTACGGTGTGGGATTTGCTCGGTAATCTTTATAGTGCACTCTACTGTCAGCCAGTTGCAGCTGTGCAGAATCCTCGAAGGCCAGCGTCTTTATCATCGTCTAATACGACCACCAGGCTATTCGAAAGAAGTACACTAGATCAGAGGCATCAATGCAGTGATTTAACTGTTTTTCGCTCTTCTTTTGCTCTTTTTTTTTGTGTTTTCATTTTTTAGACGAAGTCATTTGAAGGAATTGCATCCAATTTGTATTAATGCTTTGAGTTTTAGTGTTTTATCGTCATTAGCTTTTTTATATCCTATTGCAATATACTTAACTTATATTAAATTTTTTATAATTTTATATTTATACAAGAAAAAGGATTTCCTGATATTCATTTAGTTTTAAACAATAAAAAGATCGTTGATTTAAATGAATTATATTTATTTATTTTAAATAAATTGTTACTCTTTATTTATTTAGTATACACCTTTTTTTATAAAAAATAATTTTTCTTTATAAGTTATATTCCAGACACCAATGAAGTTCTGATTCATTCAATCCAATAACCTTGGAGGGTAATGGATGACAATGCTGTAGCCAATGAAGTTCTAACTGAGACTCGGCTATTGCTGTTACCCTCCTGCCATGATCAGAGCTTTAATAGCTCAATAACACCTTATCCCTACACTGTCCTCTACAGATAACGGGGAATATGAAAAGCATTCTTGCTTCGCCCATTTAAGCCAGTCCTTAAAAGGACTCGCTTAAAGGGGCGAATTTTAAAATATCAAAATAATTGAATGGAATGAAGAGTATAGAGTAAGAGGTTTGATGTCCAAAGAAATTTAAGACTGCTTAATGATTGTTGTCATTTTCCATAACAGAATATTTTCTTTCACAGAAATACATTTTATATTTATATATAGTGCATTTTAGTGTATCGATCCACCTGTCTGCTTAAGAAATTATTTACTCACATAAAAAAAAAAAACTTGTGAGTTTCATGTTTCACTTGGTTCCAATATCTCAACAGCAGGAACAAATATAAAAACGGGAGAATAGCATGATAAGTGATAAATCACCCACGATATGGTGAGTCACTTATCATGGCTGTTGACAACCTCTAGCTGGCATCCGCATCGCGGATTTACTTGAATCAATCTGTATTGCGAACGTGTTTAAGATGTCTAATGAAGTGAGGATGCAATCGTTCCTATCTATACTGGGCGCAGTATAATGCGAACCATAGTATAGTATAGTATTATACTATACTATACTATACTATACTATACTATACTATACTATACTATACTATACTATACTATACTATATTATTATATTCTTCGAAGAATTCTGTGAAAGGGGGGGGGTCTTGTGGGACAGAATTTCCAAGAATACAATCCATAGTGTTGATAACTCAGAAAAAACGTAGCACGTTATTATAAATAATAAATAATTTATCATCTTAAATAATTTACTTTCGTTGACATTACACAAATAGAAATAGCTTAATAATAATCATAAAAGTATGTATTAGGTTATCTCTTAAATATATCAGGAGTTGCCCTTCGCCCTAATAAATCATGGAATATTTAATTCTCTGCGTAAGCGCCATCACACCTTCCAAAATGATTGTAATACTCTTCAGTCTATTCTGTTACAGATATTTCAAAATATGTACCCGTGACCATAGTATTGATACTTAATAATATACTTTAGTGGAAGAAAACATGAAGTAATAAAATCATACTAATGAAATTAGAAAAAAAAAATGAAGAAAGATAACCAGCAAAGAAATTAGAAAAGAGATATTAAAGAAATATGTCATTTTAAATACAAACAAATGGTATTCAAATACTATTAATGAAATTACAGCTGAGAAATTATAATGATTTTAATCATATCGTAATGAGCTGGAACCGTCTCTGCCTTGAGTCCTGAGATGCTCAACAAATATAAGTAACAGGAAAATAGTGATGATGATGATGATGATCAATCTGTTTTCTACCCACTGGAGGGTGAAGGCCTTTCCCATTGAGGGAGGGTTGGGTCCAATTCTCCCATGGTGACCCAGTCCATCTTGGGAGAGTGTTTATTCACTTATATGAAGGTGAAAGACAATCACAAATATCCATGCCTAGGCGGGATTCGAACCCACAGCCTCTTGACTGGAGAGCGGATACG
This sequence comes from Typopeltis vanoorti, assembly GCF_054136105.1. Lineage (NCBI taxonomy): Eukaryota > Metazoa > Arthropoda > Arachnida > Uropygi > Thelyphonidae > Typopeltis > Typopeltis vanoorti. Next base: position 107,346,316 of record NC_143555.1, on the reverse strand, counting down.
CTAACCACTCGGCAACCAGGAAAATAGAAAACATTGAAAATTCAAAAACCTAGAACGCCAATTCTTACATGGATGAAGACAAGTGCACGTAGTTACATTTGACTCAACTGATCTATGAGATCTGTTCAAAAATGTTTGATTGCTGGCCTGCCATACTGTTACGCCAGTGTGGCAAACATGACGAATGATCCAATAGTCAGAGTAGAATCTATTGAATCATTCGTCATGTTTTTCAAACGTGTTAATACGTAATACATTGTAACATGTGATTTCGTAATTTCTAAGTGTGTGTGTGTGTTGACTTCTGTCTTAAATTAGGAAAAAGTGTTAAATATTTCAACACACCAAAAATATTTCATATGTTGAAACTTGCTGTGATCAAAAATCTAACAACTAATTAGCTTTTTTTATTAATTTAAATATTTTATCTAATTACAATCAAAATACTAACAGAATTATTTATATTCGTTAATGGATTTAAAACGAATGGCAGCTAATCGACAAAATATTCCTTCTCGAATAAAATTTGGTAATTTGATACTTGGAACTGCTTGGATCTGATTTTCGAAGTTTTGATATGAAGATTATGTAAATAATAATTTAATTGACAAAGCATAAACCTTGTTTTCTGTATTAGGTAAAACGAAGAATAACCGATATGAAGGAACTTGAAAATATTAATTCATGAAATGACAATAGCATTCTATTTCGGAAAACAATGTGAGGCGCTTGCTAGGTTTCTTTTAAAAAGATTTATGCAAAAAAATTATTGGTGCAGTTAATATTTTGTAAAGTTCAAATAATAAACAAATAAATATATTTAAAATTAAGTATATAATTTTATTTTAACATTTTAATTTATATTTTATAACTTAAAGTTATAAAAAATTTTTAAAGATATCTAAATCTTTAAAAAATTTTTCAAAAAGGAACCTTTTGATCTCTTTCGACGAAAGGTGAGTTAGCCGGTCTCATACGAAGGTAGAGGGTTTTTTCACCAGGAAACTCGGGTTTTTCGTCCCTCAGAACAGACAGGATCTACAGTCACAAAAATACGTCGAGGCATAGAGTAACTGCCTTATCCTCGTATTACGGTTGAGAAGTCCAAGGATGCTTGGAAGGCCCTTAAGTGCCTGTTAAAGCAACTGATCATGATGATGATGATGATGATAATGATGATGATACTCATATATAATAAACGTGGACTACTATAGAAAATAAATAAATAAAAAACAGACTGAAAATATTTCCATTTACAATCATTTATTGTATTTTATGCAGAGTAGCTGAACGATTTAAAGTTAAAACTACATTTACTGGATATACGGAACAATCTTCTCGTGGATTTCTTTTCAAATCATACAGTCAATGCATTTCTGATACCTACGAGAGACAGAACATTATCGTATTGGTTGAAATGGTAAATTCGGGTTCCATAACATTATCACAATGCAGGAGACGTACAGGCGTCTTAGAACATTAATGTTCTTAGCAGTTATGATTGCATAAACTACCACAAGTGGCTTTAATCTGTGCCATGAGAAGTAACCACACATTAACAGCTTACTTTCAATTTCGAAGTCATCTTCAAGACAACATACTTAAGTAAAGAGAAAAGTTTCTGTTTTTATACCTAAAGACGTCCGTCAGATAGAAAGGACTGAATATCCTCCTTGAAAATTCATTGAATGTAGCGATCTAGGAACCTATCGACGACAGATAGCGATTTAAGGTCTGACAACGAGATTAGGTAAGCAGCCTGCTGAACGAGCATCTGTTATGGTCATTCAGTATTTTAGAATCGCTTAGGTTCAGTGTTAATTGGGGATTCCATTAGAATTCACAAATAACACTGAGCCAAAGAATCCTGTATAATTCTGCTCTCACATGATGCTAACTCTTTTTACTGTTAGCGCGTGATAAACAAGATCGAAATGGCTTCAGCTAATCTTCTTTATAGGCCATGAAATTTCCGCATTTTGTAGTCGGGTCGATTTTCCTACAGTCAGAAGAGTGACCGATGACTTTCGGTAGCTAGTGTATTTTAAGATTTTTTCCCGAATTTCCCTATATAATCCACTGAAATACGTTTATTTATTGCCTGGATTGGAGATGATTTTCAGTAGCAATGTCGCTCCGTTTTGCCATGTTCAATGAACGTTCCTTTACGAATACAAATTCAAACATCAGTCGAACGTTTTCATCTTTATTAGTAATTTCCTTAAACCAAAAACCAGTAATGAATTTTTCATTATTGTAACTTTGAAGGGTAGTCATAGCAACACCTTAGGCAAACCTGTAGAACGTATTCTGTGACAAAACTTAGAAATCCTTTTAACAAGAATAGCGTGCCAATAGCCCATACATTTTGTTAAATGGTAAAACAGTAATGAACTCTTTGCGTGATGAAGTTTGTTCTTAGACGGGAGGAAACTACTGCCGTAGGACCAACTGATTCCATTAGGATACTAGATTAAAAAAAAAAAAAAAAAACTTTAAACATCTTTATGGCGAGATAATGAATGCTATAGTTCAAAATTGGAATATGTTTCTTAGTTCTTTAAGAAAAGATAAGGTAGAATGTACTGGTTTTGACTCAAATCAAAACTGATTTAATAAATTAATAGCGAATGAATGATGGTCAATTATTTAAATAGATAGCTTAGTTAATATATCTTAAAGTTGCACCATTACTGGTTTCACAGTGAATAGATGAACGGTGGCATTCAATTACGAATGAACGTTAGCGTTTAAAAAGTTCGATAATGTTGTACCCAGACAAGGTAAAAGGTCAATATATCCGTATCCTTACCCAGAAACCACGGAAAGATACTTTTTCAACTCATCCGTTTCTTACTGGTAGTGTTCTTTGATTATTAGTCACGGCAAAATTAACGCGGTCCACACACCACCCCTTTGCTGCATCCCCTGAGAGCAAGTATTGGTTGTAGAACTGCGTGTTCAGGCTGGTTTGTTATTTTGAAGGATAAAACATCTGAGTTTCCGAAAGATATTTCGGGAAAAGATGAAAGTTTCTGTGCTACGGAGGCGCTGGAAACATACTAAGGGAGCATATTAACAAATGCAATATTTTTTGTATCCAATGAGAAACAGCACTTGCTTCCAAACAACAACAAAATTAAGTTGTTATAAGGTCGATTGTAGTTACCAAGTAGAAGAATGTTTTCTACTCATTTTTTGATTCGTTCCAGAGGTAGCTGATATTTGATGAAGAAAGTGGAGATTTTAATCTGAAACCTCACGTTTTTAATTCTAAATCCAAATAAAATGGACCGTAGATCTTACCCTATTTCTAACAATAATATATAGTTTTTAAGGTTTAGGACTACGTGATGGCGACAGCTGTCCCCATATTCTCTCTCTCTCTCTCTCTCTCTCTCTCTCGCTTCATTGCTGAAATCACCAAAAACATAGGCTCGGCTATCATTAAAGCTAATGTTAAAGGCCAGTTTCCCTTCAATTTCTAAAAGTTTGTTAGAGCCTAAAGTATCCTCACCTACTCCATTTGAGAATAAAAGGCGTTAGAAGAGGATTTACTTATTATTATTATTATTATTATTATTATTATTATTATTTTAATTTAAGGCTTAAATATTGACTGGCAATTCTTTCTCCTCAGAAAGCATGCATGATTTGTTTTCTTTACTTTTATTCATGCTGCGTCTTAACATAGATGCAGCAATGTGAACTTTTTGATGCCGTCTATCTTGCTATGTCATTAACGATGAGATGATTTCTATGTAAATTATTGTAAGTTGACGGCGTCATATATTTTTACTTTAACAGATGAGCCATTATCTTCTTCTCTGCCTATCCCACGTTTTGTTCAGCGATTGTGTTTATACATTTATTAGAAAATTGAAACAGCTCAGACACACTTTAGAGTGTGCCTGAGCTGTTTCAATTTTCCATGAGACGCCTACTAATTTCCACAATTTTGCATGTGTCATCTAACTACGGATGCTTTTGAAATGAACTGATTTATCTAAGCCTAAAAGTGATGAGAAATTATTGGCAAGTATCTTTGAGTTGACAGGAATTTCTTTTAGTTTCATCTAACAAAAACTCTTATAATTTCATTCTAAACTTTAATATGAAGTTGTGCAGATATATTTATATATGTTTGTATAATTGCGAAATCATTGATAAGAGCACATTCAATAGAGTGTAACACAAACGTGTTAAGAAAATCCTTTACATTCGCATTACTAAACCAATCAACTGCTATCATACAATATCCTCTTACCAACGTTGAAGATGAATGATGTCGTTGTCGCTATGACAACGGGCATAGTTTGTTGGTAGGAATATAATTAACTAATTGAATGATCCTTTTATAATACCGAGTCAGCATAGACTAACATATGATAGATGGACATTAAGGGGAAGTGAGAGAGAAGGAAAGGGCGACACTTACTGACCCCTCCCTCACCTCTTCAGTTAGCACGTACGTTCAGGTTACAATCTCGTCACGTGGCCCAGTTTCGTGTTCGGTGCAGTAATGTAACATCGGTTTGCTAACAGAGGACAATGTCTGAGATGATTTATGAGGAAACTCAATTGTAAAAGATGGCAATAATTGATGGTGGCTGAAAGCTCATGTTGGCTATGACAAACAGATGATTGGATTCAAAGTTAATAAGAATGATAACTCAAGTTACCAAGCTTAGATTCAAAGCGGATAAAAACGTAAGATTTCCACAAATGATTCCACTATTTTCTAAAAATTTAAAGCTTTTAGTATAATCACAATGCTTAGAGGGCTTTGTTTACGAAGCAATTTCTGAATTATATAATATGCAAATATGCAGAAGAAACCCGTTTTGAATAGTAAAAGGGTTTTCAGTAATTGAGAAAAGTGCCTATTGGAAGACTTGAATACAAAAAAGAGAAAAGTCTCACTTCATTCAAGTAAGATCTATTATTCATAGCATTTAAGTAAGGAAAAATGAGAAGTTTAACCATGCCAGAAGGAGAATAAAATATTATACGAACATTATTTAAGCACTACATAATCCGATTTTCCATTAAGCTTTTAGTATTTGTGAGATATAAGAATATTTGCCACACTTCCTTTAAGTCTAAGGTTTTCTTTTGAGCTATGTTTATACTTCTGATTGCTGGTGAGTTAAAAGAAGATCGGTGACAGACCTGATTATGTAAAGCTTAACTCATATTCTAAGCTACTGCAATAAAATATCATTTGCTTGATGTACGTGGAATCTCAGCAAATGACATAAGTTCAATGGATATTTTTTCTGTGATTTTATCGTCTTCTATGACACTCGCATCCTGCATATGTTTCTGTTCTTATATGAATACATTTTAATGCTAATTCCAGTGATGAATTCAATTAGCATTATACATGGACAACGTTCGGAAATCTGACGTGTCCTACTTCATATATTCAGTTTCAAATAACTGAAAATTTGACGTATTTTGCGCAGAATTGAAAAGGAATTTATATAGTGAGCATCTTTATAGCCATATTAAGCATCAGATTAGAATCTCACTATATTTTATATAAATACTCAACAATTTATACTGATTTTTCACAAAAGAATGCATACAGGTATTTTAAATTTAAATATTCATTAGAAAAATTAAACTACGTTAGTAATAAATACTGTGGGGGATAGTTTGGAGTCTATTTTTCTTGTATTTGCGATGGTTAATTTCAAATGAAGTCCACGTGTATCTTGACATTCATTAATCAATTTTACAGTGTGAGCCCAAACATTTGCAGAGTGCGCACCTACAGTTTTTTTTTTTTAATCTGTTTAACTCTTTTAGTCAAGTTTATTTTCGCGTGTACTTTTAAACTTTATATTAGCTAATAGAAAAAGTATCTAAAGGGTGTAGAGTTATGATTACAGAGAAACCAAATAAATAAAATAAATAAGGGTGGGATCCTTTGCTATTTCAACCGTAATTTGAGAATGAACATCCAAAATCTGTCAGTAAGTGTTGCCAAAATGCTGGTAAAATGAAATCAGGACGCTCTTCAAGTGTGACTGAAATATTCTAACGCAGTCATTTTTAAAGGGTGGATGTGAAAAATTGGTTGTGTTATTGTCGTAAAAGAAAATATATAAATACTTTTGTTTCATATAAATTTGACTTACTGACAATACGTAGTATGGAATAAGTATTGTATCAATTTGTATTTTAACGAATCTTCATGTTTAAAATCAGATGAGTTTGAAAAACCTATTTTAATTACACTTTTAGTTTTCTTAAAACATAGAACGATTAGAATGCAATAGAACGATCTAGTGCATTGTACTTAAATCCAAAGATAAAATAAGTATTTTAGTACTCAAATATACAGATTTTATGGAACTTACACGCGCAATCGGATTTCTCACGTTTGTCATTGTTGCGTTCTATCAATAAATGTATCATTTACCTTTTATTTTTAATTAAACTTATTCGTATTAAATTTAATAACATTTAATGAAATTAGAAAAAAAAAGAAAAATAAATAAAACTTTCCTATTCATGTACGCCTAACCTCAAAACGCATCGTTATGAAAACCTGAACATTTTTTTGAAAGAATTCAAACAGGTGCTCTTATTAAATGGAAACTGCAAAGAATACTGTAGCATGAGAAAAGGTTAAAAAAATCTGCATGAGGAACCACTGTTCTAACATTTACCAAAAGAAACAACAGCATATCGTTTTCTATGCAAAGAAAAACAGGCTTAGCACATCGGTATTTGCGAGTACACACACACACACACACACACACACACACACACACACACACACACACACACACACAACACACACCGCATCTATTTTGGGGATGTTTTTCAATATCTAGATATTCACTGAATAAAGTAGAACCAAATTATTCAGTTGTTCCGTTTGCATTTCTTGGGTTGTGGAATATTGCTTCTTCCGAAAAATAAGAATCTCTTGAGAGAACTGTACCTTCTTCCTTCTTTTTCCTTATAATCGTAGAGAATTCAAAGCGGATTTGTTTATCCGATATGTTGAATGATCTTCAATCAATTATACTGCAAAGCTTTGTGAAGCACCTTAAGAAAAGTGAACCGAAAAATACAAATGTATGGGTGACTGTCTTATGTAAAGGACTTACAAATAATTCACAAATGTATTCAGCCTTTCTCAGAAAGGTTACTTTCTTTAAATTGATTAAATCCCCTCTTCACATATTTACCAGCAGGTGAAATGACATAAGAAATCAATGCAAATTCTCCTTGCTCTGAGCACTGACTCAAATTGTGCATAATAATAAAATACACTGAGCATTTATGGCTATCTCGACGAAAATTAACAATAATAAGTTGGCAGTACTAAACTCTTTGTTTAGGCCAATAGGTGTTATAGTACGCCCACAGATAAGAGACCTTTCGACACTTCTGCGCATGTCAAAAGAAGGAGAATCCATTCCGATAATAGGGTAATCAATCCGTATTATAGTATGAGTGTTTATTATTACACGTCGGAAAATTAACTTCTCTTTTATTATCATTGTAGTTTTTAAAGTGGTAACTATTTTGCTTGTATAACAGTTGGAAAAGTTTACGTAATAAAGCACGTGATTTTGCGTGTTGGTGACCAATTCGTACATCGTCTTATTTCTTTCTCCCCTTCAACATGAATTGACTCTTCTTGGTAGTCTGCCAACGACAGCTCTCGCTTCTGTGGTCGGACTGTATGCACCATCAACAACATGATTTGAAAAAATATATGCATTTAAAATATCCATAAAATGATGCAGATATCAACTTTACTATTTGTTGTTGTTGTTGTTGTTGTTGTTGTTGTTGCTGCTGCTGCTGGTTGAGCAATACAATGTAAGCTATTATTACGTAAGCATGTAAACCTTTAATAGTACTAACTGACAACATAGGGAACAATATAAAGGAATTTGTTTATAGCTTTTGGCTTAGCCTCACTGTTTGTTATTTCACATACCTATTTCTCACGTCGAAAGGAACATTATTACACAATGTTAGATTAACCGGAACTCCTACTCTGAAAACAAGATTTTTTATTCTATTTTTTATTATTTTTTTACTTAGAGCCTCTTTTAAGCAAGGGTGTCATATCTGTAGGTGAAAATGAAAAACCAAAATGGAAGGGGGGGTTTCTTTTCCTACATTATCACTTTTTTCTTTTATTTATTTAAATTTTTCCTTTATTCTCTTGTGTAGTCGTCTATTTATCCAAGTTGAACACGCAATCAATGCTAGTCATAATAATGAAATATGCCACATAAGCAACTTAGAATTTTATATAAAAATTACGACTTTATTTGAATATTAAACATAAAAAACATATTCACAGTATTATTCTAGAGTAAAATTAACGATTTTTTTAATTTACGTACTATTTTTTAAATTTTATTTTTACTTATTTGACTATTTTTTATATTCCTATATGCATTGAACCACGGCCACATGGTAACCAGCCCAGAAAATACCTAGAGGAGACAGCGTTTTTTTTTTTTTTAAGTCCATGTAAGTGAATTGAATTCAGTTATTTTCTTGTAACGATATAAAGCTCTTAAAGACACCCAACAGGAAATAAATTTTGTTTCATTATTAAATCTTTAAATCTTTGTCTGTTTTTCCCCGTCTCATAAGACAGATCTGCCTGCATACTTGCGTTCCGCTGTCTATTTTTAGTGAAAAAAATAAATAAAGAAAGAACGCAATGGAAAATGTATATCGCTTTTGCAATTTTGACATGTAATAATGGAAAACCATCTCCTAGGAAAGATGTTTGAAGCACACAACAATTCATCATTTTGTCATTCTGATTCATCTATCGGATATTCGAGGGGAAAGAAGACAGCAATATTGCATAGAAACGGTTTTATTTTATTTAGGTACTCGCTTGTGTAGAAGGTCAACTAATTCCAATAGTATTTCATCAGTCCAACGATACTCCACACATACACGGAGAGACTTAAGTTTAATGCATAAAATGATATTCCAATCCTATTATTTTATAGATCTTTTTTTTTAAAACTCACTGAAATACTAACACTGTGTTGTATAAGTTAGTCAAAGCCTTCTTTTATGTGTATCTAATGTCCTAATGCATTCAATACTAAACGAGTCTTGTAATTCAGTGGCGACAGATTACCTCAAGATTTTCAAATGCTTTTCTGGAACACACAAATACAGAAAGCACGCTCAGGCTAATTAGGGAAAAGTGGATTTTGGTGTGAACAGTGATTTAAGCTCAGGTCTCTTTGGAGGGTGGTTGAGAGATGAGCTGTTATGTCGGCTTATAAGTCTGCTTTCCAACACATGAAATATTTCATGTGTTGGATTCTGAGGTCATATTCATGCATATTATATTACAACACATTTCCTTTCTTTTCTCATCTTTCTCTGCTAATTCACTTTAAGGCAATGACAACAATAACAACAACGTTACTGGCTTGCTGGGTGAAGTATAAAATGCTTTTTATTTTCCCCTTTATCTGTGTCGAGAAGCTTGATGGGGGGGGGGGGGTTGTGAGGCTTATGCTCGCACTTTGTGAATTGTGGAGTTAGCTCTGTTCTGCTGAAAGCAGGATTGCCTTGGGTCTTTTGTGTTTTTGATAGTCATGTTCACTATAACTGGAAGCTTGTCTGATTAGTCGGTTGAAATGAGAGTGTGCCTTACTGAAGAACTGTCACGCATGGTCATGAAGGAGAGAATGGATGTCAGGGGTTCCGGTTTCTCTGTGGATCTGCATGTTTCTGACGAACCATGGGGCGTCCAAGATCATCCGCAGGCATTTGTTTTGTATCCTCTGTAGTTTGCGGATGTTAGATTTGGATGTGTGACTCCATGCTGGGGATGCATATGTGATTACTGGTCGTCTTACCATCTGATATAGTAGCAGCTTGTTGCGTGTATCCAATTTGCTGTTGCAGTTGATCAGGGGATACAGTTGGGCTATGGTTCTGGATGTCTCTGTGCCTATGAGCTTGATGTGGCTGTTGAAATTTAGCTTTTTGTCTAGCTGTACTCCAAGATATTTGGTTTCTGTCTGCCATGGTATCTTTTTTCCGAGGAGTTGAATATCATCTTGGATGAAGGCTAGAGAAATGGTCCTCCAATCGGAGAACCATTTCTCTAGCTTTGTGATGGTATCCTGGAGACGACTGATCGCCAGGTGTGGGCGGAGAGATCTTGTCATTATGGCTGCTGTGTCGTCAGCATATAGGGCTGTGATGGTAGTCCTCAGGTTCTGTGGAATGTCAGCCACGTAGATTGTGAAAAGTAAAGGAGCCAATAGAGATCCCTGTGATACTCCTGCCAGGATTTGGCGCCTAGTTGAGATGGTGCCATTTATTTTTATCTGCATGGATCTGTCAGTGAGGTATGATTTTATTAGACGGGTAAGGTTTGTTGGAATGTTGGCCTGAATGAGTTTGTAGAGTAATCCTTGATGCCATACCTTATCAAAGGCCCTCGCAATATCCAGAAAAACTGCAGCTGCGTGAAGGTTCCAGTTGTATAAGGCAATGACACCATGATCCTTATTTATTATATTACTATTATATAGGCAAAAATATGGTTTTAACTACTTATACAATTTTTTAGTGGAATGTCATTTTTATAAATAAACTACTCTAAATATTTAAGAAATATCTTAATATAACATCATATTTTAGCCAAATTATTTGTTTTTGTGCGAGATAAAATTTATTTTTAGGTTCTGCTATTTATGGCCTTCTCTTATATCATGTAAATTTCTGACAGAGAATGCGTAATTAAGTTCTGATTATAGCAGCCCTATTTACAGAGTTTTTTTTTGTTAGTTCAGTAGAAGTCAAATAAACTGTTATTTAACTTAATTACTGTAAGTTCATATCAGGGTGAGGTTTAATGTGAGGTGACGTTAACTTAATCAAATCAGTGTTACTGTCGTGGATAGCAAACCATAGCCTAGTTTCCTAGTTTCAGCTTAATGGTATTTTTAGTCGTACATTCCAATCGTGCCTCGGTGATGTTTAGCGCATCAGCCAATTAGAATGTAAAGCAAGAAAATACTGAATATTGTCTGCATCGTTACATTTCATTCTTATTAAACTTTTAGCAATTAATGTATTCACCTATTTAGCAGGATTCTCCACTAAAGCTCTAAAATGTATTCATCATTCATTCATTTATTCAAAATAAAAGGGGAAAAAAGAGAAAATGATCTCGGGAAGGAGGTGGGAGTTCGCATTCCTTGGCAATGATCTGGCCAAAGTAACTTTCTTCAAGTAAACGATCCTTTGTGACGTTAGATTGGATTTTCCGGAAATTAGTTATTGAGATCACGCAACAGGCGATGGGGAACTCGGCAATGTTTCTTCTTCCGAATAAAGAGAGGCGGATTTCGAGAGAACGATTGTCTGATACGATCATTTTTGGAAGTTTCGCAGATTGGTTGAATTCTAATTTTTAATACTTCACAGAAAAGTACATTCAGATGTAATATTCGGTTTTTAACGAGACAGAGAATTTAAAAGATAATTGTACTCTTATCAGACGAGTTTAACTTATAAAACTTATAAACTTATAATTCTTGAATTATAAAATAATAATAATTATCGAGAGTTGCATGAAAACACTGAATTCTAGTAGATAACGAGTGCCTTCAAATGCAAGTTTGCCTTTGTTGAACGCGTGCACTTCTAGCTGCTGTACATTGCTTTTTTTAGCGATTAATTAATTAGTATGTTTGCTGATATATACTGTATATATATATATATATATATCAGTAGAGGACAGTGTAGGGATAAGGTGTTATTGAGCTATTAAAGCTCTGATCATGGCAGGAGGGTAACAGCAATAGCCGAGCCTCAGTTAGAACTTCATTGGCTACAGCATTGCCATTCATTACCCTCCATATGTAAAGCCGTCTCTAAACATTCGGACGAACCCTGGAACACATAATCGTGGGCGAAAGACCGTCTATCTCAGCGTTGGTCTCCCGCCCACACGATACCACCGGGAAGAACCGCTCAAATTCCGAAGAAAAGCAATTACCGACTAAGCTCCTCATCGGGCTGTGCCGGAGAACACGCTCCCCGGAGACTCAAATTGCTCCCTTAAGGCAAAAACCTTAAAAGAGCGTACTCGTAACTATCGAATCTCAGCGTCCCAGGGGGTAACAGCAACAACCGAGCCTCAGCTAGAACTTCATTGGCTGCAGCATTGCCATTCATTACCCTCCAAGGGTATTAATCTTAATCCCCGCATCTCACGGTCTTCTCTTAAAGTTCTTAAAAGAACTGGGAGATGGACTGAGTCCTTGACTCTTTATCCCGTCATCTGAATGAAGAAAATCTGTGTGGATGGAGTGTTATTGAGCTAAAATGCTCTAGTCATGGCTGGGTAACGGCAATAGCCGAGCCTCAGTTAAAACTTCATTGGCTACAGCATTGCCATTTGTTTCCCTGAACCTTGAACCTAAAGTCCTGAAAAGGACTTTAGGTTCAAGTCTCTCTCTTAAAGTTCTTTCTTATTATTTCTTATAAGAACTGGGCGATGGACTGAGTCCTTGACTCTTTATCCCCTCATCTGAATGAAGAAAATCTGTGTGGATGGAGTGTTATTGAGCTAAAATGCTCTAGTCATGGCTGGGTAACGGCAATAGCCGAGCCTCAGTTAAAACTTCATTGGCTACAGCATTGCCATTTGTTTCCCTGAACCTTGAACCTAAAGTCCTGAAAAGGACTTTAGGTTCAAGTCTCTCTCTTAAAGTTCTTTCTTATTATTTCTTATAAGAACTGGGCGATGGACTGAGTCCTTGACTCTTTATCCCCTCATCTGAATGAAGAAAATCTGTGTGGATGGGGTGTCATTGAGCTAAAAAGCTCCAGTCATGACTGGGTAACGGCAATAGCTGAGCCTCAGTTAAAGCTTCATTGACTACAGCATTGCCATTTGTTACCCTGGAAATCCTAAAAAGGACTTTTTCAGATCATTTACTCCCATTAATATTGTAATAACATACCATCATAAATTTAATTTTTTGGTGTGAGAATACCGCCCCAATTATTAGAGACCTATTCTGGTATCAAAAGGTTTTTTGTTTATGTTTGTATTCTAGAGAAGAATTTGTAGGTTATATAAGATATAAATAAAAATATAAAAATTTTAAAAATTAATATAGTAAAAAAAAAAAAAAAACCTTAACCCAGTCATGGTTTTTTTTTTTGTCTGATGTACAATGGGCATATAAGCTCTCGTGAGCGGTTTTGACGGGCCTGCCAATAATTAGACTTGAGGTATTGTAGTTATTATTCTGCTTAATGTATTCGTTTTCTCAGCACTGTTCGTTTGTATTAAATAACAGGTCATTATATATATTCAATATTTTTATCATTTTGTGTTCTGGTGGCTAATAAGTTGACATATTTCATGGACAAATATTTTTCGCTCACTGATTTCTCTAGCAGTTCAAACGCAATATTATAATCTCATCAAATGATACAAATCACATTACGACACTAATTAATGTAAGGAATTTACTAATCTCTTATTCTTAATTGGAATTTTGTTTTCGCATAAAATATCTCCAATAAGTCTTATTTTAATTAAAGGAAAGCATCCCATTTAAGGCTTAAATCCTGATTTCGTATGTATGGATTTGCTCTGCTGACGTCATTGTGTTGTTTATTTGTACCGACAGATGTCTTTGTAACTGCTTAATAAATTGCGCTAATGCGATTCACATGATCTCGCTTAATTTCACTATTTCGATGAATTTTTGTCGTAATCAGTAATTCATACGAGTGTCAACAATAAGGGGGATTAAGTTGCGTGAAAAATCTTACGGTAAAACTCGGATTGCAAAACAGTTCTTGCAATAAACCTTATGTTGTAAGAGGCTAAGCTAAGATTTATAAAACCCACATTTATATACATGAGACAAAAATACAGTTAAGTACATTTAAAATTGATCGCCTTAGAAATAAAATCATCACCATAAGATGATAAATAACAGAAGATTTACACAAAATAGGATGTTATTTTTAGTTCTTCTGCTAAGCCTTCCTAACGTTAGTCGTTTGCATGTAGCGCATTATTATTTGCATACCATTTCTGATTATTGATTTTGTCTTTCTGCTGAGGTTTCCATTTCCTCTCTTTATCTTGACATGGTTGGAATTCTCGTTAGTCCGCTTAGATTTAATATTATAATGTTAGAATGTTAAAAAAATTATTTAAAATTTCTTTTATTTTATTTCGTTTAATCTAAATAAAATAATTTTATTTCCAATAAAATTATTTTATTTCGTTTTAATTATTCATAATTAAATGATCAATAACCTCGAGCTTATTAAGGTATACGTGAGTTCACATCACAAGAAAGAGTGTGCAGCCATCACATAAATTGCATATCATTCTTATTTTATATAAGTCTGCGTGTTCTTTACTATTTGTAGGAATCGTTGCATCGTCTTTAGCATATACTCGAGTGTTGGGTATTTACATTATGTTATATGGAATAAAAGTAAGTCTAGTTAGTGTCTGCTGTTTGTAAGTTACGAAACCAAGAGTTTCGTAACTTAGCAAGAAATAAATTCCAACAAATAGTACATTACGTTTACCACACGGAAAGGTCACTGTTAATAAATTCAAGTACAATAGGAGGCCACAGAAACTAAGAATTTCAGCAAACGTTTTGGTTTCTTTTTTTACTTTTAAAACTATCCATAAGCTTGAACTGTTAATCCGAAAGAAGGAATAGCATACCTTCGGTCACTCCATACTGCCTATAAATTGAGGCTGCGGATATCATAAAAACTCAAAGCGACATTAATCTAGAGGAATGGGAAGCATTAAGGTATCTCAGATAACATAAAGACATCATAGTGCTATGTGCAAACAAAGAAAATGCCAGTTTTATCTTTAAAAAATCACATATTATCACAGAAAATGAGAAGACTTTCTGAACACAAACATAATAATCAAGTATGGAATCAGATCTGAATAAAACCTATCAAAGTACAACGAACGACCTTAGGAAGACTCACTTAACTTCTTGTATTGTCATATATTATAAGAATTAGGCTACATGACCAGAAAATTTCCAAACAAGACATCCCATTGAGGCCGAAAATATATTTCGGAAGAACATTATTTATTAAAAAATAGCATTCCACTGTTGATGATGGCGGCTGGTCAAGGTATTTCTACGTTTCTTCTAATATTGGGAAAGGATCCCTTGTATCAAAAGAATTGACATTGTATAATCCATACCATTCTCGGATACAATAATTACCATAATAGTGTACGTTCTTTATTTTATAAAATTAGCAGCCGAGTTGCTCATCTGTAGCTTTGATACATGCCTCAAGCGTACTCATAATATCTCTACGAAATTTTGATGGTTACTGAAGTGCATCTCCATTCCTATTGTAATTTCGTCGGCACTTGCACATAAGGGAGACAACTATATACCTACCCCCTTATCCTCCGATGAAGCTTCATATCCCCAAATATTATAAAGGATGCATATTAGGGCTCTATACGAGAGCTCTTCTCAAAAAATTGAGAAGCGAGTGTCACTTTAAGCAGATTGCGTTCGTATTAACAAGTCTTAGCATCAACGCTTTTACATATCCTAACTGATGGCTTGACAGCTTTCCACGAATTGCAGTCCCACACCAGAACACGTCCACCGCTGAATTTATGTACAGGATAGATTGGCACACTTTGCACCATGTGAAACGAATATCAGACTTCTGGCAAGCAATAAGCCGTGTCAATAGTAGAAGGCGTTTGAAACCAATGGCAAGGAGCTCTCTCCAAATGATATGACTGTTAATAAGGGCACTACTCATCTTTATGGTATTCAGGCGAAGTTCTACTGAGTAATATCGAACTACTGTCGTTCATCTCTGAACTTTTCAGTCTTTGTTGATCGATTTCGGGAGTCTGCCAGTACGACTGGGTGCGTTTGAAAACCTTCGCACTGCCTGCGATGAACCACGTCCATTTCTTCAAACATACTGTATGTTTGAAGATATGTATAAAGCAAACACAATTAATAACTACATTAACGTGTCTTCGGATCTTAGCAATCTCGCTATTAATTCTAAAATTTAGCTAACATTCCCAGAAAATTGACAAATCCAAACCGAGAACACGGTTTATAATCAACCTGAGAAGCTATGATTTGACTCTCACTTTAAAAATTCTCTTCTATGTAATATCCAGTGTTGCCTGGATGTAGCTCTTTTGGAGCTAGATCTAGCTCCTTTTTTTCTTCTCTAGCTCCAAAAAATTTAATCTAGCGTAGCTCAAAATCTAGCTCCTTCAGAACTAGTTTCAGCTCTTTTTAGTTGTTTTTATAACGTACTCCTAAAGAAATCGTTTTAAAAGATTTCCAGATGCTCGCATTTGATAAGAAAATGTATTGTACTTTTGGTGCGAGCATCTTACACGTTTCAAACGCATGATGACATCATTCAATCACGTGGCCAAACAGTCGGCCATTTTATCGCCTTAAAGTTCATAGCACCGCTACAAGTTAGTCTTTGCACAGTGTTCTGGTTGGTAGTTACGATAGCGAGTGGGAAGTTTTCAAAGACTGATCGTAATTCGTTGCAGTAAAGAGTTGAATACCCTTCTTCAAAAATGAGCAAAGAGAAAAATAAAGCTTACAAGCAAAAATTTAGGAGGGAGTGGTTGCAAATGGGAGTGTATAGTAAACGGTTGTATGAAGTTCCTGGTGACGCTACAAAAGGCCACTGCAAGTTTTGCAGATGTGATATAGCTGCTAAATAGTGTCAGCTTGTAAAGCATAGTGAAATTAAGAAACGTCTTGCTGCAGTTCCATATAAGGCTGTTCCTATTACAAATATGCTTGTGAAAAAATCTGATGAGACCGCGAACTTTGAAGGTAGATTAGCATTAATTCTTTGTTGTCACTCATCATTCAACAGTTGTGATCATCTAGTAGATCTTTGCAAAAATATCATCCCAGACAGTCAAATTATGCCAAAGATAAAAATGCACCGAACTAAGTGGTCTGCAATTGAGCAATCTAAGTGAGCATTTTGAAGATCTAATTGTGGACATTGGAGAAGAATAGGATTTTAGGAATGGCCATCATTTATTGTAGCAATAAATTTAACAAAATAATGCATGCATACCTTTCTGAGCATGGTGGTTCTAGAAAAGTGTGACGCTAGTGCTATTGTGGCAACAATGAAAAAAAAAGCTCTTGACCAAGAAACTGGACATTAAAAATCTCATTGCAATTGGCACAGACAACGCCAGTGTTATGGTTGTTGTCAATAATGGCGTTTATGAACAGCTGAAGGTATATAATTCCTCCTTAATTTTAATAGATGTGTATGCCATGCATTACAACTGGCAATGTCTCACTTGTGCAGAATCTCTCCCTAGAAAATTAGAATTTTTAGTTGCCTAAACGTATAAGTGGTTTTCACATTCTTCTTCAAGACAAGAAGCATACAAAGAGCTGTATCAAACTATCAACGAAAATGATGCTCCTCCGAAAATTGTAAGCAATTGTGCAACAAGGTGGCTCTTCATTGAACTTGCAGTAGACAGAATTCTCAGCCAGTGGTTGGAAGTAAAAACACACTTAGAAGCCGTGACTGTGACTGAGAAATGTTACAAAGCTCATATTTTGTGGGAGATGTACAAAGATGAAAGGAATCTGCTGTACCTTTTATTTTTGCATCCTGTTCTAGTTCAAGTTCAGCAAGTTAACAAAAGTTTCGAATCTAACAATGCAGATAAGATGAGATTATTTGAAGACCTTTCTCGTTTGATTCGTTCTATTGCTAATATGTTAGTGCTGCCATCATCTACAGTCGATCCTCTAGAGTCAGAGATTTATGACTATTTGGATCCCAATCCAAATCTTGGTCACAGATTTGAAAGAAACATTTCAGAGTTGATGATACACAAGAAAATAACGCAAAATGATGAGCGAAATCTTAGAAGTAGAGCAAGACAGTTTCTTCTCGGTCTCTTCAAACAGCTTAAGTAAAGGTTACTTTAAAACTTGAATTTTTAAGAATGTTGTCTTCTTTTTCTGTTGACAATACCCTAAAATATATAAAAGAACCTGTTACTCCCATCTTAGGAATCATGCTGAAAACAGAAAAATATGTTCGGCTGCTGAATAACAGTATAATACTATCTATTTAAATAATGGACAAATATAGAAAACACTGAGCTATTCTGGACTGAAGTAGGAGAATATAAAGATGCATCTGGAACGAATCCATTTAAAGAAATTGCTCAGTGTGCAATAAATTTATTAATACTGCCAAATTCTAATGCGAAAATTGGACGAATGTTTAGTTCCATGAATGTATTTAAAACTAAATTAAGAAACAAGATGGAATTGCCAATGCTGAAGCTATTTTGTCAGTCAAGTATAGCCTCAGGCGTAACAACAAGTGCTGTACAGACTATCATTTACCAGCATCAATACTGAGTAATATTGGAACGATGGCCACATATAATAAAGCTGAAAATCTAAGTGAAAACGTGGATGAATTAAGCGCAGAAGACCACATGGAAGATGTATTTAGCGACTTATATGCAAGTATCGCTTTAACTTTAATAAAGTAAGTAACTTAAGTTATCAGCTACTATTGTTAAAATTTTAGCTTCAAATTTTTATTGTTAACTCCTTTTTAACTCTTTTTTTTAAAGATTTAGCTGTTTTTAGTAATTTTCATTTGACAACACTAGTAATATCATATGCATTAAATATCTTTCAATAAATTTTATATTTTATACCCATATTTATTTATATGTTTTACTATTTTGTAGGCACAGGCACGTTTATTTCCTTGCATTTTCCAAATTTATATATTCTTCTTCTTCTTCTTCTTCTGCATCTTTTCCCACTTAAGTAGGGTCGCAGTTTGTGGTGAGTCTCCTCCACAACTTCCTGTCTTGGGCTGTAGCCATATCCAAATTCTTCATCCTCAAGTCCTCCTCCACCATTTCCCTCCATCTCATCTTTGGCCGTCCGCGCTTCCTCTTCCCCTGCACATCCATCTGCATGATCTTTCTTCCCACATACTCTTCCTCCCTCCTCATCACATGACCAAACCATCTCAACCTTGCCTCCTGTATCTTTGCTCCCAAGTTCGTAACTTTCACCGTTCCCCTTATATAGTCATTTCTCTGATGATCCTTTCTGGTCACACCGCACATCCACCTAAGCATTCTCATCTCTGCTACCTCCATCCTGCTGATGTTATTTTTCCTCAGGGCCACAGTTTCCAAAGCATACGTCATAGCTGGTCTCACTACTATCCTATAGATTTTGGCTTTTAGTTTGATCGGCACCCTCTTATAACATAGTACTCCAGCCATCTCTCTCTCTCTCTCTCTCTCTGTCTCTCTCCAGGTCCTCCATCCTGCTTGTATCCTGCATCCCACTTCCTTCTCAGCCTAACCATCCTCTTTCATTATTGACCCTAAGTATCTATAGTCCCTAACCTTCCTGATGACATTTCCTTCCAGCTGCAGATCTGTCTCCTGGCTGCCATCCACTTCGCAACACATACACTCTGTCTTACTTCTGCTCAGTCTCATACCTCTCTCTTCCAGTACTTTCCTCCAACTGTCTAGTTTGACTGCCACTTCTTCTCTTGATTCTGCACACAGCACGATGTCATCTGCATACAACATAGTCCAAGGCGCGTCTTCTCTCACTTCCTCAGTCACCACCTCCATCACAATATTAAACAGGAACGGACTTAATGCTGACCCTTGATGCAAGCCAACTGTCACCGGAAAACTTTCTATCTCTCCAAGGCAGGTTTGAACTCTTGTCTTCACATTTCTGTACATTTCCTGCACCATCCTAACATATTTCTCCCGTACCGTCTTCTCCCTTAGACACCTCCAGACTTCTTGCCTTGGCACTCTATCATACGCTTTCTCCAGATCAATAAATACTAGATGTAGTTCCTGTTGCTTCTCTCGAAACTTTTCCATTATCTGTCGTACCCCTAAGATTGCATCTGTCGTCGATCGACCAGACATGAAGCCAAATTGCTCTTTTGCAATCTCCACCTTCTTCCTCATTTTTCCATCAAGAACCCTCTCTAGGATGTTCATTGTGTGGGGCATCAACTTTATTCCTCTGTGCAATTCTTACAGTATTGTGCATCCCCTTTGCTCTTGTAGATGGAGACAAGGGTACTTTCCCTCCATTCCTTGGGTATATTTTCCTGTTGACAAGCTTTTATTAACAGGTCCCGCAGCAGGTCAATTCCTTCTTCGCCCAATGCCTTCCATGCCTCCACTGGAATCCTGTCAGGGCCCACTAATTTTCCATTCTTCATGCTCTTTATGGCTTCCTTCACTTCCACTCTAATAATGTTCTGCACCATCCCCTCATAAGGCTCCCCATCTTCTCTGTGAGTCCTTGCATTTTCTTCATTCAAAAGCCCTTCAAAGAATATTCTCCATCTGTTTCTTATATCCACATCCCTCCTTAATACCCTTCCTCTAGAGTCTTTGATCTGCCTCACATATACTATGTCCTTTGATGCCTTATTTCTACATTTTGCCAGTTGATAAATCTTTCTCTGTCCTTCCTTTGTTTCTAATTGATCATAAAGGTCTTGATATGCCATGACCTTCGCCTGTGCAGCAACTCTCTTTGCTTCTCGCTCTCACTGTATTCCTCTCTGTCCGCTTCCTCTCTTGACTCGTACCACTTCTGCTTTGCCTTCCTCTTAGCCGTCATAGCTTCTTGTACATTATTATTCCACCACCAGTCCACCTTCTGCTCTCTAATATTTCCGGATGTTTCACCAAGCACCTGAATTGCACAGCTTAGACTTACTTTTGAATTATGTCTCCACCAGTCTTGTACACTTTCTAATCCATCCGAAATCCTCTCTAACACTTTCTACCTAAAACGGTTTTCCTCACACTCTCTTCTTTTAAGCGAAATCACTTAATTTTCTTCCTCCCATTGCTTCCAAAGTTTCTTATCTTCGATTTTATTTCAAAGTCTGCACACAGCAGCCAGTGTTGATGCGCCACTTGATCTGTCGGGATTACTTTACTGCATTAAGATGTTTTCTTCTAGTCAAAATGTAGTCAATCTGTTATTGCCACTTCTGAATGATATCAAATGCTCTTCCCTCTTACAGAAAAAGGAGTTCACAATTGCCAGATCAAACGCTACCGCAAAGTCCAAAATCCCCTCTCCTTTCGGGTTCATCATTTCTACTCCATGGCCACTATATACCCTTTCATAGTCCGTATTCTGTCTCCCTATGTGTCCGTTCAAGTCTACTCCGACAATCACCATCTCGTTTTCTTCCAGTTCCCTCATTTTTTCATCTAGCACGTTCCAGAATTCATCTTTCTCTTCTGCTGTACAGCCAACTTGTGGGGCGTATACACATAGGATGACCAGTTCTTCTTCTCCTAGACCCAGTTTCATTCGCATGATCCTGTCGTTCCTTCTACCCACGTCCAGTACTTCACCCTTCATTCTGCCACACACCACAATTCCGACACCATTTCTTCCCTCTTTATTCGATCCAGAGTAGAACAATTTATACCCGCCTCCTAGTTCCTTCGCCTTTTCTCCCTTCCACCTTGTCTCCTGCACGCATAAAATGTCCAACTTCCTCTTCCTTATCATGTCTGCCACCTCTCATCCCCTTCCAGTCATGCTTCGAACACTCAACGTTCCCACTCGCATCATTCTCTCCACTTGCTGGGCTCGCTTCTTTAACCGCAACCGCCCTTGATGCGGTAGCCCTCGTCCACTTCTCGGTAGGGCGATGTGGCTGCGCGTCGCTTAAGGGGTACGCCCTAGCCTTTGTATCACTTTATTTTCGACTCATTAATCATATCTAGAGCTGGCAGCGAAGTTTTATGACCGGATACCCTTCCTGAAGTCAACCCTCGCCATTTATCCGGGCTTGGGACCGGCACCTATTGGGGCTAGATTGACCAATTGGGTGGCTGCAATAGGCGAAATGACATAGCAAGATAGGAAAGATTCACCCCTAGCTCTCGATTACTCTATTAGCATTCGGGGTAAGGAGCAAGAAGAGAAGAAAGAAGCAAAGAAAGATGGGTAGAGGACCACTCTACAGATAATATAACAGATCTATATTACATGAAGTAAGGCATGGTCCAGCATCAAGTACCTCGGGTTTGCCATGCCCGTAGTCACTAAAGTTAGTACAGGCAATACAAATTTATATATGTTTTACTATTTTGTAGACACATAATACAGGCATGTTTATTTTCTTGCATTTTCTAAATGTATATGAATATTAATATTTTAAGTGTCTATTACTATTTTGTAGCATTTAATTTTTATCAGAAGAACAGCTATCAAATTATATAATGAATAAACCTAATTTTTGTTATATATAATGAATACATGTTATATTTTTGTTATATATAATGAATATTTGTTATATATATATATATATATATTTGTTATATATATATATATATATATATATATAATGAATAAACCTATTTTTTGTTATATTCATAAAGTTCTAAAAAGAACTGGGCGATGGACTGAGTCCTTGACTCTTTATCCCGTCATCTGGATGAAGAAAATCTGTGTGAGTGGGATGTTATTGAGTTAAAAGCTCCAATCATGGCTGGGTAACGGCAATAGCTGAGCCTCAGTTAAAGCTTCATTGGCCACAGCATTACTATCTCGGTTACCCTGGAAGTCCTAAAAAGGACTGGGACGTTCAGTCTTCCTTAAGTTCTTAAAAGAACTGGGCGATGGACTGAGTCCTTGACTCTTTATCCCGTCATCTGAATGAAGTAAATCTGTGTGGATGGAGTGTTATTGAGCTAAAAGGCTCTAGTCATGGCTGGGTAACGGCAATAGCTGAGCCTCAGTTAAAACTTCATTGGCTACAGCATTGCCATTTGTTACCCTGGAAGTCCTCCCGTCTCACTATTCTCTTTCCTTCCTCAGTCTTCCTTTCAACTGTTTGTTATTATTTGTATACAATTGATGTGAGATTTTTAAAGGTGTTTTAGATGATATCTACTAGGACTTGACATTCTATATGAAATTAGATAAGAATATTAAAAAAAAAGAAAATTAAATAATGAAACTTTTAAAAATTAGTTAAATTTGTAATAAAGAAATAAGTTATTCTAAAGCTTGATTGGATGACGAAATCAGTTAAATATATAAAAAAAGAGAATGTTTTCTATTAGCGGATATGAGATCACACTAACGGAACTAGATATCTTATCAAAATGATGTATTTTTTAGTTATCAATAAATAATATTTCATTGGACTACGAGTGAAAAATGTATATATACGTAACGTCTAAGTTGTGGCTTATTTAGTAGTTTACTGTTATGTGCATATTAAGACACTTGAAATATCAGGGAAAGGGGATATGAAGAGAGAGGAAAACGAATAATCTTTAGATTAAATATAGGGTTCATATATTTTTGAAAAAAAATACGGGACACTTTCGGTTTGAATAAACCAACAACATTTTTTTGCTTTTCTTACTTACGAACATCAGCAAAGGGAAAATAATTTAATTAATTATAGCAATCTTAAAATTGAACTTTAAACAATACTAAATCATTAATCTTTGCCTGTGATATACTTCTCAGATGACTGTATTTTCTCAAGTAAAGAATGATTATGTTTTACCAAGTTATGAAATTCCACACAGTCCTTATTGAAAAATATTTTAACAATGAGCATAGCTTTCACAGTTTCTACAGATAACCTATACTTTTCAATTTGTCCATAAGGAGTTCATCCGGGAAAACAGTCTTTCAATACTAGCATTTGTGCCAAGAATGCAGCAGAAGAACTCAACAATCTTCTTCAAATTTATTAATTCATTTACTCCAACACTGTTGAATAATTCATACCAAATTTCTCCTGTAGATTTCACTTTAATTTCTTCTTTCTTCTCTGTTATTGCCTTTTTCAAGATCATCACCTCATCAAATAGTTCAGTTTCATTGATTTTTGTGTTTGGGCAGACATTTTCATTAGTTATTACACTTTTCTGCACACTTTTCAAACTGAGACTGGCTTCTGGATTCTTCAAAAAAATCCAAGACAAACTTTCAAACATAAGGGTGTCAGAAGACCATTCTTGGATGTATTCTATACAGGTGTTATAAAATTCATTTTTATAATTACCATAATTCTTCTCAGTGATGAGTCATCTTCAATTAATGCCTTCAGTAAGGACTGTTCTTTCCTTGTTGCAAAATTATTAATTCGTCTCTGCTGAAGTTTCTCTAAGAGGCTTTCAATAATGGTTTTTGCTTCAGCAAGAGTGACTTTCTCACCTTCAATTGCACAAATTGTTGCATGAAACATTTCAGATCGGCATTCTAGAAATGTGGCTATTAGCTCTGAAACTGGATTACTAAAGAAATGTTTTAGAAGCAATGATGGTTTATCAATGTGAAAGAACATATGATTTGAGAACTTCTTACATCTCATTCATCCTTTTGAGAGCAGGGTACAGAGACAACCATCACATTTTTGAGACTTGTACTCAGTATTTAAAAAGTCACAAAAACCTTTGAGTGTATGCACTTTAACAGTATAGATATTAAAATGCTGATATAATTTTGCAATGACAGCTTGAACCATGGACAACGTATCAGCTGCACATTGTATAGCATTATTTATGATATAGGATGAACAACCAACTCCTATCAATGTATGATTCAATTTTGATTTCAATTTATGAAAAACATTGTTCCTTCCTCTTCTGAAACTTCCATCAAAATTTGTATTATCTGCTGACAAGGCAACAACTTTCTTTTCAATATTCCACTTTGTCACTAGTTGCCATACATATTCTGTAAGTTGGTCTGCAGTTTCACACGGTAAATCTGAAAACACTAGAACCATAGTTTGATGGTTTCTTCTGGTATGAACTATCGAACTAGAACTGGAACTATTTTTAAAGCACCGTGGTTAGAACTGCCTATCATTATTGACACATAATTAGCTTTCTCAAGTTCGTTTCTGAAAACAGCCATTGCATAAGGTGCTAATACACTCACAATTATAGCTTGAGTCTTCTTTTGACCGCAAGTGAACTTTTTGTCATATAGTTTCCGGATTATTTTCGACGTGCAGTCCATCGAACTGAAACTCTGGTTGTGCATGTATACATGATATGCAAATGTAGCTTCATCAGCTGCAAGATTTCTTTGCATTTCACCCATTGTTTTTTTAGAAAAATAATCTAAAACTTTGCTATTTACGCTTGCATTTTCTGCTAATTTGTGTCTCTTCGTAGCGATGTGCTGCGTGATGTCTGACCGACCGCCATGTTGTATGCTGAATATTGCATTACATTGTGTACATTTCCCTTTCTCGTCGACTTTGCCATCACAATTACATGGTATAATAAAAGGGTATTCAGTCCTTAGCTTTTCTTTGAGAACACATTTTCTCTTCGGCATTTTAAAGGCATATAAAATAATCAAACTAATTACATTTCATAACAGATCTTTGTCATATCAAATAAGCCTTGCTTATTTATTACACCTTCCGATAGTTGCATTATTCTCGCAACATGTCAGTATTGTCAATTGATAAGACAATTTTATGATCAATAACTAATATCGATTTCTTGGCAATTACATGTTTTATGTTTAAGAATGGGAATGTTAAACACAAATCCAAAAATTACGGGACAATTCTGCGTCCCGAAAAGTTTTATCGGTACGCTAGGACACAAACTCGTAATAAGGGACAATCCCTTAAAATGCGGGACATATACGAACCCTAATTAAGTAGGACTACTCTAGCCACATCTGGCACACAGCCAATTACTGTTGGCAATGCATTCCAGCATTGCAAGCAGAAATGAACTACATGCCACAGTAATGGAAAGAGACCAACATTTTGAAACAGAATGGCTGGAATATATCAGAACCGCTGTATTCTAATTTACGAAGGGTGTTTACCGTAGAGCTCTGGGTTGCAATTTGATTGTATTGTAATTTGGAAGTGAAAGGAAACTTATGGTTCAAATCTTTCTACCAATGATTGTTTTGGGAAAAAAGGTTTTATTCGTTTATATATTTATTTATTCTACACGTGGTCGAGACGTGCTTCGGAATAGAGAGAGATTATAATTCTATGAGTTCTGCGTGGAAATGGAATGATTACAAGATGCATTAGTTTAGGTACAGAATTTCCTTAATGGTCGCTATATTTTCCGGCAGATACAAAAAGATCACGAAACGGGCATTCATTTGATTACAGATGAGTTTGGAAGGAAGGTTATTTGGAAACAAATATCAAACTTGCATTAGGGAAATTTGACTTGGTTCCGTAGTTACGGACATATTTAAAGAAGACACTCCTCGATTTCCTTTTTGATAAATTTCCAAAATTATGAGAAATTCCGTTTAATTTTATGTCCTATTTCATTTAATACTTTAAAATGATTTACGATTATAATTTTTTATAGCTGTTTCCGTTGCGAAAAGTTATCGATTTGCAGGGGGTAACTGAAATATTTCTATAATTTTTCTATTCAATGTCCAGTAATAAAGAAAATTTTCAGGGTATGTAATTGACTACGTTGTCCGCTCTTGCGGAGTTCGACCAACCACTCACTTTACAGCTGTAAATTCATGCATGGGTCACACAAACTCCGCAGTGAACAAATCAAAAGTAAACTGAGTACACTGGTTAAAACTATCGGAGATAAACGAAGGACAAAGTTTGTTATTCCAACCACAACGTCAAGGTTTAATTAAAAGTTTTAGACTCGAATTTCTCCGGTTCTACTTACCGATAGAAATGCGTGTTTTGTTTAGTGAGGAACTGAAGACATTTCTGATATGCTCTTTATGAATATAAGATTGAAACGTGATTATTTGAAATTTTGAAAAAACAGAACATCAATTTTTTCTCTTTCAAAAGAAATTTAATAGAAAAGATGAAGGGAAATTAAAGAAATATATCATTTTGTAAATAAAATTCATTGGTAGCTAACAAGTTGTTAATTTGGGTTGTTTTTTAAGCCGAATCTTCCTCTTATTTTAATTTTATTTTTCGCTTCAGGTCGTTTTTTATTTTTTTTTATTTTTTATTTTTCACAACTGGCGAACACTTGGTCGAGAGTAAAATCTGTAAATCGTGAGCAAGTTAATCACGAGGTTTTTTCCCCTCTTCTTCTCCTTAGTCAGTTAGGTATGGGAAAAGTCTAGTTAGGAAGGGAATGTGATTAAGTTTTCTTTTTCTTGTTTTTCACCAACTATTTTATTTACTTTTCACGGAGTGCTGTTGAGTTTTAGTTTAGCATACGCAGGAAGAATCTTGCATGTTTTCGAGCTAGCACTAAATGACATTTTGAAATTAGTTTTACTTATTAGTTTGTGATGACTTCATTTCAGATTGCTAAAACAGTTTAGTCTTTTTCTTATTTGCTTTAAAGTCGCACTGGCAAAGTTGGCATTTCCTGCTTATATCAATTTTAAAAATATAAAATAAATTCTCTGTTGTTTTGAAGCCACCATAAAAATTACAGGCTAGCATATATTATATTTTCATTATCACGTGCATTCTGGTTGAACGAGGACTGTAACTAAAGAAAAATAAGCTTTTCTCTTATACTTAATTAGCCTTTTCCTCTTCCTCTTTCGGCAAGAACTAAAGGATCGCATCTTGAATGTATGCTCCCTGATATTATGTAGAAAGCAGAAGTTACAACGCCAGCTTCAGAAAGTTAAAAAAAAAAAACCTCAGTCAGTTTTCTCTTTTTAGTAGCTATTCCCATAGATAGTCTAAGATCAATTTCAAGATATTCTTAGATTTTCCAAGGCACTTTATAGCATGTGCGATTTTAATAAATGAAATAAAATAATAAACATAGATTTAAAAATCGCGAATATATCTCTTCTTTATTTTTCTTTTTAATACTTTAGTAAAAAACGAAATCAATGTACTTATGTATTAACTAGTTGAGAAAGAAATAATCTCTCTCTCTCTCTCTCTCTCTCTCTCTCTCTCTCTCTCACACACACACACACATACACACGCGCGCGCGCGCGCACGTATTAAGTGCGACGTTGGTCTTCTTCTTCTTCCTAACATGGAATATAGGCCATGTGGCCTGTTCCGGTCTCATGCCATCTCTTTCTTGGTCTTCCGATTCTTCTTTTTCCACTTATTTTGTATCTGTATAATATTTTTGGTAGTCTGCTGTTGTCCATTCGATTTAAATGTTCTAGCCATTTTTGTTTATACTGTCTTATGTAGTAATTAATTGGTTTTATTTTTAGGGATTGTAAGATTTCTTCATTTGTTTTGTGGTCCCACTTGGTATATCCAGCTGTTTTTCTGAGGAACTTCATTTCTGCTGTTTGAATTCGGTTTTCATCTTTCCTTTTCATGGTCCATGTTTCGCTTCCGTATAGTAGAGTTGGTTTTGACAAGACATTATATAGTCTGATTCTAGTGTGTTTTTGTACCAGGGATGGCTTAAATATATTATTTATTATGCCATTTACTTTGACAAAGTTTGATATTTTAGTGTCTATGTCTTTTTCTTCTTCGTATGATAGATCACATCCCAAGTATCTGAAAGTGTTTACTTGTTCTAGTATTTTATTATCTATTACTATTTTACTTCTTATTGGGTTTTCTCCTTTGAATGCCATTATTTTTGTTTTTTCTTTGGATATTGTCATATTATATTGCTTTGAGATATCAATTAATGATTTTAATGATCTTTGTAAGTCATCTTCTGATGTAGCTAATACTATTTGATCATCTGCAAATAGTAGTGTATCTATCTTCATTTGCGGGGTCATTTGTATACCAAATGGGTTATGCTGTTTCCAGATTGTTAATATATTCCTTTTAATATTCCCCTATATATTGAAAAGCAGAGGTGAGAGGGTACATCCTTGTCGTACTCCTCTTGATATATCTTTCCATTCTGAAGTGTGTTCTAATTTAACTGCTATTTTATTTCCTGTATATATTTGAATAGATTGTAAAAGTTGGTTTGGTATGTTTAAACTGGTTAATATTTTAAACAATTTTTGTCTACTAATTTTGTCAAAAGCTTTTTCGTAATCAATAAACGCCACATGTGTTTATTTTTGAAATTCTCTTCTCTTTTCTATTAATAATTTTAAAGTAAAAATTGGATCTATGCAGGATCGGCCTTATCGGAAGCCATTTTGTTCTTCTAGTAATTTGTTTTCTACAATGCTGCTTAGTTTCTCTTTTAATATTCCTGCATATATTTTATATCCTGTGTTCAGCAGGCTAATTCCCCTATAATTATTGCAATTGTCTTTATTTCCTTTTTTATAGATTGGGATGACCAGTGCTTTTTTCCAAGAGTTAGGGGTTTTTCCGGACATCCAAACCATATTAAAAATTTTCAGAAGTCTTTCATTAAATTTTTCACCTGCATTTTTGTATAGTTCTATATTTATATTGTCTTCTCCTCGCGTTTTCCTATTTTTCATCTTCTTTATTATATTTTTTAGTTCTAACATTGTGATATTTTCTATTAGGTCATTCTTTGTCTTATAAAATTTTAATTCATTGTTCTCATCTGTCCAGAGATTTTGGAAATAGGTCACCCATTTTTCTAAATCGATTGTTTGTATTTTTATCTTTCCTTTTATTTCTTTATTCATGTATTTTATTACTTTATAGGTTTTGGGTTGTGGCTTAAATAAATCCTTTTCTAATTCTTTTTGGTGTATTATAGAAATATCTGTGAAAAAAAACAAAAAACAAGAGGAGGTGCTTTTCAAGGGAATTGGACTGAAGTGGTCGAAATTATGGCCGACGCAACTAAAAGGCCAATTATTATGCCTGTTAATTTGGCATGTACACACTGGCCGACTTGCTTGCTTGTTTTGCAAGATTCAATGTCCATGTTTCCATGGATATTGAATCCTGGAAACATTTATATCCTTAAGAGACCATCTAACTTACCTTCAGGACTCAAGGAACTTTTTATAAACGTTTTCCTTGAGTCCTGCACGAAATTAGAATCCAGATCTTTCCACCAAAGCTGGTAAGTGTACATACCAACTAAGCTAACGAGATTCCACATCATAACGGCTCCTTTATCGAAAAGAATAACCACTTCGGACTTCTAGCAGACTTGTCTGGTTTTTTGGACTCAAGAGACTATTGATTTTTATTGTGACGAAAACAAGGTGTGACCATTAGTTTTTATCACGTTTTCATCTGATGACGACATCTATAAATTAACGTAGGCATTGAAATTGTACAACGACCGAATCACTACAGACAGTTTTTATCAAATAATTATAAGAACATAATAGATAATAAAGCTACAATTTTTTAAATTCTGTCTCAAAAATTGATTTTACTGCGTTATGAGGTGAGTCTGAAATCTTGTGGATTGCACCTCATATGCAAATAATGAGAGATAATATAAAATATGCAATCTGTCAATACGTCCAGCTCAATTGAAAGTATTATATTTTCGAAATTGGGTTTGAGAATAATGTAAAGAAAAGCCGCACAACTGATAACGATCGAAACTTTTTTTTTTTACGTTTTAAAAATGAAATATACGACATTTTATCGAAAAATGTTTTAGTATTTTGACATATTGCACGGTTATGAACATTTCAAGTAAACGAATAAAATTAAAATATACAAACTAATCCTTATTTTTTATTTTACAATTTTCCTGACAGGTGGCAACATTGCATTGGATGTTACAGCGTTTCTATCGTGGCATCTTCTTATCCATGTCTACTCTAGCGGAAAAACGAAGTCTTGTGCAATCTCTGTTTTGGCCCAAGATTTGCCAGAAGGAATTACATTCATCGATCAACCAGCGGTTGAAAGAGCTCACTTACGGACAGATTGATGTGAAAGGTCGCATCGCCGAACTTCATCCCAAAAACATTGCTGCTGGTGGAAATAAACGTGTACCAACAAGCGCATAGTGCCTCCACCTACCGGAAAACATGCAAAACACATTAATGATTCATTTCTCAATTTGTATATTCTCATATATTCAAAAGATTGCAGTATATTAAATAAAATGTCAAAAACCTTTCGGTGAACCCTTGTAGCTCGATACGACAGTGTACTAAATCAGTAGACTACGATATTGAGAAAGAAGCTGCACTGGCTTTCTAAATGTATATGCAAATTCATTAGAATATTTTACCACGAATATTAATAAGTCCCAATCACCATTCTATGTTTTTTATTAAATATTATTTTTTTCCAGATCCCAGTCTGTCGTCCTCTCTGCACCCTCCATATGCTGGTGTAAGTATAATTAATCTGCGATGTTCAAAACAGCTTCATGCTGATGGATTTTATGAGAACAAATGTTTAATGAGCATCACGCTGTAGTCCACTTCAATAAATAAAAGAGAAAGAACCCAAAACCGGTAATCGCTTCCGATATCGATTCGACACATACTAGCCATCTGCTAACATTTTTTCGTAGTTGCACACACACAAAAAAGAGATGATTTCTATTAGAACGGCATCTCCTTAATCGATTACTTCTTTTCTTTCTTTCTTTTTTTTTTTACTCAAGCGTGTCAGTAAAGTCGTTTTTACATAATAACAGTACTCGAAGACGAGAATTTCATTATAAACTTATGGAAGACGATATAGATTTTCTTCCGGCAGTTATTTTCTTTTTTGTTATTCGTTGGTTCCTATTTTTTCTTTGGTTCAGAAGAGTTTACAAGTTGGAAAAGTTGATTTACGGGGTTCTTTATGAAGTGATTTCTAGTAGAATGCGACTTTCATAGAAGAAAAGAAAAGCGGTCGATGCACAGAATGGTGGAATTAATTACGGACGGTAGTCGAAGATTCAGTGATGATAACAACCTTTTCATGTCGAAGGGTCAATTGTATTGCTGTCTTTCTCTCTCTCTCCAGTTATGCCACATTAACATCGATAGACTACACATTAAATCAAAATGATTTTCTGCATCCCATTTTGGTTATCAAAACGTTTGTGAACTGAATTTTTGTATATTTTTCATTTACATTTATTTTATGTTCTGTACATTTGGGAACATTGGAATATACACCATATTTTTAGTCTCATAATTCCATTTTAAAAATTGTTTGGTTACGCTTAGCAAGTGTATGTCCAATATCCTTGAACTGATTTCCTTAATACGCAAGACGATTGCTATCTGATAAGGTTGCTGTGTAGGGAAAAGTTTATGAGCTAAGAATTAAAGATCTTCGTTAGGAATTTAGGATGGCCTTAGGTCTCCTATTTGGAGAAATCTGTTTGGTCATGATTTGTTGCCTGTTGTACAAATTCATTTGGATGTGAAGACGATGCTGAGAAGAACTTTACTGCTGAAGATTGCAGGAAAGACTAGATGTAAGGGATATCCCGATGGAGTTGGACACATCTGATATACCATGGTGCGTTTAAGATCATGCGGAGACATTTATTTTGAACTCCCTGTAGTTTGAGGCTATTTGTACTTGAGGTGTGGCTCCAGGCTGGGGACGCATAAGTAATAATGGGTCGAATCATCAACTGATAAAGGGGCAGTTTAATTTTAGTATCCAGCTTGCTGTTCTTATTGATAAGAGGGTAAGGCTGTGAAATTGTACAAGAGGCTTTTGTGTGTGGACTGAAGGTTAGTTTTCTCTCCATCAGTACACCGAGATATTTGGCTTCCGCTTTCCAGGGAATCTTGGTATTAGATTTCCTCAATAGTTCTTATCCTTATAAGGACTGGCTTAAAGGGGCGAAGCAAGAATGCTTTTCATCTTCCCCGTTATCTGTCGAGGACAGGGTAGGGATAAGGTGTTATTGAGCTATTAAAGCTCTGATCATGGCAGGAGGACAATAGCAACAGCCGAGCCTCAGTTAGAGCTTCGTTGGCTACAGCATTGCTATTCATTACCCTCCCAGGGTCTACATTCTCACTCCCTATCTATATGCTCTCAGATTTCCTCAATATTAATGTTTCAGAATAATTTATAGTAATTTATTATAATAAGTTTATTGTGTTTTAAAGTTTTATTATTATTATTTGTTAATTAACAATCTATATAGTAAGTTTTTTTAAAATTATCATATATTTTATTTATGTTATTTTATCTTTTAAGAATATTAGTTTAATGATCGCTGAATAATAATGATTTTATGAAATTTGCAAATGCGAGTTTCAGATTACAAAATCTGGAAATAGAAATAATAAGGCCTTAAGGAATTGATGTCATCACTTTACTAATTATGGCGCTAATAACTTTATAAATATTACGTTAAGCTATCGAATTTCTTAAAGGAAAAAAAACACTTCTTACTGAAATTTGAATTTTGCGTTGATGGTTTTACAGTCTAATTAGTTTATTATTTCTAAGTGGATGTTTCTGTGGTTTAGAAGTTCATAAGGCATATTCCGGTAATTGGACCGCATTTTTTTTATTAAGCTAAAAGCAAAATAAAGAAATAAAACCCGACAAGTTTCGTAAGTCGTTTGACTTACATCTTCAGGGGTAAAAATAACTGAAATTTAAAACAACAAAAAAAATTACCTGAGAGGAAGCTTCCTTACAAGGAATACACATCCCTCAAAGAACTAAATTCAGACAAAAATATCGTTATAATCAAAGCAGATAAAGGGAATGCAACAGTAGTTTTGAACTCTGAAGATTATAACAATAAAATGAAAACTCTTCTTGAAGATTCTAATACCTAGAGACCTTTAGACAGAGATCCCACATGGTGTGCTCACAATAAAACCAATGATCTAATTAAAAAGATGCCTAATTGGACTGAAGAAATTAAAAGAACTCCACAATCAAAACACCGATTAGTTCCAAGAATTTATGGTGTACCAAAAATACATAAGATAGGTATTCCCTTAAGCCCGATAGTGGATGGAAGAGACTCTCCAACCTCTAATTTAGCAAAACATCTCACTAACATGATTTTACCTCACACAGGAAAAACGTCTTCTTTCATCAAGAACAGTGCACATTTTATAGAGAAGGTAAAAGATATTTACATTGGACCTTCAGACATCTTAGCAAGTTTGGACGTTTTTCCAAAGAGCCTATTTACAAATGTTCCAAGAAATGAAACTGTGAATCTCCTTGAAGACCTCTTTCCTCCGGACATCGTAGATCTTTATAAGCATTGTATAAATAATACCTTTTTTTCATGTATCAAGACAACTTTTGGGAACAAAAAGAAGGATTGGCTATGGGCTCTTCCTCTCTCCGGCCTTAGCTAACCTATTTATGGAAAAATTTGAAAATAATGCTTTAATCAATTATCATAAAAAACCAAAAACTTGGCTACGCTATGTAAACTATATTTTCATCATTTCTCCAGGAATAACAGATGAACTCATTGCTTTCAAAAATTACTTAACTAATTTACATAAGAATATAAAATTTACTTTAGAACAAGAAGAACTTAGAAAATTTCATTTTCTTGACATTAGAAGTCAATGAATAAGATAATAAACTTTCTTTTTCAATATACAGAAAACCCACCAACACAGGAAGATTTCTTAATACGGCCTCATACCACCACACTTCGCAAAAAATAGGTCTAATAAAAACCCCGAGGGAGGGACAGAGCTTATAATATTTCCAGCACAGAAAAACAGAGAAATGAAGAATTGGAATATTTAATACGGATTCTCAAAAAAAAAAATGGTTATGAACCGAAGACTATCAAAAAAATCCTCCACACATCTCCTACAAGCATCCCACAGAAAAGAGATTTCAAAAACGCCATCACGCTTCCATATATCAAGAATGTTACAAACAAGATGGCTAAATTACTTAACAAATATAACATTAAGGTAGCCTTTCTGCCGCTGGAAAAAATTTCAAGATTTCTATATCCCCCAAAACCTCCACATCATCCTTTAAAAAAACCAGGTGTGTATAAAATGTATTGTTCTTGCGGCATCTGCTACGTAGGACAGACAGGAAGATCTGGGGAAATACGCATGAACGAACACTAAAATACAAATCAGGTCTAGCTTTCCATACCACTTCCACCGGCCACAATGTACTCTGGAAGAAAACAAACGTGTCTTATATAGAAAAAAACTGTTCCATAAGGAAATTTAAAGAAGCTGCAAAGATGCTTAGAATTCCAACACAATGCAATAAAAACCAAGGCTCAATTCTACACCACGTTTTGTCAGCTTTGATAAAAAATATACCTCGGTTAGATTTCGGACATTATGAACGTGAACAACAGAACGTGGCATCATCCAGCATTGTTTAAACTCAGCACTGCTTTGAATCTGCATTCTGATTTTTTAATTTATAAACAGTCAGACGGCTAAAACTGTATAGTATGAACTGTTAATCTCTTTTTTTGTTGTTTTAACTTTCAGTTACCTTTTACTCCTGAAGATATAAGTCAAACGACTTACGAAACTTGTCGGATTTTATTTCTTTATTGTGCTTTTAGCTTAATTAAAAAAAATGTGGTTCAATTACCGGAATATCCCTTATAGTTTATTATTTTTCACTATAGCAGTCCTTTTTTGTGTGTTTTCTAAGTCTCAAATTAAGATTTTTTTGTCTAATGTAATTGCAGACAAAACTTTATATCCCCATTCTAGTAGACGCGGTGCTAAAGTCAATAAACTTCAAGGCGGTCTGTTGCTCGCATTAAGTGTTTAATGTTGCTGCTTTTCTTGTAGTTTAACGAAGTAAACGAACTTTCAGCCGGTTAGTCATACAGTTGACCTAGATTTAAGCGTCGCATGACAAGCTGTCTTAGGGAATTCGGTCTACTATGTAAGGCTGACATTTTCGTGTTGAAGCTTCCGATCACGTCTACTCGAAATATGTGGACAGAGTATTTTATTCTGATCTCGTTGCACGTGAGTAAAATCGGGTTGTTCGACAAAACTGTTAGCGATGGATTAGGAATTTTAAATATCTTTTCCGTAACATTCAATTTTTTCCGTGGTATCAGTAATGGAATCAGCACACTCGCTGACTGTCGCTATTTGGGGATGCCACATCTATTGCTTTTTTAGCGTCGTTTTATTTCTTTTTTTCCTACGAAATCATAAATAAACCTTCTCAGATCTGTGTGTCGTTTAGTATAAATTAACAATAGAAGGATCAATTTTATGATATCGACAATATCATGCAATTACAAAAAGTCACCAAGCATTTGTTTTCTTGGTTACTAGGAGAGTCATTTAGATAAGTAGAGACACCTGCCGGTATAATAGATCCCTAATATCAATTTTTCTTGATTTTTCCGTATACGTTTATGGGTATACCATGGACTTCGAATCAAGATTTGACAGAATAGGGAGATTAATCGTTATATTCCTTGTGTCCCATGTCTATAAATTGCGTGTGTTCATTCTGTCCGTATTACTGAATAAAAAATCCGAATTTATGGGAGGAAAGACAAGAAAAACACTGTGACCCCCGTATGAGACCAACTAACTGATCTTCAATTGAAAAGCTAATAAAGTGGGATTCGTACCATCCTAATCAAAGAGCATCATAAAACCGACTGAGCTAGGAGGAAATGCTTTAATTAAAGATTTAAAATTTACCTACGGAGAAGGGGAACCCGAAAAGCAAAGTTAATAGTAAGAATAGCAAATGAAGATTAGCGCACTACACATATAGCTAAGAAAGTTGAGTAGATGAAAAAAGAAAAATGGAAATATTTCTAATAGTCGCTCAGTATGATTTAATAGTAATACTGCTATGACTACACTATCTAAGCAGAACACCCTCGCGCTGAAAATTACCAACAGAATCAATATCTATCATTAATGATTAAATTATTTGTATACTGAAATATATGATATAATATTTCAAATTTAAACGGAACTGTAATTATATCATATACAGGTTTTTTAAAATAATATACAGCTATATATTATAAAATATATAGCGCACCTTAAATATTATTATATATTTTAGAATCTTATTTGTATTTTATATCCTATTAATTAACCTCGCATGTGGCGGCCGGGATAAGAATAGCCCCAATGTAGCTCATGCCTGTCGTACGAAGCAACTAAAATGGGTACCCAGTGAGGATAATGGATGACAATGCCGTAGGGAATGAAGTTCTAACTGAGGCTCGGCTATTGCTGTTACCTCTTGCCATGATCAGAGCTTTAGTAGCTCAATAACACCTTATCCCTACACTGTCCTCTACAGAAAACGGGGAAGATGAAAAGCATTCTTGCTTCGCCCCTTTAAGCCAGTCCTTATAAGGACTATTTGTTAACCTTAATCCCAACAGTAAAAGTGTGTTTAAAATGATGTTTTTTTTTCTATTGCTGAAGGCAACTGTTCAGATCTATGTGTCTCTACTGCTCACTAGAGATTTCTTGGTAGACTCAAGCTGTCTGAATGAGTTTCCGTGATATGTGTAAGGTTATCTTTTTCTGCTTAGTCTTCCTCGTGATATATGTGGAGAAGGTGTTTTATTCTGATGTACTGAACGTGAGGAAGATCACGTGCATATGTTCGTATGGGATTTAAATAAATATCAGGTATTGAGTCAGTTTGATATGTGAGTGAAAATGATGCAGTGATCCGAAATTAATGCAAGCATGGTTGGTCGTTTTTAGCAAATTAGTTGATAAATAAGTTAGGAAATTAGTCAGTACTGCATGGAACTTGTTACGTAACAGCGGGAATGCTATGTGACTATTAAAAATAAGTTTATCTTCAATAATCAGAAATTCCTGGAGAGCAATTACTACTGAACATACTAAATCACAAAGACTGTATACTACGATTATTCATTGCATGTGTTTGCTGGGAGGGTTGTTGCTTTTGTGAAAAAATATAAATAAATATTAAAAAATCCTGCCACTTCCATAAGAGACCGGCTGACTCATGTTCAGTTAAAACTCAATAAATCCATTAAAAATTTCTCGCGTTCTAGATTATATTTATCACGCAGTCCGTCCTAATGCGCTAATGTGGTACTACGGGGAAACAATATAAATATCATTTAGCACCAAGTGTAGCGAAAATCGTTATATGAAGTTTCTGATAGACTTTTGAAATTACTAGAAGAGATTCTAATGTACTAGTTTTCATTTATAATAATAAAAAAGAGCTGTTGTAGCTCAGTTGGTTTCGACAATGTTCTTTGGTTGGAATGACCTGACCTGGCTTGGATCTCGTCTAGGACGTGACCCTTTATCAGGGCTCTTCATCTCAAGGTGAGATCGCCAATCTTATATGGAAGAGTGGTGGAATATTTAATCCCGGAAACGGGGCTTCTTCCTTCCACAGAACAATCACCCGGCCAAAAAATACACTCAACATACAGACACACGACACTATGGGAATGAGGGTTAACTATCCTAATTTACGCTCACGCGTAGATTTACACATTTTACCGTGTAGACATTCGGAACCGAAATCTTACGAAACAGGTTGCCCGTTTCGTAAGATTCTTACAGATTCTACAGATAACTATGGTGCAGCGTATCCTATGTCTATATTCTACAGACATAGGAGCGTGTGCTCACGGGACAGGTTTACCTGTTCTGAAGGACGAAAAACCCAAGTTTCCGGGTGAAAAAAAAACCCTACCTCCGTATGAGACCGGCTAACTCACCTTTAGTCGAAAGAGACCAAGTTCCTCATGTGACTGACGGGAATCGAACCCACGTCTTTCTGACCAAAGGGCTTCGTCTATACTGACTGAGCTATGGAGGCTCAAGGATTAACTATCCTTATTAAAATATATAATATTGCATTTAAGGATATTACATTTAAATTTAAAGATATTCGACTAGTGAATATCTATGAGAAATACCTCCGATATCATCATGCTACTTTGCCTAATATTTAAATATTTTATATTATTCGCATCAATATACGCTGGAAATACTCTTCACTATTTATTGATGCACCACATAAAGTATCAGAATATAATCAATGTCGAAACATCCAAAATGTTCATAATAAAAAGCTTGAGTAATACAACAAAAATATCCTTTCAATGCGCTAAACGTTTAGAAAGAACGATAAGAACGGAAAGAACGATACCAACACTTTTCATATTGGAGTTGGTGCTACAACCCAAAACTGCGCTATTTTGAGATCACAGCCGTTCGTTATTTGAGTTAAAAGTCGCATTTATAGGAGAGAAAAAATTGTTTTCTTGTGACGGTTATTTGCCATTATGGGACTGAATACATCAGATATATTGAACCCATTTTTCAACGTAAGATAAAAAGGGATGCAAGGACTATTCTGAATAATGCTGACGCAATTACGGACACTTGGACAAATCTGGTGTTACAGAATATCTTCAGATGTCATTTTCGTAATGCTCCTGTTCGTACGTGTTACGATAGCGAGCAGCCCTTCAAATGCGTGAATAATGCAGATCGATGTTTGCAGTTAGAACCACTCGGAGGGACATCAACCGCATTACGAACAAGGTACGCCATCTGTTTAGTATTGTTGGGGGGATATACGTCAGTCCGAGCATTTAATCATAAATAATCGAGTACAAGTGACAAGGACTGCTTAACGTTATTTAAATGAAGAACAGTGCACTCTACTGGTTATATACGAAATGGTATACTTATAAATATACCGGTTATGTTTATAAATGAATTAGCCATCAGACAGTGTGGATAAGATCATTTGACTATGCATTTGGGAGTGGACGATTGGTTTTGCTGCATTCAGTTAGTATTTCTCACAAAATGGCTGCCACTAAAAGAGTATTATTGGATTGAACTAGGCATTGAGAATCGGATTGCTCTGGGTTTGTGGATGTGGTGTTGGAGGTGGGCGGTAGATGGCGTTGATTCGTAGTAGAGGTAAGGTGTAGAGACAGTTGAAGATGTCCTCCCGCGATGAGTCTTCGGACTCCTTGGAGGTATCAGGAATAATAATAATAATAATAATAATAATAATAATAATAATAATAATAATAATAATACCGTCCTAATGCTTCGTGAATCTTCTTGGGTAGGCCTAGATTATGCGTGTTGTTGATGCAAACTCAGATGGTAGATATATTGTTGAGGAGTGTGCGTGGTATTCTTTTTTTTTCACGTTCACTGGGAATATTGGGTACATTTCATTTATGGTTATTGGGTTGGGTCCACTGCTGTTTGTGCCCTTGGTTGGTTCTAACTTTTCGCTTTTTCCGAAGGCAGATGGGTGCTTATCTTCGCATTTCAAAATTCTGTCTTGTAACATGACCCAGTACAACATGCGGAGATTGGATATTGATTTACGCCTCAAAGACTCAGGTTTGATAATTGAACTGTCTGGTGATCATAAATTTCGCGCTGTTGTTTGATAATTTCAACACAGGTGGCATTGAATTTTGTTACATCTGCATGGCATTGAAGATTTATTAGGAACTCCTCGTAGGGTCACTGTTTCATTAATTTAGTAGTAATGCTTTAAGATTTACTAAAGTAAGGAGCCACAAGACTTTACTTCGGCGATGCAAAATTATAAAAATCAAGTGGACATTAGATCCAGCATTATTTCAAATCCGAATGTAAAAACTATGAAAGTTTAGTTAAAAATAAGTTGACTAGAGTGCTTACGGGAATACACCCGCCGGCATTTACGGGTTGTCCTAGCGCGGACCATTTAGAAAACATGAGCACTGCCCTGGTGTCCATATGATCACTTTCTGATTAGTCCATTTTTGATAAGGTTTCACTGGCCATATGGACGCCTGGGCAGCGTTCATGTTTTCTAAATCGTCCGCACTAGGGCAACTCGGAAATGTCGGCGGCGTATTCCCGTAAGCTTTCTGGTCAACTTCCTTTTTACGAAACTTTCATAATTTCTACATTCGGCTTTGAAATAACGCTGGATCTAATATCCACTTGATTTTTATAATGCTTTAAGATTTTTTTTCACTTTTTTAGGACGAAGATAGGGTAAGAAATATTTTTGTTATCAAGAAATTTTAAGGCTACAGTAATCAATGACTTTCAGGCTGTATGCGGACACCATCGCTTCATCTGTTATTTAGCTTTTAAAAACTAATCTTAAGGCAAAAAACAGCAGTCGCGACTGCCCCATTGGTCTTTAACTTGTACTATGACTGGGAGCGTATGATTGGCGACAACCTCTGTATTTACTGATATATACCCTCAAGGATGGAGCGTGTACAGGATACTGTGACAGCACTACATAATTGTTTACATTATTAATAATTTCTTCTCAGAAATTTCCCTCCAAATTAGTCTATTATTTGTCTTCACTCTAATATTGTCTTAACTATCATCTCGTTTTCTAAGACATTTCTAACTTAATCAATCCACCTACACCTTGATCTTCCCCTGGGTTTGTTTC
The DNA here is from genome assembly GCF_054136105.1 of Typopeltis vanoorti. NCBI lineage: Eukaryota > Metazoa > Arthropoda > Arachnida > Uropygi > Thelyphonidae > Typopeltis > Typopeltis vanoorti. The sequence continues at coordinate 107,304,973 of NC_143555.1, read as the reverse complement.
CTGGCATTAAACACCTGTTTTGCTAACCTTACCTCATCCATTCTATTTAAGTAGCCATACCACCTTAGATTAGCTCTTCTAACACATTCTCGAATGCTAACAATGTCAAGTTACTTTCTAATATATTCAATTTTAATTACTACTATTGTTAACTCCCCTAATGTTTCTCTGAACCCTCATATTTCTTGTCTCTAATCTTCGATCAAGTTCTTTATTACTAATCCAGTTCTCAGATGCGACATCGAACAATAATAAAGAACTGAACAAGAAAACAGTAGAGTGCATGCGTTAATTTAGAATCCCTCGATTGGGATAAATGTAAGTTAAAAAAGATTAATTAAAAATTGAAACACTAGCCACAGTGTCCAATGGAAAGACACCAAGCTGTTGCATCGATCCATACATAAACATGAACGTTTATAAAAATTAACTGACCTCAGTCGTAATGACTGCTTAACTATTCCAAATGTATGAAAAATTGTTATCCTTAACTGTATTAAATAAATTTCCAATCGCTAATAATTACTTTTTAACTAATCTATTTTAAGTTATTTTTAGTCCAATAATTTTAAACCTATGAACACATGACTGAATACGAGTAGAGGGATTTCAATTTAACGCATGCGCTGTACTGGTTCTTTATTTAATCCTTTATTGTTATTGGCTTTTTGTACTGAAAACGTCTTACTATACGTAAAATGAAATATCTGCATAATAAATTTATTTTTTACTATGTTACACGTGCGATTATATATAGTTCTTAAGACTGTCTTTGAAATGGTTCTTAAAATACAATTTTTCAGAATCAAAGTGCTTCACAGCCATCTAAAACATTTGATATCTACATGAAGCTCTCGCCATATAATACTGAAAATTCTACTACGATATTTAATTCATTAAATTTAATTTTTATAGAAATAGAGATTATTATGGATCCATTCATATTTTATAGCCAAATATAGAAGAAACTTAAAATAAGTTTAGAAATAAAATGAATTAAATACAGTAAACTGAACATGGAAATAACGAAATCATACCATTATAATGAAAATTATTTCCATATTTATATTTCAGTTTCAGTTTTAAATAACTGATCCCATTCTGGGTAATTTATTTAAAGTCTGGTGACACTAATCTTCGTTCTTATACATGAAATCCATTTTCTAACTATTCTGTCGCATGATATTGAAATATTAAATCATTTTGTGATATTTCAAACGCGATATAATTTTCGATTAGGAAGATCATTTGCAGTCTTCTTCTCCCAATCGATTACTCCTTCCATAGAAAATGCGCTTTTCTAATAACTGTGTTTAGATAATCACCCCGAAACGTGGGCTGCACTTAATGTCAATTCACATCAAATTACACGGTTTTATTTTGCAAAAATTGCTCCCAGAGATTGAGAGAAAGTGGATCATTTGTATAGACGTGCATCTCTTCATGATGTAAACATCGATTCTTTTATTACCTTTATCGTTAGATTGCATGCCCAACGTACACTTTTTCGGCATTTTTTCCCTATAAAGCTAACTATGGCATATAAAAAGAACAACATAACTAAAAACTCTGAAATGCCAGCACAGACAACACGTGATCAGAACGGAATCACGCACTAAACTGAAATTGATTGTTCAGCTCTGATGCTTGACACACTTTAAGTGGTACGTGCTCTCCTAAATCTTATAGTTTAATGAACGTATTCAGATATAAAGGTTCCCTGACAGTCCTCATTTATTGTCTCTGATTGTTCGACATCGTTGTGTTAATATGTCACAAAGGAAAGCTAAGAATATTTTGGTGTTAAATTATTTTAAAGGACGCATATTATAAATTATTAAAATACCCATCTGTTTTTTTTTTTTTTTCATTTGTATTTCTATATTACTGAAATGTAAAATATTCCAGTAGATGGCGCTATCATTTTCTATTTTCATAGTAATCGTTTCTTATTTTAATACATGGAAAAACAAGCGATAACGAAAAAGTAGGAATTCTTAATTCCTACTTATTCGTTATCGCTTAACATGCATGCCTTTAATAAGATTTTCAGTCATTATTTCCAGTTTTTAATTATCGTAGATCTGAGAAATAATTTTGTTCTCTTTGCTGCAATACTTCCTTCATTACCTAAGTTGATTTCTTTATTGAATAGGTTCCAAAATAGAATAGAATTTTTCGTCTCCCTTAAAAGAGTTTTCGATAGCTTGTTTGAGACAGTCGTAGAGTAATGCATACTGCGTTTACGCTATTTATAATATGCATTATTTATATTTTTCTTAGAAATAATAATGCATCTTATATTTCCTTTGAATATCTTAATTTAAAATAAAAAAGCAGCTTTTTCCTCAGATTCTAATAAAAGAATTAGTACATCTTCAAATGTCATTACATTTAATTAAATTGTAGTTATAAAAGTCATTTTATTGCGATATTGCAATAACAGATTAAAATTAGAAAAAAGCGGGTACTACCTTATGAAACTAGATGTAGACACAAATGAAAGGCGATCACAATTTTGTTTAGAATAAAAACAATTTGGAGCGCAGAGAAATGCCAAAAATAAGTGTTATCATTTCATACACCCATTCATAAAGAGTATAACTGAAAACAAAACTTAATTGATTTATAGGTAAATATAAAACACATTTTATGGTACGGCTTAAGAAGTATATATTTCTCAGCTGAGATTATTATTATTAAGATATATCACTGAATATATTACATCTTAGAACTTAGCAGACCATCGACATTTCAATACTAAGATGTGTTTATGTTTATTTTTTATTTTTTTAGTTTTGAATGTTGTCGTTTAGAGTCCGTATTAGGCTACTGAAAGGTACGTATTAACAACAGGCGGCAACGTTATAATAGCGGTTTGATAAATTAAATGCATGAAGTCAAATGTGAAGTGTCAGTTCATAAAAAACATTTACTCCTTCCATGACAGTTTTTAAACCAGCATAATGTGGTTGAACGAAAGTCTCGTATATGCTAATTATTGTGAATCTTTATTTACTACTAACATAGCTTTGTCAACAGAGTTAAATATTCATTTCACTTCATTTTAACAACGTTTGGTCCTTTTCGTACCTCATTGGGATTAGGGAGTGAAGCCTTCTGCTAGAAGAAAGGGTAGAATCTCAGGCGCCCTTTCAACAAAGAGTTAGAACAATCACAAACACCCATGCCCCTGGTGGGATTCGAACCCGCAGCCTCTTGATTGAAGAGCGGATATGCTAACCACTTAGCATATGGAGAAGAGGAAAACAATGACTGCTCGTTCAGTCACTAGTTACATTTCCTGAACTCAAAACACTTTATTTTGATAGCAAAATAAAGTGTTTTGGAACTACTCATGACATTGCAGAAGCGTTTTCATAAAGATTTGCGTTAAACTGGGTAAACCTGCCTTCAACTAATATGGAAATGTTTGGAACGGCTATTGTCAGTAAGCGATCATTATCATTAAGTTAAAGAATGCCACGTGGGTGTGACTATCAGAAACACGCGATTGCTTTTTTTAAATGTGAGTAAATTGTGTATATCGTTTCTGCAGGAAACTGATAGTTTTACTTATATATTGTCGTGCTTTTAACGGAAGCTCATTGCCGAAAGTAACCTGAAATGTGGTACACTCAAAACCAGTTACATTACTACGATAATGTCCTGTCTAACATGCACGCACAAGTTGCTGTTCAAGTTTTGGTTAAGAAAAATATAGTGTGGTAACTCATTGCATAATTTTCTAGAGTTATTCCTTATGAAAACATCGTTTTGGTCCCCCCACGAATCTGAGTCAAAGTACGAAAGATTTCTGAATGTTTTAGAGATCAATTCGAAATACAGATAGTGTTAGACACATTCTAAAATGCGTTTCAGAATTCTAAATTCTAGAATGAAACCAAAATGATCTTCTTCGCAATGAAACTAATTAGCAAGAAACAGCAAGCAGTAATAATTAACTGTTAAGACTAAGCTTTGCTTTTCATCGAATTTCGGGTTTACCTTTGAGTGGAATTTTATATGTACAGATTCACATTCAAAGTATAATATCGGAAATATTTATGTGAACATGAAATTTGAACTGAAGAAACTTAGCGAAGTGTATCGCACATTGTTATTGGTTATTTGGGTAAAACTAAGTCTATAAGACGTTGAATTTTATATTTTATATTTTCATTTCTAGAGAAAATTGAAAAAAAAAAAAAAAGAACGGTGACAGATAGAAATATAAACAAGGCTAGATAGAGAGAGAGAGAGAGAGAGAGAGAGAAGGAGACGAAATAAGTTGTGCCTATGTGCGTGAGAGCGGGAAGACATTAGAGACCTTTAGTGCAGCTGTCCTTACGCCCATTTCCCGAAGGACGTTCTTAATGCCGAGCCTCCGCCACTATCTCTGTGTGGAGAAAGAAAGAATAAAAAAGTTATGTTCGATCTGCATAAGAAAAAATCTATACGGCGATGCAGACTATTCTGTTAACGTGGTTTATCAATTGCAGTTGCAATAAAATATACGAATTTCACACACAAGAGATGAATCCACGACTCTTTCAAACATCAGAACCAGACAGCTTAAGTTCACGAACTATATTTTGTTATGTCGTTGCCCTTTTTACTTTTCTGGGTTTTAGTTCTATTATGTTTGCCTTACTATACTATGATTAACTCTCTTCTAATTCTCGATTATCTTTAACACTCAATTCAATTTGCATCTATCACTCTCTATATTCTATTCAATCTATAGTTTTGTCCGTTTCTTAGACCAGTCACGTGTATTCTTTAAATATTAGAGGCTTTATTTTGGTTAGGAACTAAACCATTAATTCTAATATCTGAGACTGTCTCCTGATCAAATATCGGCACATTTATTTTTAAAGCTGCGCCAGCCAATATCCTAGGATAGATGAGACTCTTATCCAAGGAGACCTTCTCAGAATAATATACAGCGGTGAAAGTTCTAGCACTTATACTCATACATAATCTAATTCAATTCACTTATATCAAACTTAGTATGCAGTCCTGGCTCATAAATCTGTACTATACTTCTATATCCCTCCCGCTTAGGTTCAGTTTTATGAGTGGTAATTTGAATTCATATCTCGGGCCAATATCAGGTATAAAATACAAAACATGTTTATTGAGGTCTAAAATTTATATACAAGGAATGCATTAAATACATGGTTATTTCATTCTAAGTAAAAGAGTTAGATAACACAGCTAAATTCCCTTGAATATGAATAATAACTCGCTCTACTGAATTTCTCATTAATTTACAAAATTGCTGGTCTATAATTTTATCCCCTCAATCATTTCTAAGTTACTTAATATTTCTCACATTTATCATTGTTACATCACATACAATCTCCTTTTCGGAGATTTATTTCCAGTTAGGAGAGGTTACTGCCAAATATGATAATCTCTTAAAAGTTCACTATCAAATGTTCACACTCTAAATTACATGGTGTCCACTCATTTCTTTAACTGGAAACATAAAATAAATTCTCTACTTTACCATACCCTGGAATGATTATCTGGTCCATTCACTGCTTTGTCTAGACATCTCGATCCTTCCGCTGGCTTTCGCCCACGAGGTCACTTACGATGCTCGCACGATATGGTCGTTCCGAAACGATACGGCGATGTGCCGCTCTGGTCTCGTTCCGTTACCACTTACAGTTTTCAGCATTGCCGGTTCTTCGGTCTTGCTCAGCTGCTCTTCTATGAAGGGTTGGTTAGCTAGCTAGGACACTCGGTCTACGGGAGACGACGCATAACTTCTAGGGCCGATCCGGAATCACCCAGCTGGCGGGAGAGAGAGCCAACGTCCACGAAAAACAGGATCCAGGAACCAAAAAGCCTTGAGGGGGGAAAACCCCTTTTATACCACCTCTTTTGGTGTCCTCTCTCCCTTATGTTTTTTCGCGCGGCACGCATCTTATGCGAACGCGTTCGAGCTTCCATCTTCCACATAATTTCTCTCTGCCTTAGGCCATAAGTTACACTGGACGGCTAAGACGTGACCTTTAGATCTTAGCTTATACTCAATTAATTCACATACACTGCATAGGATATTGTATTTTAACTAAAATTTTATACAAAATGGCTTTGTGTAAACAGGATTAATTTCACATTTCTAAATCAACGTTCTTTCAGCTCTACTTAAGATTAATATATGTGTATTTACTTTCTTACCCAAGTACAAGTTTCTCATTGTTTACATTTTTGACTTCTTAGATTCTGAATGAATTAATTCCTTTCCAAATTTGATGATTCAGGATGTAATAAAAGTTCCTTATAGGGTGTTTTCTCTGTTTGACAATGATAATTGGAATCTAAATATTCCAAACTTATCAGGGTATAACAATGTATCATGTTTCTTCTTGAATTCTTATGCAGTCTAATTTTCATTTCTTTCTTTTTTTCTTGCTAGATTTATCTGTCTTATAAACAACAATACACAAATAAAAAAACAACAATAAACAACAATATAAAAGGAACGAGATTACTCTTAGATAACTCTTCGCAAAACTCATATAATTCAGAATGTCATAGGATGTAAATATTGCTTTACATTTTTTGTTTGTTTGTTTGTAAAAAGGATATATCTGTATTCCCTAAAGTACAAACACCGAATTGCATTCATTTTAGCAATCTCTTTATTATAACGTTATTCGATTATGTTCAAACAATAATGTTACTCTCTACCAACTAATTTGCGTATGAATTAGGTATTATGCGAAATTAGGTATTCGGAGAGTAATTTTTGAATAAATATTAAAATAACGTTATGTTCTCTGGAACAGTTATCTTATATTAAATCTCAGTGCATTACTCTCTGTGTTTATATATCAGCCCAAAGTTATAGCTTTTGAATAGTTGATTTTCAAATGTTTGTGAAAATCAAGGCAAGGAAATTTACGACTGTCAATTCAATAAAAGACAGGCAGCTCTGCATAACAGAGTAGCTACGAGTGAAACTACCTTTACAGGGGCTTGTTTGATTTTAACACTGTTCTCCTAGCACCCATATGAATAAATCCCTCTTTATAACATCATTGTTCATATAATTTTCCTAATGATCAAACCTTTTAGGATCTGCAAAACGAATCATAGTTTAAATATTTAAATTGAACTTGAAATCAGATAACGATAGATTCTTCATGAACACAGTTTGGAGGAATACTTATGTATTATCATTTCCTGCAAGTAAACGTGATGTATATTTGTTAGTTTTCTGAAGAAAATTACAGGCTATCAAATTGTGAAGTCGCTACAGAATGATAATCTATTAAGAACGGATGCTATACTGCATCTACCTTTGTTGCTAGTCTTTAATACGAACGGATTGCAATGGAGAGAACTATTAGTTCATCCAGTTCGTCCTGAGGCATATCGTTGATCAATGAATAATTAAGGATTAACCAGTAGCATCAATTCCGAGATGGAACTCGGCACACACTCGAGCTATTGCATTGATAAGATACTGTATATAAGCCGTTTTATGGGAGAGTTCTTCGGTAGTATATTGTGACATGGAAAAAAATAAATAATCCAAAACGTAATTACGGAAGAAAAAAAACTACAGCATATTATTACAGTGAATTGTGTACTTTCTGTAGACTCTCTATTTTAATAAACTCAAAACAATATCAATGATTCCAAATGGAGTTGATATTTACTGAAATAAACAATCTTCTGACACTAGTAGTGTTACTTAAATTAGAAGAGTGGCTTCTCAACATTTGCGCCCTCTAGAAACTCATAACACAAACATGTTATTCATCAGAATATAGTTCATCTCTTAGATACTGATTATGCTAATTAACACAATTAAGAGAATGATTGGTGTCCGTTAAGTATTATATACGTACATCAACATCTGTCTGAAGCAGTGAAGTCAAATGTTAGGGAAGTTTGCGAATTATTTCATGCTTGAAATAGCTGAGATAATTGCATAACTTTCTAAACAGTATTAATAACGAAATTAGAGTAGTGCATACTCTCCCGTAATTTAATTAATGACGTAGGAATTAACCCAAAATCTCAAACCAAGTTGTGCAGAATGTTTCACTTTCAGCGCAATTGATAGCGTAACATATATGAAAAATTCCACTTTAATTAAATTAAAATCAAGATTATATTGTGTGAGTGAATAAGAGGATAATGTATAATACCTAAATAGGGTTTAAAATGGAGCATATATTTAAATAAAATAAATTAAAATAAAATAAAATGAGAGCCAAATAAATAGATAAAATATTAATAACGAAAAAACATGCAAGGATGTGCATTTCCATATATATTCTATGCATATTCTTCCAAAATTATGTTCTAAATTGTATTCTGTACTTTACAAATTAATAATTAAGGCCAATAGACACAAAATGCGTATTTTAGCTTAATCATTAAACTGAGGAGGGAAATTAGCATTGCTATCTCTATACTGTTTTTATGATGGACGTAATCGTGGAGAAATTTTCTGTATAAACTTTATTTGCCAACGATAGGGTCAACAATTAAAAAACATACTTTCGTATATATATATATATATATATATATATATATATATATATATATATATATATATATATATATATATATATATATATATATATATATATATATATATATATATATATATATATATATATATATATATAAACCTTTAATGACTAATACCGAGAGATAAAAAGATGACATGATATATTTGAAAAGATACTACAGTTTAATAGTTTCGTTGAATTGATCAACATCTTCAGGTATCACAATCAAAGAAGTATATAAAGAATTACAGAGACTTAAAATTGTAATAACAGAACAAGTACAAAAAGACAGTAGCGTGTTTGAAAACAAAATGCGAGCTTGAGTTCCAAACAAACGTATACTACGCGCTGTCGCGAGTGCGCCAGTACTGAACAGAGGCAACGTGTGCGTCAGAGAGATTAAAACTCAGGCTGTTGTTGATATGAGAAGAATCTAGAGAAATTTCCCTAGATTCGACAATCCTTCTCTCGAGTTCATCATAACACACATGGATGTTAGAAGTTTGAGTCCAGTTCACAATGTGTTGGCGGCCTTCGTCTGAGTTAGCTGAAAAGAGAACGTGGCTACAGAGAGCGCTGGCTCTAGTCCTGTTATAAGAGATGTGTCGACGATGTTCTTACAAACGTAGAAGGATGGATTTGGCAGTCTGTCCATAGTATGGCTTTCCACAATCACATAAAATCTTGTATACTCCTGGAAACTGAGTTGGAAGATGTTTCTCATTAAGTTTGCTAAGTATTGAACGAAGTTACGGAAGCGTAGTGAAGCAAGTTTTGAAGTTAAACTTCTTGAGAATCTTTGACTGTTTTGGTGAAATATAGCTGATGTAAGGCAAGGAGATGAAAGCTCTTGGGGGAGAGGGATCTTCAGAAGTAGTTGAGTGACTGGGGGAAAGAAATTTGTCAATTTGCTTAGGAAAGAATCCATTATTAATAAAATGTTTTTTAAGAAAAAGGAGTTCATTTTCAATTTCTGTTTCTTCTGTAAGTAATGATTTGGCTCAGTGAGCTAAGGTGGAAATAATACCAAATATTTGTGGAGGACAGTGATGGGAGGAAGCATGAAGGTATCTATCAGTATGAGTAGGCTTTCTAAAAATTGATATTTTAATGCTCTCAGCATATCTGGTAAGTTTCAGGTCTAAAAAGGGGAGACAGTCATCTGATTCCAGTTCGAAGGTAAAACAGATTTTTTCATGGCACTTGTTTAGGTGGACTAAAAATAAATTGAGGTTGTTGACACCATCTTCCCAGATGAGGAAAATATCATCAATATAGCGATACTAGAAGTTTGGTTTAAGATGGAAGGAGTTAATAGCTTTTTCTTCAAAATCATTGAGAAATATATCTGCGAGAATCGGAGAGAGCGGGCTGCCCATGGCCTGACCTGAGTTTTGTAAGTAGATCTTATTGTCATATTTGAAGTATCCTGACTTTATGCAATGGGAGAGAAGAGCAAAGAGTTTTTTTGATAATTTGTTCTTGAGAAGATCGAGGACTTCTTGAGCAGGTACATTTGTAAACTGGCCATTAAATCTGTGTTTTTTTTAAGTTTGATATCCTTGATTTTACAAACAAAATCTGCAGAGTTTTTAATATGTGAAGAGGAAATTCCAGAAAGACTTCTTAGAAACATCGCGAGATATTTGTAGAGGTTATAGGTAGGAGAATGTATGCGCTCAACTATAGGTCTGAGTGGGCAGTTTGTTTTGTGAATCTTGGGGAGACCATACAGTCGTGGCATTAAGGGATGAAGTGACCTAAGAGAAAGTCGAATGTTTCTTTGTATATCCAAGGTGGTTTTTAATAAATTATTAGTTCTATTGTGTAGTTCAATCGAAGGGTCACTATTAATTTCTGAGTAAATATCACTTTTTAAAACTCTAGCCACGTTCTATTTTCAGCTAACTCAGACGAAGGCCGTCAATACATTGTGAACTGGACTCAAACTTCTAACATCCATATGTGCTATGATGAACTCGAGAGAAAGATTGTCGAATCTAGGGAAATTTCTCTAGATTCTTCTCATATCAACAACAGCCTGAGTTTTAATCTCTCTGACGCACATGTTGCCTCTGTTCAGTACTGGCGCACTCACGATCGCGTAGTATACGTTTGTTTGGAACTCAAGCTCGCATTTTGTTTTCAAACACGCTACTGTGTTTTTTGTACTTGTTCTGTTATTACAATTTTAAGTCACTGTAATTCTTTATATATTTTTTTGATTGTGACACCTGAAGATGTTGATCAATTCAACGAAACTATTAAACTAGTAGTATCTTTTCAAATATATCATGTAATCTTTTTATCTCTCGGTATTAGTCATTAAAGGTTTTTCATAATATTCCAACAGAGTAAAAATGAATTCTGTAAATATATAGAAAGTTTTTTACCTTGGGTATAATATACGTTAAAGATACCAAGCTATTTTATATGCATATAAATATAAACTTGGTTTTAATCCATTTCCCAAGTAAGCAAACAAACAAGTAAGTCAAGTTTGCGCCTGCAAATACCGCAAGTCTGGGCGACTCCGTTCGTAGTGCAAGTCTTAGGCAACTCGTGGTAAAGGTGGAATAAGCTATGATCACTATTCGTAGTATTTACCCTTAATGCAAAGCACATCTCCTTGAGGAGATGTATGATGCTATGCATTAAATGCAAGGGTACACTACCCATACCGGTTTCGACCTTTATTGAGGTCTCATCATTTGGAGCCAGGCTTAGAAATACCAAGGTTTAAGTAATTCAGAGCTTATAAATATTTTACCAGAACAAGTTACCAGATAGATGTTTACATCTATCTCTCATCCTGAGATTTTTATTTAATAAGGTCAAAGCACCTTATGGTAACTTGTTTTGGTAAAATATTTATAAGCTCTGTATTACTTAAACCTTGGTATTTGTAAGCCTGGCTCCCACTGATGAGACCTCAATAAAGGTCGAAACCGGTCTGGGTAGTGACCCCTTGCCTTTAATGCATAGCATCATACATCTCCTCAAGGAGATATGCTTTGCATTAAGGGTAAATACTAAGATTATTGATCAGAGCTTATTTCACCTTTACCATGAGTTGCCCAAGACTTGCACTACGTACGGTGTCGCCCAGACTTGCACTACTTGCAGGCGCAAACTTGACTTACTTGTCTGTTTGCTTACTTGGGAAATGGATTAAAACCAAGTTTATATTTATATGCATATAAAATAGCTTGGTATCTTAACATATATATATATATATTATATTTTATAAAAATACAAAATATGGGCTAACCTTCTATAATATGGTTAGCCCATATTTTATATGAATAATAATTTATAATAATATGAACGTGACACCCATATACAAAATATGGGTGTCACGTTCTCATCACATAAACAGCAGTCTTAGTTACAATTTACCTGACTCATTTTTAAATGAGTCAAGTAGACTGTAATTAAGATTACAATTAAGATTACTGTAATTAAGATTACTATTTATGTGATGAGAGTCCAGGACAATTTCTTTAGGCTCGACTATGCAGCTTTCTACCTCGTCGTGGCATATCGTGAAGGTTTGAAGTTGTTGTCCAGTTTATCTCGTGTTGGCGGCCTTCACTATTTGTGTTCACTGAGAACAGGACATGGCTTGAGAGGGCGCTTGCTCTGGTTGAACATCATTTTGAACATCAAAATGATGTTCAAAATGATGTTCAACAAAACTATATTGAACATCAAAGTGACATTGTAGTAAGCAATGTCACTTTGATGTTCCTCGAAACGTAGGAGGATGGACTTCAGTTTGGCCATAATATGGTTTCCCGCAGTCACATGTGATTTTATACACCCCTGAAAACTAAAGATGGTTGTGAGCCTGATTGGGTTTGCTTAGAATTGATCTGAGTTTAGGAAGAGTAGAAATGTTTTATGTTAAATGTTTTTCAAAATTTAGCATATGTTAAATGTTTTGTTAAATTTTTGTTTTTATGTTAATTTTTTTTTAAAATTCTTCTTAGTTTCATTGGAGAGCGAGCTGCGTACGGTAATGAGATATAAACTTTGGGGTTGTCCTGTGTTTCTGCGTTGTTTTGATGACGGCAGTATAGTTGTTTATTAATAGTTTTTGAAGAGTAGCCATTCTTTGCGAAGGTTCTTTTTAGATGTTGTAGTTCATTTTAAGCTCTTCCTCATCTGACAATACAGATGCGCTAGAGTGGAGATGATACCGAACTTTTGTGCTGGGTAGTGGTGTGAGCACGCATGCAAGTATCTATCCGTGTGTGTTGATTTTCTAAAGATCGGGATTTTTATGGAGTCAGACATCTTAGTAAGTTTGACGTCTAGAAAAGGCATAGATCCATTTTCTTCAATTTCTATGGTCAATTTGATGTCTGGATGGAAGTTGTTTAAGTGATCTAAAAAGTGTGAAGATTATCTATACCGTATTCCCAAATAAGGAATATGTCATCAACGTATCTCAGCAATATTTTAGGCTTAAGTGTAGCAGAGGAGATTGCCTTTTGTTATAAATCCTCGAAACAAATGTTTGCTAATATTGGAGACAGGGGGCTGCCCATTGCCAATCGCTTATTCTGTTTATAATTTTTTCCTTCAAATTCAAAGTAGCCTGAGTTAACACAATGTGATATCAGAGCAAACATCTTTTTCGAGATCTTGTTGCTTAAAATATCAAGAACCTCTTGAGTTGGAATGTTTGTGAAGAATGCTACCACGTCAAAGCTTGCCATGATATCTAAATTCTTGAGTTTGATATTTTTAATTTTAGAGACGAGGTCGTTTGAGATTTTTGGTGTAAGAAGGAGATTTTACTGCAAAATCTTTTAAGAATGATGCTAGATATTTTGATAACCTGTATGTAGATGAGTCAATACTATCAATGATAGGCCTTAGTGGACAATTTTCCTTGTATACCTTCGGGAGGCCGTATAATTTGGGGATGAGTGAATGTAAAGAACGAAGAGAAAGGCGTATGTTTCGTGGAAGTTCCATGGTCTTTTTTAGAAGTTTGTTGGTTTTGTTATGTATCTCCCTCGTTGGATCTCTTTCTATCTCCCAGTGTATCTGACTCTAACAACGTTACGATTTTGTTACGGTAATTTGTTTTATTTAGGACTACAGTCGCATTTACCCTTGTCAGCTTTCAGGATGATGATATCTTTGTTCTTAAGATTTTAATGGCTAATCTTTCAGAAGGGGAGATGTTACCAGATGGATGTTTTGCGTTGGTGATCGGAAATATTGCTGCCGTGCGAAGTAAACTGGCCTCTGCAGTGGGAATTAATGAAGGAGCTTTTTCTATCTTGGTTAGAAACAATTCCCTTGGAATTGGTTTAGGCGAAAGGACAAAAGTGAGACCTTTTGCGGGAATTTGTTCTTCATCATGATTAAGAACTTACGACGATTGGTTTCTCACTAATTTTTTAAGTCTATATCCTCAATCGTTTCAAATCAAATCTAGCGGGAAAAGGAAAAGTCGCAGTGAATAATACAGGCTAATGGGGGAGGGTATGAGGAATGACTATCATGTACGAGTTAGGAATGGAAGTCGGGAACTTGGATGTCGTTTTGTGGTGGAGAACTTAGTCGTTGGTCATCCACTTGTCTGACCAAATGCTCTCCCATAACAACATCAGTAAAACCTTACATCAGTAACCTTACATTAAAACTTAAAGTTCAGGGTTGCACTGGGAGGGGGGAATTCTTGTGGACAATGTCTTAGATGTCAAACATAAAAATCAATATTCACTTGATATTGTTGTGAACTTCACGCTTTTTTCTTCCCCAGTGATTTGGTGGGTTCCACTGCGACGATTCTGCTTTGTCTCAGCAGCTGCAGCAGTTTTTTTTGAGGATAAAGCAAAATTTGATTCAGATTCGTTGTTCTTTAAAATCCGGCATTTTTCAGTTGGAGACGAGAATCGCAGAACCCGTAAAACAAGACGTTGCAGAAACGCACATAACACAAAAAACGTACCCACTCAGCCTGTTGGCACACTGATTCACAATGGGTACTGCTCACCCCTTAGGCAGAAGGCCGAACAACAATAGGTTCGAGGGCGCTGTTTGAATTCTCCAAACCTTTGGGTTGCACCTTGTATTAATGTCTGGCATTTGTCTGACGGGAAATAAGTCACCTTCCTTCGCTTGTCAAATATGATACCGTGGTGGTCGCATTTACAATTATGCCGCAGTCGATCCACATTTAAAAGCGTCAAAAGAGAGGCGTCGTCGCATTTAGGTAAATCCAATGATTCTATTCCAAAAGAAATACATATAGAAGGGGATGACGAAATCTACTCGTTTTTTCATTACTGTGACCTGCGACTGCTCCTAAGGAGGACCATATAAGGAATGAATATCCTCATGCTCTGAAGAACAAGAAACCAGATAACAACACTGCACATGCTAAACATAACTGAAAACCAGAAGCCCGAAAAATTCGACTATAAAAACAACAAACCAATCTCCAGGAAACTAAGGAATCAGTGTTCAGGGTCAGTGTCGAACAATAGCAAGTTCATTCATGGCGAGAGAAATAAGGCATAACGGCCCATAATCATATCTTTGGAAAACTAAGTAAGAGATATCTTACTTAGAGAGAGAGAGAGAGAGAGAGAGAGAGAGAGAGAGAGAGATTAGTAAGCATGTAAACTCCACAGATACACCCAGAAAATATTTTTTTTACTCGAGAAATCATCAGACATCCACTAATATTTCTGCCATAAAAGCAGACGACGGAAACATCATAAATATGCCCCCATAAATCTTCCTGAGCACTTTGAATTACTAACAAACAGTATCAAAGCCAACACAGCATCCACACGTGTCACAAGCTGAGTTATTGCCGAAGCAAAACAACTCTTACGTTGAGCACAAAACGAGCCAAAGCAATTCACTCTGTACATCATTGGACATAAGCGTCTAGCTTTTGTTACTTTCCAGTCTCTGGGTGCAAATCACTTTTCGGTGAATTCTTTCTACAAGTCTTTCTGGAAGCAACTCGGAACTTCTCTTCTACAACGTACACCAAGAAGCATGTGTGAATGGCATGTACCACATGAATGAAAGCATCAGCCTTCTACTTGTTCCCAAAGAAAAAGGGATATCTCAAAACTGAAAAAACTGGAGATCCCTCCTCAACCTGAATACTGACTGTAAATGATATATACAGAATCATTGCACACACGATTAACCCTAGCTAGAGGAACTCATACACAAACACCAGAGTTAGTTCTCAAACAGATCCACGCATTATAATGTGCACCGCTTCTTGGCTTCCTGAATAGTGAGAGCATTGCCCTTCTAACATTCGACAAGAGAAAATATTTGACCAAACTGAGCACCATTACGTCATCAACTTCTGGCAAGCTTAAGGTTCTTCGAACAACCTTATTCAAACTATCAAGATACTTTATTCCGATTATCATTTTTATATAAAAATAAACAATAGAATCACCACATTCATACCTTACTACACGGCAATAAAACGAGGCTTCCACTATCTCTGCTTTAATCTACATAACTGCCATGGGGCTTTTCCTGTGTAAACTAAATACTCTGCTGAGCGAAGAGTATCCTATGTCTCTACAGCACTAATCTTCACAGCCTTTTTCGATATCATTACTGCAGAACTGTTAAATGGACTTCTCTCAAGTACAAGCACCATATCAGCTACACCAAGCAGCTTTTGACGCAAACTATTTATATTTATTCAAACGTACTTAGTTGTAGCGTGTGGTAAATGGAATGGACGCACTAACTAGTTTGTGCATGGCGACTCGTCTAACGAAGGGAATAAGCATGTTGGAATCCATCTAGAAAGCGCACATTCCTACATCTTCAGTAATTTAAAAATAATAATCCAACGTTGCAAGCAAATACTAGGTAAATGGACAACAGTGAGGTCCACTGCATCTATCAGAGGGAAGCGGGATAATCATCATCAATCAAATAGCGACAAGAGTTCTCTGGAACATTAAAGATTGTAACTGATTCATCGGAAAACATCAACGTTTGATAGATATTCATCAAATATATATTGCTTTATAACTGAACAATATCAACTGATTCATCTACCAAACTCTGTCTGACTGTTCAGAGGAGAAGACAAGAATTGATATTGGTTGACAACCAGATGACACTTTCCTAACCTTTCCCCGCTCAATACCTAACTCCCAAAACACCACATAAATACACACCAAGGACTGCATCTTGTCTTCTGCCACCACAGGTCTGTTCCTTTCTACCACCTGGAAAATGACGAAAACTCATGTGCCAATAAATCTGATGGTGTTTGAGAGAAATATCCTTTAAAGTATTAAAGCTTAGATTTATAACACCTGAAGGTAGGCTTGCCTCCTGATATACTCTCAGATCCTTGATTCCAAATGTTTTTATAAGAATCCTCATCACATAAAAGCAGCTCTTTGGTATTTCCCTCAAATACGATGGCTTTACTTTTGTAAAGCCACCAAACTTGACCGAAGCATACAGTGGAGAAAGTAGCGAATTACAGTTTTAAAGTTTTGCCTTTTGTATTCAGAAGTAAACCTCAACCTAATCTGTTCATATTCAAGAAACAATTCAGCTCTTTATCAGAGTGAAAGTAGTCATTTACAACTTTTACATGCGACAGGTTACATAAGACAACACATCACCTTCACTGACAGAGGCAGCCGACCATTCACTTGGAGCCATCAAACAGAAAATGAGAAGCCACCTTCGCCACGAGCATCATGATCTCTGTGAGAGCAACGCCCTTGAACAACACGCCAGAACAGCACCCTTCCTTCATCACTGAAAACGATCAATTCCTAACAAAGCGGGCCAAATAGCAAATGGATGACAAAGCATGTAATCACTGCGCATGTAAACGTGCTTTTAATAAACCATGTTTACTTATTACATACATATACGTTCTTTCAAAAACAAGAAACATTTCCTTTATCTTAAGAAATAATATGCAAATTTGACATCGGTAACTAATTGTTTAGATATGAAGAACAGTAAATAATCTCGCAATCATCGCAATCATACTATCTTTTTATCATTAAACAAGATCTCATTCTAACACTGACAAACAAAATAATGCAATGTTATGTCTGCTGTCACTACAGGAAAAAAAATTTTTTTTTTCTCCTTTTCTTGCATTTTGCAATTTCTGTCTTTACGGAGGGATGGAATGGTACTTTATCCAAGAAGCACATTATATTTTGTACCTCACACAGCGTGCAGAGCAGACGCGACGGAGTTAAGTACTGCTCCACTCTGATTAATAACCTTTCTTTACGGTACACTAATTGCCTATCATCCTTTAGGGGCGAAAGCAGAATTTATCGCGGAGCCCATTCTTCTCTGTACTCGTAAAGTGGCGGTGATTCATCGTGTTCTAATGTCTGACCTACGAATCCGCAATAAATAATCAGGAAGGAACGAAAATAATGGGATGCGGATGATGTGGGCTGGTATTCTTCTAAATCAGGTGATGCCACCATCAAAGAAAGGTTCTAGAATTTTATTTGCTACACGTGCTTAAAATAATTTTTATTTTCGTTCCTTTTGGAGTGTATTGTTAGGACAACAGCATCTCTGTTGGAACTTCATATAAAAGATAAACCTTTTTTACTAGGATCCTTCATACAGTATTATGGAAAGCAGATATTGAGTTGGAAATTGTCAAATATTTTACTTTTTTTAATTTAATTTTAATTTTAATTCTAAGATTATTACGAGTCGAAACCAGCTATAAAATTTATTGACTAAGTTGCATTTATAAATTAATGTTTGAATAATTTACCATGGGGTGCTTAA
Organism: Typopeltis vanoorti; assembly: GCF_054136105.1. Taxonomy (NCBI): domain Eukaryota; kingdom Metazoa; phylum Arthropoda; class Arachnida; order Uropygi; family Thelyphonidae; genus Typopeltis; species Typopeltis vanoorti. The sequence goes on along the minus strand of NC_143555.1, from coordinate 107,286,620 downwards.
GGGTCAGGGGGTGCTTAAGGGTCAAAGCTGTATAACTGAGAGGAGACCTCCACATAGCCTTTAAAGGAATGCGGAAAACCGACCTGGGCTTCTGACCTAATGTCCACTCCTCACCTTCTCGTGGTGCACCCTGTTGGGTATCTACTTTGATACTGAACGAACGAGGATGGGCTGGCAATTTGGGATTTAGCTGACCAAATTGTATTCTTATTGGTTAAACCAAAATATAAAAAAATGATGGTACAACATGACAAAATTTCATGCCGGCTGGGGCGTCGCCCGGTTAAACAATGCCCCCGTTGTTTTCGCCAGGGAACTAGGGCGAACAGTCAGCTACTGGAACAAATCTGAAAACAAACCCCAACTCAACATCACCAGAGTTAAAGATCGGTACTATCAACGTAAGAAGCCTGAATGGCAAAGACATGGAGCTAGCTGAGGAATTAGATAAGATAGGTATAAATATAATTAGATAAGATCGACATAATAGGGGTGACTGAAACAAAAAAGACCAAAACTGGTGAGATCTTTCTGAGCAGTAAATACAAAATGTTATATTCAGGCAATGACAATCAAGGAAATGAAGGAGTAGCCATAGTATTCAACACAAAATACGAGGCTAATCTTCTTGAATGGCAGTCAGTCTCAAGTAGAGTAATGTGGGCAAATATGAGAATGGGGAACTGGACAATGAGACTTATTTGTGCCTATGGTCCCACAGAAGGTTCTACTATGGTAGAAGTGGAGGAATTTTTTGACGCTTTAGAAAAAGCAACTGACACAATGAAAAAGGAAAAGTTGGTCCTTGTTGGGGATCTAAATAGCAGAGTAGGAAATGATTGTGAGATATAAAAAAATATTTTGGGAAAATTTGGAGAAAAGAGCAAAGCTAATAATAATGGCAAATATCTGTTGGATTTCTGCTCAGGACATGGATTGGTTATTACTAACACCATGTTCCAACATAAAAATGTTCACAAATTCACATGGAGAGAAGAGGCTAGGAATACGAAAAGTCTCATTGACTATGTTATTGTTGATAGTGATGTTTTCTCCCTGGTGCAGGACACCAGAGTGTACAGAGGATTTGAAATTGGAAGTGATCACTATTTAGTCTTGAGCAGGATAAAATTGAATTTTATATTGGAAAGAATAACATGTAAGAAAGTTTTAAAGCGAATAAAAGTTTAGCAGCTCTCAGATGTGAACTGTAGACTAAAATACACAAAGATTATTGAAAAGAAAATGAAAGAGTTTGAGAACAGGAATCAAATCTTGGAGATTCAGTGGCAAACTCTGAAGAAAACATTGATTGATTCTGCCAGAGAGGCATGTGGTGAGGTTATGTGCAAGGATAAAAAAATCAGAACTCCCTGGTGGACACAGGAAGTTAAAGAGGCAGTGAAGGAAAAGAAGAAAGCATATCAAAAGTTCCTGGCAAATAAGTCAGCTTTTACTCTTACAGAATACAGAGACAAATGTAAGAAAGCTAAAGAGTGTGTAAAACTAGCTAAACAAAAGTCATGGGAGGACTTTGGCAAGAACATAGAAAATAAATATCAAGAAGGTGGCAAAATATTCTGGAAGTTGTTGAAGAAGCTTAGGAATGGAGGAAAGAGTGCTGTAAAAGGAGTTAGAGATGATAAAGGTGACATGAAAACAGGAGAAAAGGATATCCTTGAAGTATGGAGTAATTACTTTGAAAAACTGCTAAATGAAACAAGTAGTGATGACAGCACAGTGATAAAAAACACTGACCAGGCATGCAGTCAGGAATACATATCATTACTTGAAGTAGAAAAAGCCATCAAAGGCTTGAAATGTAGAAAAGTAGCAGGAGTAGATGATATTCGACCAGAAATGCTGAAGTATGGTGGTATAAAAGTCTTACAGTGGCTGCACTGCATAGTTCAGAAAGCCTGGACAGAGGGACAAATTCCCGATGATTGGAGTAGAGCTCTCATAGTACCCATATATAAAAAGGGAAATAAAACTGAATGTGAGAATTACAGAGGTATTTCCCTACTGAGTGTTCCTGGCAAGATCTATGGAAGTATACTTGAGAAACGGTTGAGAAGAATTGTGGATGAAAAGCTTGGTGAAGAACAAGCTGGATTCAGGCCAAATAGAGGCTGTCAGGATCAGATCTTCGCTTTACGACAAATAGTCGAGAAAGCATGGGAATATAACAAAGATCTGTATTTAAGTTTTGTCGATTTGGAAAAGGCATATGACAAGGTGCCAAGAGAGAAGCTATTCAATACGCTGTAGTTATATGGTGTCAATGGGGCATTATATCAAGCAATACTTAGTCTTTAGTTGAGTTGTAAGTCAGCAGTTAGAATTGAAGGAAGTACAGGAAGATGGTTTAATGTTAAATCTGGTGTGAGACAAGGATGTACATTATCCCCTCTGTTATTCATTATCTATATGGATCACATTATGAAGGAAAATGGTATTAAATCTGATATCAAAATTGGAGATGTTAATGTCAGCCGTGCTATTTGCAGATAACATTATGGATCTCCAAAAACTCATTGACAGAGTATACATAGAAAGCCAAAGAATGGGAATAAATATAAACATCAACAAGACAAAATACATGATCATCAGCAAACATCCAGCCTCATCAATGAAACTGACACTCAATGGGAAAAATATTGATCAAGTGTCAATATATAAACATCTTGGTTGTTGGCTTAATGAACGGTGGGATCCAGAAATAGATATAAAGACACGGATTGAAGTTTCACGGCAGTCCTTCATGAAAATGAGAACACTATTCTGCAATAAAGACCTAAACATTGAAGTCAGATGCCGAATGCTGAAATGTTACGTGTGGTCTATTCTGCTCTATGGAGTTGAAACATGGACATTGAAGGCGACAACCATCAAGAAAATCGAAGCCTTTGAGATGAGGCTATACAGAAGAATGCTAAAGATATATGGACAGAAAAAATTACCAATGAAGAGGCCTTAAAATCCATTGGCAAAGCTAAACATCTTGTACAAATAATCAAGAAACGAAAAACATCATATCTTGGCCACATCATGAGAAACAGCAAATACTAACTTCTACAAACTATTTTTTGGTAGGAAGAATTGATGGCAAAGGAACAGTGCACAACTGCTCAGATTAGCACAAGACCGCAGTTTGTTCGCCAAGATGGTCGCTGACCTTCGATAGAAGATAGCACAATAAGAAGATGAATGTCAGCTCTTTGCTTTATGCGGATTATGTTATACTTCTAAATAAATCCGCTACAAGTCTGCAAGATTCTCTGACTAAATTGAATAGCTGTTGCATTAGATATGGTATGAAGGTCAGCAATAAAAAGACAAAGACAATGAAAATAGGAAGAATCATTGAAAATGTCAACTGTGTTGTGAATGGAGAACCTGTGGAACAAGTAAAACATTTCAGCTACTTAGGCACGATTTTTACTGAAGATGGTAAATTAAATATAGAAATAGAGAACAGAATCAGCAAAGCTGGTATGGTGGGAAGTCAATTGAATAAATTCATATGGAGTAAGAGAGAAATTAGTCGGAACACTAAATTAGCTGTATACAAGACAGTGTTCAAACCAGTTTTAACTTATGGATCTGAGAGCTGGGTTAGAAGTAAAACACTTGACCAAAGACTAGAGACCGCAGATATGAGAGTCCTGAGAAAGATTAGAGGCGTGAACAGATGGCATCAATGGCAATATCATATTAAAAATGAGGATATTCGGAAAGAACTTGACATTGTCAGCATCCAGGAATGCGTTAGCAGAGCTAATCTCAGGTGGTATGGTCACTTAAATAGAATGGGAGAGGAAAGATTAGCAAAACAAGTATTCTCTGCCAGGTTGGCAGGAAAACAACTCAGAGGAAGACCAAGATATAGGTGGATTGATACGGTACAAAGTGCCTTAGACGATAGAAATCTAAGATCCGATAATGTTGGAGTCTTGACAAGTAACAGACTGATTTGGAGGAAAATTGTAGATAGGAAGTTAGTAATGATGTAGTTTTTTCATGTAGTACTGTCATATCCTGTACACCCCTTGAGGGTACATGGCAGGAATTTGATGATGATGATGATGATAATTTACCATAGGCTTATAGTATAAGTCCGGTGAAAAAAGCCTTATCATGGAGAGAAAATCGTTAAAAAGTTATAATCTTAAATAAGAAAATTTATTATTACTAATATGTTAAACTTAATAATACACTGAAATTCTTCTTAATTATTAGGTTTTTTTAAAAAATTACTTTTATTTATATATTTAAATATCGACACCTTAAATTATAATTATTAAAAAGATATAAAAATGGTAATGGATGGTCTCTGTAGTTCTCATTCAAATCATTCAAATGTTTGAGAACTACAGAGGATACAAAACAAATGCCTGCGGATGATCTTAGACGCCCCATGGTTCGTCAGAAACACGCAGATCCACAGAGAAACCGGAACCCCTGACATCCGTTCTCTCCTTCATGACCATGCGGAAAAGTTCTTCAGCAAGGCACATTCTCATCCCAATCCACTAATCAGACAAGCTTCCAGTTATAGTGAACATGACTATCAAAAACACAAAAGACCCAAGGCAATCCTGCTTTCAGCAGAACAGAGCTCACTCCATAGTTCACGAAGTGCGAGCATAAGCCTCACAACCTCCCCCATCAAGCTTCTCAACACAGATAAAGGGGAAAATAAAAAGCATTTTATGCTTCACCCAGCAAGCCAGTAACGTTGTTGTTGTTGTTGTTGTTGACAAATCGATTGAAAACTAAAATTAGCAATCCACAGTATTGTTATATGATGTGCTATTTAAAATCTGTACTTTGTATACAAATGAAAAGAAAAATTATTCCTAGCATAAATATATAAATATATATCTCTGTCTATGTTCACTGGGAATCTACAGATGCCGTATGGTCACTCCGATGCTCGGTGATGTTCCATACTAGACCTCGCCATGTAGTCCTGTTGTTTGCTTTTCTGGCAGCCTCAACTCTCTGAAGATCAGTCACTCCACACACGCCATCCATCCGTCTCATTGATGGTCTACCTCTGCCTCTTTTTCCAGGAACTTTACCTTCTATTACTGTTCTGAGAAGTCCTCCTTCCATTCTTTCTATGTGTCCAAAATATTTTAATTTTCTTCTGTCAGTATCCTTAAGGAGCCTTAAAGTTCTACTAATCGTTTCTAACACCCATTCATTTGTACGCCTTTCAGTATATGATATCCTCAACAGTCTTCTGTAACACCACATCTCAAAAGCAGATATCCGTTTCTTATCTAATTTCTTTAGGTTCCAAGTCTCGCATCCATAAGTCGCTGTTGGAAAAACAACTGCATCTAAAATCCTCAACTTTGTTCTCATGAAGATAGATCCATCCTTCCAGATTTTAGACAGGTCTCTAACTGTTATTTTAGCCATTCCTAACCTTTTTCTGATATCTTCTGAGCAGCAATTCTTCACATTAATATATCAAGCCACAGAAACCATAACAATCAATGTTGTTGGTGAATTCTAATTGTTCATTCAAGTCAGGTGGAGTATATATGTTCAGATGGTTGAATTGAGAAAGATATTCAAATTAAAATCTAGCTTGTAATATAATCAAGTGGCACATCATTTATTTTCAGACGGCGAAATTCTGAAAGATATTAAAAGTTAGTTTTTAATTTATTAAGCCTATCAAACCATGAAATGCGTAGCATTGTAGTAAAGTTTCCGAGTTAGGATCAACACATGTAAATGTGACCCTAAATTCGAAATAGGTATGCAGTTTTGTGGTCTTTTCAATCTTTCTCCAAATCTACTGTTTATAGAAAAACAAAATTCCTTATAGCTGCAAGGCAGATACCCTACTAAGCCGATTCTAGAAGTGACTAGTTGAAAGAGTGAATTGGTTACATCAGCCGTTATTTTAAGATTACAAGTGAGTAGTAATAATCCCTAAGAACAGATTCTGAAAGGCCATTGCTATGTGTGTGTATATTCATTACTTGTTGCAAGAGGGTCTGCAGTTCAGCGAACCTTTTGTACACTTGCTTCTTAACAATGACGGAGGAAAGCTGATTCTTTGTTTCATTCCCATTCTTCCATCGATCACTCTTGCTTTTCAACGAGTTCCAGCAAATCAATATACACAAACCGAACAACGAACCCGACAGACATAAAAAGCGATTTCACTGAAAAAGAATCCATCGACAGAAATTTCACCTGCTGATTTCACGGAATTATTTTCAAATAGGGGAAAACAGATGATTTTTACGGGACCAAAGAAAGAAAGAAAAAAACATTAAGCATATAGAATTTTTAAGGGTCAAACCTCATGGACTATACTTGGGTGTCCACGCAGTTTACAATAAAGCAAATATAGTATGGACACCGAATGTGTACCCTGAGATTATTAAACTTATAAATAAGTGGGGGAAAAGTCAAAAGAAAACGGAAGTTCACGACTTACTGCTTTAACGCCCACAACTTCTATGCAGTTGGAGGTAAACCACTGTGTATCACGCTTACTGCTCCTGTGCTCCCGGTTCCATGCCACACTAGCCAATAAACAGAGCCCAGCAGTATGTCTGCCGACTCGCTTGGTACCGTGTTAGATAGCTACTGAAGCACGCCATCTTTCAGAGTGAGTAGTCACCGTCTGGAGTCGTTGGTATCGGCGAGCTTAAGAACCAATCGGAACTTACCGTAGATGATCCCCTCTCCAACAGCTGAACACTGTTCCAGAGGGGATCTACTGGCGTGTGCACTATAGGGTGGTGTTGTAACCCTCGAAGAACTAAGGTAGGGGAGGAACGGCAATGGGAACTGTGTTAGGAGACGTAGATGAAGTGTTTGATTACCGTGTCGAACGTGGTTATACAGCGCCTTTGACGGACCAAAACAACAACGAAGGTATACGCAGGAGTGGTCGCCATGGGAACGGAAACGTGCATTATTCAGCACGCGCTGCAAAGTCATGATGTGTTTACCACAGATAGAAGGAGTTTTCCTCTCATTTACAATTCTCTCTCTGTGTATGGGGGTGTCTCCACTAGAAACGGAAGCAGCGGCTTTGATCGGTATGCTGGTCACGCAAAAGTAATAAGCGTTCGGTGTGCCGTTATTGAAGAATCAGCATTCAGCAAAGGTAAATTTATTCAGCGAAAGCAAATGGAACACGATTACTGCAGTTTTCATGTTTTTTGTTTTTCTTTTTTTCCAACTATAGAACTTCAAGTAGGCAATTCGAAACGAAAGACATTTCCTTGTTTGCCGTGGATTTTTCGTTAGACAGGTACAATCCTGAAATAACGAGCAACTCATCATTATGGCATTACGAAAAAAATAAAGGAAAAAAATAGGAAACTGATGATAGATCAGTAAGAATATGTAAATAAATTCAATCCGAATAGTTCTCTGTAGTTCTTGAGAAAACTATATAAATGTATTCCCTTACGATGTTTTTTCTGCTCTCAGTGGAATCCAAAATATTTTCTACTTCAGTAGAAAGAGAAAGAAATCAATTAAAATATGTATGTGCATATTAAATTGCTTATAAGGTAATTAGCCGAAAACTTGAATCAGCCAATAATATATCACCTATCAATTAAGTACATTTATCATTAAAATAACAGCATATAACAGTAATCTGACTTACGAAATAATATGCTAATATTAAACACGTCTGGTTAAAAGAGTGGGCGATAGCGGCGCCCTCTACTACATGCAATAACTCTACAAGTAACTTAACAGTAATGCTACGATGGTATTCGCTGAAGCGATAGGCATATTATAGCAAGAGAACCTACGTTATCCTCTGTGTTGTCTGTGTCGAAATGACATCCCTTAAGGCCAAAAAGCATCTGTGAATTCTCTTAGTATACTTGCAGTTCTAAGTGTCTTGTAGCACTTATAAGCCACCGATAGCTATTCAAATGACGTTCAATCAAGATGAAAGGATTCATTAAAAAAAAAAAGTGCTCTTTAATTTATTATGCACATAAACCATCAGGAATGAGGTTAAACACTGGATAGCATGTTTGATTATTGCAATGCTGGAATAACTGCACTTGTTTTAGTGTAACATTCTACTAAGATTCTTGCAATCGATGAATCTCTGCTTAAGGATTTTGAAATAAAATAAAAACGAATAGTAAACGCCACACATATCTTAGCGTCGGATTTTTTATTCAACCTTTGTTTCAAATAATGCATTTCTTGGAGATTTTTGGATCTTATTACACGCCTCAATAATGCTCTTTTCCCATAGAAGTGAGGATAATAAATTTCAAAAATTGCATCGCTGAAGTTATTATATACTGCTATATACTCCTTCTTTTGAAATCATTTTAGAGCTTTTTGAAGCATTTTGTTTTAGTGTTAGAGCACGAAGTTAGCAGTAGAGGACTCGTGGTTTTGGTTTAAAACAAATCAGGCCTACAGCAGAGGAAGCCTGATTTGTCTCGTACTGAATGGTAAAATTCATCTACTTTATAAAGGGAAATATGGCTTAGAAATGGAGGAAGAATCCGAGAGAAATATGGGTGATAAGTACTTTCTTCCCTCACGCACAATAAAGTCTTAACACAAAACCTTTGGACTTCGATCTCTTCTAAAGTTGGGAAACAATTCACTACCGTTTTTTCGCTGCGATCACCTGAGTTATGTCAAATGCATCATCAAACAAGGTTTGCTCATTGGAACCGACTAACCAAAATTTCAAGCAGCAGTGAAATTCGAAGGGCGACTTCTAATGTACATCGTAAAATAAATATTTGCTTACGAATTGTAAATGAGCCGAAATGTTTCATTTTTGTATAAATAAGATATTATTATTATAGAGGATATTAGGGATCCAACCATCTTTTATAGTCAAAAATATACAAAGCAACTTAAAATGTTTTGAAAATTTATAGACGAGTATATGGGGATGTAACCTTCGGCATCGGAGTTGCCTTGGTTGTACCACTTAAAAGACACAAACTTTTCTCAGGAGCCCACTCATATATGAGCCTTTTCTTACTGCTAAAGTTGAGTACATTTAATAATTAGATTATGCACTTACTGAGAACATTTATGATGATTTTAACTACGATCGCAATGGTATAGAGAGAGTTTTTTCCTTTCTAGATTAATGCTGATTCCTGATGAGAATCAACAGTTCGAAACGGCTGTCAGGTCAGCCAAACTTAATTTAAGCCCTAATAAAAGACGAACATAAGGACTCCTGAGAAACTCGTGTCTTTTAAGCAGTGGAAAATAAGGCATCTCCTATGCAGAGGTTATATTCTCAAAAGCACTCCGGTTTGATTTTCGAAGTTTTTTAAGTTTCTTTCTATATTTGGCTATAAAATCTGGCTAGATCCATAATATCATCCATTTAGTAAATATTCGGTTTAACAATAAAAATACCGTGTGCAAAACTTTTGTAATGAACCTTGCATATTTGGAATGTCTCTCCAAAGGTTTAAAGAAATGATGATGCATATTCTAGTGTACAAATTATTGATGATGGTGATGACAGCGATCTTAACTCGAAAAATGCAGAAGATTATGATAAACAGCTTTGGTTTCGCATAATAAAAGCATAAACTATTGATAAGTTTGTTTATTTATATTTTATTTTCAGAAAACCAGCTGAATGCATTATCATATTTTACAATCTTAGGGCTTCCTTCCGTGGCTCTGTCGGTATCGCCAATGCCTTTTGGCTGAAAAGACCTGGGTTCGAATCCCGTATTAGACGCGAAGATTATCAGGCTTTTCAACTGAAAGTTAATTAATCGCTCTCATGTGGTGTTGGTTATTTTTCTCCCCGAAACTCGGGTTGTTCATTAAGCAAACAGGCCAGAAGCACATAATCGATATTCAGAGATAGGAGACAGCCTCCGTAGCTCAGTCAGCATAGACGAAGCCCTTTGGTCGGAAAGATCTGAGTTCGATTCCCGTCAGTGTTGTGAGGAAACATTATTATTATTATTATTATTATTATTATTATTATATCACACCTCCAGGGAGTCCAAAGACTCATCGAGGGAGGACATCTACTCTATAACTCTTCATCTCACTACTCCACGAACGCTCATCTAACACCAACGCCATCTACCGCCACTAGTACTTTCACAGACAATCACATCTGTTTGATTTCACAGACAATTATCTATTATCTTTCAACGAAAGGTGACTTAGCCGGTCTCCTACGGAGGTAGGGTAATTTTTCACCCGGAAACCTGAGTTTTGCGTCGCCCAGAACAGGCAAACCTGCCCCGGGAACACACGCATCTACAGAAATAGGACACACCGGGAGGCATAGGGCTAACCACCTTATCCTCTGGGACAGGTATGATTTGGAAGGGCTAAGGACAGCTTCGTAACAGGCCACCAGGCCTAAAACGTAAAATGGAAGAAGAGATAGGAGACTAAGAGAATCAGATTAACTTCTTGATTGCTTTAGATCATCGGGTTTCGAAAACGTGAGTGATGCATTGTGGATCTACGCTTAAAACAGATTAGAACTATAATCCTAATTCGAGTCAAGGCTTCAAGTCTTGTCTTCTTCCTTTTTATGGATATCTCGTGTTTATTTTTCATGTTTTTTCTTTAGATTGATTTCCGGATCCTATTTTTTTCTGTATGTGTATAAGACAGCATATCCAAAGACAATTAATTGGTTTACTTATTAATATAACCACTTATTCATTAAGAGACAACAGTCAACTAATCCTCACGATACAATGAGTTTATCTTGTAAGCTTACTTTATAATCACGCTATCATTTGGGATTGCTAAGAAACTTCGCTGTCTTATCAAGAAAAGTTCATTAACTAGGAAATTAAGTTAAAAGTGACTAATATGAAAACACTAACGAGCATCATTGGAAAATATAATTGACAGACATTTTCTAATATAGCTGACGAGATAAGAAACTAATAGTCCAGTAATCTAGATAAACGATGCGATAAAGTGGTACAGATAGCGAGATAATTACATAATTGCATGCAAAACCGAATTAAATTAGAAATTTGTTTGACGAATTTCCACTTATTCATGATTCGTTAGACTAAGAATGGTTGATAAACGAGATAAAACAGATGATAATGATGGATAAATGAGGATTTGAATAAATGAGAAAATAAGAAGAACGGAGGGACTTTGCTTACACTGTTAAAGAAAATTAGAAAATGTTGATTGGAATTCACAAATTGCATGCATAAACTATAATGGTAGTACTGTAGAAGCAAAAATAATGTGATTTAAATAAAAACTATTAAGTAAAGGATTTTGATTTATAATTACGATTTCTTTAAGCTATATTATTGTTTTAGAATAAAATATAATAATAAATTAATATATAAATCAGAAATCATTTAGAATATATAAATTTTCTTAGTGTTTTAGAAAATGATGTAATTTTTAAAAAACACCTTTTAATTTAAATCATAAGTGATATTGTTCAGAAAAATATAAATAAGGTTGGTGATATCGTGTATTGATAGCAGCATTTGTTGCTATGTTTGTATTGAACGACGCTGTAAAAGTGAAGTTTTCTTCATGCAATGCGATTCCCGTTAATTAATAATAATAATGTGGACAGCATTAAAAAAAAAAGACAAGATGCCTTTAATTTAATTAACCCAATAGATTATAATGGGAAGAAGTGAAGATGAAAAATATAACTTAAATACCGTTGTCAAAAGTTCCAGGAAATGAATTACTGAGTACCTGTAATAAAAACAAAACCAACCAAATGTTTTTTTTTAAGTATTAAGATTCTCCTGAAAGCCTACAGCATTCATTGACCAATGTTGTATTGCTTTCTTACATTTACAACTATTTTCAACCTTTGTGCTATATCTTGTGTGCTATATCTAAGGAATTTATGCAATGTGCTGTCTGTGAGATGTATGCCTTGCGAAGAGCGGTGGGAGTCTGGTTAGAAAGTGATAGTGGAGTTAATATGTGTAAAAAGTGTAAAGAGAATGAGGACTTCAAGCGTGTTTCGTGTGTCGAGAGCGATATCGTGAACGATAGTCAGAATGTAGAAAATGGCGGTGTGCTAGAGAATTGCGTGGTAGTGCCAGATAGGTGTGAGAGCGTCGCCGAAAATGTAAATGAAGGTAGAAACACAGAAAGAATGGATGATTTGATCGATAATGAAAATGGTGAGATAAATGCGAGTAGCGAAATTGCCCGTTTGAATGGTGCCATACACAGAGCTAAAAGACAACTGGAGCGTATGGAAAAATGTGTGTTGAACGTACCGACAAATAACCGGCGGAAGTCTGTGACGGCAAATAATAGAATGTTCGCAAACGTCAATAAAATGAAGGAGCGAGTGCTGTATGGGGATTCGCTATTAAGAGGCGTAATAATTGAGAGTTTAACGAAGTCGTACCAGCCGGGTGCGAACATAAAGGACGTCAGCGAATCTATTCGACTGCAAAAACAGAGGGTGAAAGAGATGATAATCGTGGCAGGAACGAATGATTTGAAAGAGGACAAAATGGAAATGATAGAGGATGTGAGGGAGTTGTTTGAGGTAGCAAAAGAGAAGAGTGAGAGAGTTAGGATGGTGAGTATCTTACCGCGGTATGACAGTGAAGTGTTTAGAAGGAGGGCCATAATTGCCAATGACTTTATGCGTGGGTTATGCATGGACAGTGGTGTGGAATTTGTGGATGTGTGGAATGAGTTCGATGGGCGAAAGGACTTATATAAGATGGTGGGTTACATTTGAATGGAATTGGTGTACGGAGACTTGAAAGAGTGTTGATGAATGATGTGGACGTGGATGTACAGACTTAGGGAAACTAGATTTATTAAGAGGGGGGAGTAGATATGCAGACTTTAGGGGGGCAGTTAAGTGTATGAATGAGTATATTATGCCCGAGCGAGTACGATGGACAACAAATCAGAATGGGATAGTTAGTATAAGGCATCAAAGTAAGGATGGGACAAATGGGCTTCTGCGATTCATGTACACTAATGCCAGGAGTATTAGGAACAAGAAGGAAGAGTTTTTGGCCATGGTTGGCACTTCCAGGCCACAGGTTGTCGGTATTAGTGAAACATGGCTGACAGAAGATGATAAAGCTAGTGGGATTGAATGCGACGGTTATAGCGTGTTCAGGAGTGACAGGGTGAATAAAAAAGGGGAAGGAGTGTTATTGATGATAGCTGATGATCTTCAGCCAAGGAGTATAGAAGTTGAACTGCATGATGGGGAAAAAAGCACATTTGAGGCTGTTTGGTGTGAGATAGAATCCAGCAGAACAAAATATACAATTGGGTGCTGCTATAGACCGGGTGATGGAGTGGATGGTGGGGATAGTATGCATAAGCAAATAGAAGAAATGAGTGGAAGGAGGGTAATTATTATGGGTGATTTCAATTATGGTAACATTGACTGGAAAGAGGAGAGGGCACATGGGAGGAAGGAATTGGATTTTATGCGGTTATTAAGGGACAACTATCTATGGCAACATGTATTGGAAAATACCAGGGTGCAGAGAGTGCTGGACCTAGTAATTGCAACCGAGAATGTGGCTGTAACGAACATGACCATGTTGCCACCAATTGGTGAGAGTGACCATAAGGTCATAACTTGGGAGGTGGCTAAAGGAGTCGAATTTACAATTAAGACAGGGTACATGTGGAATTACCGGGCTGGTAAGTATGACAAGCTTAGGTGTGTGCTTGGCTCAATGCCATGGCATGTAAAACTGCAAGGGCTGGATGTTGATAGTGCATGGGAGGTGGTTAAGAACTGTTTGCAGGAGGCAATGGTTGACTGTATACCAAGAGTCCGAATAATAAATCAAGTAGGGGTTAGATGTATGAATAACACTATTAAGCTTGAGCTGCAAAAAATGAAACAATTGTGGAGGGAATTTAAGGAGAAGGGTGACCATCAGGTGCAGGAACAGTATAAAGCTCAGGCCAGGATGGTAACAAGGGTGGTAAGAAAAGCAAAAGCAGATTAGGAAAGGAAATTGGCCATGCAGGCTAAAGAGAATCCCAAACAGTTTTTTCAATATGTTGCAAATAAAAGGAAAAATGCTCATGGTAGAATGATCTTAAAAAATGCTGAGGGTAGGGAGGTAACTGAATCAGTCGATATTGTGGAATTACTGAGCGAGCACTTTGCAAGAGTATATCATCCAGGTGGTGACTTTGCAGGAATGGAAGAACCAACAGCTTATACTGGAATTGTGATGAATGAAGTAGAGGTAACTAGTCTATTACAGAACCTCAATGTCAATACATCTGTGGGATTGGATGGTATACCAGCTCGTGTCGTAAGTGAAGCGGCCAAAGAATTGTCAGTGCCCTTGACCATTTTGTTTAATTTGAGCCTCAGGACTGGGTCAGTCCCAAGGGGGTGGAAAGAGGGGAAAATAGTTCCACTGCACAAAGGTGGTTCCAAGGCTGCTGTTGAAAATTACCAGCCAATCAGCATAACAGGAATCATTATCAAGGTCTTAGAGAAAATAGTCAAGAGGAAAATACAAGATTGGATAGAAGAAAATGGGATACTGTATCGGGGACAGTATGGTTTTGCGAAGGGTAGGTCATGCCTCAGTAACTTGCTCACGTATTATAACACAGTGACGGCTGAACTGGATAAGGGGAATGGGTTTACGGTGATTCTACTGGACCTTGCCAAGGCCTTTGACAGGATACCACATGGAATTCTAATCAGTAAATTGCAGCATATGGGAATGGACATAGGGTTGGTGAGATGGATAGGAGGGTGGTTGACGGAGAGATATCAGAGAGTGGTTTACTCAGGAGTAGAGTCCACATGACGGCCTGTGACTAGTGGTGTGCCACAAGGATCTGTTCTTGGACCACTGCTGTTTAATTTGTTCATAAATGATATAGGAAAGGATCTGAGAGGAACAGTTCATTTGTTTGCGGATGATGCGAAGTTGGGTAGGGAAATAGTGAATGCAGATGACGTCAAAATTTTGCAGGATGATTTGGATAGATTGGAGGTCTGGGCTAAGGAGAATGGATATCAGTTTAATGTGGCAAAATATAAGGTTATGCATTTTGGGGTGAAAAGATTGGCGGCAGTTTACTGCATTGGTGGAACCGTGCTCCAGGAAATTGATGAGGCACGAGATTTAGGAGTGTTGGTAGATAAGGAATTGAAATTTAGGGAACACATTGCAAAAGTGGCCAAATCAGCTCATCAGATCACTTGGTTGCTGAAGAATACGTTGACAAGCAGAGACAAGCAGGTTATTGTTCCTCTGTATCGAGCCTTGATAAGATCCCATCTAGACTACTGTGCTCAGATTTGGTCACCTACGTTTCTTCTTGATGGGGAGGAGGGTGGAGAGGATCCAGAGGCAAGTGACGAAGATGAAATCAGGTCTGTGGAATGAACCGTATGAGAACAGGTTGAGGATTTGTGGGTTGCAAAAATCGGTTGATAGGCGGAGGAGGGGAGATATGATTGAGACATTCAAATTACTGAAGGGTTTCTATAAAATTAATTCAGAAGATATTTTTGAGAACAGGGCTGGTTGTGGGAGGACTAGGGGACATCCATGGAAACTGGGAAAAAGTGTGATTAGTGAAGGTGTTAGAGCTGGGTTCTTTACTTTTAGAGTAGTGAATGAGTGGAATGCGCTCCCTGAGTCTGTGGTGGATGCTGTGACAGTGAATGAGTTTAAGGCGAGGTATGATAGATACTGTATGAATGTCAAACAGTTGTGATGAAAATGATTTGGGCCTCCCTCGATGAGTCTAATGACTCCCTGGAGTTGCCCGTAATAATAGTAATAATAAAATCTCCGTAATACACTCTATCTTGTAACACGTGGTACCTCTGAGGGACAATGGAATTTCCTCGAGATCGAGGCAGTACAAGAGTACCAGAGTGTCCAAGATTTATCCCTCGTAAAACGCCAAGAAATTTATTTGTTTTGCTGCGCCACTTAGTGCTATTAGATTATTAATATTAACAACCAACAGGTAATCTCAGGACCGTACTTAATGATACCTATCAACTCTGCAGACATGGCCAAAATATACGCTTTTCTAATATCCCGCATAGGTTCGCATTAATATTTTATAAGAGATGCATCGGATTCCAGAAATCACAGAAAGTCTTTGTTAGAATCAAAAGCAAGGTTTATTAATTCTCAAAAGTAGATACACTTAATAACATTAATTGAAATCCCATCTTAAGGGAGATCCATACAAAGCATAAAACATTCAAACACTACTATTATACTTATAACATATTATGTAGCAGCTATCTAAAGTAAGAACTATATTAACACTCTCTAATGCATTATTTATGTATTATTATCACAGTTATTCCAAAATTCCGTAGCTCTGTCAGACTACTCAAGATAACATTCATATCTTTCAAAATCGCTTTATAATTTGTCAATTCTTCGCTCTAAACGTATCCTTAATATCATTCAATATAAAAGCGAACTTTAACACATCGACAGACAATAAGAATAAATTCAATATCCTTCTAAAGTGATAGCAATACAACCTTATTCTATATCATTACTGATCCCTTTTATAACATATTAACGTGGCACAAATCTTTCATTCATATTCAATGAAACACAAACAAAGTCTACTTATCTTCCCCTATGGTTCTTTATTACATCATAGTTTTCCCAGGAAACTGACCTTCTGATAGCCGGACTTGCATTTTTTCCTCAGAGATACTGCCGCCAATACCCGCGACTGCCTTAATCGGAATCCCTATGGTACGAGGCACAGGCACCCTTCGCCATCATGAGAGGGGAACACACAGGAGATCCAGGAACAAAAAAGTCTTGTTTCAGGGTCGCATGACCCTTATATTTCCCTCTTTTCTTCTCGGCTTTGCTTGCCCTATTCGATATCTAGCAAACTCTTACCTGCTATTACGTCATGGCGTCCATCCTCTCCCCCGCTATCGCACGTACGCTGACGTCACGTTGTTTGCTTCGGGCGAGCCGCTCCCTCGAGTTCGGCTCCGTAACCTTTGAACTTGAATCCCCCCCCCCCCCCAATTGTTGAATTTGTGCTTACATTCTATAATTCTTTTATACATGTTATTTTATAATGCTCTGCTAATGTTTTACACTTTCAATATTAATTTAACCTCATTCGTGAATGGCACAAAATAAATACTTATTTATCCTTTCACAACAGAACATGCTTGATATATAATACTTATTTTACACTTAGAGGCAATTTACTGTATTTATTTCCCTTTTTTGTTTGGAAACCCATGTTAGATTGTGATAAGACAGGAGTTCATAAAATTCCACTTTATTACAATCCAGCACCAATTACCCAAACCTTCTTTAAGCGGTAAAATTTGAACGGCATTAACGAGGCATTTAAAATTTAACCTTTAGAAATATGTAGAATTTTGCCATTCTGATTTTCTTCTTAGAACAGCTTCTGTGGAATTTTAAATATGCGGCTCGAACATGCCATTGCGTGCGTGCTTTAGTTGGAAGGTTTCAAATGACACGTGATCTAATAATGATGCATGAATGGTGACTCGAGATTCCAACTTGTGCCTATCTCTGGCATTCTGTCGGGCTTTCTTAGGATTGCAGCCTTCAATAAATATCTTAGGAGGCATAATACATGCTTATGTGTTTCACAGCGTGGAGAGCGAACTGTCATATCTAATAGTGATATATATATCTCGAGCTGTCAAGGGATCCATGACTGTGTTGTCGAGATTGCGCGTTTTCTGTCCGCAAATCCATATGCCTGTTGTCAATATAATTGGTCATAAACGGTGTGTTCATAGCTTCTTAAAGTGTCTGTCATTTTTAAAAGCGTTTCAGAATAACGCCTGCTACGGTTTCGTGTTTTCCTTTTGTTTATATGTCTACATATAACAAAGCGGGAATGACTAGACTGATTTTAATGAAATTTGGATTTTTTAGCCTCGCTGTTTTAAGTATTTTAACTAATTCTAATAGGAAAATGTATGATAGTTCATACCAGATTCAGAGAACGTTCTTAACATCATCGATTTTGTTTCTACTACTGAAGCATATAATAGAGGTTTCTTTTCCTTCTTTCCTTTGCCATTTGAGGTAACGTGTGAATTCTCATTTCAACTTTAACATCTAGACTGGTATATTACACCTACCGGAAATAGACCTTTAGGTTACCATGGCAACGGTTCGATAATTTCACCCACTCTTTCAATATGCAGTGTGTTAATTGATAGTCAAGCGAGTAAACGAAAGAACTGCATTTCCAACATACCAGAGTCGTTTTAATCTATTTTAGAAACGCATGGCGTGCATTAGTAAGAGTAAAGACTTCTTGTATAACACGCTGTCAAAGTAACCCTGACTTCAATGATCAAATGTCGTGAGTATAATGTCAGCAAAGTTATTGTTGAAAATCTCGTAACTGTCTTTCGTTTTGGAGGCTTAGAATGAGGGGTTGTTTGAAATAGGTAATTGAGAAAAATGAGACTTCCGTTATGTCGTCACTGTCGGCAAGGCTGACGTTAATGTGGATAAAATTGATTAGAGGTTAAGAAGAACGGTCACGGAGACAATCATTCAGTTTATTAAGGTTTTGAGATGAAACATATCTCCAGTATAATGAAATAGGCCTAACCTTATTATGTGACGGCCTTCTTATAGAGTAGCAAAGAAGTGTGAAATATTCTTAAATTAACTGACATTTATAGAAATTCTCTAAGTAAGTCTGTTTGTTTGTATGTAATACTGATGTCGTGATTACTTAATGCCTTATGGATTGTCATAGTTTATTCTGAACTTCGTAACTTACGTGAACTGCATGATTAACTATCACTAAAAATAGTCAGCATACATAAAAAGGGTTAAATTTGGATGCGGACATCCATTGTGAAATTTATTTACAAGTTTGCTTATTTCATCCGTTTAGCGCATGCAAAATATATAATAAAAATAAAAATAAAAAACGCACATCTCTCACGTGCTTAACAATGCCGGACATAATAAAAATATGACCATACAATTAATACAGAAACTAATTCATCGGAAATTCAATAATTCATGTACTTATAATTAATAACATAATGAAAAACAAAATGTTTTTAATATTATTTTAATTAATAATGATATAAGATTAAGAATAATAAAATTCTGATTTATTCTGAACTAGTATTACGATTATTAATTTGAAAATTCATGACCTAAGAAATAAATAATTAAAAAGGCAGCAGTTTAACTGCTTTGCGAAAATTTCAGCCGTTTTTATACAACGTTTAGTTTGTATGGATATATTAATACTTTGCTTTGGATTACTATATCATGTTAATGAATTCTTAATGGTATAATTAATATTTAATTCTAAAGAAACAAATTGATTTAGAATTTAAAAATAAAGATGATACTAGTGTAATTTTCTTTCTTGACTACAGCTTCCTTGAAGGTTCTGAAATGGTAGTTCTCTTCTATATAGGGCATATGACTCTTATCCCACTCAATAAGAAGGAGCACATAGGCTATGTTAGAAACAACAGACAAGTTTTTTTTAAAAAAAGGTGTCGAGACAGTAATGTTATCTCAAAATATCTTCATCTCAAACAACATTTTAAAACAAACAAAGCTAATATTATTTACCACCAAACTTCGTTTGCCCTTCTCCGAGAAAGAATTAGCCATACGAGAACCTTGCTCAGCCAAATAGGCTCTCAATGACTTGTTCACAGACTTCTCTAATAACCTTGACGTAGATACTTGGCAACTTTTAGATAATATGATTAGCAACAGTTATGCCAAAACCTTTAGTTACAGCAAAAAGACGCAAATTGATAAATTCAACTTGCTGTATGATAATTAGATTAACTCTAATCCATCCTTACCAGATAACCAAGTGATAATAAACCTATCTAAACACATTTTAACAAAACCTGAGCTCTCAATTCTCAAAAAAGGATTCAATTGTGCCTTAAAACCTACTGCTATTCCTAAAATAGATTTCATCTGCAACTTAGAAAAAGCCATCTCATTGCTACCACACCCAATAGCTAATGACCTACGATTAAAAAGCAGCATAATCCTTTCCGCTCGGTCAAGATCGCCAAACACCAACTCTAACCAAATGGAAAGAAGAACACTACTCAAATTAAAGAATAATAAAGACATCATCATACTTAAAGCTGACAAAGGCAGTAATACTGTTATCTTAAATACAAAAGATTATGAAGAGAAAATTAAAAATCTATTATCAGACACGTCTGTCTATGACGTTCTCAGTACAGATCCTGCGCAAAAAAACCATAACGACACCAATGAACTATTACGTGGAATGACTAACTGGCCTATATACTTAATAAGAAAGCTAAAATCCATGCACCCGTTGACTCCAAGATTGTATGGCGTTCCTAAAATACATAAAGATGGTATACCATTACGTCCAGTAGTTGATGGAATCTGTTCTCCAACTTACCAACTGTCTAAATATCTAGCCAAGATTTTACAAAAACACATTCACAACTTGGATACTTATATCAAAAACTGACAACATTCTATTGAAAAATTAAAAAACATCCCTATCTCTGAAGATGATATACTAGTAAGCCTTGACGTCACATCTCTGTTTACAAACATTCCAGTTTTGTTCCCAAGAAACATCACTACTTTGTTCAATCATTGTTTAACTTCGAACTATTTCGTTTGGCAAAAAAACAGTCTACAAACAACTTACCGGATTAGTCATGGGTAGCCCCCTCTCTCCGTCATGTGCTGATGGAAGACCTAGAGGATAAAATATTATCTCAAATTACCCCAAAACCGAAACCTTGGTACAGATATGTAGATGACATCTTTATCATTTGGAATCATACGAAAGAAGAATTAATGGATTACCTCAACCAAATCAGTAGTTGCCACCATACCATCAAATTCACATTAGAAATTGAAAAAGATGAAAAACCTCCATTCCTAGACATCCTAATAAAGAAACAAACCAATAACGGTATCAACTTGTCTGTGTATAGAAAACTTACGAATACTGGACGTTATCTCCATTTCAACTAATCACATCATATATCCCAGAAACTTAGCATTATACAGAAAAGAGCTATACATTACACAACAGACCAAGATGACTTATAAAAAATTTACTACAATATTCAGAGAGCTATTTAAACGGATATCCTAAATCTGCAACAAAGTTCTCTTTTCGGATATACCACAAAGACAACGTGATGACACCCAATACATCAGAACTATAACTATTCCATTTGTCATCAGCATTTCCAAAAAATTGGCCGTCCTTCTAAAACCACACAATATTAGAGTAGCATTTGAGCCGGTCAATACTATTCGGAAATTTTTAAGATAACAGAAAGACCCTCATCCATTCTACGAGTACTCTTCAGTATATAATATACCTTGCTCCTGTGGTGTTAGTTATTGGTCCGACCTATAGAAGCTTCGAAACGAGACAGAAGGAGCACATAGGCTATGTTAGAAACAACAGACAAGATATTTCAGGTCTCTCTTCCCACTTTGCCTCGACCAACCATCTTATTGAGTGGGATAAGAGTCATATGTCCTATATAGAAGAGAACTACCATTACAGAACCTTCAAGGAAGCTGCTATGGTCACCCGTTCAACAGGAAACCTGTAAATAAGAATCAAGGTCTAATCCTACCGGAAATTTGGAAAGCTTTAATTAGATCACTAAACATCAAAGAAATGTCTCATTATGTTCCCGAGACATGGGCATTGTCTCGCACAATACTAAGTTTGTATGAATTAGTACTGTCAGTTAAAACATAGCCTGTTACCTTCATATCGCTTACCAATTGTATCCTTGAAGATGCCGATAGCAAAAATCAGTGAAACATGTAGAACGATTAAATAAAACTCACTTGATTCAAAAAACGTGTTATAGTTATTAAAGATGATAACAATTATAATAGCTCCAAACACCAAAATATTTAATTCAAACACTTTACTCAACCTTTATTTTAGACCCGTGTGGTGGCCGGGATAACAATAGCCCGAATGTAGCTCATGCATGTCGTACGAGGCGACTAAAATGGGTACCCTGGGAGGGTAATGGATGAGATAGCTGTAGCCAGTGAAGCTCTAACTGAGGCTCGGCTATTGCTGTTACCCTCCTGCCATGATCAGAGTTTTATGTAGCTCAATAACACCTTATCCTTACACCGTCCTCTACAGATAACGGGGAAGATGAAAAGCATTCTTGCTTCGCCCCTTTAAGCCAGTCCTTATTATGATTATTATGATTAATTATTTTAGTAGATGAAACTCTGGGAGGGTAATGGATGGCAATGCTGTAGCCAATGAAGTTCTAACTGAGGTTCGGCTATCGCTGTTACTCTCCTGCCATGATCAGAGCATTAACATCTGAATAGCAGTGTCCTCTGCAGATAACGGGGAATATGAAAGCATTCTTGCTTCGCCCCTTCAAGCTTCGTCCTTTTAAGGATGATTATTTTAATACTCCAAATTAATCTTTAATCTTTACTCTAGTTTTACTTGAATGTGGGCAATTTCAGAGAAGAAATTTTTTAATTTTGATTTTGATATTTGCATTTTTAAAAATACATTTTTGTGATTCATTTATAATTCTAGACACATTTCCTGCCTCTGTTTTTTTCTTCTATATATATATATACTGTATATATGTACACACACACACACACACACAAAATAATCTCGTTTCTTAATTGAATAGCAAAGAAAGAAAAATAAATCTTATAAGAAATTTGAAACCCTTCTACTAAGATTTAAACATGTACGGTTCTCAGAAGATGAGAAAATAAAATAATTTTCTTTTAACTCAGCATTCATTCTTTCGAAAGTACATTCCTCGGATGGTTTATTAACACGTGTATTCTTTTATTTATTCCTTTTTTGTTCGATATACGACACTATGGTAGTTGCTAGCAACATCGTAGAAAGCCAATAATCTCAGGAAAGGAAGCGAGCAATGAATAGGTCCACAGATGTCACATTCACTGGCTTGAAGAGTGTCATGTTCCCACGTGATGATATTACAATTGCTGTTGAAAGTAACACTGGAACTGGTATTTATTTTCTGCTGGGTAGTCTTCAGTAAATCTGTCTCACATTATTTGAGGATAAAAATCGTCAAATTGTGTAAGATGTAAACTAGAATGCTACACTACTAAAATAATAGAGCCGAAAGACTTGAATTTGGTGAATACATTTAAAAATGCAGGATATTATGAATACAACCACATTTTATAACCAATATCAGAATAAACTTAATAAAGTTTCAAAAATTTACCAGAGAGCTTATGAAATATAACCTACGGCATCGGAGTTGCCTTAGTATGTACTACTTAAAAGCTGCAATCTCTGCCTTGGAGCCCGGATGTTCATCCTTTAATAGTGCTAAAATTAAGTTTTCCCAAACGTTTCGAAATAGTTTTAAGATTTTTCTGATATTTGGCTATAAAATATATTTGGATCCATAATATCCTTCGTTTTAATGGTATATAGTATATTTTCCTTATAACAATTCGATATCATTTATATATACTCTATAATTTCAAATATTGACCGACTTCAGTAAATGTTTTTTTTTTTTTTTTTTCAGTGTTTTCCCTGAAATAATTTTAGGGAAAACACTGAAAAAAACATGTTGTCTTTGAAATTTATTTAATTAAGCTAGAATATATTTAAAATCTCTGTTTCGCCTAATGATACTGCTTTCTTAGAATAGTTTTTTGTGCATTTGTATCCGCTAACTGGTGCATCTGTTTGACTCAGTTATATTTCTCAGAGTATTAAACTACATTAGTCATATCTCATTAAGTTTAGCTTCAGCGGAGTCTGTCTAGAGAGTTGGTTCATTTGTATTTGGATTGTGTTTATGAAAATATAATGTTACCAGAGAAATAGGAATGCTAATGGAGTTATTGTCCTGCTCCTAGAAATCTTACACGATTATTTATTCACATTTTACTTTTAAATATTGAATAGCATTAGAAATTTTGTGCACGACATTCTGTTGTTGTGTGCGAGGTTTTAGATTCGTTTTCAAAAATTAAAATATCCGTGTGAGATAACGTAGCTAGCGTTCAGTCATCAGATATGCATATAGAAAAGCTACAGGACAAAGATATTATTAACAGACTAGGTAACATGTATAAATAAAAGACTTAAAGGATATACATGATAAAATATAGCTACTGTATTTAGTAGACATGGAAGACACAGGAAGATCAGCTTTTAAAAGTTAGCATTGGTATTTGAAGTGTCACACAGCGTCAGATCAACAGCACGTCCAGAGGATAGGATGACCAGCCCTATGCCGGGATGCACAGGGCTGGTCACCTTATCCTCGGATTGGGTACGACTTATAAGGGCTTAAGATAGCTCTGTAACAGGCCAGTATTAGGGTGAACAGCAGGGTTTTTCTTAATTCTAAATATTAATCTTAATAAGTATTACTTACTTAAGGCTAAATAATTTATCTTAATAAATAAATTATCTTTACGGATTTTAGGTGTGCCTTACTTCAATAGTTATTAATCTCCTGACTTCTTTGGGTCCCCCCCCCCCACACACACAACACGTAGTTTGTATTATTTTAATTCATTGTGGCTATTTCCCACTAAAATAATTTCGATTTTAATCAAAACTTGCAAAACATTTCAGTAGAAACTGCAAAACTCAAATATTAAGGTCAATATTATTGGATGTCATCTGCCTGGAAAATTCACCAGCCACATATACGTAGGTTTATGTACATTTACTTTCATACATTAAAGTGTTTACTCAGTGTCAGTGTCCGATTTCACCAATGCTCTTCTGAAAGAAGGGAAAGGAAATATTGCAGCAACACATCAAAATCTAAAAAATCTAGAAAACCTTCGCAGAAGATTGAAGGCTGTTATACAGCAAACAGTGGATTTGTTACTCCATTTGTTACTGTGAGAGTTGGGATGAGCAGGCCTCAAGATATTTTTGATCAGACAGTGCATTTTTCTAATTTCAGTTTTCTTTTATTTTTTTAGCGAAATAAAATCTTGAACATTTTTTTCGGTGGAGCAATGTTCATAAAGTACCTAGAAGAGACATAATGCTGAAATAGACTGCTTATGCGAACTGGGAGAGAGGTTACCTATCAGGCGGATGGCCCTTTGTTGTATACAATCAAGAATTGTAGAAGGAGGTTTACTGCCTGACCCCAAATCTGAAAAAAATATTTTAAAGTTGGTCAAATTTGGGATTTAAAGTGTTAGGTTGAACAAGAGAGAAACAGTGTCACGAGTGTAGACGAATACCAAGTTCTTCGGAAGTTTAGATGATTATGAGTATGAGATGTTCGCGCCAGGATTATTAAGATGTAAAAGTTAATTAAAGAAGATGTGGGGAACTGATGTTCAGTGGAATCTGAACATTTCCTTTAAAATAAAAAGAAGTGAAGTAGGATCATTCTTCTGTGTAATAAGGACTCTGTATGATAAGAGTATTAAAATTCACTTAGTGGTATTCACTCCACTTGAAGATGGGACGGAGGTCAGTTTTTAAGACATTGTTAGGGAAGATTGTCAAGCTTCAATTATCCTTTAACTACAGAGTTTCTCGAATGAAGAAGAGGAACGGATAGTTTTGCAATCAGAAGACAGGTAATAGGTTTGGAAGTTGATATATATATATATATATATATATATACACTGATGTCCTAATCCTAAGTATTAACACTATTTCTGAATATTTACAACCGCAAATTCAGATGAATAAGCTTGTGGCAACTTGTATAGCTAACGATTTCGAGTTGAAATTGGATGCACATTCAAATTTTCGACTCGCACAAAGGGATCACGTGGTAGCACTCAACAATATATAAAAGGCAAACGGCTGAGCTAAGCGAATTGTGTTTGAAGGAAGCTCCTTCCTAAAAGGAGTAAAGTTGCAAACTTGGATGTCTTGTAATGTCTGAAAGACATCACCCGATGATTTCACGCGGGGCAGAATTATTGGAAAGCTTGAAGAAAGTTGCAGAATTACTGATATTGCCAGAGAGTTGACAATCTCACATAGCCTTGTATTCAGGCTCTTCACAGCGTTTCAAACCAATGGAATGGTTTGAAATGCTGCGAAGTGGTTTCAAATGGTTCGCAGACGTTTGCTAAGAGATCTTCCTTGCTCTACCGCGGAGCATGAAGACAGATGTTTGGTTATAACATCAAAATACCACGGCAGGTCATCTTGCAAGTCGATTTCATTCGAGCAAAGGTACGCTGTGGCAGAATGTTTGCGAAAAGTAGGCGTATATGTCAGACGACCTGTATTCTGCGTCCCTTTATTCACAGCTCATCGTAGAGCACGTTTTCTGTGGTAAATTCATTCGAGAAAAATTGGACAGGGCACCTATGTGCTCTTTACAGATGAGAGTCGTTTTAGTCTTTCCTCTGATTATTTTAGACGACACTTGAACTCGTGTGAAAATGGTACCGCTTATCATCGCGAGAATGTTCTTGAAAGGAAAGATACGACGGTGCTGGGGTGATGGTGTGGGTGCGCATGAAGGCATCATACTTAATGGACTCACCGAGCTACAGATGTTGGGAGAAGGGGCTAAGACTGGTGAATGATATTGCTACGAAGTGCTTCAATGTCATGTTCGATTTCTCCGTGGTGCTGTAAGCGAAGAATTCATTTTTATGGATGACAAGGTTACACCACATCCAACATGAGCAGTGGATATTCTTTTGGAGACATAGGATATTAATTGAATCGAGTGGCCAGCACGCAATCCAGATCTGATCTTGACTCCATAGAAAAAGTTTGGGACACAATAGGGAGACGCACTTCTCGAGATTTCCCATCAGAATACAAACAAGGCTTTTATCCTTCGTCTGAAGGAAACGTGGACCAGTTTGCTCCCAAAAAACTCCCGAATCACTTGGTGCTAAATATAGTACTACGTTGGGACAGCTGCATTGCAGTTCGGGGTTGACATATTCCATACTGCAATGTCTTTTAGTGTAGTTTTCTGTAAGCACTGTACTGTACATGAAATCCTTACCAACGTGCTTAGGAACTTTCTAAAAAATAATTCCAGTTTAATTTGTAAGAAATTTGTAACCCATTTTTATGGAATATAATTTATTAGCTGGCTGGCAATAAATTTATGTCCATATTTAGCAGTAGTTATAAAAATATTTTCATATACAGGTAAATTGTAGTTCGTCTTTTGGGTCCCCAGTGTCTATAGGGTCAATGATATATAGAAGGAAGAAAGTGGAAGAGAATAAATAGAGACCCCTGGGTACTCCAGCATTCATAAGAAATTCTGATGCAGAAAGCCATACACTAAGATGCGGTAAACTACCAGAGAGGAAAGTAGCACTCCTATCACAAAGTGTAGGAGAGATACTATAAGATGGTCTTCATACTTCGTAAGAAGACCCCGTTGCCAAGTACATTCAGCTGTAATTGAAGTAAGAGCGACCACATGAATCTCTTCAAATCTTACTATGGGCTGTGTTTAAAGATAGGTAAGGTTTACTGGTAAAATCTACGAGGAGGTCTACTTCAGAATTAAAATGGTGAATCCATATTAATTAGTGCACAATTATTAATGATCCGTCTCCAGGTATTGAAGAAGATTAGTGTGGGTGATCTTCATCAATTTCGGGCGTATTGAGGTGAGAAAATGGAGAGGATAGTCTGATGGCTGAATTTTATCTTCATTTTTAGGGACAAGTTCGAGAAAGGCTTGCTTCCATATTTTAGGATAGAGGCCAGATGAGTATAGCGACGATTGTAAATTCCAAACTGCGTGGGTGTTAATTAATTCTGGAATACATGATTTAGCGCAGATATGGATCAAGAGATTTATTTAGATTTCTGTGGATTTTCTGGTGTGCTTTTAGCTCAAGATCAGAGGAGGCATACTGTGATTAAGAGACGTGGAATTTTGGAAAGCGATTTGCTTTGCTCCTCTAAATGCAATAATTTTAAATTACTTTTTCCTTAGATCCCATAAATGTTTGACTACTATTTCGCAGCACAAATTTTATTATTTTAGTAAATATGAAAGATGTATTTTTCATGTTTCTGTAATTTCGGAGATGTATAAGGATACTATAACTCATGACCACAATAAAATAGCATTTTAGTTGCACAGCGCTGCCTATTAGATTTAAAATAGGAATGTAAATAATTACAAACAATGCAAGTGAACAGCGAATATTCTGAATTACGTTCTGCAGTCTATTGTTTTTAAAAGAGGAAAGATTAGGTGAACGTTTATAATCTTCGGAGAGAGAGAGATAAAATATTCATCAATAAGTCGTATGCTTCCATCGAATTCTAAAAGTGGGATTTAAACTATCTTTTCTTTTTTTTTCTACTTCATACTGTTGCAATCCTGAATGTTTATTTTTTAATAAAACAATTTCAGCAACACAGCTTGCCTTTTCCCGTCTAAGACATTTTCATCCGTATTCTCTGAAGTGCTCTGAATGTCGTTTATCATTACTGACAAGCGGACGATGAGCAAAAGATTATCGCTGGCTCTTTTTTGCTTCAGAAAAATATCGTTACGAATATAAGTCGACTGAAAAAAAAAAAAAAGATGCCATCAACCAAGTGAATTACTTAAAATGTATCGTAAACATCTGTCAACGTTATGTACCTATACATTCGTGTTTTGAATGCCATTTTTAAAGTTTTGGGAATATGCTATTATTAAACATGCGTAACAGTACCGATTGTAATTATAAATATGATTAATTTGTTTCTATATATTTCGTATCTCGCAACTGTACGAACTCCTAATATCTTTAAATGAATTTAGGCTTAATTATATCTGTGTTATCAGGCTTATAAAAATATCTGAAAAAATACAAAATCGGAATCACGACTCAAAAGAACTAAGCTATCAGAGCATTGCATTACATTGTGTCTGAAGTTATTGTGTTTTGCCGATTTTTGAAAGAAAGTAAAAAAAAAAAAAAACTGTATGAGGTCAATTAATTCAATGTAAGTTGAATTTGACTTATCGGTTCTCCGTATCGTATACGGGATTCGAACGGTGATCTTTTCAACCGAAAGGACAAATGTTTCCGTTTTGGCAAATACCTTTTAACCAAAGGGCTTTTTATTATACCCATGTTCAGTCGAATCAATTTTAGAATTTTCACACCTAACCAGTTTTATTCATCTGAATAATGAACAAATTAAAGGCTGAAACCACAAGAATTCCCAGTTGTGTTCGTTAGAACATTAAGACGTTGTTCGACACTAAAGACAGATGGTTGTGATTTTGAGGAGGGGTGAAGTTCACTCTCGTCGTCATCATCATTATTATTATTATTATTATTATTATTATTATTAAGAAAGACCTCCAGGGAGTCAGAAACTCATCGAGGGAGGCACCATGAGTGACAACCTCCGTATATTTTTCTTATGAGAGAAAAATATAGTCCTCACCCCCCTTCTTATCGGTATTCATTCTTAGTTTCCAAAGATGCCCGCTTTTTCTTTCCCCACTCTCCATAAAATGTAAACTTCCATCAACTGAAATCCTGTATGACCTTTCAGAAGTTTCTGGGTCATAATCACATCACTCCATCTTTCTCTTGTTTGCTAGTGTCTGCAGTCTACAAATTCTCAATCTGTCTTCATAATCAGCATTCCACAATCCTGATATCATTTTAACACTTTCCTTTGCACTATCTTCATTGTATCCGAATTAAAACGGAAACCAGGAGACCAGACTTGCGCACAGTAGACCAAGGACTGATCCTTGTAGTACATCATTGGTTACCTTAAATCTTTCAGACGCACATCTCCCGTATACCCCTTTTTTGATATCTGTCAGTCAGCCATCCTCTTATCCACGATGCCATTTTATAATCTAATCCCATATTCTCCAAAAGTATCAGGGTGTATCCATTCCCCTTGTCTATTTCAATGGTAACATTGTTATAGAATGTGAGCAAGATGCTAAAACATAGCCTTCCCTTAGTAAACACGTGATATTCGTAGCAAGGTAGAGATTTACTGTGAGCCCGTTTCTGAATGCGAGCCCTAACCTATATTTCCGAAATCTTCACCACCAGTCTTGATATACCGATTGGTTGATAGTCGGATACACCAGTCTTTGTATTAAATTGATAGTCGGATACATCAGTCTTTGCACCAACCTTGTTTAATGGGATTACCATACATTATTTCCATTCCTATGGGATCTACGTTGTTCTGAGATTCAAATTATATATTTTATTTATTCGTATGGAGTTCCCCCCATTTCTCCCTCGTCTTTTTAGGAAGTGTTGAGCCCCCTCATAGGAGGTTAAGTATTTATGCCTGTGGATCTGTGTGTGTGTGTGTGTGTGTGTGTGTGTGTGTGTGTGTGTGTGTGTGTGTGTGTGTGTGTGTGTGTGTGTGTGTGTGTGTGTGTGTGTGTGTGTGTGTGTGTGTGTGTGTGTGTGTGTTCACGTGGGCCGATTTGCCTGTTCTGAGGGACGAAAGAACCCGAGTTTCCAGGTTGAAAAACTCTCTACCTCCGTAAGAGACGGGAGCTAACCTACCTTTAGTCGAAAGAGAGCAGATAAAGGTTCCTCACATCTTGGACTAGAATTGAATCCAGGTCATTCCGGCCAAATGGCTTCATCTATACCTATTCAGTTACTGAGGATCTCAAATTATATAGAGTCCAACCAAAGGAATAGCCTGTTCAGCTGAACTCTTTTAGCGACGCTGTTGATATCCTATCAGTCCTCTATTGTTGAACTGATACTCCGTTTGCAACAGCTTTAATACCTAGTCCTCATACACCTAAGTTCCTTCATTCACTTCATTCAGTGGAGAGGTAGCTGTGAGCAATGAACTCAATGCTGTGTACACTAAGTTGATAGTTTTTAGCAAAATGGGCACTCATTAGTTGCACGGCAACCTCTTCTGCATCTGTCGTTCTCATACCATCTACATTCAGAATAGTTATTCTTTCATATTCTTCCTTTTACTTGCAGCATATCAATAGAATTCTTGTGGATTGTCATTAGTTTGCAGAGCCAGTTTCTTTTCATACTCACACTTTGCTTTCCGTACAACAATTGTGACTATTATAGCCTGCTGCTTATAATTTTCATAACGGACATCAACCATATGTACACAAGGTATCCTTGCACATCATCCTTTTCTTACGAATCTCTTGCTTAATAATATAACACATCCATTTAACTCCTACCCTATTTATTCTTCGAACTCTCGGGATACATTCTGATATCGCAGCATTTAAGTATGGTTTAAATGCTTCCCATGCACTATCGTTATTCTTCCCATCCAGCAATCAATCCCATTCCACTGAACTCAGTATACTCATCAGTTGGTCATAATTTCTTGCTTTATAGTTCAGCATGTAACCTTTTCTGAATGGAACATTCATAAACGTAGCCACTTCCAAGTGAGTACCGCATGATCCCTGTCACCAACCGAAGGCAGAATATTTATTTGACTAGCAAGGAAGTTGTCTAGCAATAGCTCAATAAATTCGGTTTCATTCTTCTCATGAGATTGTACTGCTACTCAATCACAATATTTGAATAATTAAAATCTCCCATTATGATTACTCTTTTCGCGCTCATCTTTTCTATTTGACGATACATTTCTTCATCACTATCAACCAATACACCAAGCCTGTAACAACACCTCACTATGTAATTGATCTTGTTAGATTCCACCTCACACCAGATGGCTTCAAACTCACTGCCTCACGGAATATTGTTAGTAGTAGTACTATTAAAATCATAGGCCTCAACTCTAACTGGATTCAAGTCATCCCATACCATTCTCAGCACGCCCTCTCCTCTCCTATCTTCCCTAAAAATACTGTGCCTTTTACACTCAATACCAGGTAATATGTCTGATTCAGATAATCAGGTGTCACTAATGCCTACAATCTGCGGTCCCAGCATATTGATCAAAGCAACATACTCTACCCTTCCTTTTTTTTTTGATACTTCTTGCATTCGTGTAAAGGCATAATAATATATCTGCATGTTCTTTTGCATACCCTTGTCTACATTGTGAATGACACAGTTGGACAACTTGTAGATCTTTGTTCTTCTCTAGTACCTTATATATGTAGATATCTTTGCAAAAGTTTGATGGTCCCAACCAGACGAACACAAAGACGAAATCATCATCATCATCATCATCATCAACATTTCCCTGGTAATGTACATTCCCTTCATTAACACAGTTATATACCATTGTCGCTCTTACACTGACATTCTCACCATTACTCCCTTTACATTTTAGTTTCCCTTGACACTCTCTGTTAGGTCTCATACCAGTTGTTAGTTTTACTAGACTCCTGATACCAAAGACATTCGAGTGCAGGTCGACCGTTTTATACAAATCCAATCTTCCCTCAAACTCACTCGACACATTCAAATTCCTTCCACGCAGCCTATGCATCGAATTGTTTGCCATCATAGACTTTCTTCGTAATTCATTTTTATCATATCAAGATATTATACTTACGATTTTCACTTTCTCACTCTTCCAACAACCCTTTCGTGTCCTCTCTCATAGTGAACTTATCGTAAGTTAAGTCGTTAGTACCTACCACTGTTGAGCGGGGTTATAACTGGAAGTTATAACCCCGCTCAACAACAGCATGTTTTAAGATAGATTCGCCATAATGAAATATTATCCTTCTTTTTACAAACAACTTTATGATTTTCGTTATTTATTGACTTAACTTACCTGATTTTTTTTGTTCATTTTTGAATCGAAATTTGAGTGCTGACATGATTTAATTATCAAAATATGAACAAGAAGCTGCTGACTTATTTTACTACATTTAAATTACGACGGAAAACGTTCATTTTTATCATTCAAGACGTATCACCGATAAAGAATATCAATAAATTCTCAAGTCTATGTGTGTGTGTGTGTGAGAGAGAGAGAGAGAGAGGAAGAAACAGACATCGCGCCCACCTTAATAAGATTTAGGACCTCCTTTCACTGCAATGACTGCAACATGACCTTTTTAAAGGCACGCTTTCCACTAGCGTAAGATTGCGATCAACGGAAATTTTGAACCCTTCGTCCTGCAGATATTAAATGAAGTCCCGGATTTTGTGAGGCGGACGTCCCTTGACCTCACCCAACGTTCCAGTTATCCCAAAGATGTTCAATAGGGTTGAGATTAGGGTTCCGTGGAGGCCAGTTCAAGTACGGTGCTGTTCATGTCCAGAAACCACACGGTTGAAGCATCAGCCTTATGAGAAGGTGCATTGCCTTGCTGAAAAAGACAACAGTCGGTCCTGTAGAACCGCCACAAAGTAGGAAGTATTGAATTGTCCAAGAATGTTCAGATACCTCTCACAGTTCAATGTTCGTGGCAACACAATCAGAGGTCCAAGGACAAACAGAGGCCATACCATCCCATCTCCACCTCCGAATTTCATAGTTCGGGTACGCATTCTGGTAAGATACTTTCACTGGGAATCTGCCACACCTGTCTATCTGCTCGGTAGTAGGTGAAGCGTTGTTCTTCGCTCCAAAACAGCTTTCTAAGCTTCCATGTCCCACTGTACACGCTCTCTGCACCACTGAAGATGACGTTGCATGTTGGTTCGGGTAATGTGAGGCTTGCATATTGCAGTTTGTGTTCCGCAAAACCCTGCCCAGCTAACTGAAGTTAGCCGGTCAGGGTTTTTCTCTCCCGAAAACTTAGTTTTTTTTGTCTCGAAAAATAGGAGAGCCGGCAGGATTAAACATGCATTCAACAGATAAATTTCACTGGATGCATAGCGGCAATTCCTTTATCTTTATTTCTAACGAACTGCCAGCTCGTATCAAGTTACACTAAACGATAGGTACTGATGTATAGTTCAAGTGCAAGGGTACCTTCCTCTAAAATCTCTGCGTGATCTACAATATCACACCAAATCGTACTAAGTGATTTTAAAAAATCACAATCACACTCGATACTCCTGCCTTGAATCAGGCAAAGAAACTCGGGGTGTGGCTACACTCAGTGACAAGCAAAAACCCCACCGAGCAGATCGGCTCTTCTCTGCAGGAAGCACGCCACCATCAGGGAGAGCTAATGGAAGATAAACTGAACTGAGGTATCATCAACAAATGGTGGATTTCCGATACTGTGATACTGTCAAATTGCAAAAATAAGTTTTTTACTAAATGGAACAGTTTGTGGCTTATTAGTGTCAAACATAACTATAATTGTGGAAATAAAATCTCAAGATATAATTATACTATGAACTGTGCGAATCAATTACATTCAATTTTCGTTTTGTAGCGATCCAATGATCGCTTACTCGCGAGTAACATAAAACTAAGTTTTAATAATCGCATATAATAATTTAATAATTTTAATAATCGTGTGTTTGTGTGTACGGATTTTCGGCCGCTTGAATATTTTTCAGAGGGTGTGAGAAGGTGAAATTGTCCACTACAAGAGAGGCTAATAATTCACCTTCGATTGAATTACCCATAGAAACGTTGTTATCTTTCTAGACAAGATTCGAAACTATATATCTACCCCCATCCTTGATTAATCACTTTGCTAAAAGGAGGCGTTTTGAAAGTTAAGTTCTTAATTCAATTTCTGTCTGCTTTTAGAACATCAAAATAGCGATCAAGTAAGCAGGTGGCGCTCTTTCCATATTACAAGGGGCTGATTAGATTTCATGTTTCTTACGTAGAATTTTATGTTCTCTTAAATCAACTATTTGAACTGTAAAGGTAATTCCCTGTTTCAAATTATTCATAGTCGTCAATTTTTATATAAATCTTTTATACAAAAAAAGGGAAAACACGAAACACAAACCAAAAACTTGGAATTCTGTAATCATTAAAATTTTACAGGAATAAGATTGGCTTGCAAAGTTAAAAAAGTACGGAAAGAGTTTCTGTCGAGATAAAAACTGACCGACCGTGTGTGTGTGTGTGTGTGTGTGTGTGTGTGTGTGTGTGTGTTAGAGAGAGAGAGAGATGAGTGCATTCGATAAAGAACTGCTCTGAATTATACCGAGACTCAAATAAAAATAAAGAACCAACATTTAATGGTCTATTTGGAAGAGGCAGCGGTAGGAGGACATAAAGATTTGCTGCAAGCTGAGCTCCTTTTCATTTTCCCACTGTGTTGTGCTTTCAGGTGGAAAATATTTACACAGCATTCCCAAGCTTATACAAAATGGCCAACAATAAACGGAGAACTTTCATAAAATTAAAAAAATAATATTTTCATTATTGACGTTCGGTCGAATTTGGTAGACAACATCAATCGCTATCAAAAGGGATAAAATACCCATTCGATGGGGCAAATAGATAGTTGATGCCAGCACATTACCTCACTAAAAGAAAAAAAAATGGAAAAATAGTGAATTGAATTTTCAGTTAAAGATCTCGGTGAATAGGATCTTATTTTTCTGCCAATACCAACTCTGATAAAATGAAAATATACTTGATAAATGTTTGCAGGGAAAAGCAACATCGATATTATTACCGAGGAACAACATATTTATCTGGCTGAGATTTATTTATTGAATCTCTTTTTCTAGGTAGATGTAAGACTGATAAATGGAGACTTGATACCCCGTAACTTTACCTGAGCGTTCAAGTACTAGGAACACATTTCCTATCTCCAGTCGACTGTGGCAGAACATTAATTTTTGTCCAAGCCTTCGAAGGAACAGATAGACACAACAGCAGGCTTTGATACAGCAATTTTTCCGCCTGTAGACGTTTATGATTTATGATATTATATGACAAACTAAATCACTTCGCTTTCTGTCGTTTTCATTTCTTTCTGTTTGAATTCAGTTGACCGCTATTTTTGGACTATCCCCAAAACGTTTTGTTCTTAAAAGAACTGGGCGATGGACTAAATCCTTGATTCTTTATCTCTCCCGTCATCTGAATGAAGAAAATCTGTGTGGATGGAATATTATTGATTATTGAGCTAAAAGCTCTAGCCAAGGCTGGGTAACGGCAATAGTTAAAACTTCATTGGCTACAGCATTGTCATCCGGAAAGGACTGGGACGTTTCTCCCCAAAACGTTTTGTCCTTATAGTCCTTATAAGGACTGGCTTAAAGGGGCGAAGCAAGAATGCTTTTCATCTTCCCCGTTATCTGTAGAGGACAGTGTAGGAATATATAAGGTTTTGTTGAGCTATTAAAGCTCTGATCATTGCAGGAGGGTAACAGCAATAGCCGAGCCTCAGTTAGAACTTCATTAGCTACAGCATTGCCATCCATTACCCTCCAAGGGTATTGGATGTTCAACCTCGACATTAGTTGGAGAAATATATATTTTTATAAGATATATTCTATCAATAGGTGTAATATATTATTATTTTTTCAATAAAATAATAAAATAGTTATTTCTATGAATATTATATCATTTATAAAACTAAATATATTTTAATTTATAGAACAAAATATATTTTAATTTATATTAAAATATTTTACTTTCTATTAAATTACTTTATTAGAAAGTAATTTATTAGAAAAATTTAAATTTTTTATTAAAATATCCTTTAATAAAATATATATTCTATCAACAAATGCAAATATATTATTAGTATTATTATTATTGGTGCTATTAAATAACATAGATAAATAATTTTTTTATAAAATATTATATGATACATAAAAACAAGGAATAATTTAAGTAAATTTAAAAAGTCTTTTAATTTTTAATAAAATATTTTGTAAATTACCTAGGAAAGAATTTGAAAGTTTTCATAACAAACCTTTTAGTATTGCTTTATTCATTTCATTTTTACGTAATTGGGGTGGTGAATCTAATCATCCAATACTCTTTGAGGGTAATGAATGGCAATGCTGTAGCTAATAAAGTTCTAACTGAGGCTCGGCTATTGCTGTTACTCTCCTGCCATGATCAGAGCTTTAATTTAATAGCTCAAAAACACCTTATCTCTACACTGTCCTCTACAAATAACGGGGAATATGAAAAGCATTCTTGCTTCGCCCCTTTAAGCCAGTCCTTATAAGGACTAAGGACTTTCATTTTTACGTACTTAAAATGCTTAATATTACCATTAACTGACATAATCCTATTACAATCTTATTATAACTCACACAATCTTATTATATTATTTTCAGGTTGAAAGTTTAATAATAGCTTAGTCGCTTTTCAAATTTACAAAAAAAAAAAAAAATATCAAATCAATCAAAATATTTTTTTTTTTTTTGTAAATTACTCGGTAAAAACCTTTATTTGGAACTGTATAATGAAAGTGTTAACGGAGACTAGTTGCTCTTCACTTTGCTATTTATATCTATAATAATGTCTTAATTATTATTTTTCAGCCTGTGTAGCACAGTGGATGTGGCGTTTGCACACCGCCGCACGAAGGAAGTCTTGGTTTCGAGTCTAGTCGGCGACTAGAGGAAATTTTTCTAAGCCTTTTTTTCGACCGGTTCCCGAGTTAGTCGATCTCTGGCACGGGCAAGCAGGTTTTTCCTCCCGGAAACTCGGGTTTTTCGTCCTGTAAATTCAAGAAAATCGACCCTAGAACCCACATTATTTCAGACATTAAATATATTGTGTTAGGGTTAGAGACCAAGATGGCGGCACATTTGAGCCGTCTCTCTTCACTGCGTACCGCTTAATTAGTGATAGCCTTGGGCCATCTGTCTCTGATTGGTACCGGTGGAGATTGAACTGCCCACTCAGTCTCCAAAAAGTTAGATAGGGCTAAATGGCCTCGCCTACTCCCGTATATACGGGAATAAAAAGGCGTTAACTGATTTATTTTATTTATTATTTTTTATAATTATTATTTCTTTAAACCTAATGATTAATAATATTTTATCATTATTATTTCTTTAAATATTTCGGGTATTTCTTTAATATTAAGTTAAATATAAAAGTAAGGAATCGACATCAATCCTAAAATGCAGTCATTATTTTTATTTTTAGATTACAGATCAGACACATATAGTTAAGCAGTTATTACAGAAATTTTGGGAATTTGATAAAATGTTCATCAGAATTTTATTGCTTTCAAGAAATCTATGACTGCGTTAGGAGTTAAAAAGTTATAAGAGATTTTGGTACACTTGAGAATACCAGAAAGCTAGTAAGATATAATATTAACACCGGAAAATTCAGAAGCCCAAGTTAAAATACCAAATGATCCAACAGAGACCTTTTCAAGGATTAAAACAAAGCGATAGTCTAGTGCAAATGCTGTTTAACGTAGCTCAGGAATACATTGTGCAATCATTTCCAGTAGATACTAAAGGCACTCTAACAAATACTTTAGTTATGATCGTAGCATAAGCAGATCATGTCTTAGTCAGCAACATCATATTGCGATGTTCAAACTGGAGGAGTAAGGCTATGGATAGACAGCGAGGGAGGCAACAAATTCATGAGGCTTGACTCGGGCGATCCATAGGGATAAGTATGAAGGTGTCTGAACAGAGAATGCAGTAATGCATCGACAGGAGAAAATGCTCAGTCGAATTAGCCATGCAATTACTAATCTAACACATACGGTGCATTAGAAATTTGAAATAAAATTTAAATATAATTATCGTTCAAATATTTCATTATTGATTTATTAAAGATTTTTAATTCACCAGTATAACATTTGCTGTAATTAAATTTTGAAATTTAGCAATGCAAGCAGACATTGCTGAGAGCAATTTCTGTTTTATTCTCATCGATTCTTGATTCAACACGTATTTCTCATCAATGGATCCTCGATAGCATATTTTGTAAACAAATATCAGAGTAACCATTACATAGCTTGACGAATAATCACAAGTTATGCAGCAACTTGATGATTCGTCAATTGGACAAAGTCTCGTCTTTCGAACACTAGATTCAAATCTCATGCATGCATGGGTTTTGTGAATGCCTTCAGGTACAAGATGATGTTCATAGACCGATATGAAACATCGCACTGCTTATTGGAGACTTAGAAAAAGTTCCATACTTGGATTCAATTGCAGAATTTCTGAACTGCACCATCTTTAGCTTGCACTCCATAATAAACTGTTGCTTTTCTTGGATGGAAATGTCGTTAAAATTTACAATATTTGGAAACGTCTCCTAAGGACACTCATTGGAAAAAGAAGATGAAAGTTTTAATCACAAGAGCTTATCTGAAGATTTTTCCCTCCGTTGCATTATATGCAATGAAAAGAATATAGCGCATCTAGTGCTGTAGCACATTTCGAGAAATAACGTTAACTCGATGCAAGATACATGAAATTTCAAAACAACGCTGATTTTTTATGCTTTATTCTTAATGCAACAACTCTTTGGTCTGATCCATTAGACATACACACTCTCCAAATGCAGTATGTTGGTGATTGCGTCATAGAGCATATTCTTACACCTGATTTCTGCACCATAACGTTGTATCATATCACCCGACCTCTTATAGACCGGATATACAACTGAATACAGGGGGATCCTCGAGTTACGTCGGAGATCTGTTCCTGTGGACCGAAGTAAGGCGATTTTCGATGAAA
Source organism: Typopeltis vanoorti (assembly GCF_054136105.1). Classification (NCBI taxonomy): domain Eukaryota; kingdom Metazoa; phylum Arthropoda; class Arachnida; order Uropygi; family Thelyphonidae; genus Typopeltis; species Typopeltis vanoorti. The sequence goes on along the minus strand of NC_143555.1, from coordinate 107,247,114 downwards.
GTAGGAATTACCATAGCCTAAGTCATATGTATATATCAAAAAACAGAACTAGGCAATAGGAAAATAAAAGGGAGAACATAATTATTGTACAGTATAGAAAAATATCAAAAATGAAACTGTAATAAAAAAACAAACATAAAAATTAGAACAATCTCCCAAATGACAAATGAAACTGTACATTCTGTACAGTTTCATCTCAATCATGACCCTACTACGTTTTTTCGTAATCACAGTCGATTTCATGGGCGCCAATCCTTTCACGTGTTCAAGGATACGAACTTTATCCTTGATAATAGTCCAGACTGTGGTACGACTTAAGTTCAAAGTGCGGCCGATGTTTTTTGTCCTTTTAATAATGTCTAATTTCACTTCTAATGTAATGGCTTTCCTTTTCTTCGACACACACACACACACTGCCATTGGAAGAGTCTGCCTTACGTTTCGGAGCCATATTGAAGGGTAAAAAGTCACAAAAAAAAAACTCAAATACAAAAGTGAGAGAGCTGATGTAAACAAAGCGCCTAGCAGTGGGATCGCTTGGTCCTAGCATACACCCAAAGAGTGTATGCTAGGACCCAAGCGACGCCACCTCTCCCAAAGAAACATCGCGTAACGGCGTATTCTTCCGAACAAATTCGTCGCACTGCTTCAAATCGAAATTTATTTTTTAAATTATTTATGGGATTACCGCCGTAAAGTCGAAACGACTCATGTCGAGGACGACGTAGATCGAGGACCCCCTGTATTGCATGGCAGATGCAAAGAGTCACGAAGGAGATCCAAAAGATGTTTTGAACATTGGATCACTCATTCTCCCTAGGCACAGTCACGAGTGTACGGTGCAAATGGATGTGCAAATTAAAGCGCATATATATATTCTTTATCTTCTAGGATTGTACCTCCAAGAAGATAAAGAATTTATATGTGCTTTAATTTTCATACAGAAATTTGTGTTTCTAATTGTTGATCAAACTCTATTCAGATGAAACTATCTCCCCGATTGTTCATCTGATATTTGACAATCGCATTTAATTTAATTTTACCATCCACGATTGTTAAAAAGCTGAGATTTGATGAGAGTTAAAAACCCACAGATCAGGTATATTCATCTTCTAAAGGGAAGAAATCAGCTCTCCTGTTACAGATGAGCTAAGAAACTCAGCGCTTATTTACAGCGTGCGTGAAGATTCCTTCAATTCCATCATGTTGTCAAAGGTATTAAACTCTTAGGAGAGAAACTTCAGTCTTTCTTGTAAAGTGAGTTGTCTGTCTTAATTCTTCCTGAAGTAAGGAATGTGTCACCAAATTGAGTAAATTTCATTTCTCTAAATCAACAAATGGTTGATCATAAAACTTAGAACTTCATGCTCCAATTTCTTTCTTCTTCTTCTTTAAAATAACCAAGTAGGCTAATCAGGTAGATGGTTTAGACGTGGGAAAAGAGACTACTATGGATGAGTGTTGTTAATTTTTCTCTCTTTCTGTACGGCCTCTCTATAAATTACTAACTTTTAACTGTTTCGGCGAGTGTGGGCTTGACCAGAAATACTTTATATTATATATGGGAGTTCGCAGAGAGAGAGAGAGAGAGAGGGAGGGAGAGGGAATCCAAAAAAAAAAGCAAATAGGGATGATTTATGGGTGAACCCTTATAAGGAAAAAAAATATTGGACATACTTCGCATTATTAAACTTCAATATTGAAACTGTTTTGCAGCAATAAGTCACTTTTATAATAGGATATTTTTTATGTGAAGAAAAAAAACAGCACAAGAGGTGTGTGTGTGTGTGTGTGGGTGGGTGGGTGGGTGTGGGTGGGTGGGTGTAGATGAAAGATTTCAAAGAATCTCCTTATTCTTCCAATACTACACTCTATAGAGAACGTTTCACGGAGACATAAGAGCTAAGACTTCCCCGGGCTTCGTTAGCCAATATGACTGAGCTTTAATAAAGTGAACTCGCCGAACATTTGCAGACAGTCAAGCAAGTAACCAACTTATTGGTTACTTGCTTGCAAGAAGCAATATTTCTTTCGACAAATAAGAACAATTCAAGCGTGTTGTGCATAGAGTCTCAGGGATAGTCAGAACAAGTGGTTCCTAAATGTTTTTGACAGCGCTTTGCGTTGGTGAAATACTGATTTCTTGTAGTTTTATTAATACATTTCCTCTTTGTGCGAAAGCGAAGAGTATTACTAAATGATATGTAACAACAGAAAAATATTTTGATAAATGACTGTTCAGAACCATTTAAAGTTATTTTTATCAGAGATGGGAACAACAATTTTTATTCGTCCTTTCCACAAGCACTTCTTTGTGGCCTGCGAGGAACCTTTATAAAGTTGTGATAGCTAAAAGTCATCCAGTCTCATACGGCGATGGCTGTGATTTTCCTACCAGTTTATCATCTTACAAAACAGAAAATCCAACCATAAAAATCATACAGTTATTAAAAAACCGAAATGATAGTGTGATTAATTGATTGACTTTAGTAAACAAAACCCATCTGATTTCAGGTCGTATTTGTGGGAATGCTTTTCAGGAGAGACTCTGAGGCTATTTCAGTGTAAGTTAAGAGTTTCTAGAACTGCATGCACACTTCTCTTTCGAATTTTCCTATCACAATGTAGATTTAGTACACATAAAAACACACTGATACCTGACAAAACTTAATAAATCTAATAACCGTGGTTGTCTTGGCAACATTGTGGGCTATAACCCTTTGCGTGTAATGCAACATCTTGGTAGATAAGCACTGCCTTTCAGCCAAATCATCGGTTGCGTTTCCCAAGTAAACCAGTGTTAAGGGGTATATTCTTTATTATGCTTTCGGGACTTATTCTGTGGGGAGAATTGGGAAGAAACGGACAATATCTTGTGACCTCGTTATTTAGCATTTTTTATATTTAATTCATATAGAAAGTTTTAACTTATTCATATTCTAATCTTATGGCCGTCATCATAATTTACCATCGTTTGCTGCTTGATTTTCCCGAGGTAAGTTGATCCTAACCCATCATCCGCATTCATTATACTAGAATATATTATAAATAAAGTTTCCAATTTCTCCTTTTTAAGTACCTCATAAGCACAAAACCTCCGAAACAAGGATATTATTCTTAACCATCATAAAAGGTTCAACCAATAATTATCTGTTTAATGAGAATGCTTATTTACAAGCGGCTTATACGTGAATGGCCAAAATATTATTATCGGCATTAGTATGTTAAATGGAATCTACCAGTAATACAAGATAATGAAAAGAAGTGCAGATACTGACTGTCAGCGCCTTGTCTTGTAAATGCCATAAATGGTGAGATAAATAGAAAACATCGTCAGAGCATGCGGCAGAAAATTATTAAAAAAAGTCACTTCCTGGCCCAAAGACACAGTTAATAAACTCAAACCCTTCCATGTTAAAACACCGAGGACCAATTGTGGACAGTATAAATAGTCAAACATACAAACTGGCTAGACATTTAGCGAAGCTACTAGCCACTCTCACTAACAATTCTCCCTCCTTTGTCAAAAATTCAGCACACCTAAAAAGCATCTTACAACACCTCACCCTAAAAAGCTCAAACTTAATAGTAAGCTTTGACATCACTTCACTATTCACAAATGTACCACTAATAGAAACCCTCAATCTACTGAAGTCACACTTCCCCCCTGATATATTTGAACTATTCAAATTCACAATACATGCAGGATATTTCACATGGAAAGGGAAAATATACAAACAAATTGATGGGACAGCCATGGGCTCCCCCCTTTCCCCCCCTAGCCAACTTTTACATAGAACACCTGGAAAAACAAGCAATCAATACAGCCACTCTCAAACCAACACTTTGGCTACGCTATGTTGATGATGTGCTTGCTATTTGGCCACATGGCCCTGAGACATTGAAAACATTCTTAGCACATTTAAATAGCCAACATCCAAAAATCCACTTTACTATGGAACTGGAAGCCAACAACTGTCTGCCCTTCCTGGATACACTCATCACACGTCTCCCAGATGTTTCCTTATCATTTTCAGTTTTCAGAAAACCCACACATACAGGCAGATACTTACACAAACAATCACACCATCATCCTTCTCAACAATATGGCATATTAAAAACGCTAACCCATAGAGCGAGAGCAATCTGTTCAAATGACAAGGCTCTTACTGCTGAACTGACTCACTTACGCCACACCTTCTTGGCCAACGGCTACAATCCACAAAAAATAAACAAAATACTAAACACTCCTAAGAAACCCCTCCCACCATCCACCACAGAGAACTACAACAAAACAGTCACCATCCCTTACATTAAAGGCACATCCGAAAAGATCTCAAGAATTCTCAATAAACATAAACTATGCACTACATTCAGACCATGTAGCAAATTAGCCACCCTCATCCGCTCACCCAAAGACAGCATTCCTCCTTTATCACATCCAGGAGTCTACCAAGTACCCTGCTCATGCAATCAAGCCTACTACGGTCAAACAGGAAGAACTGTGAATATCCGCATCAACGAACATAAACGATACGTCCGGAATTATCATTATGGGAAGTCGGGCCTAGCAGACCATGCTCTGGATACCCCTGCACACAGGATCAACTGGAAAAACACAAAAGTACTACACAGAAACCCATATAAATCAGAGAGATTGTTCTTAGAGGCGACAGAAGCCCTAAAACACACTCCAAATCTCAACAAATATGGCTGTATCAACTTGCCGAAGATCTGGGAGACAGTCATATTAAGAAAAAACTAGCACTTTTCTAAGACTCTAGTAATATATGATAGCGTTTTTTTTTTTTTTTCAGATAGAGGGCGCCAAAATCAGGACTCTAGTCTTTGTGTTGCTGCTACAATTTTGGTTAAGTACACCATGTTGTTTTATTCTCGCGTATTGTGACAAACAGTGTTTTTGTGCTCTGAAGATGCTGGTTATAATACCAGCGAAATATCAGCATCAAGTTAATAAATTAATTATTTACTTAGTTTCTGTGTTCTATTATACCGTTAAAATAATAAACAACATCGTGTTTATATGTTTTTGATTTTTACTTCCTTTTAAAGGGTCGCGTGCTAACAATGACAGCAAGATATACCACCACGTGACACTTAAGAAATAAATATAAAAATAAGCCTTATATTTTTATTTTAAAACTAGAAGGAGCTCCCGTTTATATTAAAGGAATCTTTTATTTCAATAATCTAATGTTTTACTTTATAATCATTTTTACTCGAATAAGCATAAATTCCTGCTTGAATTTCTCTAATATCTATGAATTATGAATAATAAAATTTCATTTTTGTGTTTAATAGGATCCATTTTTAAGGAGTTCTCTTCCTATATTTCTCTCTAATTATTTGATGATGAAGTATGTGATTGTTTCCATGTTGGCAACTCTTCTTTGTATTATAACACAAGTATCTCACAAACAAACCTCTCTCTCTCTCTCTCTCTCTTTCTCTCTCTGCGTATTGTTCTCGCTACGGAGACGAGATAAGGCTTTGTTTTTTGTCGACATACTCTGTCAGGTCAACGTTAGACATCTTATCTACAGTCTAGAGTACAGAGATGAGCATATAACACATGTAGAGAGAACGGTCTTCCTATTTTCTAGAGAAGCAGTGATGGATTCTCAGTAATAGAAATGGGAAGAGTTGAAATTCATCCAAGAGTGAACTTCTGCTTGATAAATGTAAACTTGGTCAGAGTGAAATGCAGTGTGCGTGTCTGTCTCAGGGTAAATAAACGTAAATGAGGCAGGAATCTCTCGTACGACATTAAACTGGATATAGAGAAATGGAAAGGAAAGAATTTTATCTCTTTGTATTACAAACAAAACAAAAAACAATAGTTTTTGGTGATCCAGTAGTGGTGCGTTATTTGTGATTTTCCCCCCGTTTGATACGCCTAAGTAAAGTTTGCATGCTCTGGAAGATTAATTATTTATGTCCTCAACAATATCAGTGAATATCTGGCAAAAACATATTCTCAGATTGATTTGATGAGAGGAACAAATTCAAGTTTAAGTCCACCTAAGAATGTAGTATCGAGAAGTTGTCAGTGAAGAGGACTAGAAAAAAACAACTAGTTTTAATGCCAGGAGTTAAGCTGACATGTTATCATTTAAGAGCGAACTCGTTTGGCTTTCTAACCGTTTTAAATATAACTAAAAACACACGTTGTACGTTACACAAAGACCTGTAAACGAGTTAAAGTAAAACTTTAAACACACAATCGTATTTAAACAGTTTAGATGAAATAATTGCTTACTTTAAAAATATAAAAGGTAGTGGAAATTTTTGCATATTAACCAAAAATCAAAATTTATTATGATTTTATTTTATTTAAAATTATATTATAAATAAAAGTTACCATTCTTTATTAAATAATATTTGAGATTGATTAGAATTTAAACCTTTAACACGAATGTCATTATATTTAGGTGTATGCGCCATTGAAGCAATGCATTATAAAGACCAAATAGAAATACAGTAAAATCAATTCAGAGAAAAGTTAATAAAATAGCATTAAAGCATTGCAATTGGAGGAATTATTGATATTTAAGAAAATTAAATTGTTTTCATTTATTCAATAATTCGAAGGCTTGGTTGGCCTGGTGAATAGCGTTCCTTTATCCACCAGACAATGGGAAGTTCGTTGTCGCAGTAACCTTGATATGGATAACATTGTTTCTACGTTCATTATCGTATCTTCTATACTATTTTTTGAGACCTGAATTAGCATAAAATTAACTAATTAGACAAAGAAATCTGAATTACCTGATTATTTAGTTTTACCATACCTGTGTAATGAAATATGTGGTAGGTTATCACAACTGTGCTGTAAGTTAACAACGTTTGGTTGATGGAATTAATATATATTAAAAAAAACTACATCAAAACTGTTTCCGGGATGAAAAAAAATCTGCTTACGCGTTCTATATTATTATTATTATTATTATAAATTTCATTATTGGAAGCAAGATTTATAACAATGTTGATCTTAACTATCACCTCTGTTTATTTGTGCCCATTTTCTATACGTCATCTTCCTCAGCTAGGACATATACATGATGCAAGCGCCCTCTGATGATGATCAGCAGTATCATAGGATATATCTCAGCTTCAACCTCTGATTACCACCTTCACCTTTTCTTTAATAGGCTCAATGGCTTATCATGACCAAGTTCGGTGTTGCCATATATAGTCGGCTAAGTATGACCTTTAGTTTCTCTTCAACTCTCTCTCTGTTAATATGAAGTGCCGCTGAAATCCTTCAAGAGCATACAAACATCTTCAAGGATCAAACAATCTTTCCCATTCAAGGTTGCTGCAGTAATGTGGTTCCACAGGCCGGCCGCTATTTAGCTATCACGCGGGACCCAATCTAATGGTAACTCAGTGGGAGGCCTCCCGACAGACTAGTTAATAATTCGTCTATCATTTAGTCTGCTAGATTGTGTAACAGCATGCATGGCGCTCTTTTGAGGTCACTCATAGAAAAAAGACATGCCTGACTCTTTCAACCACACACACACTATATGCAGTTACTTTATTTCCTCTCATCGCCAGCCATCAAAGACATTCTGTGCACCAGAGAAATCTACCAGAAAAACTATTGGCAAAAATCATAACACTGGAATTAAAATCATAACAAAGTATAAACAGCACAACAAAAAACAACAATACAAAAATAATTCCATTTTCATTCGCTAGCATTCATAATCATAACACGAATAAATGATATTATTTATCATTGAATGGATAGCTAAACTAGCTTTGCAATTCTGACAGATATTCTAATGTCAACTTTGAAAATCATTATCCATCTCAAATTAACTACACTTTTAATGTTCCGTATTTCTCAAGGTGCCGGTGATGAAAGAAAAGAGGTGGAGCAGATATGATGGAAATTATCTTAGCTAAGTTATCCTAATTGTGAATCAGTTAGATCTGACATATTGGATCAGTCTGACGTCTAGTGTTAGAGAATATCGAACCTGGAATCTTCTCTGACTGATGAACTCTGTCTCAACATTTCCTTGTCATAATTTGTTTCGTATATTTACTGTATTTATTTCTCGGCAAATTCAGATCACCACTCTGATGTCAGCTATTACAAATAGCCAGACTATGTAACCATCTATGACAATTTCAATGTTCATAAACGGAACTGGTTCCCTCTTAACTGCTTTCCATCTCCAAGAGATGGAAATTGGAACAGATAAGGGCTGCCTTCCACCGCCATAAGACCTGCTTACTGATCCACTGTTAAAAAGGTTCGTCTTGTCTTAGAGAGGATACGAACTTAGTTCTTTCCAATCATTGGTTATTGTCGATACAGAGTGAGCTATGTAGAAGTTACCAAAAAGGGAGAAAAAATTTATCCATCAAACTATCACCAAATTTCCCTCATCGCAGTTCTCTAGAAAATATCATCGAAGATCATCAACATCCAAATTCTTTACTACTTCTCAGCAGTCTACTAGTTCATTAGTAACTACCATCATGCCTGTTGTTTCACAGCAGATCTCCTAACCAACATTATCCACCTTTGAATAAAAGTAATAGAAAAGTCGGGGAGGGGAATTGTGAGGAACTAGCTTGCCATCGATCACAGAGAACTATTTGCGAGTCTATCATGTTATCGTCTGCCTTCCTCATTTTTCAATCTGGTTTATTTTCTCTCTTCACATTTTCTATTAATGCTGAAATTCTCTAGGGAACCCAACTATATATATATAGTTTGGTTGATGACAGTAATTCCGTTCCCCTACTTCAGCTGACAAACGTGGCAGTGCCCAAATGTTCCACGGTTCAAGATATTTCATGGTAAACATCATTCCTAAACATTTCGTCTTCATACTTACCTCACAAACTTATTTCCATGTTTCATTAAATACAGCTCTACTAAGAACTAATTTTCCCCGTCATGGACATCAACCGCTAGTTTTTCAACCAACACATCACCTGATTTCTTCTTTCTCCGTAACCACTTGTACGGCAGTCTTATAATGCAGATTTTTGCTGCAATCTTTCTTGTCATTGTCATATACAGTAGTTTTAATAATGCAATGGATATCGTGGTAATTAATTAATTATCTATCTCTTCATTTAATGCAGTTGGGCATTCTTTTTTTCAAACTTTAGTTAGTATTCATCAGCCCCCCCCCGGCAGTATACGATTCCTTTTCAAGTTGCCGCATCCAGTAATTCAATTACATAATATTCACAAACCGCTAACTGCTGTCGTTGTGATTAATAAGGAATATTTTCCGTTATCAATGTTTAAAGCACACGGAGAGTATGTATCCCAACACTTGGCCTTCGCATATTAAGTGACTTATTGCACTATCTGTTCGTAAAATAGCTTCAAGATTCGTATTATATTCAACTTCCACTAACAGTTCTTAATTGTTAATTTTACGTAGCATATTTCAAAAACCATCTTTATGATAATTTCGTCTAATTAATTGTAGCATATCCTTGATTGTTAGTAAAGAGAAGCTTCTTTAATTAATAATTATAATCTGAAATATTCAAATGTTCATTTAAAGGTGTTCGTTTGGTGTGCAATACAACGCATTTTATTTTATTTATTTTATTTTATTTTTTATTTTTGGCTAGAAGGGTGAAGCAAAAATGCTTTTCATATGCTCCGTTATCTGTAAAGAAAATGCATGGATAGGGTAATATAGGGCTATAAGCTCTGATCATGGTCGGAGGGTAACAGCAATATCCGAGACTCAGTTAAAGCTTCATTGGCTATAGCATTGCCATCCATTACCCTCCATGGGTCCCCATTTTAGTCGCCTCGTACGACATGCGTGGGCTACAGTGCGGCTATTCTTATTCCGGCTACTACACGGGATAGCAGATAAATTTCAACTTTTGCTGTGAGACTGAAACCACTTTGCATATTACCTATTCAAGATATATCAAGCCAAAAGGAATTTTAAATTGTTTCGTGTTTAATCTACAGAGTAAGGGTTAAATGGTTATATAAGCCATCCACAGTGTTAGCGTACAATAGGTTTACAGGATTTCGTGTGGAATTCCCATAAATATATAAATACAAATAAGAGAATATGGAAAGTTCTATTATAGAAATCTGCAGTATATTTAAACTAACTCGCAACCATTAAATAATAAACATCCACATGCCTGTATGCATTTAGTCAAAGGAGTAAAGTTCACAGGCATGTCAGTATGTTATTATTGTCTCGCATCAAGCCGAATAAAAATATAAAATGCAATCCTCTACTTTTCAATTATTTACTCCCATACTGTACTCCGATTTGCCGATAAAACTTTAAACTTCGTCTCTCTCTGTCCTACATTATATAATTCAAAGAATCTTTATATATATATATATATATACACTGCTTAGAAAGAAGTCAACGAACACCATAGTGTGAGGAACAAACAGCTATGGTGGCGCTCACCTTAATAAGATGTAGCAAGTATAAGATAGCGATCATGGGAATTTTGGACTATTCTTCTTGTAGGCATGTAATGAGTTTCTGGACTCTTGTGGGAGCGGACGTCTCTTGACCTCATCTGATGCTCTAGTTCATCCCATAGCTGTTCAGTAGGGTTAAGGTCAGGTCTCTGTGGCGGCCTGTCAAGTGTGGTGACGTTGATTACTATAAACCATTCAATTGCAGCATCCTTATGACGCGGTGCAGTTTCTTGCTGAATCAGACAACACTCAGTTCCGTAGAAACGCCTCAAAGTAGAAAGCATACCGCATTTGTCCAGAATGTTCAGATACCTCTCGGAATTCAATGTTCGAATCACCACAAACAGAGGCCGTAAGCCAAACCAGTAAAAACAGAACCATACCATCACACCTCCGAATTTCATAGTTGGGTTACGTACTTTGCAGTTCACTCTCTGCGCCTCCATCTCAGTATAGTATCACCGATTGCTAGCCTGGGATTACCCGATTTGCCGAGTAGATAGGCCTGCAACTGGGCATCCTATTACAATGACTCTTTCAAACTCAATCAGTTACCGTTTTGGAGCCATTTCACCCGTATACAGTTGTATTGACTTAGGAGCATCATATTCGTCCAATTTATACCGGCTAGAAACACGTGACTCGTTACATGGCACGAAGCACGTTGCCTATGTGGGGCATCCATTTATTTCTTTCTAAGCAGAGTATATTACGTTTATATATATATATATATATATATATATATATATGACAGCATGATCATTGACTCGGTTAACATACATAGTTTTATGAAAAAAAAAATTGAATGACTAGAACCGAGATTTAATTAAAAAGGTTTTAATATAAACACACTACTAGTTTCGGCCTGTAACAGCCTTCTTCAGGTGACATTATAAAAGAAAAAACACTAAACATTGAGGGTTAAAAGACTATGAACAACATAGACAGTCTTTATACATAATTAGCATTAAAACGTTGTAGTTGTATTTGAAGCTGTTCTTTCATTTGTTGCATTGTTGGGAGAGTGCGTGCTTGCTGCATCACGTGAACGCCAGTACATGATTACAGCTGAATGACTATCCGGGAGGTTGTAGCTTAAGTTGTTATTTAGATGAACAGGATTGAAGATGATTTCTCTCGATTCCACAATTTTTCTCTCTATTTCGTCACTGCAACGGAAGATGTTTGTAGATTTTTCCCAGCAGACTTTGTGACTTTGGTTATCATCATTAGGATTAGCCGAGAAGAGGATATGACTTGATAATGCACTTGCTCGCTGTCTCTTGTAAGTAATGTCTCTCATGTGTTCTTCCGTACGCATTTCGACAGATTTGTCTGTCTGCCCGAAATAAGGAATATCGCAGTCACATAATATTTTATATACGCCAGGGTATTTGAGTTGATGATGACAAGGTTTTGGGTGGCTAATTAAGGAACGGATCTTTGGAAGTGGAGTGAACAAGGTTCTGATATTGTATTTTTTTAGAATTCTTGATGTCAAACTGACTCGCTCTTCTGCTGGTAAACTAAAAATATCGATATATAGAAAACCCACACATACCAACAGATATCTGCACAGTCAATCCCATCATTTCCCTCCTCATAAGCTTGGAATAATTTCCACCTTGGGACACTAACAGATTTTTCTTTGACAAATCTGTTAGTGATGAAATGAACTGACATTCAAGATCCTCCAGTAAAGTTTATTAAATTTTAAATACTATCAAAACCTAGTTCTCATACATTTCGCATCACTTAACTTAACTACTTAACATTGATAATACTAAGATCTCCATTTAAGATTACATTCCTCTTTTTGGATCGACTTACCGGAATTTTTCCAACGCAAACTTCGTATTCATAGCCACTTCAGCCTCCAGAAAATTGTACTCATTTCAATTCCACACGAGATCTTGCATATTGGGCTGCTAATACGTTATGAGTCCCAAAAATTAGTCGATCTATCCTTAGGATGCTTTATTTTCTCAGGTGGAGTGTTCAAACAAATTCTTTGCTAAAAATGCTTGATTCTCGAAAATAGTGTCTCTGTCCATCCAGAGATATGAACAATTTTTTTTTTCTGGCTAGATGGGTGAAGCAAGAATGCTTTTAATCTTCCCCGTTATATGTAGAAGTAAATGCATGGATGGGGGTGTTATTGAGCTATAAGCTCTGATCATGGTGGGGTAACGGCAATATCTGAGCCTCAGTTAAAACTTCATTGGCTACAGCATTGCCATCCGTTACCATCTGCCTATCTCCTTCATGAACATGTTATGTTATATCTTTCTCTTATACTTGTTTATATTATAAATATTCATATTTATAATTATGAATATTTATAAATATAAATTTTATTAAAGTATTTTCTCTCCATGAATTTCCATCCAACTCTTATTTATCTGTAATTATCATTTTACTAAATTGCATTAAATATATTAATAATTCCAGCATATATATTAAGCATCTCGCCTAATGCATTAACAACCCATCGATTTCTATTTGGTGCATATTAATTTGCAGGGAACACAATTAATAAATTTTCTGAAAATATTCAATTCACATCAAGGCCATAAACATAAGTTATTTCCCTCCTGACGTCCTCATAAATATTTAACATATTCGATAAAATTAATGCTCCTAAACGAAACTATGTTACAGAGTTAATTTTTATGTGATTACATCTCTTTGAACAGGATTGGGAATCGCATAATCAATTACGTATCGTTACCTTTTGGGATATTTTAGATAAAAATCTCTCTAGTATAATTCTTATTGAGGATAACTTAACTATAAATTATCCATGTTTACGAAAACAATAAATAAAAAAATCCGGGATAACAACATGGCAAATTAGTTTTCGCCCAAGTATCAAGAACATATTCAATATGAATAAGTTGGAATGCAGACATAAGTAAACACAGATACAATAAAAGATGCAAACGTGACGGTTAAATCATGAATTAACATAGAACAGCATAGCCATATTGCCCTAAAGTGCTAACAATATTTTTTAAAAAATTATTGCGAGGAGCAGAGTTGAGAAGCACAATATCCTATTAAGGGGGATCATAAACCACCAGGTCTGTTTTTATTGGAGAGATGTAGCAATACTTCTTACCTCTTTATATAGTCGCTCCATAAGCATATTATGTTATATGGGATTTTTCGACGTTATTCATTGAACTCACTTCTTTTCCTCACAGACATTGATGAGATACGATATATCTACATCTACTTCCTTGTCTAATGGTTAGCAAGCGCTTCATTAATAAAGCCTTAACAAACTACAGGACATCTTCCTCAGCTGCTAAAGAACAGCACTTCTGAACTCTTACCTAAGAGTTCAGCACTTCTGAACTCTTAGGTAAGATTCTGTTCATCCATATCTTATTTTCTATCCTCTCTGTTTCTGAGTTTTGCAAAAGATGGCCTTTCCCTTGTTTAATCAGTTACTTTGCACCTGTGATCTATCTTAGTTTGGGGAATCTGAATTAAATAGAGATGCTCATGTTACGCCACATCAAAATTAACTTAAATATTATGAACAGGAACAACTTAGGTTTCCAGAACTTCACTCTCTGTGAGAGACAGTCTGTCTCAATCTGTCAGTCGCCATTAATTATTTGTGACATTTGTTTTGTACGAGTATGACCGTACCGTTAATTGTTAGCTCATGTTTTCGCAAGTTAAATTTTGAGATACTTTTATCCATTGTTTTACTTTTTTTGTTATATTTACTTGTTCTTTCATTTATAATGCGATGACCTTGACATTGGCGAATGCGATAAACTTCGCTTAGAAATTGGTCTAATCCTTGTAAATTCAGTTACTAACAATAATTTGCTGATCTTAAAGGCATTAATCCTGATATATAATTTTTCAATTATTAATAGCATCTCGAGCTCCGCCTATCAGTTGCCAAATGTTTGAAAATATCAACAATTTCTTTCTAGGTTATTATATTAGCTGCATCACATTTATCACTATCCCTAGTTCGATCTCACTTTCATCTATATATAAACTTACATAAAGTACTTATGACATTCCTCTGCTGAAGCGAGATATCCTGCTTGAAACGAAGTCAACAAACACCACCCATGGGCAAAGTGCATCATCCCATGTAACGAGTTAACGAGTCACGTGTTTGTCGAAATTGCAAATTGAAAGAATATGATGCTCCCAAGTCAGGGCAAATATGTCTGGGTGAAATGACTGCGACAAGGAAATTTAACGGAGTTTGCATGTTGTGATGGGATGCTATATGCAGGACTATTTGTTCGGCAAGTTGTTGACAATTTGAGTCATCCTAGGTGAAAAATTAGTGATACCATACTTAGATAAAAGCAGAGGAAATCAACTGCAAGTGCTGCCCGCAGTGGACCACCAACACACTCACGAAACGTGGCTATGGAGTGTTACGAAGAATAATATATATAAAAAAACCACATTCGTCCACCGACATGTTGAACTCGGAGTTAAAACCACCGACTGGTTTTTAACTCCGAATCTGCACAGAAACAAATTCAGAACCGAGGCTCACAACATGGGTTTTCATGGTAGGATCACAATAGGCAATTTCACGTTACCAGAACCAAAACGCACCCATCGTCTTCAGTGGTGCAGAGAGGGTGTACAGTGGGACGTGGAAGCCTGGAAAGCTTTATTATTATTATTATTATTATTATTATTATTATTATTATTATTATTATTATTATTATTATTATTATTATTATTATTATTATTATTATTATTAAGAGAGATATACAGGGAGTCAGGGACGCGTATTGCCAAAGGCGTCACTGATTCAGAGCAGTAAGTTGCTCTGAGTAGCTCACGCTTTTGTATGTGCTATAGTTACGCACAACGTAACAAAACCGTCATTAGTTCAGACATAATAGATTTATTTTTGTTTCTTTTTAACCACCCTAACCTAACCTAGCAGGTTAGGTTGGTTAAAAAGAAACAAAAATAACCTAACCTAACCTAACCTATGGAATTTCAAAAACTCGACGATGAATTCAGTCTGGTAGACCAACGAAGAAAGAAAAAAGAAAACATTGTTTAGCAGAGAATATTGAAAATAATAGACCTAATGCAAAAATTCATTAAATAGTATATTATATTATTTATATGTACAAAATATTCCTTAATAAATCATTTTTTTATAAATTTTGTATCTTTTAATTGTAGTGTTAAAAAGAAACGAAAATAAATCTATCGTGTCTGAACTGATGACGGTTTTGTTACGTTATGCGTAACTATAGCACACACAAAAGCGGGAGCTACTCAGAGTAACCGATTTCTTTACTGCTCTGAATCAGTGACGTCTTTGGCAATACGCGTCAGGGACTCATCGACGGAGACCAAATACCACACGCACCAGCCACCATACATATTATTGAAATCATTCACACTGTGTGCACTCAGAACATACAAAGGCAATCCATTTCAATCACGTACCACTCTATGACAGAAACATCTAGATCTCACCCGCTTCTTGGGGATATTCATGCTCAGCTTCCAAGTTGTGCTTTCACCACCCTCCATAAAATAGAAAATTCCATCAACTGAAATAATGTATGATCCTTACAGAAGTTTGTATGTCTCAATCATATCACCCATCTTTCTCCTGTTTGCTAGTCTACAAATTCTAAAGCTGTGTTCATAATCAGTATTCCACACTGATATCATTTTTAATACTCTTCTTTGCACTTTTTCTCTCTCTCTCTCTCTCTCTCTCTCTCTCCCTCTCTCTCTCTCTCCCCACTATATCAGAATCACAGCAGAAACCAGGAGACCCAGACATGTGCACAATAGTCCGAGATAGATCTTATCAAGGCTTGTAAAGAGTCAAAATGACATCCATATCTTTACATGTGAAAGTTTTTCAGCATTGCAATTATGTCTTCAGTTGTATTTGCAATCAATGCGACATTGCCTATGAACTTCAACTTCCTATCTCTTAACACTTCACATTGAAACGACAATCATTCTGCAAGTACCGCATATCAGCAGCATTTCTGATTATCCCTACCTTTCTTTGCATCATCAGCAAATAGTTGAATGTCACATGTCAAATCCTGCCCAATATCATAAATATACTGATTGAATAGCATTGGACCAGGGACTGGGCATTGTGGTGCACCACTGGTTACATTAAATTTTCCAGACTCACATCTGTCAGCCATCCTCTTATCAACGCTAATATTATAATCTAATTCTATATTCTCCAATTTATGCAACAGTCTTCCATGCTATATTCTGTCAAAAGCCTTAGCGAAATCAAAAATTATCATGGTATATCCATTCCCCTTGCCTTGTTCATTCGGAAGATTATTATGGAATGTGAGATTCTTTGTCAATGTTGTAGAGCGACGACTCACTATACACCTTCTACTGAGCAGATCGACGGGTGTGTGTGTGGCGGATGCCCCGTGAACGTTTTCTACCAGTGTGCGTAACCCCAACTAAGAAATTCGGAGGTGGCGGTGTGATGTTATGGTCCTGTTCTCCCTAGTTTGGCCAAGGACCTTTGTTTGTGGTGCCAGAAATATTGAACTCTGAGATATCTGAACATTCTGCACAATGCAATGCTTCCTAGTTTGTGTAGTTTCTACAAAACTCACCATTGTCTCTCTCAGCAAGACAATGCACCGCGTCTGAAGGCTTCTGCTGTAACTGCATGGTTTGTGGACATGAAAGTCGCCAAATTTGACTGGCCTCCACAGATCCCTGATTTCAACCCCATTTAACAACTGTGGGATGACCTGGAGGATTGGGTGAAGCTAAAGAACCTCCTCCCTAGAACAGTTCAGGACCTCATTACATGCCTACAGGAAGAACGGTCCAAACTTTCCATTGATCGCTATCGCGTGTTTGTAGAAAATATGCCAGATAAGAGGTCCTATTCAGGAGGACATTATGGCTGTTTGTTTTCTCACTATGGTGTCTGTTGACTTCTTTCCAAGCATTATATTTAAAAATCAAAAGAGCTCCTCTTAATTATTTGATTCTATGTTTTGCATATCTATGTTGTTTTGGCATTTCTGTTCACATTCCTGACAATCTACTACAGATCGGTGTGCTTTAAATTCTCTAATTATTGCTTTGATTAATAAATGCGAATTGTATTCTCAATATTTATCTGAAGTACGTTATTTCAAAAAAGGTTGAATTATTTCGCTGTTATAAATTTTTGTAGCCACCTGGAATTTTTTTTCTCCAAATGATCCTAATTTTGCTTTTAATTATAAATTTAATTATGCAAAATATTGTTTTTTAGAATCATGTTTCTTAAAACTAAAACCCTACTTCTTCCTTATCAACCTCCTCTCTTGTCAATTCCTTACCAAGAATAAATTGATCAAATCTGAGTTCGTCAGTTACCTAGAGTCATATTGTAGTGCTGGTAAAGGATGCTTTAATTTTACTTTTTCTGGTATTATCGACACATGACATACTTTACCGTCTTCTATTACTAATTCATTATCGTAAAAAGTGCTTCAAAACCTGTTACAAATTAACTCTAAGAAAGTGGTACCTATTTTATTTACATCTCTTTCATTATCTCAGTTCATATTACTGATATCAAAATCACAAAATCACTCATAATTAACAAAGCGTTTTATTAACCCCTTAATAAGAATCTGCCATAAAGTTAGCTTAGCGTTATCTTAGCTCAGTTTTACTACTGGAGTAACTCACAGACACTCTTAGTTTTAAGGTCTTCATGCTTACCAAACCCACATTATTTCAAACTCCTTCCCAGAATATGAATTTAATAAGTGGTCGCTTCATAATTTACACCCAGTCATTATGACTGATAATAATATTCTACCTCACTTTTCTAGTCGGTTTCTTCATACACCATGATAATTATTTCCTTCATACACGTCTTCCTTCTCTTAATCTCCTTCAGTTAATGGTTCCAATGAGTAATTCTGAACTCATTGGAACCATTAACCACGGAAGAATTTTTAAAATGCGTGCATTTGTGCAGAGAAATGCTCTTCGTTTAGGTATGTAAAGTAATAATTTCCTTTTGTTTTCACATCCAACATCATTACCCCTGTTTGACATACACTCCCATCAGTTGGTTGAAGTACTATTCATTGTATATCACTTCCGTATATAATATTGTTTTTTCTTTTAATAAAACGGTACGACTCTTAGGTTTTGTTGATCGCATTAAATAACTGTCATTTTGTAATAAATCAAGTAGATTAGGTAGGAAAATAAGAAATACTTCATTTCTTAACATGAAATCTATTTAAAATCCAATTTGCTGCCATTTATCTAATAATAGATTATTCCTAAACATAAACATAAAATTCATTTTTAACACAGTTTTTTCTTATGCTGTCGAAAGTAAGAAAAATTGTGGAAGGGAAACTTGGAGAAGAACAATATGGGTTTGGGTCAAACAGATTTTCACTTTATGACGAATAACTGAGAAATCATGAGGATATATAACAAAGACTGGACATTAGTTTATAGATATTTAAAAAGCATATGACAAGATAAACACAAATGATAAATTTGTGTTTATCAGACGTGAGACAAGAGTTTCCGTTATCTCGACCGTTATTGATCCCTGGTATGGATCGCATTATGAAGGAAAGTGGCGTTAAACCCGATATCAAATTTGGAGATGTTAATCAGTTATTTTCTTTATGCAAATTATGTTATGCCGTTGAATAAATGCAGTACAAATCTGCAGAATTCTTTGTCTAAATTAAACAACTTCTAAGCCAAAAACAATTAAAATAGGTATCAACATTGAAAACATCAACAGCATCCAAAATGGAGAACCCACAAACAAGTAAAATATTTCACTTGTTTAGGCACAATTTTAGTTAAGATGACAAATCACACTCATGAGCGTATAATATGCAACATGAGAGTTGCTTAAAGATGCAATCTTTCCCGGAAGCTAGAATACTCATCTTTTATTAGTGCTTATTATGCATTCATAATGTTATAAAGAACTTATCTGAAGCCTGGATAATATTGTTCTTATTACCAAAGATATTATTGTTAATGCTTAATATGCTCTAAAGGCAAGTATACGGACTACTGAGCATATTTCTGTCATTTATGTAGCGCAGGTAGAGATAATTCCAATGCTGGAGAACAAACTAATAGCAGTTTTACTCCAAATTATTAATAGGACGTATATGTTTAGGAAATTTCTGTATCTAAAGATCGAGTAAATCTCTTTCTTTGAGAATACTCATAATTGATTATTGCATTACTTTATAGCCAAATTATATACTATCTTAAGTCAAAGTATGGTTTGAGAACCAACGGCTAATCCAAAAGCATTAGCTTGGCTAATCTGTTAGCATTACAGAACAAGCTAACGTAAGGTAGTATGGTCATTTAAGGTTAGCAAAACAAGCTTTTTTTCTCTCAGTATGGCAAGAAAAATACCCACAGGAAGACCAAAATGGTGTGCAAATGTGGAAACGTAATTTACAAAGCTGATATTAGGTAACCAACTGAACAAATTTATATGGGAAAATATCGTAGAATTTTCATGTGGTCAGTAAAATGGGCCAATGCATATTTTTTATCTAGATATTTCAATAAATATTTTTACCTCAAATTGGAGCTTATCATAATAAGCGACAGGTATAATATAATCGAAATCCTGTTTTGGATAATGTCAACATACTTACCAGATTCAAGCACGCACCTTAGTTTCTTGATGTCATGTTACTGTTTATTTTTGAAGTTCCAAACATCATAGAATATTTCTATGCTCCTTCGTCCTCTCTTTACTTTCAAATCTTTGTAGGAGTAGTAGCGAAAATGGTTGGAAGAATTAATGCGCCGATAAAGATGCAAATAGCGCTTTCACATATATGGCGATTCTTCCTCTTATTCCAAATTCAACGTTTCTCAAATAAGTAAAAAGCAAGTGTTATGCTTCTCAAATTGCATGGTGTATGGAACAAGATTTACTCATTACTTGAAAATACACATTTCGGTACCTCCTCTGTGTCAATTCAAACAACTCATTCATATAAAATCGTCTACAACTGTGATTAAATCTTGGCATTATCCTGTCTCTCTGAGCCGAGTTGATAAAAATAAGTGAATATTGATATTTTGTCTGGTTCTAATCATTATTCCTTAACTGGGTCAAATATAATATAATATAATATAGTATAATATACATTTCTTAAAGTTCTTAAAAGAGATGGACTGAGTCCTTGACTCTTTATCCCGTCATCTGAATGAAGAAAATCTGATCTGTGTGGATGGGGTGTTAATGAGTTAAAAGCTCTAGTTATGGTTAGGCAACGGCAATAGCCGCGTCTCAGTTAAAACTTCACTGGCTGCATCATTGCCATTCGTTACCCTGGAAGTTCTAAAAAGGACACTTTGCTCGCCATATATATATATGGCGAGCGAAGTGAAATAAAAATAATGATTTTTATTTCATAATAATGATTGAAATAAAAATAATGATTAAATATCTAAATTTTTTGACAATTGACATTTATGTCTTTAGGGGTGAAGCAAGATGCTTTTCATATTCCCCGCTATCTGTTGTGGTTGCAGTGAAGGTAAAATTTATGAGCAGAATGCTCGCCCTGATTGGGCATGGAGATTATGCATCACTAAAGGAGGCCAATATAGCTTTTGGTCTTCTGTATTTGAATATGTCCGTTGGATCGTATGCTGTAGCTTGTTGAACCAAATCGTTGGGATGTGTGGACGTCTTTAGGAAAAACTTGGTGGCTAAGGATCGTAGAAAAGAGAAGATATAGGGAATATTTGTGTCTCTGTGGAGTTGAATGTTTCTAACATACCACGGAGCATTCAAAATCATTCTCAGGCACTTGTTCTGCACTCGCTGTATTTTGATGATGTTAGCATTAGAGGTGTGGCTCCAGGCCGGAGAGGCATAGGTGATTATAGGACGAATCGTCAACTGGTATAGCTGCAATTTGATTCTGTTGCTGAGCTTGCTATTTCTATTAATTAGCGGATAGATCTGTGCTATAATATCTAAATAGATTTTCAATCATTATTTTTATCAAAGTTAATAAATATCTAAATAGATTTTCAATCATTATTTTTATCAAAGTTAATAAATATCTAAATAGATTTTCAATCATTATTTTTATCAAAGTTAATATAAAAATAAATTGGTGTACTATGGCTAATCGAATTAATCGAGTTTTATTATTTCAAATTATCAATTAAAATTAATATATTTCGATTGCTAATTTTAATTTTAATATTTATATAGAGTATTTTATGTATAAATGGTTGTTCGTTTGTCATAACACTATTCTATCTGAAAAAGGGAACTGGTTCACACATTCTAACCAACTTTGGATTTAAGGCTTAACTACAGTAATTATTATTATGTCCTATACTGCTACACCTGACATTCCCCTGACGAGCTTTTAGACTTGTCGTGTTTGATAATACCATCCTTAGCGTGTATAAGTATTATTTGGCATTCGTATACAACACTTAATATTTATAGAATTTCTGAATGAATTAAATGCTTATATATGAATGTTAAGTTTATGATTTTAGTGTAGTGATTATCATTGTAGTTAGCGTCAAATCCGAAGTTTAGTAAGAATGTGTCGACATATTCAGTTTTCATATTTAAACAGAAAAAGTATTAATATTAACACATAACTATTACTGATATTAATAATTGTGACTTAAAATTAATTTATTGTTTGTTAAAAGTGGTTAGATTGTGATGAAACACCATTTATTTTCCTATTAATATTTCAAATAAAAGTAAAATTTAATTTAAACGGGATTCAAGGAGATAGAACGTGAGATGCGCTGATTAATACCCTTGGAGGGTAATGGATGGCATTGCTGTAGCCAAAATTAGTTCTCACTGAGGCTCGGCTATTGCTGTTACCCTCCTGCCATGATCAGAGCTTTAATAGCTCAATAACACCTTATCCCTACACTGTCCTCTACAGATAACGGGAAAGATGAAAGCATTCTTGTTTCGCCCCTTTAAGCCAGTCCTTATATAAGGGTGGGATTCAAACCCACTAATCGTACGAGCTGCCAATTACGATGAGACTGATTTCTACAAACACAAAGCATCGAAAGCTATTCTTCTCTCAACTGATCATAGCTAACACAACTGCCCTCATAGGGCGAGCTTAACTGCTCATAAACCTCCCTTTCCCAAACAACTCTCATTAGAGATAAAAGGGATATGAGAAGCACTAGTGCTTCACCCATCCTGTCAGTAATGTTAATGGTTAAAGAGAGATGCGAAATTTTAGGAAGAAAAAGAAATCCTTTTTAGGACTTCCAGGGTAACAAATGGCAATTCCAGGGTAGCCAATGAAGTTTTAACTGAGGCTCGGCTATTGCCGTCACCCAGCCATGACTAGAGCTTTTAGCTCAATAACTCCCCAATCACACAGATTTTCTTCATTCAGATGATGGGATAAAAGTCAACGACTCAGTCCATCGCCCAGTTCGGGAGATACGGTGTTTAATATCCTTGGAGGGTAATGGATGGCAATGCTGTAGCCAATGAAGTTCTAACTGTGGCTCGGCTATTGCTGTTACCCTCCTGCCATTACAGAGCTTTAATAGCTCAATAACACCTTATCCCTACACTGTCCTCTACAGATAACGGGGAAGATGAAAAGCATTCTTGCTTCGCCCCTTTAAGCGAGTCCTTATAAGGATAAATCAAAGTACGCGAAATATTCAATATTAAATTGAAATTTACAAAGGAGATATTTCGTCTGGTCAAAAGATCCCATGGCAATCAGAGACCAAATATCTCGGGGTAATACTCGACAAGAAACTCCTTTTTAATAAGCACATCAATATCATTTGCACCAAGACATCCAAAGCAACAGCTCAGCTGTATCCAATGATCAACTGTAAGAGCAACCTGAACTTACAAAATAAATTACTACTTTACCGGATGGTAGTACATCCAGTAATTATCTACGCCTCACCAGCATGGAGTCACTCTTCACGATCAAACATTTCAAAAACTACAAAGAATCCAAAATAAGTGCCTAAGGATGATTCTAGATGGTTCGTGGTTCATCAGAAATTCACAGATTCATCGAGAAACCAACATTCCATACATTTTCTCCTTTCTTCGTGATCTCACAGAAAAAATTCTTCGTCAAGTCAAGTTCGCATTCAATCTCGCTGATCGTACAAGCTGTCAATTATAATGAAGCAGAGTACTACAAATACAAAAGACCGAAGGCTATCCTACTCCCAACTGTTTATAGTTAACACAACCGCCCCCAGTGGGCGAGCTTAATTGCTCACAAAACTCCCTTTCTCAAACAACTTCCAGCACAGACAAAGGGGAACATGAAAAGCACTTGTGCTTCACCCATCCTGACAGTAGCGTTATGCGAGATATTTCGGTTGGTGTGCCAAGGTCTTTCCGAACTTTACATAGTTGCGGACCGGATATTTTCAGTATAACTTTTTCTCGATCCATCACACACACACATACAGTACACACATGTATATATGCAGTTCGTTGACTTAAATAAACATATATGTAAGATTTAAAATATCTGATACTTATAACGGACATTGATTAAGAGTAACAGGATCGGACTATGTGTATACATATAATTAAACGTGAATAAAAATGTTGCACATTTATTTTTCTTTAATTTTATTTATTTCTTCATCGTTACTAGCTTGATTTTCTCTAGCAAAAGCTCATATGCATACTAAATATTTATATTTTCTGTGAACAGCTATTTTATTCCGATGACGAGAACTTGGCAGCTGACCACACTTTGGGAAACGCTGACTGATACACAGCAAATAAAATACGTGAATTTTTTATGGAATATATATTATTAAATGATACAAACAACAAAAGCATTATCTTTACTACTTATTAAAAATAATAAGAAGGAAAGATAATGCATTTTTGGAAAGATATGGGTCCAAATCAAACAATGTAAGAAAAAAATTGGACATATTAACTTTTCTATTTTATTAAATGTTAGTTTAAATTTCGATATAACATAGCTTGTAGGTCGCAAAGAATTCATAATATCTTTTCAACTAAAGAGGAGTTAGCCAGTTTGACATGGTAATGATAGGATTTTTCTCCGGATTCTCAAGTTTTTGATATTTTATAATCCCATCCGTATAGTTCACTATACAGATGGGATTATTTGCAAATCATAATTAGGTATCTATTAGTTATGTTTATTATTAATTAAGTTAATTAATTAATTCTATAAATTATCATTAATAAGTTTCTGTAAAATCAAGAAGTTACTTGATCTAGGTGGTCGACCAGGTGAAGATGGTATGTATTAAATTTAATATTTTATTCGGTGTTAATTGCTGATGTCTCCTTCTTGCGATAGAGGGCGTGTTCGTTTGGTCCAAAGAACATGCTTTACAAAACGTAATGCATTTTGCCTTGTGGTCCTAGTTGTTTCGGGAGTAATTCCAAATAACAGCAACAACTGATGGAGGAAGAAACAAATAAATAAAATACAACCTAGCATCGCCAACTGAAATATCTCTTCCACTTCAGTCGAGAAAATATGTCCGTTTTCCTCACAAAAGGAAAATAAATTGCGCTAATTTTGCTGTCAAAACAGGTTTAGACTATTTTAGTGTCAATAAACTTTAATTTGGTGAACATGATTGAACACTGAAATAAAATGCACTGAATATTGCACATAAATAGTAATGATGGGGAAGATGCCACCCATGAATAAATAACATCGTTCGGCTGTTGTTATCAGCATACAAGAAAATGATGTTATGCATACGAAGGTTTTTCTTAGTTTTCACTAGTACTTGGAATTTCCTCACAGACGGCATAAAAGTGATTGATTTACCGAGCATTTGGCGAATTTCCCAACCTATTTATTCAGACTTGGAGAAAATTGGATTTTCCTACACAAACGTTTTTTATATCTTTCCCTTAGACCAATGTTTCCCAACGTTTTTGGATCATGCCCCACCTCAACGTCTCAAAGATTTTGATGTCCCCCCCTCTAGCATAATATTCAGCCAAGTTCTGAAAAACTATAATATAAATATGTACTTTAAATAAAAAAGGTAAAACTGTTTTTAATTTGACTTTCTTCAATGAATAAAATTTTATATCACACTTTATATATTATAAAACATAAATCGAACTGAACTCGGGAAAAAAAAAATCCAAGTTAATGCGATCATTTACAGCACTAACGCCACATTCAACTAAATATGACGACGGGAATGGCAACAGTATTTTTTTTTGGCAAAACTAGTTGAATTTCGGTATTTCGTTTCTGTCTCGTCAGAAAGCCATGCCAGTGTTCCTTTTATGTTGAATAAATTTCTAATAGACTCATCATTTTGCTTTTCTGAGAGTTCTTCTTGATACTGTATTTATGTTGACTGCTGTGCTAGTAATGTCAGCTTTTTTTTTCTCAGAAAGTCAGGGTTGCAACATCAACAATTTATCGCCCACAATGGTGAGTTTTTTTTTTTTTTTTGAGTATATCGGTGACGAATGCAACGTCATTTTCTAATTGTCCCCAAAATATTCAAATTTCCCCCATGTGGGACGTACTGGGAAACACTACCTTAGATCCTTTTACTTTTCCAAGGTGAGATTAAAGTGTTAACGACACTTGCAGCGAGAGGTTTTTGCGAATGAATCTTTGTTTTCACGTATCAAGTGTTAATGAAATGTATTCAACCATTAAAATTTTAATGCAACTACTGTCTAAATTAGCGAATCCAAATCTCATTTATTAGATGTTCGTACTTTCAAAGAAATTTATTTACCACATTATATATATATTTATTTAGTAAAGTCCACTTCCATGAATGATAAACGTGAAAGTATTTCGTCTTTTGCATATTTTTTTTTTCTTCACGAATTAACCGATCAGAATATGTAAAATGTATCTAAAACAAATAATAAGGTGTGTTTATATTTATATATATATTTTTAATTTTTTATTTATTTAAAAAGAATATTCATAATTTTTTAAATATTTTATTATATGATACATTTCTTTATATGACATTTATAATTATATTATTATTATTATTATAATTAACTAAGAATTTTCTGGAATATCTGAACGTTATTTTAATATTTTGATGGGAAATTTCAATGCAAAAGTAGGAAAAAAGAAAAACCGAAATGAAGCATTCGTGGAAATTTATTGCATTGGCGCCAGGAATGAAAGGAGAGAAATATAAGTGGAATTTGCAGAAGAAAGAAATTTAAAAATAATTAATACTTTTCTCAAAAAGAAACCTCGAAACAAACGGATCTTGAGAAACCAAATGGAATTAACAACAATGATTGATTGTATATTAACAGATAAACCATATATGGTACGAGACATAAATCTAACAAACAAAGTAAGATTAAGTAAAGATCAGAGATTAGGCCGAAGCAAAACGGCGATGAACCTCTCTAAGAATGGAAAGACAAAAACTGATTTAAAAAAAAGAAAATCAGGAGCATCTTATAAATACTGCAAATTAAAAAAAAAATAATAATATTTTCAGGTAAATTCAGAATAAGACATTTAAAATGAACCCAGTTTCGAATATTGACAATTTCAACAGTATCCTAACCAAAAGTATAATAAAGAATGTTGAAAATATATCCCGGAATTAAAAAAGAGCAAAAAGAGACAAATGAAAAAAAAAAAAAATAATAATAACAAAGTGACGACCTAATAGAAAAAAAAGACACATGAAACAAGATGCACGTGGTGTAAGGAGCAAAAAATATAAAAATATACTGAACTTTGCAAAACGATCAGAAAAATAATAAGAGAGGATATAAGACATTTCAATACAAAAACGATAAGAACGACAATAGAAAATTACAACAGTGTAAAGAAAACAAGAAAACGTCTTGGTAATCTTTATATCGCAGGTGTAAATGTTGAAAATGGAATACTGATTATCAACATATTGGAGATTATAGCCAACTTTTATCAAGAATTAGATACAAATAAAGCGAAAGTGATAGAGAAAAGGATACTGAAAACTATAATGAATATACAATGAAAGAGGATGAAGCAAAAGTAATCACTTACAAAACTGAAAAATGGGAAGACTTCATGGAATACTAATAGAAATGTTAAGAAATGGAGAAGATCTCTTGCACATAAAACTAGAACTGTATGTTGAGTGTATAAGAATAGGAAGAACACCTAAAAGTTGAATACTGAAAATATCTTCTTCCTTCTATATAAGAAAGGTGATAAATCTGCCATAGGAAATTATAGACTTATAATCCTTCTAACAGTCCTCCATAAGCTGTTTACAAAATTATAAATATCAGAATAAATAATATATTAAATTTTCGTCAACCAAACGAACAGGGAAATTTCGGAACATACTTTAGATCACTTACAAGCCTTAAGTCAAGTAATGGAAAAAATGAATGTAATATACCAATTTCTTTAGCTTTCATAGATTATGAAAAACTTTCGTCTCAATAGATCTATTTAAAATGGTTGAAGCTTTAAAATATATAGGAATCGATGACATTTTAACTCTTATATATGAGAGAGGTTCATCAGGAATAAATTTAAATGGAAAAGAAAGAGAAATAGAAACAAAAAGAGGAGTCACACAGGGAGACTATCCCACGAAAAATTATTTGCTACAGTCCTTGAATAAACTATGAGAAAATTAAACTGGGAGGAAAAGAGGACTGAATATTGATGGAGAATACGTAAGCAGTCTACGATTCACTGATGATAGCATTCTAATAGCAACATCACAAAAAAGAACTAGAATGCATGATTATTGAATTAAATGAGGTAAGTGTGGATATCGGTCTACAAATATCCTGCTTCGAAAGAAGTCAGCGGACATCCTCGTGGGTAAGGTGTATCATGCCATATAATGAGTAACGTGTTTGTAGCAAATATAAATTTCTATCGATAAAAACCAACCAGGTAACCGCAATTCCCATATATATTACTATTATCACATTTTGGGGATTGCACAATAATCTCTGCTATTCAGAAAGCAGAAAAGGAATTTGGATTAATGATGAGCTCTCTCTCTCTCTCTCTCTCTCTCTCTCTTCCTTTTAACATCTATCTCATCACATTTTGGGATAGCTTTCATACCAATCCCTTCCTTATTTTCTTCAAAGACTATCATATCAAAAGTCTATTGGCCAATAATCCATTCAATATCCAGATACAAACCCACCAGTTAACTGCAATCCCTTTTCATTTAATATAAACAGCCGTAGGTCTCCAATATCTCTTGAGGATCACTTTGTTTGACCCTCCGAGCAATGCTAGTAGATGTCAGATAAGAAAAACGGCCTTTATGATATACACTTTAGGGCGACGTTTCGGCCAGTAGAATCAAATAGCTAATACACAAAGTTGGTGTGTAATTGCTGATTAGAGGACGAATAACAACCAGTAGGGCGCATGTTCAATGTTATCAAGTTATAATATTTGTGTTGTGAATAGTGGAATTACCATTTATACCGTCTCGGATGGCACAGTTGTAATTTATTGCATTCTAAAACTAAGCTGCATCTGTGGAAGCTTTAGCACGAATTTATGCAACAAAAATAGAAACTCCTAAAAAGAAACATAATTATTCTAACAGAGATTACATGAGAAGTAATTTAAAAACGATTAACTACATAGAAGAGCTCTCCGAAAACTAGCAGAAACTCTGGAAAAAAGAGGGAGAGAGATTGTTTAGGATGTAGGAACATCATAAGAGCATTTCAAGTGAAAGTAAGTTAACCGGTTTCGTTCAGAGTCATAGGGGGGGGGGGGGCTCAGGAAAATCGATTTCTCTAAACAGAAAAACAATCAAACCGGCCATCAAACACATGCAGTTAATTACCATTCATAATATACTGAAACCTACGGTCTTACTGGTCGTGTCATAATTTCAACCAATCTCCCTTTGTCGTTCCACAGTTTTGACAACTATTCAGGGAACTGATTGATGGAATGCACCACTAACAGACACCTACTGTTCGTATATAATTATAGCCTGCTTTATTGTACGACATGTCATTCTTATCTCGGTGGGATATTATGTTGTTATCCTGATAGGTGACCAGACATTTATATATTTTAAAAATATTATTTAATAACATTTTGATATGTGGAAACACTGGAACTATGAGCATACAAATTTTCTGAAATTAAGTTCAAGTTTTAAAAACTGTAATAAAAACAGCAAAGTACTATTTTACAAATTAAAATTAATCATTTAATTTAGCCTCTTGTTGGGATTGGGAATCAGGCATGTTAAATTATGGGAAACCTCTTCAAAAACAGTGAATGATCTATGAAATACTAAATCAATTTTTTTGTATTTAGGTACAGTAAAACCAAAAATAGCTTCACCTAAAGCACTTTCCTCAAGTCTTCATAAATATCAAAACTAGGAACAAAAAATAAAGGTGCACGAGACTAATCTAAAGAAAAAACAATACAATTATTGAAGAACCAATAATATGCTTATTTTAAATAATTTCATTATATTTACATATTTAATATAAATGAATATTTAAATATATATAATTTATTTAGAATATATATATCGTTATTATAAATTCTCGGCAATGTTTTTTTTTTAGTGTGTAAAAGATTTGATATTTATTTTAGAGAAAATTACCCTATCGCAACAGTCTAGTCCAGTGGTTCTTAACCGGTATTCCACGGACCACTTGTGTTCCGCGAACTGGTTACAAGTGTTCCGCCGGTGAAAGATGTCACATGACACAGTTCTGAGTGTAATTGGCTACTCTGATCCTAACAACAACAGAAGACTGCTATGCGCGTTGTGTGTTGTGTAACATTGTAATAGTGCATAGTTCATTTTTAATGTGTATTTGGTTTGTGGATTGTCTAACATCGTAATAGCACACAATGGATACATTTATTAATAGACGAAAACGTGATTCTGAGGCAAATATTAATGATGGGTAAGTACAACTGGAAGTAATAATAACGACGTTGCTGAAGATACGTCTCATACAGAAGACAGCATTATAGGTAGTAAAATAAGAAAAATTAATGAACAATATTCGGACGAATATTTAAGTTGCGGTTTTATATGGATCAGTGAAGAAGAGTGTCCTATTCCCCAGACATATATGCGGAGAAAACTATCCAATAGAGCAATGGTTCCTGCAAAGCAAAGTTGAAACGCAATTTTACTACGAAGCAAGTCAAATTACCGGCAATATTAAAACCTGCACTAGACCAAGTTGTAAATATTATAAATTACATCAAGTCAAGACCTTTAAAACCATGCCTTTTTAAAAAACTTTGCATGTCTATGGAAGCCAAGTACGAATCTTTGCTTTGCACACTGAAATCAGATCAGAAATCCAGGGGTAAAGTGCTATTAAGAATTTTAGAAGATGAGAATGAATTATTGTCTTTTCTCAAAATGCAAGTACAGAATCTTTTGTAAAATGTCTTGAAAATGATATTTGGTGTGCTAAAATAGCATATTTAGCCGATAGTTTTAATTATTTATATAGCGTCAATAGAAGTCTCCAAGGGGAAAATGAAAATATTTTGACATCCACTGACAAATTGTAAGCCTGTCAATTAAAAAAGTATCTCTTTGGAAAAACACACAAATCAGAACAAAATACAGTAGATATGTTTCCTTCGCTCCATAATAAAAATGTCGAAGGAATTATTTCCGTTATAACAGAACATTTAACAGTATTGGAAGAAAAGATTTCAAGTTAGTTTCCTTCTTTAAATACACCCAATTATGACTGGAGACGAAATCCATTTGGCACAGTTAATGTATCGAGTTGTGAATTTTCGTTACAAGAAGAAGAACAATTAGTTACCTTGTCAACGGATCGTACTCTAAAAATGAAATTCTCTGAAATAACTCTTGTTGGATTTTTGCTGGAATATTCAGCTCTCTCCACAAGGACACTGAAAAGTTTGTTATTACAGTTTTCAACATCAAATTTGTGTGAGCTCGGTTTCTCAATAATAACCGACATAAAAACTAAAAAGCGTGATATTTATATATATATATATATATTTCCTAATGATGACAACCCAAGTCATACAGTCCGCTGGGACAGATCTCTAACATCTTTCGTTGCCATGATGAATTGGAGAGAAAAATCGTAGAATCTAGGGAAATCATTCTCAACCCTGAACGTCCAAATATTAACTTGAACTACAACCTCCCAGATAGTCATTTAGCTGTAATCATGTACTGGCGTTCACGTGATGCTGCAAGCACGCATTCTCCTAACAATGCAACAAACGAAAGAACAGCTTTAAAATAAACTACAACGTTTTCATGCTAATTATGTATAGAGACTCTTTATGTTGTTCATAGTTTTTTCAACCTTCAGTGTTTAGTGTTTTTTCTTTTCTTTTATAATGTCACCTGATGAAGGCTGTTATAAACCGAAACTAGTCGTGTTTTACTATTAAATCCCCCCCCCCTTTTTTTTTACCTAACTCTCGGTTTAAGTCATTCGACTCATTTTACAATATGTATTTCAACCGAGTCAATGAATCGTCATATATATATATATATATATATATATATATATATATATATATATATAAACAGAGAGAGATGAGGGTAGTTATATCACATATTAGACCTGATATTGCTGAAATCTACAAACGCCAACAAGCTCAAGTATCGCATTAAAATAAGTTCTATTTTTATAAAAGACAAGTCCATGCATATTTTTAGGGTTAGCTTTATTACCTTAATGCTTTTGGTGTTCCCCAAATTTGTTTTATGATCAAAAGTGTTCCGTGACTTAGAAAAGGTTAAGAACCACTGGTCTAGTCACTTTCTAAGCTAATCTTGTTCATTCCTCTGGGATTAAAAGAAACTTCTGTCAGCTAGATAAAAGCTTTCTGATGTAAGATGATATGAGATAAAACCGGAAAATGCAAGTTCTAAAATTTGTAAATTAAACTTTGGATAGTATTCAGCAGTAACGCCTAAGAGGTGCAATCAAGCTCTTAGATTAATGGAGTAAAGGAAGCAGCCCCCACAAGACATCTAAGAGGTAAAACATGTAACATAAAGTATAAAAGAAAAAAAAAAAATTAATGTCTGCTACCATCACAAGCCATTACTCTTAACTTAAGTAGGTTGAGCTCCATAAAAATACATGCGAGACGTTTTTATTTATTTATTTTTACTTTATTTCTTTTTTTCTTTTTTTTTTTTTTTGAAACTTCTTGAAAGCAAGTTGGTAAGAACCTAAAGCAATAATATAGCTAGGCAATGGAATGCAATTTTACATTTCATAAATGATTCAACCATTTAATTCATTTCATTTTCTTCACAAGAATAAGCATAGCACAACCAAGGAATTTTATTTTCTTCACAACCAAGGAAAGAAAGGCTATATACAGTGTGTTTCAAAGAGAATGTCCCGATCTCTGCAACCACGAACCACAAATGAATGCGACTTATACCATGTGAACGGCCTTGGCCCACAGTTTGATATGACGACTGCTACATGCCACGCCTAGCGTCCAAATAGCCGCTTAGTTAATGAGTTAATGAGTTAATTAGGTAATGACTTGGCACTACACTCTTGGCCTCCAAGGTCTCCAGACATCACACCTTGTGACTTCTTTTTTATGGGGATACGTAAAAGACTGTGTTTATGTTCCTCCATTACCCGCTGACTTGGATGAGCTCAGAACCAGAATCACGGCTGCAGTAAATAAATTCTGTGACAGGAGACACTCTCAGACACGTTTGGGATGAATTCAGCTATCGGCTCAATGTTGTCCGTGCAGCAAGTGGAGGGCACATTGAGCATTTGTAATTGTGGTGAGTGAAACTTTAAGCCTTACTTCTTACTTGATCATTTATTTTGTAACTGTACCATCTTTTCATTATTAAATATAATTATTTGAAATCAGATCATTCTCTTTGAAACACCCTGTATATTTATAGATCGGCACATCTGCTGCAGCTCTGACGAAAATAAAATAAATAACGTGATCTGCACACCGGTTTAAAATAAGTCTTGCAACAGAGATAGTCTCAAAGGAATGGAAAGAAGGTAACATTATTCCACTTCATAGAGAGAGAGTGGGGGGGGGATAAGACTAAGGCTACAAATTATAGGCCAATCTCTGTGCTTGGGATTATGGTTGGGGGAAGAGGTTAGTGAGGACTAGTATTCAGAACTAGATTGATAATAGCAGCATTCTCTATGATGGTCAGCTTGGGTTTGTTAAAGAGTGATTCTGTTTGAATAATCTGCTTATGTACTGCAGCAAGGTGGAAAGTTTACCAGATACGCCAGATGCATAAAGAGTAGTATAACTGGATTTTTCAAAGGCTTTTCATAAGTTGCCACACGAAAAGCTGCAACTAAATAAGAGACTGATGAGTGGTAGCTAACTGGCTGTAAGATACTTATCAGTGGGTATATTAAGGGAGGGGCTATTTCAAAAGAGAAAGGTCGCTAGCGGTGTGCCGCCGGAGTCTGTTTTAAGACCATTATTGTTTAACTAGTATATTAATGATATTGAGACAAACTTTATTGTAGATATGTAGCTGTATCCAGACGATGCAAAGTTGGGAAGAACTATAAGGAACAGAGGAGATATTGTGGCCATATAGGAGGATGCGAATAGAATGTGTGTGAGTGTGGCCTGTGAATGGAGCTACCAGTTTAAAGTTGGAAAGTGTAACATCATAAAATTCAGTAGGCAAAGATGGGATTCAGAGTAAACAACTAATTGAGGAGATCTGCAGGAATTGAAAGCGATGAGAGAGATGAAAATGGTGATGGACCGAGATTTCAAGTCTAGGAGTCACATTGCTAAAATATTGAGTACATTATAACGGATTATGGCAATGATGAGATGGACAGTGACATGCGAAAACAAAGAAGTTGTGGTTCCCTTGAATAAGATCTTGGTCAGGACACATATAAATTACTGTGCACAAATTTAGCCATCGTATTTTATGGAGATAAGGATATTTTGGAGAAGGGTCCAGAGAAGTTTCGTTAAGTCGGTGTTGGGTCTTTACAATGTGAGAACGTAATCTGCAAAGATTTGTAAATAAAATGATAGCAAAATCATTAAGATGGTTTATTTTAATTTATTGAATTTGAATGTCTTAAACGACAATGCTTCTGTAATTAAATTAAAACAAATAGTCATCTTCCCAAATAGCGTCGTCTTCGTTCCCATCCTTGGCATTAGAGACGCCGGTTTTTAAAAAATATTTGCAGTTATTTCTAGCGAAATCATGTCCCAAGTTCTGAAAATCAAGTTGCACAACAGTTCTAATGATGGTCTCTTAATCATCCCTGCCGGAGTCAGGTCGTAGCCACCGGCTGCAATCCACTCCGTGTAGAACCTAAACCTCACCTCATTCACCGCTCCACTCCTGAGCAATCCAAGATCGAGTAGAAGGCAATGCTCTCACTCCCATACTTCCTCTACTGGTTGCTTCCATCTCTATGTATATGATTGGTGCGGAATTAACAAAAGATCGCGCGACTCAGTGACAAAGACAAGCAGACGATTGTTGAGTGGAAATCTGTTGATTCTCTTGAACCGAATTCCAAAATAATCTGAAACTGCCATAACATCATTATGTAAGGAAACTTTAAACGTTTTTCGTGTGCGAGGTATATGCGAAACTTTTTAGTTGCTTATTTTTTTATAAAGTAAAATCAGGGGTGCAAGATATACGCGAGGACGGGTTATATTTGAGTAAATATGGTATTAAGCGTGGATTCATTTTATTATAGAAGATATAATATCTATAGCAAGTGGTTATTAGCGAGGAAATATTTATCTCATTCTACCATTATTGTATATATATATATATATACAATCCACCATAGTCGCACCATATGACAAACTGCCATTCTAAGATCAAGTCACGGCGCTCTTCACATTAACATATTCTGCATTGTTAATCACTATGGTTCATGTTCGGTTCATATGTAAGTGCCCTCCCATAATAACGAATGCTCTACCAGTGTCTTTGTAATATCCTACGTCTATCCTGAATCCTTATAGACACGCAAATGACAAACATAAAAACATTGACCTCAGGGAATATTTCATTGATAAAATTGATAAGATTAATATCGATCAGCCAAAAACTGTAAGTCTCTTCTGGACAGAATCAAGACTGTTCATGGTGGTTTCTGGTGGAAGGAAATATCAGAGGAAAATGTTAGTCCATGAAGAGAGAGAGAGAGAGAGAGAGAGAGAGAGAGAGAGAGAGAGAGACGGACGTGATCTTATCTAGTGATTGGTATTATATCAAATGTATGGAAAATTAAACGAGATCCATTTTGCATGCATATATTCAAGTAGCATTGATGGTGACTAGTTTATGTTTTCTCTATTAAGAAGCAAGTGAAAAGGTATTGAAGCTCGCGATGTTTCGTGCACTCCAAGAATTGTGCAATGAATAACAGAAACGAAGTGAACTGTTGTCAGGAAATCTATGGAAGAATATGTCCCTGTGGGAAAAGATCATCTCTCTGTAATAGAACAAACCGTATGGAATTCTTACATTGGTAAACTGCAAATTGAGGAAACGATACACCATGAAACGCAGTGTTCCACCTTCATAATCCGGCAGACACATTTCTCAGAGAGAGAAATGTATCTCTCTCTCTCTCTCTCTAAGGTGAAGGGAAGGTCAAAGGAGGACGACAATTTCATGAGTAGACCTCGATGGAAGACACCGCATTGCGAGGAGGAAACAGCTATCTCGCTAACCTTAATAAGATGTAGGCCTTCCTTTCGCTGCGATGAATGCAGTAATCTTAAGGAGTCATATTTGCCGCAAGTATATGATAACAATCAATGGGAATTTTGGACCATTCTTCTTGTAAAAATGTAATGAGGTCTGGATTGTTGTAGTACGGACGTCTTTAGGCCTCATCCGTCTCTCCAGTTCATCCCACAGTTGTTCAATAGGATTGAGATCAGGGCTCATTGGATGCTGTGGTGACGTTCATCTCCACAAACCACGCAGTTACAGCAGCAGCATTTTGACACGGTGCATTGTCGTGTTGAAAGAGAGAGCCAAAGGTCACTTCCGTAGAAACGTCATAAAGCAGGAACATTGCATTGTCCAGAATGTTCTGATACCCCTCCAAGTTCAATGTTCTTTGCATCGCAAACAATCGTGCAGGGTTAACCGACAAAAACAGAACCGTACCATGACGCTGTCGCCTCTGAATTTTCATAGCTCTGGTTATGCAGTCTAGAAAGAGACATCCACCGGGCTCCCACAACATCAACATCCATCCATCCATGTGCTCAGTAGACGGTGTAGGGATTCGTCGCTGTATAGCACAGTGTTGTGAACCTTGGTTCAGAATGTTTTTGTGCAGATTTTTATTCCAGTCGATGCTCAGAACTCCGCATTCCAGTGTCGGCCGACGAATTGCGGTTTCTAGATATTATCCTTCGTAGCACCCTGTGGTCACTTTCGGCCATTATATATATATATATATATATATATATATATAATGAAGCGGAGTTCTCAGCATCGACTGGAATAAAAATCTCTCTCTCTCTCTCTCTCTCTCTCTCTCTCTCTCTCTCTATATATATATATATATATATATATATATATATATATATATATATATATATAGAGAGAGAGAGAGAGAGAGAGAGAGAGAGAGAGAGAGAGATTGGTAAGGCAAAATTGCTTTTCATATTCCCCATTGTCTGTAATGAAAGAATTTGGAATGGAGTGTTTGTAAGCTATAATCTCGCCCATTGCAGGCAGTGAAATTAGCTGTATTCAGCTGAACTTAAGACAGAATTTGGTTTCTTGTTATTTGTAACTTTCCGCTTCATTATATTCCGAAGCTTCCTTGATTAACAGGTTTGGATGGTTGCTCGTCTTGGTAAAGAACTTCTCAGCTAGATCTAGGAGAAGGGAGGAAATGTAAAGGATATTACCTTCTCTATGGATCTGGGCGTTTCTAATAAACCAAGGGGCATCCAGAATCATCCTCAGGCACTTATTCTGTAATCTCTGAAGTTTCAGAATGTTTGAATTCGCGGTGTGGCTCCATGCGGGGGATGCGTAAATGATGACCGGTCGAATTACCATCTTGTAAAGTATTATTCTGTCTGTGTGCCCAGTTTACTTTGTCTGTTGATCATAGGGTAGAGCTGTGCTAAGACTTTGGATGTCTTCGAGGTAATGTAACTTATGTTTGCTGAATAGGAGTTCACTATCAAGAATCACTCCAAGATATTTAACTTCACTCTGCCATGGAATCTTTACTCCCAATAAATAAATATCCTCCATGGTATAGATTTTCTTTCTAGTAAGCAATATAGCTGAGTTTTTCTGGGGGTTAACTTGGATTCTCCACTCTGCCATCTACTTTTCTAAAAAGTGTATGATGGTTTAGAGTTATTTAATCGCCAGCTTTGGGTTCAGTGATTTTGCCATCAGTGCAGTATCATCTGCAAATAATGCAGTCAATGTTGTTCTTGGGTTCAGGGGGATGTACGCTACATAGATTGAGAACAGGAGAGGGGCCAGAACAGATCCCTGAGGTATGCCTGCTGAGACCCTGCGTCTGGTGGAAACTGTTTCGCCGACCCTGACCTGCATGTATCTGTCTTTCAGGTAAGAGTGGATTATTTTTATTAACTTGACTTGCAAGTTCAATTTTATCAGTTTGTAGAGAAGACCTTGATGCCGTACTTTGTCAAACGCCTTCTCTTCGTCAATGAAGATGGCAGTTGTATTGAGTTTCCAGTTACAGCCTTTAGCAATGATTTCTACCAGCCGGTGTACTTGTTGAGCTGTACTATGGGCCTTACGGAAGCCAAACTGTTCATTATGCAAAATTCCTAACTTACCTGTTTCTGCTTTTAATCTTGAAAGGATCACTTTATCTGTCACCCTTCCGAGGCTGGACAACAGTCTTATGGGTCTGTAACTTGCGGGAAGGTGAGGAGTTTTTCCTGGCTTCTTCAATGGCATGATGGTGGCTGTTTTCCATGTAGTAGGGAAATTCTGGAATCTAAAAATGGCAATTGTAATGATGACCAGATGGACTATGGCCTTTCTCGGAAGTGGTTTTACTATTTTGTTAGTTATGCCATCTGGTCCTGGAGCTTTTGTACTGTTTAGATCGGTGATGATATTTATCATTTCTGCCGGATTTGTAGGAGTAATATGTTCAGGGTTAACAGTGTTCTGTCGTAAGGTTGTCCTAACATGACGGTGAATCTTGTATATAAGTTTGATATTTAGATTTGTATAAGATGGATTGCACTGAGATTCTAGGTTATCTACTAGTGCTTCAGCTTTCTCTTCATCTTTGTGAATTGTCCCTTTCTTGGTTTGTATAGGGGGAATGAGTTGCTTTTTGGTGCGGATCGCTCTTAAGAATTTCTAGACAGAATGATCTTCAGTATTGATGTTAGCCAATTTGGTTTCCCATTGATAGTTTCTGTGTTTTTGAAGAGCTTCCTGGACCTGTCTGTTTAGATTGTTCAATACTGTTTTGCCTTGTGGGACTCTGGTATTGTGGTATCTCTTTCTGGCTCTATTTTTTGCTCTGATTAGCTCCATGATTTCTTCAGGGATACGGTTGGTTGGGTGGAAGACAGGGGATTGTCTAACTGATTCTATTGCTTTCTGAATTTGTACAGTTATGTTATTTACTGCTGCGTCTATCTCTTCCTTTTTACTGATGTTGGGCACCGGACCAATATGATCGGGAAGAACCTTGGCTAACTTGTTCCATGGTATGAATGTGTGTTGAGGAGAGAATTGATCTGATGATCCTAGATTAAACACTATGGGACTTTGATCAGAAGATAATTCGTTAAGCGATTCCAATTTGAATTGGTATCTTATATTTTTAAAGATGACGATGCCTAGTACATCCGAGCTACCTGAAGTGCTGAAGTGGGTGGGCTCGGAAGGACTTCACTTATCACAGTATACCAAAGAGTTATACGTAATATGTACATCATAAATAAAGAACGGTGTATAATACTATGATTACCAAAACAAAAATAAGGAAGTACATAAAAATTGTGAACCATAATTATAGTCTGATATTTTCTGGAACTAGTATTCTTTATTTTATACACAAATGGATTTATTTAGTGATTAAATTTTTACGAGCGTTGTTATTCCCACTTACCTTAACTCGATATTTCTGATTTCGATCGATTTATCATAATTGTTAGCAATGTCTGATTTTATAAGCGCACTTCTTTTCTCTCTTATCTTTTATCGAAATTAAAATTCAATGTGCTCGATGAGTTTCTCATGGAAAGTTGCGCAGTCCACTTGAAAATTACGAGTATATTTTAGCAAGTAATCCTAACCCAAAAATCACTCAGTGATTACAAGCTAAAGATTGATGTTCAAAGTTATACATTGCAGTTACTTTGAAGATCATAAAAACACATTTTATCATCAATTATGTTTCCTGGAAATTAAGTGCGCGACACACGAGTTCAATAAAAATTGAACGACAGTAGTTTGTGAACAGCGGTCCTCCCAGCACGTGATTGATGGTAGTTAGAGCCTATAAATTAATTTGTGATCATTTTTTTTCCCTCGTGTAACATGCTTTTCCTTTTATGCGAACAAGTTATAATCTATTAACTTTTCTGCCTGTCCATTAATCTAACTTTTAATTTCCACTTTAACTATGTATTGCTAAATGCTTACATTACATATATAATTTATATCTGTTATTGAGTTATGCATAGAGCGTCCTACTGTTTTAAGTATAGGTGATTCATCTGCGCATATCAAAATATAATTTTTAAATTATTACCGAGAATTTTTATGTTACTGAAATTTTTGAGTTTGCCGCTAGGTGGCTATACTTTAGAACACGTCAAAAGTAATGACTGGATGAATTCTGAAATAATACTTGAATTGATATCTCAAAGAGAATTTATAAATATAAACGATATATGCTGTTCATAGAAATTATTCTTCTTGAGTAAATGAATTAGATTCTAATAAGTATTCGTTACGATATCTGATCTTTAATAAAGGCGAACATTTCTCAGTTTACTCTTCTCCCTATAAAGTATTAATGTTTATGTTGAAATGTATAATAACAATAATGACTGTTCTAATGCGAAAATATTAATTATATATTTTAAATAAATAACAAAGTGTAACCATTCATTTATAACTAATTTTTCATTTGTACTATATGCTGTTATGCAACAATATCCATTTTGTTTTCAGATTTTTTGTGATTTTTATATTTCTTTTATATAATTAGTTTCCAGATCGAATTATGCGTATTTTATAAGAAAAAACCTTAACAGTTAAAAGCGGTTTATGGAATTTATAAGGATTGCCTTTAAAATAGCTGTTTTATTCTGATCTGATATTTCCTCTAAAAAGCTATAATTATGTTTTATTTATTTTGAATCATTGTTCGGTAATATATCCATTAGAGTGGATTATTGTTCCTTATGGAAAACTGATACATTTCTCCGATAGTATAGCTCTTTGTGAACAGAGCACTTTCAAGAGCAAAACAGAATAATTGATCTGTTTTGTTCTTGAAAAATATCTCTCTCTCTCTCTATATATATATTCGATGCTCTGAATGATTAAAAATCTCTATATACAGAAAACCTACTCATACCAATAGATATCTTTCTCATAATTTTCCACAAAAACTTGGAACTATATCTACCTTAGGACACAGAGCACGCTCTCTCTTGAATTCTTGAATGAACCAGATGAACTACAAAAAGAAATAAATCATCTCTCCCTTATCTTTAAACAAAATGGATACTCTGAAAAAACGATTAAGAAATGTTCTTCTGGATCCTCCTAGGCAGTGCACAACATAAACTATTAATTTTAAAGTTAACATCTCCATCCCACACATTAGCACAGTCTCTAACAAATTAGCTCAAGTCCTTAAAAAATACAACATCAGGACGTTCTTCACCACACTTCCAAAATCCGTTCTCTAATCAGCCATCCAAAGCCTACTCATCACAATTTAAAATATCCAGGTGTATATAAATTATGGTGCGATTGCAATATCCCTTATTTTGAACAAACTAACAAATCTATTGAACAACGTATATAAGAGCATAAGAGAGACATCTCTTACAAAAGATCACATGCAACTGCGTTATGCAATCATGTTCTTTTTTCAAACAATCCTATTGATGATCAACAAAGCCACTCCGTTTGCTGGGATAGATCAGAAAATATTTTTCGCTATGATGATGAGTTTGAGAGAAAAACTGTAGAATCAAGGGAAATCGTGCTGAATTCTGTCCACTTAAACAACAATTTGAGTTATAACATCCCAGATAACCATGCTGCAGTTATTCAATATTGGCATTCACGTGAGCCTGCATGCACACTTGCAATAAACAATGGCACGCCTGTTAGAATAACTTGA
Source organism: Typopeltis vanoorti (assembly GCF_054136105.1). Taxonomy (NCBI): domain Eukaryota; kingdom Metazoa; phylum Arthropoda; class Arachnida; order Uropygi; family Thelyphonidae; genus Typopeltis; species Typopeltis vanoorti. The sequence continues at coordinate 107,205,202 of NC_143555.1, read as the reverse complement.
AAAATACAACGATTTTTATGTATCAATTATGTGTGGCAATTTTTACCTGTAATTTCCAGTTTTTTTAGATGCTTCAATGTTTATTACTATTCTCTTCCTTTATGAATACCTGATGAAGGCTGTTTTCAGCCGAAACTAGTTGCATTATTCTCATTAAAATCTTTATAAGTTATCTTGATTTTTTTTAAATATATCACAACAACCGAGTAGAAGCTTATGATCACATATATATATATATATATATATATATATATATATATATATATATATATATATATATATATATATATATATATATATATATATATATATATATATATATATATTTATAAAAATAAATTTAACTGACTAGAACCCGAGAAAGTATAACAAAAACCTTTAATACATCACAACTAGTTTCATCGGTGATCCGACTTCTTCAGGTGAGAAATAAAAACATAAGACATAAAATAACACGGTAAAAAATGAACTTTACAGCTTAATAAAAAGCAGAATAATAACAGTCATATTTGAATAGGTGACCGCGTGCTACCGTTGGCATGAGTAGAATGTGTGCGACAGCTAATTTTTGAGCGCCAGTACTGGATTACTGCGCTATGGGAATCGGGTAAATTGTAGCTAAGATTATTGTTTAAATGTGAAGGGTCCAGAACTATTTCTTTTGATTCGATGATTCTTCTTTCGAATTCATCCTTGCAAATATATAAATTAGTAGTGCGTTCCCAATCAACTTGATGTGGCTGTTCTTCAAGGTTAGAGTTTGCCGAGAAAAGGACATGACTGGAAAGGGCGCTCGCTCGTGCTCTACTGTAGGAGATGTCACGTCTATGTTCCTCAAGACGAAGTGAAACAGATTTGTCTGTCTGGCCAAAATAAGGTCGACCACAGTTGCACAAAACTTTATAAACACCAGGAAAATGCAGATGGTTGTGTTTTGGTTTTGGTCGACTCAGAAAAGAACGAAGTTTTGGCAGCGTAGTATAGTCGGTCTTTATGTTGAATTTTTTCAGAATCTTAGCTAGTTTTGGGGTAAGAGTGCTGATAAAAGGCAACTGTATATGAGTGATTGGGTTGGAGTCATCTTCTTGTCGAGGATGTTGGCGTGGTCTCAAGCGTTTAGTGATGTTACGAGACGAATATCCATTATTTAAGAAGGTGTTTTTCAGGAAGTTAAGCTCTGTTTGAAGGTCTTCTTCTGTGGAAATGAGACATCTTGCTCGATGGGCGAGGGTGGAGATGATGCCCAGTTTCTGAGGTGGGAAGTGATGAGAAGAACCATGTAAATATCTATCAGTGTGGGTGGTTTTTCGAAAAATTGAAAATTTAAGACAGTCAGGAAATCTACTGATCTTTAGATCCAAGAAGGGGAGAACGCCGTTAACCTCTAGTTCAGATGTGAATTTAATGTTTTGATGTTGGTTATTTAAATGGTTTAGGAAGTTTTGCAGTTCCTCTAAACTATGTCCCCAAATAAGGAAGACGTCATCGATGTAACGTAACCACAGTTTAGGTTTCAAAGTAGCTGAGGAAATAGCTTTCTCTTCAAAATCTTCTAGAAAAAAATTAGCTAAGACTGGAGATAGAGGGCTGCCCATAGCTAAACCGCTAGTTTGTTTGTATATTTTCTCTTCGTAGCAGAAATAGCCGGAATTGATGCAGTGAGTTAGAAGAGCGAACACTTTTTTAGAAACCTTGTCCTTAAGAAGACTCAGAACTTCATCTGTAGGAACATTCGTAAACAAAGATACGATGTCAAAACTCACCATTCTGTCCGAGTCTAAAAGATTCAAATTTTTTATTTTTGAGATGAAATCTTCAGAGTTTTTGATGAAGGAAGAAGAATTGCCAACTAAATGTTTTAAAGAAGCTGCAAGATATTTAGACAGATTGTATGTAGGTGAGTCAATCCCTTCCACAATAGGTCTTAAAGGGGTGTCAACCTTATGGATCTTAGGCAAGCCGTACAACCGAGGAATGAGGGGATGGAGAGAGCGGAGAGATAGTCTTGTATGTCTAGGAAGTTCAGAAGTTGATTTCAGAAGATTGTTTGTACGGTTTTGAAGTTCTCTTGTGGGATCACTTTCTAGCATAGAATACGTATTAGAACTTAACAAGTTGTTCATCTTACAACGGTAGTCAGCTTTGTCTAAGATTACAGTTGCATTCCCTTTATCAGCAGGTAGGATAATAATGTCATTGTTGTTACGAAGTTGGTGTATTGCTTTCCTTTCTGTCGGCGATAGATTATCTGTAGGACGACGACTGTTGTTAATGGTAAAGATGGCTTCGATCCTAAGTAGATTCGCAGTTTGTTTTGGTAATTGTCCAGCTGCCTTCTCAACTTTCGTAAGAAAGAGTTCTTTAGGAATGAAGGTCGGAGAAGGAACGAAGTTAAGGCCCTTTGAGAGCACACTAAGTTCTGCAGGAGAAAGTGTGTGAGAGGATTTGTTAATCACAACATTTTTTAAATTTTGTGAGTTGATATTGGATTGGCGAGTTTGTTCCTGTTTGAGTTGGTTGAATTTTCTGATAAGAATTAATTTGTTGGAGAGTTGCGATCTAGAAGCACGGAGAGAGCTCGTGTTTTTAATATCAATCCAGAACCTGTTGTCTAAAGATGAGTTTAAGTTATTTTCTAAAGAATCTCTTTTGCGGAACAAAGAAGCTAATGTGGACTTGGTATCTGCGATTCTTTCATATAATAAATCAAGTTTAGCCTTGTGATAGATATTATGAGCACGTTTAGTGCGAATCAATTCTTTGAAATCTAAAAACTTTGGGATGACAGAGTGAAATTTGCATCTTTTCAGAAAAACTAACCTATTAATAAAAAGTCCAATTTTTACCAGAGTTTTTTCATAATCCTTGATAAGATGTACATTAACCTCGTCAGAAGGTAGATAAATATTGTTGAAATTAGGATTTACTCGGGATGTATACATTTATAAAAATAAATTTAACTGACTAGAACCCGAGAAAGTATAACAAAAACCTTTAATACATCACAACTAGTTTCATCGGTGATCCGACTCCTTCAGGTGAGAAATAAAAACATAAGACATAAAATAACTATTTCTGCTACGAAGAGAAAATATACAAACAAACTAGCGGTTTAGCTATGGGCAGCCCTCTATCTCCAGTCTTAGCTAATTTTTTTCTAGAAGATTTTGAAGAGAAAGCTATTTCCTCAGCTACTTTGAAACCTAAACTGTGGTTACGTTACATCGATGACGTCTTCCTTATTTGGGGACATAGTTTAGAGGAACTGCAAAACTTCCTAAACCATTTAAATAACCAACATCAAAACATTAAATTCACATCTGAACTAGAGGTTAACGGCGTTCTCCCCTTCTTGGATCTAAAGATCAGTAGATTTCCTGACTGTCTTAAATTTTCAATTTTTCGAAAAACCACCCACACTGATAGATATTTACATGGTTCTTCTCATCACTTCCCACCTCAGAAACTGGGCATCATCTCCACCCTCGCCCATCGAGCAAGATGTCTCATTTCCACAGAAGAAGACCTTCAAACAGAGCTTAACTTCCTGAAAAACACCTTCTTAAATAATGGATATTCGTCTCGTAACATCACTAAACGCTTGAGACCACGCCAACATCCTCGACAAGAAGATGACTCCAACCCAATCACTCATATACAGTTGCCTTTTATCAGCACTCTTACCCCAAAACTAGCTAAGATTCTGAAAAAATTCAACATAAAGACCGACTATACTACGCTGCCAAAACTTCGTTCTTTTCTGAGTCGACCAAAACCAAAACACAACCATCTGCATTTTCCTGGTGTTTATAAAGTTTTGTGCAACTGTGGTCGACCTTATTTTGGCCAGACAGACAAATCTGTTTCACTTCGTCTTGAGGAACATAGACGTGACATCTCCTACAGTAGAGCACGAGCGAGCGCCCTTTCCAGTCATGTCCTTTTCTCGGCAAACTCTAACCTTGAAGAACAGCCACATCAAGTTGATTGGGAACGCACTACTAATTTATATATTTGCAAGGATGAATTCGAAAGAAGAATCATCGAATCAAAAGAAATAGTTCTGGACCCTTCACATTTAAACAATAATCTTAGCTACAATTTACCCGATTCCCATAGCGCAGTAATCCAGTACTGGCGCTCAAAAATTAGCTGTCGCACACATTCTACTCATGCCAACGGTAGCACGCGGTCACCTATTCAAATATGACTGTTATTATTCTGCTTTTTATTAAGCTGTAAAGTTCATTTTTTACCGTGTTATTTTATGTCTTATGTTTTTATTTCTCACCTGAAGAAGTCGGATCACCGATGAAACTAGTTGTGATGTATTAAAGGTTTTTGTTATACTTTCTCGGGTTCTAGTCAGTTAAATTTATTTTTATAAATGTATACATCCCGAGTAAATCCTAATTTCAACAATATATATATATATATATATATATATATATATATATATATATATATATATATATATATATATATATATATATATATATATATATATATATATATATATATATATATATATATATATATATATATATATATATATATATATATACGTAGGCTGTTCAATAAGTAATAAGACTATATTTATACAGAAAAGATTACCGTTAATCGTCATAATTTACATAGTCTTTTTCGAAGCAACTACCATCAGACGCGATGCATTTGTCCCAACGTTGCGTCCACTTCTTAAACACATGTGAAAGTATTTTTTGAGAGTTCTTTCAAAACAGCCTCCGCAGCTTTTACACATGCTTTTGCTTTCGAAATGGCGGCCTCTTAGTGGTTTCTTGAGCTGAGGAAACAGCCAGAAATCGCACGGTGCGAGATCAGGACTGTGTGGAGGGTGTGATAGGATATATGTGTTGTTCTTCTGCAAAACGTCCACTACACAACCAGCAATATGTGGCCTTGCATTATGGTGGTGCAATAAGAAGCCATTCTTCAGCAATGGACGCTTCCTTTTGACGTGCTTGATGATAATCACTGCTGTGTTGATCATTGTATCTGTGATGGACGTTGAAGGTCTCCTTCACGTTCAAGATCTTCGACATTTTGCCTTCCTTCCTTAAAAGTTTTATGTCCGCGAAAAACACTTGCCCTCGACATTGCTTCATCGTGGAAAGCTTCGCGTATTATGTTAAAAGTGTGCGATGCCCATTTTTGCCAGACCACACATAAAATATAATCGCATAAAGCTGTTCCAAGGACGCTTCCATTTCGAAGACTGGTCGCGCCTCGTAGGCGCTCCGAAACAGTCACGTGAAACTCTGGCACATCAGAGTTTCACGTGATGCGCCAGAGTTTCACTATAAGCCATCTCAACCTCTTTTGTTAGTACAAACAGCAATATTTCTTTATTCCACAGAAATTAATATTGTAATGAGTGGTTTCGCCACAGTAAAATTAGTCTTATTACTTATTGAACAGCCCACGTATATATATATATATATATATATATATATATATATATATATATATTGTGTTTTTCATTTATTTTTTACACAGTCCAGACACCCTTCTCTAGAGATAAACATGGAAGTTATTCAAGCAACTTCCGGTCTGCAATTAGGAGAGCGGCGGTCTCCCACTTCAAAATTAAATTTATTATTTCGTAAAGACATACATTCTTGCTTACGGGGAGATTCAAACCCGCATCCTATTGGTTGGAGAGCGGATACTCTCACCACTCGGGCAACCAGATTTGTATATAGTAAACTATCGTGAACAGATCAGAACGGGAAACCAACCGTTGTGATAATTGAAGAATGGATAAGTGAAGGTACATGATGGTGTGGCAGAAGTTATGACTGTATACTAGTTGAGAATAAACAGCATTTGAAACAGATATTATCTAGGAAGGATAATGTTTTATTTGATTACTGACTTAAATGCGGCAAAAACTAAAATAATGATGGCAGGTTCAAAGGAACAAAATAAGATATACAAAATAGGGATTAGAGGTAAGAATACTGAACAAGAGAAGTTGTTCAGTTTTATTAGAGGAGGTATTTACGAAGATGGAAGATGTAGCTTCTAAATATGAAGAAGAATTTCTATAGGAAAAGAAGTATTGAAAAAAAAAAGAGATAATTTTTACAAGTAAGATAAATAAAGACATACGAAAAGCTCCCAACACTTCACTGGAGCATAATCTTATATGTTTGTGAGACTTAAATTATAACAACAGAAAAGATGAAAAAGAATTGAAGCATTTGAAATGTACTGTTGAAGAATATTTCTAGGGGTGAATTGGAAGGAAAGAAGGCTAATGAAGAAGTCTTACATGAAAGGAAGGAGAACAAAGTTTTGATAAAGACAGTCATCGAGAGAAAGATCAAATTCCTGTACGGAGAAATAATGAATGAATTATAAATTTAACTACTTAAGCACATAGTGAGCAACTGCTTTATAGGCACAAGAGCAGTTTGCTGAATGTATGCTTGAGTAGGAGTGATTCTTACCTTTCAGTCAACTGATACTAAGCCTTGCCCTCCTCTCCTGAAGAGGTGAACAGAGCTGCTTGATATTGGAGATGCTAAGAGACACATACGAGTGCCCCGCCTCTTGAGAGTTTTATTATTATTTTATATAAGCCAATGAGATAGAGAAGTTTAACTCAAGCGCAAATAAAAGTAATACAAAACATTTTAATTCTAATTAATTTATTTATTTGCCATATTTAAGAACGTATTAAAAGCATTTAAGAATTCAATATGATTAAAAACTAATTCTGCATTTTATTTCATTTATGTGCGATGAGTGATTGAATTTTTGGTGGCTAGTTGAAGATTAAAATGGATTTCTGAGGTATGTGTAAACGACTATCCGAAGAATAAATCATTCTCTTTTAAGCAACTTCAGATAATCACAAGATAATAATTTACTGATATGAGTGTATCAGAGCAAGGAGTAATAATAGCACGAGAAAAGATAAGAAGTCTGTGGAAAATGACATCACATTTCAGGTGAGAATGTGAAGTAAGGAGATTACCTCCGAGAAATTCTGGCGAATCTATTAAACTGGAGAAGGGAAACGTGAACTTGCAAAAGTATTAAACTTGAAGTAGGTAATGATGTGAAGGAGAGATTAGAGGAAATGGCTTCAACAAAGGAAGGCTAGGGTTAATGGCTGATAGCAAATATACTTACACTGAATATTTTTCAGATTAAGACTGTCGGAAAAGGAAAAAAAGAATTGGCAGGCACCAGGTAATTGTAATTCGACTGGAGTTATAAAATTTATAAAATTTAAAGTTGTTGAGAAGAAATTATGTTATTATTGTTTTCTAGAGAAAATCTATATAAACATTAGTACAACTAAAGTTTACTTAAATACTAAAACTATCATTGTAATAGTTATAGAATAAAGAATGATGCTCTACTCAAATCAAGGCAATTCGGAAAATAAATAAATATGTTTTGGAAAATAAATAAATAAATATATAGTCACCGTTCGTTCCATGCAGCATTTACGTGTTCATTAGATTGCAAACGAATTTAATTGTTAAATTATTATTATATTAGCTTCTAATAGTAATGTAAGAAAAGCATTGTGTAAAATTAGGTAAACAAAAGTCATGGGAGGACTTTGGTAAGAACATAGAAAATAAATAAATATCATGAAGGTGAGAAATAGTCTGTAAATATGCTGGAAGACATCGAAAAACAAAGCTCGTAAATGGAGGAAAGAGTACTGTAAAAGGAATTAGAGATGATAAAGGGGATAAGAAAACCAAAGATCAATCTTGATGTGTGGAGTAATTGTTTTAAAAGATTGCTAAATGAAACAAGCAGTGAAAGCATGGTGGTAGGAAACACTCAACAGGAATACCATCTCAAAAATATATCTGTACTTGTAGTAGAAAAGGCTACCACAAACCTGAAATGTGGGAAGGCAGCAGGATTAGATGATATTGGGCAAGAAATGCTGAAATATGGAGGTATAAGAGTTTTACAGTGACTACACTGCATCATTCAGAAGGCCTGGTCAGAGGGTCGAATTCCAGATGATTGGAGTACAGCTCTCATACTCATCTATAAAAAAATGTAATAAATTCAGTTTTATTGTCATTGCCTTTGCAGAAGAATTTATCTACTGAATTACTGTTACGATTTATGCAAGTATTTTTGAGAAACGGCTAAGAAAAAATTGTGGAGACGTTTGGAGAAGATCAAGCTGGGTTATGGCCAAACAGAAGTTATCAAGACCATATTTTCACTTTATAAGAAATAGATAAGAACTCATGTTCTGTATTTGATTTGATTCTTCTTGCGAAGAAGAAAGCTGTATAAAACGCTCCAATCATATGGTGTAAATGGGATATTATATCAAATAATACATTGTCTCTATTTGAGTTGTAAATCATCAGCAGTTAGAGTTGAATGAAACACAGGATGATGGTTTGTGTTAAGTCAGGTGTGCGAAAAGGGTGTGGTGTACATTATCTCCACTGTTACTTATTCAGAGATGTTAATCTCAGGTTTTTACATTATGAAGATGGTGTTATAATCCGAAATAAATCCATCACAAGTCTGCAGAATTCCCTGACCAAATTGAGTAACTGCTGTAATAAATTTGTTATCAAAATAAGCATTAGAAAGGCAAAGACAATGAAAATAGGCAGAAACATTGAAAACATCAACTGCATCCTGAATGGACAATCCATAAAACAAATAAAACATTTCAGCTATTTAGGCACAATTTTTAGTGAAGATGGTAAATTAAATATGAAAATGGACAGCAGAATTAGCAAAGCTGGTATGGTAATTCTGCTGTCCGTTTCCATATTTTTTATGGAAATGGACAGCATAAATTTATACTCGTATGGAATAAGAGAGAGATTAGTCAAAACAGTAAACGAGCTGTATATAAGGCAGTGGTCAAACTAATTTTAATTTATGGACCTGAGAGCTGGGTTTGAAATAAAACTCTTGATCAAAGACTGGAGACCTCTAATGCGAGAGCCCTGAGAAAGATTAGGGGGATTGAACAGATGGCATCTGTGGCAATACCATATTAAAATGAGGATATTAGGAAAGAACTTGGCATTGTTAGCAGCATCCAGGAATGCGTTAGAAGAGCTAATCTAGGGTGGTATGGTCACTTAAACAGAATGGGCGAGGAAAGATTACCAAAGCATGTGTTCTCTGCCAGGTTTGCTGGAAAACGACCCAGAAGAAGACCACGATATAAGTGGATTGATTGGGAAAAGTGCCTTAGAAGATAGAAATATAAGATCCGATAATGTTAGATCTTATATTTCTTATATAAGATCTAACAAGATCTTATGTATATTAGATCTCGACAACTAGTAGATTAATTTGGAGAAGGATTTGATAGGAAGTCAGTAATGATGAAGTTAACTTTTCATGTAGTACTATCATAAGTTCCTTCATCCGTGAGGGTATATGTCAGGAATTTGATGATGACGATGAGAATGATAATCTACTCAAATGAAGGCTTTTTTGTAAATAAATAAAGTTAGTCGCCGTTCCATGGCGGAAGTGGCGTTCTTCTTTAGATTGCAAACTAATTAATTGTTAAGGCAACTCTTGAAAATTATTATTATATTAGCTGAATAGCTAATCGTAATATAGTAGCTAGTGTGATTGAACGAGTGAATAATGGATCCATTATCCAGCAGTCAATTATGGTATATGGATGTCTGTGAAAGTCTAATTTAAATGAGGGATGGTTTTATTTATTTGGTCTGAGATCATTTATCTTGCGTTATTCTCTCTGGAGCAGGGTTCCCGGAAATATGTACAAATTTCATGCACACGGTCAACATAAAATACCGCAAAAAATCTAATATTCTAGTATTTTCATGTAACGGATAGGTAATCGAAATAAGACAGAAGAGAAGTCCCCAATTTGCTTAACAGCTTTACCACCAGAAATATTTCTGCGGACCTCAAGATTCGGTTGCTTGGAATTAGAGCGAAGGCAACATAAACCCATGAAGTTAATATATCGTGTGTTGGGCGTTGTATTCTCCGGCTGGTTTGTCAGTTTTCTGGTAAGTAACCTAAGTATAGTGGAAAGTCCTGCCACCTCCATATGATAAATTCTGAGATATCCGCAGAAATATTTCGCCGCATGAGCTAAACTCAGTGTGAGAACAAACAGAGATAGGCTTCGCATTCGAGGCATGTATTCCAAATAACAATATATAAAAGTCACATGGATATAATACAGCCTCAAAATTAGCGTTTCAGTTACACAATAGGGGCGAAACCATCTGCGAAACACAAATATAATACTGCTTTCGATGGATGCATATAAAAAGGGAGTTTCACAATGATTTTTTAATCATTGTATTCATAAATAAATCAAATTAAGAAGAGTTGTATGTCTTTTTTATTCATCAAAGATTTAAAATTTTTATTGCTTGCAAGAGTACATATTCCATATAACAAATCGCTAATATTATATGCTAACTTTTGTTTTCACTTAGCTATCCAGAGAGAAAATTTAAAAGCCATGCTTGCAAAGGCCGTCAACTTACTTTCACTGGTTCTTAAGAGGAGGTCTGTTGCTTTATTTAGTAATTCGTGCATCGATTTTATTATTATTATTTTGCTATAAATAATTTTCATTCTTGTCAATGCGATTATTATTCACAGACAAAAATCATCAATGCAGTCTCTTTATCGTCATAAATGTATAACATCAGAAAAATTAATTCAAATTGTTTTGTTTTCAGAACTGAATAGAACAATATTAGAGAATGAAAATAAAACATATTGCAAACCACAGGAGCATTTTTTTTTTGTTCCTCATATGCTACAATGCAAAAACAGAGAATCATAAATCATGGCTATTGATTTTTGTCTATTTTCCATAGCACATTTCATTTATATTTTCCATTTCAGGATCAAAATTTTCGTTTTATTTTTGATATCTCGGAACATAGAAAACGAAATAGAGATCTTATGTCGTATTCCCCGAATCTTCACACTGCGAAATAAGCTTTTTTGTTCGTTTCGTGGGCATATTATATATATATATATATATATATATATATATATATATATATATATATATATATATATATATATATATGAAGTTTTTTTTTAGCTTGGGTATAATATACGTTAAAGATACTGAGATATTTTATATGTATGAACTTTGTTTTAATCCTATTTCCCAAGTAAGCAATCAGACAATTAAGTCAAGTTTGCGCCTGCAAGTAGTGCACGTCTGGGTAACTCCATACGTAGTGCAAGTCTGGGGGACTCCGCACGTAGCAAGTCTGAGGTAACTTGTGGTAAAGGTGGAGCAAGATCTGATCACTATTCTTAATATTTACTCCTAATACAAAGCACATCTCCTTGCGGAGATGTATGATGCTATGCATTAAAGGCAAGGGCCACTACCCCGACCAGTTTCGCCCTTTATTGAGGTCTCGTCAGTGGGAGCCAGGCTTCGAAATACCAAGGTTTAAGTTGCCATAAGGTGCTTTGACCTTATTAAGACATTATGGCAACTTGTTTTGGTAAAATTTATAAGCTCTGTATTACTTAAACCTTGGTATTTCTAAGCCTGGCTCACACTGACGAGACCTCAATAAAGGGCGAAACCGCTCTGGGTATTACCCCTAAACCCTTGCCTTTAATGCATAGCATCATACATCTCCGCATGGAGATGTGCTTTGTATTACGGGTAAATACTCAGAATAGTGATCAGAACTTGCTCCACCTTTACCACAGGTTCCTCAGACTTGCACTACGTGCGGAATCGTCCAGACTTGCACTACCTACAGGCGCAAACTTGACTTACTTGACTGTTTGCTTACTTGGAAAATAGGATTAAAACCAAGTTTATATATATATAAAATAGCTTTCTATCTTTAACATGCATATAACCTATGTATCTTTAACAAAACTTGTATCTTTAACATGTATATATATATGTGTGTGTGTGTGTGTGTATATATATATATATATATATATATGACAGAATGATCATTGACTCGGTTAACATACATAGTTTTATGAAAAAAATTGAATGACTAAAACCGAGATTTAATTAAAAAGGTTTTAATATAAACACACTACTAGTTTCGGCCTGTAACAGCCTTCTTCAGGTGACATTATTAAAGAAAAAACACTAAACATTGAGGGTTAAAAGACTATGAACAACATAGACAGTCTTTATACATAATTAGCATTAAAACGTTGTAGTTGTATTTGAAGCTGTTCTTTCATTTGTTGCATTGTTGGGAGAGTGCGTGCTTGCTGCATCACGTGAACGCCAATACATAATTACAGCTGAATGACTATCTGGGAGGTTGTAGCTTAAGTTGTTATTTAGATGAACAGGATTGAAGATGATTTCTCTCGATTCCACAATTTTTCTCTCTATTTCGTCACTGCAACGGAAGATGTTTGTATATTTTTCCCAGCAGACTTTGTGACTTTGGTTATCATCATTAGGATTAGTCGAGAAGAGGATATGACTTGATAATGCACTTGCTCGCTGTCTCTTGTAAGTAATGTCTCTCATGTGTTCTTCCATACGCATTTCTACAGATTTGTCTGTCTGACCGAAATAAGGAATATCGCAGTCACATAATATTTTATATACGCCAGGGTATTTGAGTTGATGATGACAAGGTTTTGGGTGGCTAATTAAGGAACGGGTCTTTGGAAGTGGAGTGAACAAGGTTCTGATATTGTATTTTTTTAGAACTTTTGCTAATTTATGTGAAACAGTACTTATGTAAGGAATAGATATATTGCAGTTGATGAAAATGACATCATGGCTAGCTTGGACATAACTTCTTTGTTCACTAATGTCCCAACAGATGAAGTCCTAACATTACTCTAGGACAAGTTATCCAAAAAAATGTTAGCCTTGCTTACACATTGCATCAGGTCCGGTTACTTCAAATTTCAAGATAATATATACAAACAAAATCATGGATTGGCTATGGGTAATCCTTTATCTCCTGTTCTTGCAAATATTTACTTACAAGATTTTGAAACCAAGGCTATCTCTTCCTTTATTTTAACACCTAAAGTTTGGAAACGTTATGTGGATGATGACTCCATTGTTTGGAGCCATGGACATGAATCCCTTATGGTTTTCCTCGAACATCTCAATAGCCGACATCAAAGTATTAAGTTTACTGCTGAGCTTGAAACGGATAATTCCTTGCCTTTTCTTGATGTCAAACTGACTCGCTCTTCTGCTGGTAAACTAAAAATATCGATATATAGAAAACCCACACATACCAACAGATATCTGCACAGTCAATCCCATCATTTCCCTCCTCATAAGCTTGGAATAATTTCCACCTTGGGACATAGAGCCCGTTCTCTTCTTCATGATCCAAATGAACTGCTTACAGAAATAAACCATCTGAAAACTTCTTTCGAGGTTAATGGATATTCCAAGAAAATCATTAACAAATTCCTTCTTAATCCTCCCAGACATCACTCAGAAGAAACACATAGATTCAAAAGCAATATATCTATTCCTTACATAAGTACTGTTTCACATAAATTAGCAAACGTTCTGAAAAAATACAATATCAGAACCTTGTTCACTCCACTTCCAATGATCCGTTCCTTAATTAGCCACCCAAAACCTTGTCATCATCAACTCAAATACCCTGGCGTATATAAAATATTATGTGACTGCGATATTCCTTATTTCGGTCAGACAGACAAATCTGTAGAAATGCGTATGGAAGAACACATGAGAGACATTACTTACAAGAGACAGCGAGCAAGTGCATGATCAAGTCATATCCTCTTCTCGACTAATCCTAATGATGATAACCAAAGTCACAAAGTCTGCTGGGAAAAATATACAAACATCTTCCGTTGCAGTGACGAAATAGAGAGAAAAATTGTGGAATCGAGAGAAATCATCTTCAATCCTGTTCATCTAAATAACAACTTAAGCTACAACCTCCCAGATAGTCATTCAGCTGTGATCATGTATTGGCGTTCACGTGATGCAGCAAGCACGCACTCTCCCAACAATGCAACAAATGAAAGAACAGCTTCAAATACAACTACAACGTTTTAATGCTAATTATGTATAAAGACTGTCTATGTTGTTCATAGTCTTTTAACCCTCAATGTTTAGTGTTTTTTCTTTTATAATGTCACCTGAAGAAGGCTGTTACAGGCCGAAACTAGTAGTGTGTTTATATTAAAACCTTTTTAATTAAATCTCGGTTTTAGTCATTCAATTTTTTTCATAAAAAAAAAATATACATAATAAAGATTGCTTAGTTATAGGCAATGCCTTCGTTTCACGTTAAATTAAATTGGTTTTATTTTTGTCGTTTATGATTTCATAGCACTAGTTTACTTTTTCTAAAATGTGCGCGAACAGTCATCTGTTTATTTCTTTGTGGCCTTAGATGAACGTGCTCGTAACAAAACGAACTCACAAGTAGAATTGTTTCAGATTAGGAACTTCAAAAATTCGAAATGATTCTGTTGGACTAATGAAATATCTATATTCAGGATCTAATGATTATATCAATTTTACCAAATAAGAACTATTTGAGATTACGAAGTTCAAAAATCGAAATGATGAAAATTGAATATTGTCCTTATCAACATCAGAATATAATAATTTTTATTACATTAAAATAAAAATGTGTTTTATTAAAATTTACTAATTATGTGAAATATTTTAGGAGCCAAAATGTTTTAAAAAGTTATGCAGTGGATGGCCAACTATTAGCTGCCATCAATTCCCTGTATGAATGCCCAGAGTTTTGTGTCAGGGTAAACAGCACAAAGTCTGAACCTTTCACTGTCTCCGTTGGCCTCCGCCAAGGGTGCGTTCTGTCACCCCTCCTTTTCATAATATTTATAGACTGGATTGATAGGCACAGCCGAGGCAGTGAGTGTGTCAGAATTGGAAAATGTAGCATTGGACGTCTGCTTTTTGCAGATGACCTAGTTCTGCTTAGCAGTTCCACAGATGACCTCCAGCGGACCCTGGATAGTTTGTAGCTGTTTGTGCAGACGCCGAAATGAAAATCAGTGTGGCCAAAACTGAAACATTTGTGGTCTGAAGACAACCATCCCAGTGCACTCTACATGAAAGTGGAGTCCCAATGAGGCAGTAGGAGAAGTTTAAATAACTTGGGTCCATATTCACGAATGATGGAAGATGGGACGTAGAGCTAGATGCTCGAATTGGCTTAGCAACTCAATATTGTGGGAGCTTGGCCGTTCGGTAGTATTGAAGCGGGAGTTAAGCCAGAAGGCAAAGTTGCCTGTGTTCAATATAGTCTATGTCCCCAACCTCACCTATGGTCATGAGAGTTGGGTAAGGACCGAAAGAATGCGGACACGAATCCAAGCGGCTGAAATGAGGTTCCTTCGAGGGATTGCGGGGCTGACAAGACTCGGCAGGGTCAGAAGCTCTGCAATTCGGGAAACCCTCAATACTCAACCGCTGCTTCTCCGTGTTGAGAGATCACAGTTACGTTGGTACGGGCACCTAGTCAGAATGCCACGAGAGAGTCTCCCTCAGCAGGCTCTCTTTGCCAAGCCAGAGGGTTGCAGGCCACGTGGAAGGCCAAGGACTCGCTGGATAGATTATATCTCAAACCTTGGGTGGACACGTTTGGGAATCCCACCAGAACACCTGAGCTTGGTGGCAGAGGATCGTGACCATTGGAAGTTCCTCTTGTAGCTGTTTTCCCCACAACCCAATCAGGAAAGGTGGGCCTTGAAGATGTATATATCTATGTATGTAATAATTATATACTTTTTATATATTTTATGATACATTTACTTTTTGTATATAAGTTAATATTTATTTTTTAATAAAATTCTAGAAAATTGTGCTATATATTTCAGGAATACTAAATTTTAAGTATTCATTAGTTATTATATTATTATTAATAATTATTATATATTGATTCTTTTATTAATTTTGCTATTTACTTAATATTCTCTAAATAACTTTCATTCCCTAAATACAAAACATTACATTATAATTGTTGGTGAGTTGATATTATTATAAATAAATTATTTAAAATATATTTCATTTGATATGAAGGCCCATTTTTATGAATGCAATTCTCCGCAATTATTGTGTGTTTCCATGTTTTAAGGTCGAATAGAATCAAATCGTTTTCTTAGTGCTAATAAGAGAATCACTCCAGATATTGAGGAAAACACAAGTCTCTGTAAGGGTCACTGAACAGATGCAGCGGTCTTATTCTAAAGCAACCTTAAAAAAATAAAACGGAAAAGTTGCAAAAAGTGCTTATGAGAAAAAAAAAGATTAATTAATTCATTACATTTATTATTGGCTAATTTCATGAGCGTTTCTTTTTTTTTTTTTTATTCACCGTTTTCCATGGTGCTCGAATCAGCCGTAAGGTTAGCTGATCACTAGTTAATCAACAGGCATAATTAGTTACAGTTTTTGTTTTTCTGCGTTAATTACACCATGTAAATGGTAGAGGATCCTCAACCAACAATTAAACAAACTACGAAACACATTCCTACTAATGATTTCCTTACAGTTTCAGTTTCCTTTAGGTATTCTCAAGGAAGCATTACTTTTTTTTCTGTTAAAAACGAGAACTTGGATAGTTTTGGAAAAGAGTTTATCCCTCCAGCTATTACCGAGTAGGTCACGAAATGCGGTTCAAGACTGAATGTCATTAATAATTCGAAATGCAAACATATAATGAAAAAGAAATGCATATTCCACAGGGAAGGGAATGTCAAAAACACACTTTGAATTCTTGCAGTGTTGAGGAAAACAAAAAGATTAAAATTCCCAAATAATATTGAATATTTTAGGCTTCGTTTAGAAAACCAAGAATAAAATCCTTATTCATGAAAGTAATTAACCGCTAGATTTGAGGAATTTGGTTTAATACATCAGTAAATTATTAATAATAATAATAAATGTATAATTTAAATTAATTAATAATTCACTTTAATTCATCCTATTTATTGAAGTTATCAAACAAATCCTAGTTTTAACAATATTCAGTTGGTTGACCTTCTTCACTCTTGCAGGATGTGAAATTTTCCATTTGTCTAAAATGATTTAAAAAGTCACGTTCTAATATTTATTTTATTAAATCTCAAAAAATTGGATAAGATATCAACGGATACATCCTCCATGGACAAGGTGCGTCGTGCCACGTAATGAGTCACTTGTTTGTATCCGGTATAAATTGAAGGAATATGATGCTTCAAAGTCAGTGCAAACGTAATCAAGAATAAAAATATTTGCGCAATTCAATATTTTATTAAACTTAATAAAAAATTATGGAGAGAATCAAAATTTCTTGCTGGGATATATCGTCTGCATTTAAATGCGAAGACCCAAATAACCGATTTTTTCTTTCTTACGATAAGAGTACATAGTGGTAGCAGTTGTGTGACGACTCATTTTGAGTGAGGTGCAGAACAATATCCTTCCGATTTTGGACAGAAATTCCTGAAGGAGAAAGCAGAATAAGCGCGCGAATTCATCTGCGTGTTCAGGTTTTGATAAATGCTTTGTGAGAGTTCAAAGGAAAATTCTCGATAGTAACACTAGTATATTGAAAAGCATGCTTTAATAGTGAAGTTCGTTTCTTTCATCTGCACTATACTGTCATCGTTTTGTCGTTTGGACGTCTCTTAGCATTATTACCAGATGGCGCTACACCGTTTGAATTTGAAAAATAAAGTGTTTCAGTTCTTCTCATTTACTTCTTCTCTAAAGCGAGGATTAACATATCTAAGAACTTTGTGTTAGTTTTTTGCAATTAGAAACAGAAGCACTGAATGAATACGTCTTTAAACTTAGCTATATGCTAAACAAGAAGAAACTACGAAGGCACTCAGCTATACAGTAGAAAATATTTGTTTTAAATAACTCAGGCCACACCACTGAAATAAATAGAAAATAAATCTAACAGATTCTACTGTGGTTACCTCTAACAGAGAAGATTGATGATAGCTCTTGCAATCGATCATTATTTGGGGAAGCTCTACTGTCTATATTTTTTTCCAATCGTATCATATCATCCCCACTTTAGTTCAAATGTTTCTGAATGTCCAGGTATTTAGATGAATTTCATATGTTAAACTACCTCTTTGGTTATTAGAGCCTTAGCTGATTGTTCTGAATTTAGAACCAAAGTCGATAAGTCTATGATGCCACTATATTATGCACTGCTTGGAAAGATATCAACGGACACACACCCCATGCATAAGCAGCATCGTGCCAAGTAAGGAGTCATTTGTTTGTATCCGGTATAAATTAGAGGAATATGATGCTTCAAAGTCAGTGCAATTATGTGGGGATGAAATAGCTGCAACAAGGGAGCTAACAGAGTTTAAAGGAGGCGTTGTGATAGGATGCTATGCTGCCGGCCTATCTCTTTGGCAAATTGTTGGCAAACTGGGCCATCTCAGTTCAACAATCAGTGATGCAATACTGAGATGGAAACGCAGGGAGTCAGCTGCAAGTGCTACCCGCCACACTCAACGAATAGGACCGTTGCCTGCTACAAATGATAATATGAAATAACAGCCATTCTTTGGCCTACATGTTGAATGAGGAGTTCGGACATCGACTTGAACATGAATCTGCACACAACTATTCAGAACTGAGGCTTACAACATGGGTTTCGATGGTAGGACAGCAATATGCAAGCCCTACATTATCCGAAGCAACATGTAGCATCGTCTTCAGTGGTGCAAAGACCGCATAGAACGGGAGGTAGGAGCTTTGGTATTATGGAGGATTACAAGGAATCACTCCACACTTTCTACCGAACAGATGCATAAATGTGGGTGTGGCGGATTCCCGGTGAACGTCTCTTACCAGAGTGCATAAGTCCAACTATGAAATTCGGAGATGGGTGTGTTGTGTAATGGTATGTTCCTGTTTTTCCTGGTTTGGCCTCGGACCTCTGTTTCTGGTGCCACGAACATTGAACTACTAGAGGGAGCTAAACATTCTCTACCTGACTGCGTTTGGAACTGCGGAAGTGACTATTGTCTCTTTCAGCAAGTACTTTTTTTTTTTTTTTTTTTTTTTTTTTTTTAAGGATATCCATTGCTGAACAAAAGTCGGAGGATAGAATGTAGTTGTTCTGCTAATGTTCCTCATCTCTTATAATAGAGATCGCCCTCTTTTTCAGCGTACGTACAATGCACAATTTTTGTAAAATGTGGGGCAAAGAAGAGAAATGTAGATAGACTTGTGTGGATCGGCTTACGGTACACACCAAGAGAAATCCCTCCGTTCGCTTGTTTTGTAATCAAAACGTCTAGAAAAGGTAATTTTCCTTCATAAATATAACTTTTTCATTTATTCATTCCTATAGTTCGTAGACGCAAACTTTTAGTCAAAATTTTCTGGAAATCGGTAGGTAATTCGTCTCCGCCTCTCGCATAATCGAATTTGAGTCATTTTCAGCACTTGATGGTTAAGAGTGTGATGTTGCAAAACTAGTTTATTTGTGTTTGCTTGCGTAAGTGTTGTGATGTGTTTTCATTAATGTTTGGTACACTGTCTTTTGCAAAGACCATTTAACTGTGGAGTGGCTGAAAAAGCTTAGCAAAAAATCTTATACTTGTCTGTAATTGAAGGATTGTACGGTGAGGGTCATTTGAGTAATGTTTATTCTTAACATAAACAATGCTATTCGTTAACGGGGACTATTGATTCATTAATTTGAATGCCCATTGATTTCGTACGTGCATTTATACGAACGAGCAAGTGGAATCGTTCCGGAAAGAATTAATTTATTATCTATATCCAATGTGTTTAAGTTTTGAAAATTAATTAATAATTTGAGATTACCAAATAAAAGCATTTTAGACGTGAAAAAAAATTACTGATGTGTCTTAAATGATTTTGAAAAAAATGTGATTTTGTCGTAAATCGTCTTACATTTAATTGTGCAGTTATGTCCAATTGTTGTAAACTTGTAATACAATCTTCAATACAGCTACTTCTCGTTACGCAGCGTAACGTAATACGTAACGAATAAAATGTGAAATCGTATGAAACAAATGAGTTCTTCAATTTAAACATTAATACAGCTTAACTTCAGTTGTCATGCTGAAGTTGGAGTATTTTGTATTTCAATACACATTTTTAAGAGCCTTACAATCTGTATTTGCCTAGCATGAAGATCCTCAGGGTACAGATAAAGACACCGCATAGACCAATAAAGTAGGAAACAAAGCGCATGCGCTGAAACTTCCACGATCTTGGATATTATACAGCGATAAGTCTTGTAGAGAAATAAACTGCGTACATACAAAAACAAGGATAACGAAAGCGCATATAACGAGAGTTACCTGTATTTAAGTGAATCAGTATTATTATATTATTAAATATTTTTAATTATATTATTAGAAATATTAAAAAAGTAAACATTTTAAAATGTCTAATTTTAGAAATATATAATTAAAAACAAATAAACCATTCAATGTTTTTTTAATAAATGTGAAAACTTGAACGTTTTTTTATTTAGTAACAAGGTTGTCTAGGCATTTGCCATTTGATTCGAAAAGTACACCACGAGGGTGGTCTGAAAAGTTCTTGGCCTAACAATGAAAAAAAGAATTTATATTTTCAAAATTATTTTTATTTATCAACATAATCTCCCTTAACACTAATACATTTACGCCAGTGATGCTCCAGCGCCATTATCCGGTCCCCGTAGTGGTTTTCAGTAAGATCTGCAAAATACCTCTCTACAGCTGCAATCACTTCTTGATTCGAAAAACAAAATGCTGACCAGCGAGGACGATTTTAGTTTTGGGAAGAGATAGAAGTCAGAGAGAGAGATTCAATCTGGGAATAGGGTGAATGTTCGAACAATTCATAGTGCAGATCCCTTAATTTTCCCATTGACAAAACACCTTTGTGGGCAGGTGCATTGTCCACATGAAAGATGTTTTTTTTTTATTCTGCAAACCGGGTCTTATCTCGCGAATATTTTCGTCTAGTATGATTAAAAGATCGGAATAATATTCCCCGGTTATTGTTTTACCCTTTTCAAGATAATTAATAAACAAAATGCTTAAACAGCGATGCTATGATCTTTCCTGCTGATGGAACCGACTTTGTCTTCTTCTTTGGCGCTGAACAACCGGCTTCTGTCCACTGTTTTCACTGCTGTTTGGATTCTGGTGTGTACTGGTGAATCCAAGTCTCATCCATAGTAATAAATCGACGCACCAAATCAGTTTTATTCTTTTTAAAACGTTCCAAGTACTGGTCAGAGATTTTCATGCGAGTGCGTTTTTGATCTGCTGTGAGCAAGCCCGGCGCCCATCTTGAGCAAAGGTTTTTCATTTGTAATTCTGCATGCAAAATATATCCTACATTCTATTGAAATGCGTATACTAGTCTCAGCAATTTCCTGCACTTGGAGTTTCCCGTCATCCAATACCATATTGTGCACCTGATCAATGATTTCTGGCGTTGTTACACTTTTTGGACGTCCTTCATTTGGATCATGTTCAATGCTGGTACGCCCGCGTTTAAATTCGGCCGTACTTAATTAAGCCCATTTCTTAATTGTTTAAAACAAAGGAGAAGAGTTCCGATAAACTTTTCTGAACTTCTAATGAATTCTTTTAGAGTTAGACCTTCTCTTACAAAGAATTTTATAACCGCACGATACTCAATTTTATCCATTTGTAGGGATACAGACAACACTTTGGCTTCAGACAGCTGTATAAAACAAACTACTTGATAGAACGACGTGCAATTTCAAATGGATGTTTATGACAGATGTAGCAACTTAGAAGAAAAAACGTCTTGTCGATAGTGTTGCCATCTGTGGTCGAGACCGAGAACTTTTCACACTACCCTCGTATTTAAAAGCTCACATAAAGATGTTCCTTTATTCAGTTTTTTTCATTCCGCAGTAGGACAGGAGAAATGCATTTAATACAATGGCCTGCGTATTAGTCCATCCGTATTTTACTCCGTATAGCATCTGAGAGTCTATTTCTTTCTGACGTTTATTTTGTTTTATTCGTTTCTTATTAAAATCATCTATCACTTCCATTATTGAAGATAGACAAGATCAATATATAAAATACTAGTCTTTTTCGCTACTTTTTTAAAGTCAATGTTTTGATTAAGGTAAATTAAATTTAAGCGAAATGACAAATATTTCAATCACATTCAAATCCTCAATAGTATTTATGTTCTGTTTTTTTTTTTTTTCGCAATTCTTTTTCTTAAAAAAAAACGCTGTTTACACGCTTTCAATTATCGGCCATGGTATTTCCATTCAAAGGACATACTCTCATTGGACCCTTCACGCATGAGTGAACAATACGGCTTTCCCATATTAGCTTTATCAACTGTCTGCTAATACGCTTTGACTTCGGTGCCTTTGCTCTGTAAATGCATGTCCTATCGTCAGTTTCTTAAAGATATAGATACAGCCGAAGGAAAAATTATACTTGATGATGGAATCTGCAAGAATATTCTTTCTTTTAATTTCATAGATGCCCCCCCCCCCACGATAAGTCTTTGAACTCCCTAGAGGTGTCACGTAATAATAATAATAATAATTACCAAAGAAAAAAAACATAAATATCTTTAAACTTTCCTTTATTATTAATCAAAGTGTTTCCTGATATCTTGAAAATCCTTTCTCTAATGTAACATTTAATTCCTTTTGCTTTGATAAAAAAAATTTAATTCACGGAATATCATCAAATAGTTTTCTTTTGAAGATAGATTTGAAGATTTAGAAATATCCAAAAGTAAACATTTTAAAATATCTAATTTTAGAAATATTAAATTAGAAATAATCACTATGTGTTGTTTTTAATAAATGTGAAAACTTTTATTCACGTATTATTCTAACCTCTAAGTATGCCCCATTTTTTGAAGCTTTAGTCTGGTTTGCGGATAAATCTTCAACTAAATAATCCAGAACTATGTTCTTACTTTTTCCGTTTTTCTATATCATTGCCGTCGATATTAAATTATTCACTATAAATCAATAAATATGAATATAATTATATTGGAATACTTTGGATAAAATTAATTTCAATTATATAATTTCAACTTTTAAGAATTAAATGAAGAAATGTAATATTTCCTAAAACACCAAAATATTACTAGAATAAATAAACGACATATTTCACACTAAGGAGTGCCAGACAAACCAACGAAATAGAATTGTTGGTTTGTCCAAAATAAGGGATATTGCAATCACACCATAATTTATATACACCTGGATATTTTAGGTTGTGATGAAGGTTTTCTGTGGCTGATAAAAAAACGGATTTTTGGAAGTGTCGTGAAGAACTTCTAAGAAAATCTATTGAACAACGTATCGAGGAGCATAAGAGAGACATCTCCTATAAAAGATCACGTGCAACTGCGTTGTCAAGTCATGTTCTTTTCTCAAGCAATCCTAATGATAATCTCCAAAATCACTCCGTTTGCTGGGATAAATCAGAAAATATTTTTCGCTGTGGTGATGAGTTCGAAAGAATAATCGTGGAATCCAGGGAAATCATCCTGAATCCTGAACACTTAAACAGCAATTTGAGTTATACCATCCCAGATAGCCATACTGCAGTTACTCAGTATTGGCGTTCACGAGAGCCTGCACGCACACACCCAATAAACAATAGCGCACCAGGTAGAACAACTTAAAAAATACAACGTTTTTTGTTTCAATTATGTGTTGCAATTTTTACCTGTAATTTTCAGTTTTTTAGATGCTTCAATGTTTATTACTATTCTCTTCCTTTAATGAATACCTGATGAAGGCTGTTATAAGCCGAAACTAGTTGTATTATCTTATAAAAAAGTTTATGTTACCTCGGTTTTTAACTCATTTTAACTCATAATAAAGACGAATAAATATACTTATCGAAAGATGCTTCTCGACATAGATTTAAACCTGATTTTTGTTACAAAAACTTTTATATGTGAACAGAAATTGTGTATCCTGTTTTGTTGATGAAATTGACTTAAAGTACAAGCTCGGTCTCTGGAACAAGGTTACCAGATCAGGTAAAAATGAATAAAAAATAAAAATGATAAAATTAATAATATATATATATATATATATATATATATATTTTTTTTTTTGGTGGCGGGGGCTAAATGGGCGAAGCAAGAATGCTTTTAATATTCCCCGTTATCTGTAGAGGACAATGTAAGGGAGGGTGTTATTGAGCTCTGAGCTCTGATCATGGTAGGAGAGTAACAGCCACAGCCGAGCCTCAGTTAGAATTTCATTGGCTACAGCATTGCCATCATTACCACCCGGGGTAACCATTTTAGTCGCCTTGTACGACATGAATGGACTGCAGTGGAGCTCTTGTTATCGCGGCCACCACAAGGGGAATTTCTTAGTCCATCTACAGTACTAATGTACGATAGATTTACAACTTTCGTCGGTATGAGAAGACACATAAAAATTAATTATTTATAACAGCAAAATATGTTTACAATCTACCCTATAATATAAAATGATAAGTCTTTTTTGTAACTTTTTTTCTCAAGTTATTTCAAACGTTTTGAAACTCAGGGGCTACCCTGAATGTCGAATCATCAGAATTCAAGGAGAACCGGTCTACCAGTCCAGAACTCGGGGGTTTGTGCGCTGTAAGGGGGTCTACCCCCCAGTATTTCTATATTTAATGAAATATTGGAAAGCTTTTTTTTATTTTATTTTATTTTTTTTTTTTTTGTAGATGGAGTGAGTCAAGGAGAACCGGCTTATCAGTCTGGAACTCGGAGGGTTGAGCGCCGTAGGCGTCGGGGGGGGGGGGTATCCCCTTTCGGGTCTTAAAAATCCGAGTCATCTGAATTCCAAGGAACTGGCCTACCAGTCCGGAACTCAGGGGGAGAGGGGATTGGGCGCCGTAGGCGTGAGGGAGTGACGCTCCCCTAGTATAATATAATATAATATAATGCAATGCAATGCAATGTAATTTTTGTCCATGATGTAACAAAATCCAACGAAAGGCACATGTAGGCATTTGATGCGTGGGTGACGCGATGGCATTTGACGTGAAGTTATGAAACAACAACAAGCCATGATCATGTGATCAAACTAGCGTTTCGTTAGTTTCTATTCCAAGTCACTGCAGTCCAAATCCCATTTCCTGATTTTCTCCATATCATCACAACTGCCGAATAATTAAACTTTTTCGTTTGCATTCGAATGAAGTGGTAATTACTTTTCGTGATGCTGGAATGCCCGCTGATTAAATCGTAATCTATCGATCTGTTATCTGCACAGAAAGAGTAATTACATTGGTAAATCCCAGGATTAGAACGGAATCAAATAACGGCGAAGTTATTAATACCGTTTAACTTAGCGTTTGTACGAATTGGGGAATATCGTAAAGTTTTGTTCTCCTATTGATCAAATAATTATGAATTATATCTTAATTTTTCTCTAATAAACTTACTAATTAGCACAAATTCTATGAAAATATTTTTAGACAGAGATTTTTCTCTAATATGGCCTTAAAAATGTTTAGCGCATTGCAGTTACAGAAAAATTTCATTAAGCATTTAATATAAATACTGAAATACTACTTAATGATTTAGGAAGTTTCTGCTGTACAAAGTTACTTTAGGCAATTATTAATGAAATATTTTGAAAATATTAAGATATATAAAATATTATTTAAGTGCTTATTTTTTAAATCAAATGTTTAAGATATTGTAAGCAATTAACCACACCATAATATATTCTAAATAAGCATATCTAAAGAATATTTAGAGGTAGAATTCAATATCGCTATTGAATTGTTCAGCAGCTGTTATAATGTGAAATAATGTGAAAGCAACATAGAATTATTATTCTTCTTTGAGTGCCATCTCCTATCGCAGGTTATACCAGTCCACTTTCTGATGTCTGCCAGCCAAGATTTTCTTCGTCTTCCTTGTCCTCTTCTTCCATTTATCTTCCCTTTTAATCAATTCAAGTATCTTATAGTTTTCATTACGAAGTAGGCGACCAAGATATGCAGTTTTCCTTCTCTTTATGGTATCTAAAATTTCATGTGATTTCCCCATTTGTTCCAGTACTTCATGATTGGAGGATTTTTGCTGTACATGGGATTTTTAGCATTTGTCTGTATAACCACATCTCCAAGGCTTCAAGTCTTTTTATTGATGTTGTCTTCAAGGTCCAAGTTTCTGCACCGTACAGCAGTACAGACCATACATAGCATTTAACCATGCGTACTCTAAGCTCTAAGTTTAAACTGCGGTTACACAGTGTTGATTTCATCAAGAGAAAATTTTTTCTTGCCATTTCAATTCTAACTTTTATTTCCATTTCTGGATTGCAATCTTCATTTAACCAGCATCCGAGATATTTAAACTTTGCCACGCTTTCTATCTGTTTCCCATTTAAAGAAAGTGCTGAATTGAGAATTGGTTTCTTACTTATGACCATGAATTTAGTTTTGCTGATATTTATTTTTAATCCTATTTTTTCACACTCTTCATTTATTAGTTCCAGAAGATTTTGAAGATCCTGAATATTGTCAGCCAGGACAGCTGTGTCATCAGCATATCGGATGTTACTGATGATTTCACCATTTACACTAATCCCTTCCTTCCTTCCTTCCTTCCAAGACTTTTGAAATATGGATTCTGAGTATATGTTAAAAAGAAGAGGTGACAGCACTCATCCTTGCCTTACTCCTCGTTTGATGTTAATGGAGTCCGTACTAATGTCATCAACTTGAACAGATGCGTTTTGGTTTCCAATATAAGTTTTCAATGATCTTGATGTCTTTACCATCTAATTCAATTATTTTTAATAGTACAATCATTTTAGCATGTTGGACTTTGTCAAATGCTTTCTCGAAGCAAATGAATATGTCCTTGTTTTGGTCAATACATTTTTAGAATAAGATCTGACAACAGAAAAGAGCCCCTCTTGTTCCCTTGCTATTCATTTCTTGAATAGCATTTCGCTTAACAGGGTTCTGACATTCCAGGTTCCTGGTTTTACTGAACACATCATGTTGAGCACGGGGATTCTTCGCACCCCTGTCTCATTTAAGGGACGCCTGGAACTCGGCCCATTTGTGTAGATTTGCTCGCCATGGTGGTTAGTCTGGAGAGAGAATAGAGCAGTAGTTTCTCCATTTGCTTTCTGCTCCGCAATATTACAGACGTACATAATAAACTATATTGCCAATTTTCTAATCAGAAGATTTACCGTCAGCATGAGACTTCAACCTTGTGTCATTATTGACAAAGCTGCTTCCCTTTGTCAGAGGACAGAATCCTTTATTTTCCCTTGTAACCATAGGTAGGGGCCCTAACCGGGTACTGACAACCGGAGCCAGCTGAGCCCGGGTTATTTATAGAGGTCTGCTCCTCTGAAGATTATTCCGCACATTTCACTGTTGGGATACGAATCCTCTTCTACTGATTTGTCCGTGGTTCTTCACAGAGGTCCGTTAGCATCCTCGTAGGAAGTGTACCCAATAGAAGGGTCCCAGGGAACACGATGTAGACGTGAACTTGTCTCACTCCCCATTGAATTATTGTTTCTATTAATTGGATTTTGTTGGTGGGTTGCTTCTGACTAACAAGTTTCTTTAGTCGGCTTCAAAGATTTTCGATTGGGTTAAAATCTGGGCTATTCGCAGGCAATTCCAAAAGTGGAATATGATTATCTTGAAACCACGTTTTGCACACAGTAGCAACATGGCATGGAGATGAATCCTGTTGAAATATAAATGCTTCATTATCTTGGAAAATATCACGTGCGGAAGGCCAATTTGGGCTCAAGTATTTCATTTATGTATTTTTGGGCATTTATATTCCCATTAATCACCAAATTCTGCCCACATATTTTGACGTCATTTGTATATTTAATTTTTTTCAACCCCAGATCATAACACTAAGTGGGTGTTTCACGGTAGGTGTAATGCAATCAGGATGCAAATCTTCTCCGATTCTTCTCCTTACGTATTTTATGCCATCACTGCCAAACACGGAGATGTTTGGTCTCATCACTCCAAATAACACTCTCCCGTTGTTCCGCTGTCCAGATAACATGATTTTTAGCCCAGTTTAATTTTTCAACGTTTGTTTGAGAGATAAAAATGGCTTTTTATGTGGAATTCTAGCATTTAGACCAAATTCTAGCATTTAGACCAAATTCCTGCACTCTGCACCGAACAGTCCTTGCACTCAACTTCACATTGTATTGCGCCATTGTATCTTGTATACACCCAGATGATTTTGTTCTGTCACGTAGGCACAATCTCTCAATTCTTCTGTCATTCCTTTCTATTGTTCCCTTTTTCCTGCCTTTACCAGTCTGGTTTTGTAGTGGCGTTTCCACCAATTTTTCATCTAATTGCTTCATAACCGTATCCTTGTTTACTTAATAGTTCTATTCTGCATCGCTTTCTGGGTGACCAGTCAACTCTTTGCGCCATTTCTTTAATTTTATTACGTTTCACAAGTTCACTAAATGAAAGAACACAAAAAAACCCAACCAACTTGATAGCAGTCACATAACACACTGACAAATGTTCTCCTCTCAGCTCCAGTACATGATATCAATAGCTGCATCCTACTGTGACTGACCTTATTGGCTCATTGCCAAAACAAGATGCCACCAGATTGGCTCTCTAAACACTCATGCTCATTGACTACACTCAAATGAAGGAAAGCTACTTCATAATAACCTAAGCATTGTACTTCTTTTTTCTGGTTATTTGGCTATAACCTTTCATAGATTACAGATAATCGAACAAACTTTGATGCATTGCATTCTTGATTGAATTATCTCTCTCTTGATATATAATTTTATGGCATTACACCAAACAAAAGTAGTGTTATGAGCCATCAAACCTCAAAAATACACTTTTACCAAAAGGTTTCCACAATTTTGGCCACAAGTGTACGCACCCTCTCCCTAAAAATAATACCTTTCACTCTCTTATTCACCACTTCCTTATGCAATTTACAGGGATACCCTCTAGTTCTTGACACTTACTTATTTTCCACAAGCAGAAAAATCTCTGTCGTATGCATCCGAGAAACACCTCTCGCAGGCTTAATCGTCTCAATCACATCAATCCTTAGCCTTCTATCAGGAAAAAATGTTAACTTATTGATAACATTTCAAAATCTTGAAATCATTTTTGTCACCCTCTCCAAATATCTTCATCCACTGAAAACCTCTGTGTCCAGATTTGGGCACAGTAGTCCAGATGTGGCCTGATCTTTGGATCCACCATAACCCCAAGATCATGTGCTTTGTAGGTAGTATCTCATCTTCAGTCACCAAAATTCAAAACCTTAATTTAGCAACATTAAACTGGTAACCACATTTCCAGCTTATTCATAAAGAGACGCAACACCAGCACTTCTCTCAATAGCTTTCCCCAGCTTCGCATGATTCGCAAACAATTGAATATCTCCTTGAATTTCAGTGACAATGCCATTGATATAAAGGTTGAAAAGTAGGGTCCCAGCACAGAGCCCTGTGGAACGACTAATAACTTTCCCTTTCCCCGATATTGCCCGCCCATACACACACACAATTCGTTGATATCTATCAAACAACTATTTGGATATTAATAGCCAAACCCATACGTTGCAGCTTAAATAATGCCTTTGAAAAATATAAACAATTACAAATACGGATATCAATTACATAGATAATAATTTTAAATAAATATATTATAATATATTATAAATATAAAAATAAATATTATAAATAAATATACTTTATTTATAAATAAATTATATTATCAATTATAAATATTTTAACATAAAATTATAATATTATATACTGTAATTTATATTTTATATATGAATTATATAAATGAAAAAAAAAAATAAATGTTTATTCCAGATATTAAGACCTACATGACAAGCATTGCAGAGAAATTCTTCGCAATCACGGATAATCACCCAAATCAGCTAGTTCGACAGGCAGCGGACTACAAGCCCTCAGATCGTTTCAAACATAAAAAACCGAAATCCTCCATCGCAAGAGAAAGCTGATACAGCCTCAATGCTCACAATGAGCGGGTAAATTACCCACAATAATCTCATCACCCACAATCTAAAATCCAGATGAAGGGATAAAGAGTCAAGGACTCAGTCCATCAACCAATTAAGTTCAGGTTCAGGTTAAGGTTTTTTGAAAGAACTACCTTTCTTCTTCTTGCTTTGGGCATAGCTAGTCTGAAGTCTTGATCCATTTTTATTGAAGAGATTTCTGTCCTTCCATTTTTTCGGATGTTAGTCTTTAGGAATATTTCTCGTATTTTTGAAAATATCTACTTATATTAATTCCGCTCTGCTATTTGTTACGGGTTTGTTATATTAATGATAGAGTTTCAATTCAAAGTCCGATTCCGTTACATCTATGTTAGCCTTGTGTTATTCTCGTAGAATTTTGCAATAAGTCCTGTTTAATAAATATTAGAGAAACATTACATGTACCGGGTTGGACCTCCTTTAGACCGAATTGCAGCACATATACGCTTTAGCATAGATTCCATGAGGTGTTGATTTGCATTTGCGATTACAACATACTAGACGTTCACCAGACAGTCCTTTAACTCGCTCAGATTTGACGGAAGAGGATTTTGCTCCCAGATCTGTCTTTCTCACATGTCCATACATTTTCAATGAAATTCAGATCCGTGCTTTGTTGTTCGGAGGGAAGATGATGGAAGTCTCTTCCATGTTCGCAGAACCATTACTGAACAGTTCTTGAGCGACAGATAGTAGCATTGTCGTCCATGAAACAACCGTCACCTTCTGGATAAAATATCATCATTGCAAGATGCACTTGATCAGCAACAACACTCAGATATTCCTTGGAGGGCACCCGACCTTTCACCAATATCAGGGGACTCCTTTTGTACCAACAGCACATGCTACACACCATGACACCACCTCCAGAACTTTGAGTTGTGTTTGAAAAGCAAGTCGGATTCATCGCTTTATAGGACTACCGCTAAACTGTTTACCATCGATACAGAACAATACTTACCCTGACCGCATGAATTCTTTCCATCCTTCTAGTGTCCAATTAAGGTGTTTCTTACACTGCTATAGACAAACTTTCCAATTCTTCGCAGAAATTAGTGGTTTACGGATATATACCTTCAATTTTCTGCCCATAATTAGGTGAGATACGGGTTGTTGCCAACCCGTATTAAATGTTTCGGTAAGCTGCTGACACAGAAAGTTCTGTTTTTTTTCGTACAAGCCTTCTCAGACAACCGCGATCTCGTTCCTGACAGACTGTCGTAAGACCACAGTTACGTCTCAGACAGAATATGGTTAGTTTTCCACTGAATAAACAGCCGTAATATCTCACCTTTTGAAAAAGCCAGTGAGCTTGGCTACTTTCAAAATCGTGGCTTCAGCCAGACGGCATCCTGAGTAAGCCGTTTGTCGAACTTCAAGGTCCTTTGTTTTTCCCATTGTGATCAACACTATTCACGATTAATGATCAGCAGCATTCTTAAATAGCTGCGCAGAACACATTGTAACGATCTGTCCAAGCATTTTTCCTACGCTGCCTAAGTTTTACCTACATTTGGTGGCAGGCATTAGAAACATCTATTGCAGTTTTACATGAAATGCAAATTCCCTGAATAGTGTCTAAATATATAAACATTTTTTTAAAAATAATTGATGATCTCATGTATACTAACCAGTAATCTTATGAAATTCTGCATATCGTTTTAATTCCTTAGCATTTTGAGGAAATGTGGTATGTCTTATAAAACCGGAAAAAACTTGAAAATAATTTCTAATGACAATAACAACATCTTATAATTTACTTTTTATAAAAACGGATGTTATAGAAGGTTAATGCTAAGCTTTCATATGTCCATTATCTTACATTTATATGAAATTCTCTCTTGTACATGTTGATATGACTATAGTTAAACTACGATTGTCCTCCATGTCGATTGGTTATGGCTCTATAAAACGTGTGTGTGTGTGTGTGTGTGTGTGTGTGTGTGTGTGTGTGTGTGTGTGTGTGTGTGTGTGTGTGTGTGTGTGTGTGTGTGTGTGTGTGTGTGTGTGTGTGTGTGTGTGTGTGTGTGTGTGTGTGTGTGTGTGTGTGCGTGTCCCTACTCAGTGACAATTACAGTGGTACTTCAGTCACTAATAAAACCGGACTCTGAACCAAACGAAACAGATAACTTAGAACCGTGAATCATTCCACGTGCTTTTCGTTAGGTGGATGAACCACCTCGTGGCAGCTTAGAGTATAGTATGAACAGGAGTGTTCATATTGTTCTCTATTTAGATAAAGGTTACTTTCACATTTATGAAATTCTATGATGATGAAGTGGCGTTACAACTCAAGCAAAACATAACACAGAGTAAATCTTCCGTGGATTGGTTTAAGGATAAACGCACCAACTGTATACTGGCTAACTCAGAGACCCACTCGATACTCATTTGAATACTTGGGATCAAGTCGATCGAAGTCCGAGACATACGAAGTGGAGCATAACTGGACACAACAGAGCAATTTCGACTTCAAAATATAAACATCAAGTTGAATTTCGATTTATGTTCTGGTGTTACTAATAACATAAACTGTTTTCGGCCAAAGATTGGGAACAGAAGAGAAATCAAAAGTCACATCTGTGCTTCATAGTAGGAGAAACTTGACAGAGAGTGAAATGATTTTTTGTTTTAAAACCTAAATCATTTCATATTGAATCCACATAAAATGAAACGAAAGCATCTATCTACCCCAAGGAAGAATTCTTAAAGAGGATTCACTCGATCATTATTAAGAAACATGTATCTCAATTAAATGCAGCTTTTTATAATTGTCAGTTGGAAGGTTATATGAGAATATCCGATGACTTCGTGTGTTGTATGGTTCAAATGCATGGTTTAAAGCTCGCATACCTCCGATTTTAAGTTCATTCTGTCATCCCCTATATCCAATTATAGATTTCTGATTGTCTGTTTCTAAATTTTAAACTTTTTGAGAAACTGTATACATCCCGTTTCAAACTCCTTAATCCCTCCCACAACGACTTAATCCATTGTACTGCATTCCATCCATTCCTGATACATCGTATCTTCCAAATCCTGTTTCTTATGGAGAGGATATCTTCGCTTCAATGGTGAAATATATTTGCTAGTGTCTTCTTATTATGATCTTATCAGGTTAACTGTGCTACTTTCTATATCTCGGTTTCTTGGTAATTATGTCATTGATTTGACTCCATATTTTTGTTTGTGAATAGGTTTTGGAGATATGGATAGTATAAATCAAAGTTAACAGAAAAAGCAAGAACACTTTCTATAGAAGATAAGTGGTTGCCGATGTTTCCGCCCGGCAAACTCGAGTTTTGCATGAGGATAACAGCAATATAATTAGGTGAGTTAGCTTGACAGAGAGATGGAATCTTATTTTCGGTGTCCAAAAAAGGAGCTATAGTTTCTCCTTTTTTCTCTTAGCTTTGCTTTATATATTTTATTAAATCACAGAATATTACCATAACCAGTCGATAAGAGAAAGAACCGAATGTACTTATTTAGCATACTAAATAATCTGAGTTATGTTGATATTGGGTTATTCATTTTATATCAAAAATAATGTGCATATTAAAAGATGGATATTCAGGATTGGTTCTTTACCACAACAGTGAAAGAACGCCCTGCTCTATTTAAGAAGGAATTTTTTTAGATGGAGAGATTGTCGTACTTAACTCTTATTCGTCAAGTAGAACAATCAGGCGCTCTAAGAAGTTTTACTTTTTCTATACAATAGTTAACATTCTTCAAGTTTTCTCAAGTGAATTAGTTACTGTTAATGTTGAACAACGCAAAAGAGTTCTTTACAAAACAGACTAATTATTGTAACAAAACATTTCCGAAGTATCGTTTGTTATTCTAAAACTACTTATGTATCTATGAATACTAGTATTAATCGATTCTATTGATTAGCCTGTTCTCTAAATTCATACAATACTCTCTTCGATGCTTTTCAACGTATTCAAAATATTTTCACTCATTTTAGCAGAAGTATTATTGTTAGTCTATAAGCATCGTTACGCACGCAAAATCATTTATAATATAATTAGAGGGCAATATATTCTCCTCTCCCATAGAATTTTAAATTCCTTCCTTCCATTTAGTGGATTTGAATGCTTCCATTATTGGGGGTTTACGAAAGATTTTCATCTCGTTGTTTGAAGCTTTGACGTTGTATCCCTAGCCGTTAATTCAGCGACATGAACGAGAATGCAAGAAAAGATAACGCCTCCCGTATACTAAGCGATCTGCATCAGAAGGAGAATATCCTGTGCATCCGCGTACATCCCTCTAAAGTGCACGCGCACTCACGCACACACACACACACACACACACACACACACACACACACACACACACACACACACACACACACACACACACAACGTGAAGTTTCTGAAAGAGATCATTTACTTAATGCCATTCTCTACCCTGTCTGCTATCAATCCCCAAAGGGTTAAACACAGTGACATTGCAAGGCTTCCAAGGAATGATGATCTTAATTCGCTGAGCCTCTGGAGGATAAAACAAGAACATTAGCTGCTATCTGCTCTTTCTTCGATGGCCTGCGCTTTTAGTAATGGCGAAAACTGGTCAAAATGTTCTAGCAGAGTAACATGGTCATTTAATATGTCTGTTTAATTATTACTAGGGCAGATATTCAAATCATAAATCTTAATTATGCATTTGGTACTTGGTGATATATACTTCTAAAATATTACGAATATTACATAATGAGATCTCTGCTCTCTTGATTTGCAAATGATTCTCTCTCTCCCTCTCTAGTGTTTACGAAATTTTTATACTATTTTAAAATACAATTGTGATCATAACTAGTATGTAAATATAAATGAAGTCATGTGTTCTATATGATTTCTATATAGTAATAATGCATTCAACGTATTTCGTATAGAGTCGATTATCTCATATGTTATAATTAAAGATTATTTATTTCAACAAGATAAAAATAACTAATTTAAATATAACAAACAGGTAAATTAAATTTTTGATTGAAAATTAAAAATAAATTTGCAGATATATAAAAGACAATTGAATTAATCTGTTTTCCTAATACATAATTTTTATATTTCAATAATTTAATAACAGTTTTAAAACATAACTTTATACCACGTGTGGTGGCCGGGATACGAATAGCCACTGTAGCCCATGCATGTCGTAGCAGGTGACTAAAATGGGTACACATGTAGGGTAACGAATGGCAATGCTGTAGCCAATGAAGTTTTAACTGAGGCTCGGCTATTGCTGTGATCCTCCTGCCATGATCAAGGCTTAACAATCTATATTACCCTATCCATACATTTTCTTCTACAGATAACGGGGAAAATGAAAAGCATTTTTGCTTCACCCATCTAGTCAAAAAAAAAAAAAAATTAAAACATATCTTTAATAAGAGTTCCCCTGTGGTGACCGGGATAAGACAATGGATGGCAATGCTGTAGCCAATGAAGTTCTAACTGAGGCTAGGATACTGCTGTTACTCTCCTGCCATGATCAGAGTTCATAGCTCAATAACACCATATCCTTACATTGTCCTCTACAGATAACGGGAAATATGAAAAGCATTCTTTCTTCGCTCATCTAGCCAAAAAAAAAAAAAAACCATATATATATATATATATATATATATATATATATATATATATATATATATATATATATATATATATAATAAGAGTTTTAAACCATATCTTGCAGGTTAAGACCCTCCCACCCGTGTGTTGCCCGGGAAAAGAATAGCCCCACTGTAGCCGATGCATGTCGTACGAGGCGACTAAAATGGGTACCCAGGGAGGGTAGTGTATGGGAATGCTGTAGCCAATGAAATCCCAACTGAGGCTCGGCTATTGCTGTTACCTTTCTGCAATGATCACAGTTCATAGCTCTATATTTCCTCATCCATTCATTTTCTTCTACAGATAACGGGGAATATGAAAAGCATTTTTGCTTCACCCATCTAGCAAAAAAAAAAAAAAAAAAAAATGCATTCTGTTAGTAATCTGTCAACGAATAGTTTGGAAGTCTTCTTGTTTTTGAAAAGTACCTTTAAAACTAATCCTTAATCACCGTTTGATGACCAACTGTACTACAATCTGAAATGATGTCATAGATGAGAATGGAACACCGATTTTTCCGATTAAACGGTTTCGTCTATACCGACTGAGCGAAGGATGATTCTTCTCACATAATAATATAACACAGGTCCTTTCATTATATGATTTCCATCGGTTGCCATTGCAAGAATTCTTTAAAGTTTGATCAGTAGAAAATATACAACGTATGTACACGGCCATTTCAGAAATAATAAGATTATTTAATCAAAAGAATCACAATTCTTTCTTCGGATGTTTACCTCATCACCCAATCAATAACAATCAGAAAGATGGTCGGGGAGAGTATACATCCTTGTCTTACTCCTGTATTTGTTGCAAATGGTTCTGATAGTTTGCCATTATTTATTATTTGGATTTTGTATTTTTCATGAGTTTACTTATATTTATGATTTTCTGAGGAATCCCGTATGCTTCATTAACTTCCATATAGTCTTTCTGTCTATGCTATCAAATGCACTTTCAAAGTCGATGAATCCTAAATATGGGCTGCTCTGCCACTCTCTTGATAGCTGAACAACTATTATTGTTATTATCTGGTCAATACAAGATCTGTTTGGCCTGAAACCAGTCCGTTCATTTTATTTATTTTTATTTATTTTTGTTTGTTCTTATAGTTATTTCACCTCTTGTTTTTGTTTTCCAAAAATCATATTTATTTTGTTCAATAGTAGTGCTACGATCAGTGTAAAAAAAATAAAGGACATTCGTTTTCGCAGTTTAATTAACAAAAAAATCCAAGAAAAGTCTTTAATTTAATTTATTTATTTATTGAAAATCGCCTGTAGTAAATAGAATAAAAAATCGTGAATTTTATTGCAAAATTTGATTTCATTGTTGATATACCAATGACTTTATTTAATACAAATATTTTAAAAAATTTAAATAAAAATTATATTCAAAACACATAAAGTTAAATAGTCGGTATATCGGAATACTACCGATCCATAATTACATATTTTTTTAATTTATAAAAGCATACATTATGGACACATTTAAAAGCATTTTTATTCGCAACAATATCCGCACAAAAAATAGAGAAACTCTTATTTATTTTGGGACATTACGCTTTGTTAGAAACAATGGTTTTCTAATATTCCATAATTTATAATAGCAATATGCATTTTTGTATTGTTACATGAACAGCTGAAGTTACGATTCATCAGTAGTGGAATGGATAAAGTACTTTATGTAGACAGTGAGCTATTCAAGTTACCATGAGAAATGTAAGTAACGAAATGAGAAACAGAACCGTCAGACTTCTTATATCAGTTAAAATATGAAGTAATATTAAAGCCAGACCAGACATTTCAGTATATTTTAAGAGTGTAATGATGTTCAACTAGCATATAGTAATAGAGTATATGCATATTCTTTATTCTCTCACTCTCTCTCTCACACACACTCGGAGAGAGAGAAGTTAATAGACACAGTATGATATTTTAATGATATTAAGACAACGAAAGCTATAAAGCTAGTATATTATACCAGCATATTGTGTATGTTCCATAGTTAGTTTGCATGTTATGCCGCTAAAAATACGAGATAATGGGGGGGGGGTGTCTTCCATTTCCATATTTGAGGGTCTAACTCAAATGCATTTCGAACGCTCCTTATATAAGTAATCCCTCGTACTACATCAGACATCGAACACACATCTTTACAATTAACGACTGTTGCCGCTGCCGACTACGCTATGGCAATATTCGATTATTATGGATATTTTCCCCACTTTTCTATTATTTAGTTATTATTATTTATTATTATTTTCAAATATTATTTATGTTATTCTCTTTTTTTATGTATTTTGTGTTTCCAATAAGCAAGGCGGTGATTTCATAGCGGGCTGACTAATATTTTTCAATGATTATTTTTTTCTTTTTTTTCATTATTTATTTATTATTGTTTATTATTATTTGCATATACATTTATGTTATTTTTATTTCCTTTTTTTATTTATTTCATATTTCCAAAAAGGAAAGTAGTAATCTAGTGAGTGTCTAAAATTGTCTTCCACCTGAGATGGAAATAAATAAATAAATAAATAAAATGAAAATATTCAAACATCTGTAGCATCTATGCCTACAGTGGAATTGTAAACCATAGTCCGTTTTTCCGGAAGCAATTACACTATCCAACTAACAGATCAGAGCAATTTACTTGTAGCATAAAACGACTTTTTATTTTTATTTTTAAAATCAAGTTTGATCATTGTCTTAGTTCTTAAGGTGGCTTCATTTACAGCAATTATCCTGTGAACTGAAATGAAATATTCTACTTACATATAAAGTTTAAATATTTAATTTAATTATATCAAAAGCTGGACTTAAATGTTTATATTTTTCTAAAATATATTTCAATTAATTTGATTCTTGAATTTTTTGTTGTTGTTGTTGTTGTTCTTGTTTAGATCTTATGGACTATTGTCCTGTTTACATGGCTTCACCATCTTCAGCCAGTGAGATCTTCTGCACCATTATTGGGAATTATGAGTAATTTGCTGCATAGTGCTCGATTTGTTCCCCAAGAGTTTCCTCAACAACAGTTTCCTTATGAAAATCCAGACGTTTCAATCTACCAGTTGCCAAGACCTCGCCTTGTAATTCCTAAATCACCACCAGAAACACCCAACAAACCTTTAGAGCTTCAAATTACAGTAGAACAAAAAGAAACCCCTGACGATAGAATAAACACGTGGGAAAGAGATTCGGATTCAAATATTTATTTCGCTCCCAAAGCATCGCTGATTTCTAATGGCTACGGTGATATAATACGATCTATTAAACCAAACTTGCACTTTCCTCTATCGGACAACATCGGTTGGCGAAATCACAGACAAAGAAGAAGATTCCCACGTGCAGTTCAAACAGACAGAAGACGGTGGTTGGGATCAAGAAGTCCGATTTCAAATGATCGTGTTGTAGACGAAGAAAGGCCAGAAAGAGGTGCTAATATTAAAGTCCAGTATGCAGAAAATCCATCGGAATTTATTGCTAATTTAACTCTGAGTGGAGATGAATCGCAGTCAGGGAGATTCGAAGAACAATTGGTCGAAAAGATTATGCCAGGATTAGTTAGAGTACTTGCTGTAGAATTAGGATCATCAGGTGATGGTGCTGGCAGTGCTAGTTCCGGATTGAAGGGCAAAGGAAAACTGGGAGAAGCAGGCCGACATCAGTACGAAGAGACTCCTTCATTGGAAGAAATAGAAGAAGAACTGTGAGTAATTTTTTTAATTATTGTTGTTTCATTGATGAATTTAGTAAAGTCTTTCTAGCTACTTACTGATATTTACAGACCATTAAAAGGAAAAAAGAGGATTTAAGCTGCTTACATTTTTCAATATATGTAATCCACAGGAGGGATTTAAGTGTTACTTATAATTGAGAACAATGAGTGACCATTATTGGCAACTTCGTTGATTGCTTCACAAGATGGCATGCATGCTGCAACAACGGCTATAGAAAGAGAACAGTGAGATCATTAAGGCACAGAACTTTGTGCTTATTAAAGAAACGTTTCACCAGCATTGAATGATATAATCCTAACATAATCAATCTTCATCCACTTGATGAACTCATAAAAGTAACTGCATCGCCTCAGGTCATTCTAAGATAGGAAGAGTCCACTCTTGATTGTGACCCATTAATGGTTTAGAGTTGGTCTTATTTTCCATTGTCAGATTATTCTTTCAAGTGTTTCTGTAATATATTAATTAATTCCAAACTATTCTTGTACATCTAAAAATACAATTAATTTAACACAAAGCGCAGGTTTTGAGTATACTTCCTTAAGATTAATTATTTCATCTACAGAATTAAAAAGATTAAAAAATTCATCTACAGAAATTTCCAAATTTCTGTAGATGAATGCAATCCTGAAAGGATGTAAAACGATCCTATATTTAGTATCGTGGGTGGGATAAAGAAATAATCCACTTCGTTCCTCTAATCTAGAGCACAAACAGTGTTCATTATCAAGCAACTTCAGACCTCCAATAATAGAGTTCGTCTCATTATGGGAGATGAAAAGTATCTATGGTGTGAAGCCATTCACTGCAGAATATACTCACAGTCTGTTAGATGAAGAGCGGCGATGCTATCCTCCTCTAAGCTAAGCCGGCTATCTAATATTTACAAGTGGGATTTTAGACGTGTATATATTCATGTCATTGAGTAACAGAGCAAAATAAATGCAAATCAAATCACAAAGTTTTGGTATTTCTGAAAGTTATTTCTCATAGGACCCTTTATTACGATGCCATCTTAACAGCAAGATAGCCTGTGTGTGTGTGTGTGTGTGTGTGTGTGTGTGTGTGTGTGTGTGTGTGTGTGTGTGTGTGTGTGTGTGTGTGTGTGTGTGTGTGTGTGTGTGTGTGTGTGTGTGTGTGTGTGTGTGTGTGTGTGTGAGAGAGAGAGAGAGAGAGAGAGAGAGAGAGACTTCCTGCCCGATTTGAACTTTATCCTAAATTCCTCTTTCAACACTTTCTTTCTGTTCCTTAGACCTATATTTATATTTATTGTGCAGAAGCCTGTTAAAATTTTTAAAACCCCTTAATAGTATTCATTTTTATGCTCACCATTAAAACAAAGAAATCTGACTTTTAATACAAACTCCTGTTTTAATCTACTGTCTCTATCATCAGCTTTATGAGTTTGGTTCACCACCCTTACTTCGGTTCACACTAAGTATGGAAAGTATTTACATTGTTTTTATTTGGTTTGTCTTTATTTCTATTTATCATATTGTAGGACGTGAAAATCCACCGTTAAAATCCACTATTCTTAACAGAGGTTCTCATTTCTTTTTTAAAACCTTTTATAATTACAAATATTTCTAATATATTCTTATTTACATTTTCCTTAGGTTCATCATTTTAAAATATAAATAAAAATCGTTTGCTAAATGGAACCAATGTGTTTTTTCTTTACACGTGTTTATATACATCAAGTACCAGTCTATTAGAAATATCCGCACATAACCGCGTACGTCTTCTATCTAGTGTACCGCCTACGTGGTGAAATCAGATATATTAGTCACAGTCCCCAGTTAAACCACGGGGTGTTTACGTATCGTATTGAAACGTAACGATGCAGTTTGTAAAATCCAATGCATTTTACGTTTTCCTCTTCTATCGATGCACTCTTTCCAGCCAGCTTTAGGTTGACTCGATATTTTCTATTTATCATATTGTTTATCGATATATTCATGACAAAGTTGCATGTTTTTGTCCTAACGGTGTCTGTGCTACTACACTTACCAATCCGACATTTTGTGTTATTTTTCATTTCAACTCATTCAGGTCCGCTTCCTCCCCGCCTCCCACACACACATTTACTTTGTATTTTAAGCACGATATTTAAAATGTTTATAGTATTTTCCCTTTTCTTCTTTAGGATAAGCGTTCTTCCTGGAGGAGAATGTGATTTCTATGATGCAGCTAGAAGAACGTGCTGGTATGACCGATCCGTAGGAGATTCTCTGACGTTATCTGTGAAAGTTCTTAAACAAGAAATGGGGAATGACAGAGTGACCGCAGTCTGGAAGCAACACTTCAAAGTGAAGGATAAGAACGAATCATTGACTCTGGATATTGAACCTGGTAAGACACTAAAGAGTGAGGTTACAATTATGATATTAACAATACCTAAGTAAAATCTCTGTAGAGAAATTCGTATATAAGAATCTCGTTATAAGAATATAAGATTCTCGATTCTTATTATAATATGCTGCCGAGCAGCATCTTAGCATCTTAAAAGAATCTTAAAGCAGAAATTTAAAAGAATTTAACCGAATTTAAAATAATTTGTCAGAACAAAATTGCATACGGAATTAACAAAAGGTTTTCCTTTACCTTCTACAAAATTTCACGCACATGTTTTAACAAACTACGAAAGACATAGAAGAAAAACAAAACTAAATACTTCACAGAATCACAAACTAACAATCCGACGTAAAACAAAGTCTCAAAAGGATGAAGATTCGAAAATATTTTATATTTCGTCCAATACGAGTTCCACTGATTTTGATCTGTTTCTAGCACAAATGACGTAAGAACACCTAAGACTCTGGTATATTCTATTAGCAATTTATTCAAGGTATTTAAATATAATTCAAGGCTGCTAAATATAATTTTGTA
This sequence comes from Typopeltis vanoorti, assembly GCF_054136105.1. Lineage (NCBI taxonomy): Eukaryota > Metazoa > Arthropoda > Arachnida > Uropygi > Thelyphonidae > Typopeltis > Typopeltis vanoorti. The sequence goes on along the minus strand of NC_143555.1, from coordinate 107,162,892 downwards.
AATAACCAAAATGTTTTATTTTATATTTCAGACAATCCTCCATGGAATATGGTCGTTGGAAGTGGCGGAAAAGAACTGCGTATAAGTCCACTAACAGAGTCCAACTTTGATTTCAACTATTTTACAAGTCGAGTAATCCGAGTTGAGGACGTATTGAAGAATCGTCATGGGGAAGCGATTATCTTTAAAATGAACATCATCCCCGAAGGTAAGATAGCAAAAGATATATTAGGGATGTAAAATGCACAAACAAAATTATTTTTCTCTTTTCATTTCGATTTTTTTAAAAAATATTTTTGTGTTCTGTCCTTCCCACCACACAGATCTCGGACGAGTCTATGCTGGAGAAGAAATCACAATTAATATAGAGAGTTACATAATGCTCCCTGAAGAAGGGATGTCATTCGAGTGGAGAATGGAAAAAACGGACGAAGTCACTGATCTCCCCAGTAATATGAAAGTCAGTTATTCTGGAAGAACTGTATCCATCATGGAACTAAGAAAAGAAGAAGAAGGTGTCCTTTCGTGTTCTATATACACTTCAAAAGGAATCTTTGCGGCTAAGAGGAGATTTCTAATAGAGGAAATGAGTGAGTTCAACTTTGAAATTATATATTTAAGAAAAAAAAAGAAATATACCAAAATTTCGTATATTTGTAAAAATCATTAGCAAGAATCGGGACATTTTAAGAAACTTAACTTTAAATTATATTTTCTCTGATATCATATTTATTACGAGCCTCCATAGCTCAGTTAGTACAGACTACGCCCGTTGTTCGGAAAGACGTGTGTTCGATTCCCGTCAGTGACGTGAGGAACCTGGTCTTTGTCGACTAAAGGTGAGTTAGCGGTTTCATACGGAAGTAGGGTTTTTTTTCACTCAGAAACTCGGGATTTTCGTCCCCCAGAACAAGCAAACCGACCCCCCGTGAACACACTTTTACAAAAATAGGACACGTTCAGGAATGAAGAGTGACAGTCCTATTCCCTAGGATTTCGGTTCGAATGCCTACACGGTAAAATGTGTAGGTCTACGCGTGAGCATAAATTAGGATAGGATTACTTAAATTAAGGGGATATTAAATCCCACATAGTTTTAAAACCGAATAAGAAACTCAAAGATTAGAATCAGAGAGTTTCTTGCCGAATATAGTAAACTATAAAAGTATCGGCGACACTAGCGTTAGCCAATGCAAGTGATCCTAGTACGTAGTACAATACCGGACGACTCGTTGCAAAGGTGGGGGAAGTTCAGATCGCTATTCTTAGATATTTTCCATAATGTAAAAACACATTTCCTAGGAAATGTATGCTGTTATTACATTATGGAGGGAGGTCACTACCCAGACCGGTTTCAGCCTTTTTTGAGGCTTCATCAGTGAGAAGCTAGACCTAATACCAAAGTGTATAGCAAAAGAACTTATGTACTCTGCGAACGAGTTTTCCAAACAGGTGCAACCATTAAGTTACTTAAGTATAAAGAGCTAATAAGCTTCATTTCGGCAATGAAAACATTACTTAAATTAAGGGGATATTAAATTACTCACTGATGAAGCCTCAAAAAAGGCTGAAACCGGTCTGGGTAGTGACCTCCCTCCATAATGTAATAACAGCATACATTTCCTAGGAAATGTGTTTTTACATTATGGAAAATACCTAAGAATAGCGATCTGAACTTCCCCCACCTTTGCAACGAGTCGTCCGGTATTGTACTACGTACTAGGGTCACTTGCATTAGCTAACGCTAGTGTCGCCGATACTTTATAGTTTAGTATATTCGGCAAGAAACTCTCTGATTCCAATCTTTGAGTTTCTTATTCGGTTTTAAAACTATGTGGGATTTAATATCCCCTTAATTTAAGTAATGTTTTCATTGCCGAAATGAAGCTTATTAGCTCTTTATACTTAAGTAGGATAGGATTATATTTATTGAAATATATTAAAATAATTAGCTAGAAATCGCTAACATTTTAGCAAGAAATGTAGTCTGCAAACTTTAATCGACTGCATTTATTGTCATTAGCATTAAAACTCATATAAGTCGCTATCTAAATAGTGTATATCTTCGTCGGGATTACATGAAAATGACGCGACCTGAAGAAGAATAACACAAATGTGTAAAAGACTGATACAGAGATACAATAAATAAGATATGTACAATAAATCTAAAATAATGCGAACTCCACCTGTGAAGGTAATTTTTGTAATGGACTTCCCGCATTGCTTGTGAGTGATTTTTGAATTTTGAGGTCTAGCATACTGCAAGATCTAATAAGCAACTTCCATACCACCTGGATCTTCATTATTATTATTATTATTATTATTATTATTATTATTATTATTATTATTATTATTATAGTTTACAATACATTATTCTTTACTCTTCACTACGTTTATGATGTCAAATTTTTGTGTAGGATAGTGTAGAGATTTCGCATGAAATTTCTAATAGACTTTTACCGCTTTATTATCTTTTGACCCCCCAAAAATTCTTCTGAAAATGATAATCACTGTCAGCTTATAAAATAAGTCAAGGCTTAACTGCGCATGTCACTGTGGGAAGTAATGAAAAGAATGGGTTTTCCTCAACACACTATCTGGTTGATATCCAACTTGTACAGGGAGCAAGAAGCTACGGTAAGAACAGGTGTTGGATTGACTGATTGGCTTCAGATTGGAAAAGGAGTAAGGCAAAGATGTTTACTTTCTCCTCACTTGTTTATTATATATATACGGAGGACATCATGCGTGAAGCATTGGCTAATCTCAAGACAGGAATTAGGATAGGAGGTAGATTGATCAGTAATCTGAGGTATGCTGATGATGCAGAACTCCTTTGTAATGACATGGAAGAACTAGAACAAATTCTTGACATAATTAACATGATCACTAAACAACAGAGGACTTCAATTAAATCCTAGCAAGACAAAGATCATGGATCAAAGGAAATACAAACAGGGAAGTTCTTGAGAAACAAGTTTAACTTAATGGAAAAAGAATTGAGGAAGTCGAAAAGTTTGAGTACCTGGGATCCATTATTAATGTGAAGGATTGCTGTTCAGAAGACATCAGAAGAATATAGATTAGGAATGGTTAAAACAATATTCAGAGACCTGTCTAAAATCTGGAAGGATGGATCTATCTCCATGGGAACAAAGTTGAGCATTTTGGATGCAGTTGTTTTTCCAACAGAGACTTATAAATGTGAGACTTGGAACCTAAATAAGTCAGATAAGAAAAGGATATCCTGCTTTCGAGATGTGGTGCTACAGAAGGCTGTTGAGGATATCATTATACTGAAAGGCATACAAATGAATGGGTGTTAGAAAAGATCAGTAAAACTTTAAGGCTCCTTATGAATATAGACAAAAGAAAGTTAAAATATTTTGGACACACTAAAGAAAGGTCACACCACGGATGGAAGGAGGACTTCTCAGAACAGTAATAGAAGGTAAAGTTCCTGGGAAAAGAGGAAGGGGTAGACTATCAATGAGATGGATGGATGGTATGTGTGTGGAGCAACTAATCTTCAGGGAGTTGAAGTCTCCAGAGAAGCAAACAACAGGACTACATGACGAGGCCTGGTGTGGCACATCACTGAACATAGGAGTGACCATACGGCTTCTGTGGATGTCCAGTGAACATATAGATAGATGTCACTGTTAAAACTGTAACATGCACAATAAAAAAAAAATCTCTGAAAAATTAAACTAGTTAAAACTATAAATAACCCGTGATATTCGGCCTTCGCGTGCGTTTCATAAATAATTTAAAGGCGTCGAAGAAGTTATTATACTGAATACAGAATGACATTATTTTCATTTTATTTTGTTAATACCGTACTACATTTTTCTTATAGATATTATATAATAGTTTGACATTTATTAGGTAGCGTCCCAGAAATATCCAGTCACACCACGAATACAGAGAATGCACTCATAAAGCATATTTCAATCGAAGCAGCACAGCAATTAGCAGAAGATTCTGTACCAGTAAGAAGAAATACGAGAAAAGCCCGCAGCCTAAACAATCGTCGCAGAAATATCCGAGAACAGAACCTGCTCGCTGACATTGCCATCAAAAGAAGACCAAGAAGACCAATCTCAAAGCGTTATTTAAAGGAAAGTAAATTTCGAAGAAAGCCTGACGTATCTGTTGAAGTTGAAGAAGAAGAAGAAGAAGAGGTAAAAGATTATGATTACGCAGACGAGGAAGATGTTGATGTGGACAAAATCAAGACCCAAGAACCATCTACTGAATCTCCTTCTACACCAGAAACAACAGAGGTCCCCGAAATTAAGCAGCCTGTGTCTACAATCGATGTTAATCTTATTAAAGTGATAAATGAAGAGGTGGACAAAGAAGAAACACCAGAAGACCTTGGAAAAGAAACGGACATTGAAGTGCGCGAATCTCAACTTGTTTCGTCCTGTATGACCGATCGTGAATGCAGCAATCACGGAAGTTGCGTGGGGCCTCCAAAAAACGCTGGATACTGTAAATGCAATCTAGGTTTCCATGGAAACGGAATTTTTTGCTGGGAAGATCCTAATTATATACCTTTAAGTCATTAGTTTATTGCCGTACAAAATGTTCTATAATAAAATTTGGTGTAATTCGATATAATTTTATATTCCTGTGAAGTGCTAAAACGATTTACCAAATAATAAATTTGCATGTTTATTTAGAAATTAAAAGAAAAAGTGATGATGAAATTCTTTGTAATCAGAATTTCTATTAAACTATTTTAACTCATCTGAAATTGGACTACTTTAACCAGACAAAATTTATACAAATTTGCGATAATCAATCAATGCCTACAGACAGCTTTAGGTTTAGTTATTGAGATAATAAACTGTATCACTATACAAAATACTGTTATGAAATGCCTCCAGTTAAGATCGGATCATTAGCTTATTTTGTTTATTTCTCGTTATTTACTTATTTATTTTTTTTTTTTACTAAATTCGTTGTCTGAGCAATTTCTGAGCTAAGTCCAAACGAAATTTGAACTTAGCTCAGAACACATTTAAAAAATCCACCATAAAACATAAAAAAACTTATAAAAACATAAAAAAAATTAAAAATTCCACCAACAGTGTAGTTAGGTTTTTAATCCACTTACCAAATTCTTAGCTAACGCCTTTTATTCTGTAACAATTTCGATAGCTGGTAAAACATCCTGCTAGTACGCCCTTCTAGCGCTAGCGTCCTTTGCAACTGTCTCATTGTGAAAACGTTCTTATGCCTTTACATTTTGCGAATATTTTGTTACAATTACAACAAAGGTTATCATGACAGCGTATTATTTCTGTAAATGTGCGTGTTCTCGGGATATTTTTAGACGAAAGGATGATGTTCTTAATCCTAACTAGTATTTATTTTTATGCGTTCGAATTTTGGTAGGGGGAGGGGTAAATAAAGTGACGCAGATTAGTAAACTTTCATTTTCCCTTTCAAGAAAAAAAAATGTATATAAATATTTTAAGCGTAAACATTTTCTTGTACACAGTAAATTGATGTAACGTAGAAAAAATCATGTTAAACTTCATCAATTGCGTGAAGTAAAAGATCAAGTGAAGAAAATGAAACAAACGAAGAATTCGTTGGTATTCAATTGAATATAACAATAAAACTGCAATAACTCGCAATAAAAATGAAATACTGGCATTGACACTGGCAGATACTGCTTTAAACAAGTTTTTTTTTTTAGTCTGTGAGTTGACTTAATGGTAGAGAAGGGTGAATAGAAAAAAAGTTCAACTTATGTTTCGATAGCAGTTTTTATGACGTCTGCAGGGATATTTTCCCATAGAAATGAATATAATTTTTTAATTATAATTTTTTTCGCATTATTGAATTATTAAGCAAATTTAAATTAAATTTTGAAATAAATATCAGCAACAAGAAATGTAAAAAAAAAACGAAAAATAATCATAGTTGGATTAAAAAATTATTCATAGTTCAATTAATTGTTTACCTAAATAAGCATATTGACCAATGAATCACATTTCAATAATCGATTTTTTTTACCCTTCTTAAAGATATTCATTTATTAAAGTCGAACAGAGACGTGAATCTTTTATTTTCATCTTCTGGTGGAATTTTATATTCATTGTTAAGCACCTGAAATGTTTCATGTAGTACAAATAACAAACAAAATGAGAGATAAATCTAATACAGTATATCATAACAATAGAATATTTTTTTTAGGAAAACGTGAAATTTAACTTCTTAGTTTGGAAAGATCTGGGTTCAAATGCCGTTTAGGGTCCAAGAGCAACCTTCATAAGGATTTCCAATGAAGACGAGTTAGCTAGTCTGACACGAACTTCCTTATCAAAAATCTCATTTCTGTGCTAATACTTCTTTTTATTTCGTTCAGTTAAGATAGAATTGTTATACATGTAGAAATTCCTAGTCTGACACGAACTTCCTTATCAAAAATCTCATTTCTGTGCTAATACTTCTTTTTATTTCGTTCAGTTAAGATAGAATTGTTATACATGTAGAAATTCCTAGTCTGACACGAACTTCCTTATCAAAAATCTCATTTCTGTGCTAATACTTCTTTTTATTTCGTTCAGTTAAGATAGAATTGTTATACATGTAGAAATTCCTTATAAGTCTGAAAGTATGAATTCCGTATTCATAACAATTTTCTTACTATGGCTGAATTGAAGATCTGTGTTAAAATTATACTTTTTTTTTTTTAGATTATTTTATTTTTATCTCGATGTTATAAAGGACGTGAAGTTATTTTTTTAAAAAAAACTTGTTTGTGTTAATATCATCACTAATATACTTTTACTGCGAAATGTTCCTTGCCGTGAAAAGCAATTATCGTACATTTTCGAAAAGGTCATTTCAAGGATTAACCCCCCCCCCCTCCCCTTGCAAAGCTTCGGAAAATGCATGCAGAATTCTTACGATTTATCCAATAGGGTAAAATCTGTTTTCTCGTTTGCATTCGAATGAAACTATGAAGAGCACATCTGTAACGCAGTCGGGAGCAAGTGGTTCTTGTATGTGCGCGCTTCCTCCATAGCAAGATTAGAATATAGTCTAATTTAGAAAAGGGATTTTCTTACCGATAATAGCCATGCGGAAAGAATGAAGAACATACGCGAGTTAGCATGCTTTCTTCAAGAAAGAAGAAACAACATTTATATAAGATAAGAGCATCTAAAAAGAAATTAAAAAGCACGTACGATCGAAAATATCAATTTTCGATCATTTCCTAAAAAGGACTTCGTAGATGGGCGAAGCAAGAATGCTTTTCATATTCCCCGTCATCTGTAGAGGACTATGTAAGAATAATATGTTATTGAGCTATATAAAGCTCTGATCATGGCAGGAGGGTAACAGTAATAGCCAAGCCTCAGTGAGAACTTCATTGGCTACAGCATTGCCATCCATTATCCTCCCTGAATACCCATTTTAGTCGCCTCGTACGACATTCATGGGCTGCAGTGAACCCATTCTTATCCCTGCCACCGCACGGGGAGTATATGTCGTCTTTCGATCATTTGAATTAATAAAAAACTAAATAAATAAAATGACTGGGAATTATTGTGTGGTGTTTTTGCTTTATATAACATTTTATATTAAATTAAATTTTAATTTAATTTATTTTAATATAAACTAGTTAAATTAAATTTAAATTTAGCTAATTAAAAACGTTTGCTTATAAAACAATATATCATTATAGTTTAAGAAATATTTTAATTTTAAACATTCCTTAAATGAAAAGAATAACTTTAATTTCTAATGCTAAAGCAAAATTATTTTCTCTCATTCAGACCATAGCCTTTTTCACTTCATTTTATAATAATACTTAAATCTGAAACCAAATTTTAAAGTGGAGCCTTAATATATAAAAATCATTATATATTAAGGCTCAAAGGTCTTTAACCCTTTCATTTCAAGTGATTTCGGTGAATAACCACCTTTTTTAAGTTGGTTTCCCAGCAACCCAGTGATTTCTCAGCGTAACCGAATCATTTTCTTCTTGGTAATCAAAGGGTTAAACCTGTTTTTTTAAGAGTAAAGGGATATTTTTTAAATATAGATCACAACCAGTCGGAATTCTACTACAGTACTTGCCTTGAGAGGGTTAACATATATTTAAGATTATATTTATTTAATATAAATCTTACTCCACGAAAGGCTGGTAGACCATAGTACAGTGATTGGGTTAAGGGTTAATAATCCGAAACCCTGCTTTAGAGACCTAGATACGGTGCTGTTCCAAGCCAGTACAGGAGCTCGGTCTCACATCGAGCGATGGACTTCATCTCACTCGTAGAGATGTTAACACAACTTCTACGACCATGATGAGAGTGGAACCCACAACTTGTTGACAGGAGAGCGAATATGTCAACCACTGAGCCAACCAGACTAGCATATTGCAATAGCATTCCTAACACGGCTCTTCATATCCTTTGCAGAATACATCCTATGTTTTACATACTCCCCGTACATATTTCAGATAGGGTTTGTGCTCTTTCAAAGCGCGTGGAAGTATAATTTGTAGGGGATTGGTCGGTTGATTTGAATTTACTGTCAAAGCAACTTAGGATGAGAGGCAAGTGTAATATATCTGCAAACTGTTATATCTGGCTGTTTTTTCTGTTTTGTGAGATAAAACAACTCGATTTTTCTGGAGGACTTGTGGTGGTGGGTGGGAAGGATAGGTGTAATCTTCTGGGAAGAATTTCATGTATCGATATGCGAGGAATTGCAATTCGCTAATAGCTTGCTTTGATTTGGACAGCTAAACAGAGATAATTTTTAAGACGTAACATTTACCACGCTTATGCATATCAGCTCGTTTTTCCCTTCCATAAGCTCACTTCCCAATTTCTAGAAACTCCTTTTGTATGCTATGATGTTAGTCTTAGTGAAGGCTTTTTGAAATAGACTCTGAAATTTCATTGAGTGATTTTTTTTTTTTTTTTTGTGATGTAATCAATTTTAACATCTCCTCAAGAGAGGCCCTATGTGTCCTGATTCCAGCTCGCTAGAGAGATATCCATCTATCGTTGAAAAAAAAAAAAACTTCGAGTGCCAGTTAGACTGTTTTTATTTTATGTTAAAAGCAATCAAGACATTTGGCCAACCAAGAATGTGTAACTGAACATTCTGCCATAATTACATAATTCAAAAATACTGTTTTTGAATAACAAAATACTACTTTGCTAAGTAATTTCAATATTCACTTTTATCCCATCTTCTCTTTTATTCATAGTGATTGGTTGATTATTATTATTTTTTTTTTTTCGCGTTGTTTTAAATCTTTGAATCTACAACTCTTTCCTTTGATTTACGTCAGCTACAAACTTTCATTTCTGGTATTCTATCTGTGTACAGACTTCTACAATTAAATTACAAAGAGAATCCGTCAATCAAGCTCTCTTTCCTCAGAATTCTTTGTGCATTTTCAAGTTGATTACGAGAATGTTTATCTGATTATTGTGAGAAGAATCAAGTTTGTGGTGAAGTGGTCTGACGAATAATGTTGACGGGAAAGTGGTTAGAGCTGTACGTCATTAAAGTGTACAGCTTGAATGCTGTACAGTTTAAGTACAATTAAGCAAACAGAATGTGCAATATTCTATTTAGTTAATTGAATGATTCAGATATTTTTGCAAATATTTTTGTGAGAAACCTACATTATTATTATTATTATTATTATTATTATTATTATTATTATTATTATTATTATTATTATTATTATTATTATTACTTGTACCTCCAGGAAGTCCAAAGACTCATCGCGAGAGTGCACCTACTCTACAATGCTCTGTCTCCACCACTCAATACACAAACTACAAACAAACGCCATCTACTGCCCACCACTAGTAGATTTTTTCAATCCACTACGTCTATCTCATATCATACGTTACCAGTGGCGGCCCGAACATAAGCACTGCGACACTGCAGCACCCCAAGGAAAAAATGAAAACATTAAATTTTGTTTGTGTTTATAAATAATAACAATGCTTACAGTATTATATAAATGCAGTACAACATGTTAAAGGTTACAGCTTATGTTTTGACATTGATTGAATAGTTAATAATTAGAAATGTCCGATTAACGCTTTAGATTACGAAACAAATGCACTGCGATCTAACGCCGATATTCGTTTGCACTTGTCATTACTATTGATACGAAACTATTATTATTGCTGTTTGTTCGTGGTGAGGATGAAATATTTTTAATAAAGCAATTTTTAATATGCAAATTTATTTATTAATAAATTCGTTACTGATTAGGAAAGACTTTTTTTTTAAATATATATATATGCAGCAGCCCCATTTAAAATGTTCACCGGTCGCCACTGCACATTACTAAACTTTTATTTCTGATAAATGAACTAGCAAAAACAAAGTAAAGAATAATGTATATTTTTTACAGAGCATTTTAATTTATTTACGCATTTAAATTATTTTAAATCTTAAAATATTCAGGTGCAAATCGAACCGTATCATTTATGATATACAAAATTGTAAATGGTGAATTTAACATTAAATTTAATGTTGCATAAGAATACAATTTTATCATTTTTAATATAAGAATTCCAGAAATAATAAAAAATAAGACTTCTTCAAATAATAAAAAAATATTTAGTTATAAATCGAATTAAATTTGGTTTATTTTATCAAATTAGCATCTTTATATCTTGATAAACGCTATTTTTAATTTTACTTAAATTAAACTTGCCAAATGTACAACACATCATCATCATCATCATCATCATCAAATTCCTGCCATGTACCCTCAAGGGGTGTACAGGATATGATAGTACTACATGAAAAAAAATTACATCATTATTAATTTCCTATCTACAATTTTCGTCCAAATCAGTCTGTTACTTGTCAAGACTCCAACATTATCAGATCTTATATTTCTATCGTCTAAAGCACTTTGTACCGTATCAATCCACCTATATCTTGGTCTTCCTCTGGGTCTTTTTGCTGCCAACCGGGTAGAGAACACTTGTTTTGCTAATCTTTCCTCGCTCATTCTGTTTAAGTGACCATACCACCTGAGATTAGCTCTGCTAACGCATTTCTGGATGCTGACAATGTCAAGTTCTTTCTTAATATCCTCATTTTTAATATAATATTGCCATTGATGCCATCTGTTCACGCCTATAATCTTTCTCAGGACTCTCATATCTGTGGTCTCTAGTCTTTGGTCAAGTGTTTTACTTCTGATCCAGCTCGCAGATCCATAAGTTAAAACTGGTTTGAACACTGTCTTGTATACAGCTAATTTAGTGTTCCGACTAATTTCTCTCTTATCCCATATGAATTTATTCAATTGACTTCCGACCATACCAGCTTTGCTGATTCTGTTCTCTATTTCTATATTTAATTTACCATCTTCAGTAAAAATCGTGCCTAAATAGCTGAAATGTTTTACATGTTCCACAGGTTCTCCATTCACAACACAGTTGACATTTTCAATGATTTTACCTATTTTCATTGTCTTTATCTTTTTACTGTTGACCTTCATACCATATCTATTACAACAGCTACTCAATTTAGTCAGAGAATCTTGCAGACTTGTAGCATATTTATTTAGAAGTATAACATCATCTGCATAAAGCAAAGAGTTGACATTAACATCTCCAATTATGATATCATGTTTAATACCACTTTCCTTCATAATGTGATCCATATAGATAATGAATAACAGAGGGGATAATGTACATCTTTGTCTCACACCAGATTTAACATTAAACCATCTTCCTATACTTCCTTCAATTCTAACTGCTGACTCAGAACTCAAATAAAGACTAAGTATTGCTTGATATAATGCCCCATTGACACCATATAACTGCAGCGTATTGAATAGCTTCTCTCTTGGCACCTTGTCATATGCCTTTTCCAAATCGACAAAACTTAAATACAGATCTTTGTTATATTCCCATGCTTTTCCGACTATTTGTCGTAAAGTGAAGAACTGATCCTGACAGCCTCTATTTGGCCTGAATCCAGCTTGTTCTTCACCAAGCTTTTCTTCCACAATTTTTCGCAACCGTTTCTCAAGTATACTTGCATAGATCTTGCCAGGAACACTCAATAGGGAAATACCTCTGTAATTCTCACATGCAGTTTTATTTCCCTTTTTATATACGGGTACTATAAGAGCTCTACTCCAATCATCAGTAATTCGTCCCTCTGTCCAGGCTTTCTGAACTATTCAGTACAGCCACTGTAAGACTCTTATACCACCATACTTCAGCATTTCTGGTCGAATATCATCTACTCCTGCTGCCTTTCAACATTTTAGGCCCTTGGTGGCTCTTTCTACTTCAAGTATGGATATGTATTCCTGACTGCATGCCTGGTCAGTGTTTTTTACCACTGTGCTGTCATCACTGCTTGTTTCATTTAGCAGTTTTTCAAAGTAATTACTCCATACTTCAAGAATATCTTTTTCTCCTGTTTTCATGTCACCTTTATCATCTCTAATTCCTTTTACAGCAGTCTTTCCTCCATTCTTAAGCTTCTTCAACAACCTTCAGAACATTTTGCCACCTTCTGATATTTATTTTCTATATTCTTGCCAAAGTCCTCCCATGAGTTTTGTTTGGCTAGTTTTACACAGTGTTTAGTATTCTTGCATTTGTCTCTATATTCTCTAAGAGCACAAGCTTACTTATTTGACAGGAACTTTTGATATGCTTTCTTCTTTTCCTTCACTGCCTCTTTAACTTCCTGTGTCCACCATGGAGTTCTGATTTGTTAACCTTACAGACAACCTCACCACATGCCTCTCTGGCAGAATCAATCAATGTTTTCTTCAGAGTTTGCCATTGAATCTCCAAGGTTTGATTCCTGTTCTCAAACTCTTTCATTTTTTCTTCAATAATCTTTGTGTATTTTAGTCTACAGTTTACATCTGAGAGCTGCTCAACTTTTATTCGCTTTAAAACTTTCTTACATGTTATTCTTTTCAATATTAAATTCAATTTTATCCTGCTCAAGACTAAATAGTGATCACTTCTGATTTCAAATCCTCTGTACACTCTGGTGTCCTGCACCAGGGAGAAAACATCACTATCAACAATAACATAGTCAATGAAACTTTTCTTATTCCTAGCCTCTTCTCTCCATGTGAATTTGTGCACATTTTTATGTTGGAACATGGTGTTAGTAATAACCAGTCCATGTCCTGAGCAGAAATTCAACAGATATTTGCCATTATTATTATCTTTGATCTTTTCTCCAATTTTCCCAAAATAATTTTGTATGTCTCACAATCATTTCCTACTCTGCTATTTAGATCCCCAACAAGGACTAACTTTTCATTTTTCATTGTGTCAGTTGCTTTTTCTAAAGCCTCAAAACACTCCTCGACTTCAACCTTAGTAGAACCTTCTGTGGGATCATAGGGACAAATAAGTTTCATTGTCCAGTTCCCCGTTCTCATATTTGCCCACATTACTCTACTTGAGACTGACTGCCATTCAAGAAGATTAGCCTCGTATTTTGTGTTGAATACTATGGCTACTCCTTCTTTTCCTTGATTGTCATTGCCTGAATATAACATTTTGTATTTAATTTTTAGAAAGATCTCACCAGTTTTGGTCTTTTTTGTTTTAGTCACCCCTATCATGTCCATCTGGTACTTATCTAATTCCTCAGCTAGCTCCATTTCTTTGCCATTCAGGCTTCTTACGTTGATAGTACCGATCTTTAACTCTGGTGATGTTGAGTTGGGGTTTGTTATCAGATTTGTTTCAGTAGCTGACTTTTCGCTGTTCGCCCTGGTTCCCTGGCGAAAACAACTGGGGGCCTTGTTTAACCGGGCGACGCCCCAACCGGCATGAAATTCTGTCATGTTGTACCATCATTTTTTATTTTGGTTTAACCAATAAGAATACGATTTGGTCGGCTAAATCACAAATTGCCAGCCCATCCTCGTTCGTTCAGTATCCAAGTAGATACCCAACAGGGTGCACCACGAGAAGGTGAGGATTGGACATTAGGTCAGAAGCCCTGGTCGGTTCTCCGCATTCCTTTAAAGGCTATGTGGAGGTCTCCTCACATTCACAACACATTCATTTACTTATCCTTATAAGGACTGGCTTAAAGGGGCGAAGCAAGAATGCTTTTCATCTTCCCTTTTATCTGTAGAGGACAGTGTAGGGATAAGGTGTTATTGAGCTCTTAAAGCTCTGATCATGGCAGGAGGGTAACAGCAATAGCCGAGCCTGAGTTAGAACTTCATTGGCTGCAGCATTGCCATCCATTACCCTCCAAGGGTATTAATCACCGCATCTCACGGTCGATCTCCCTCCCTTTCATTCATTTACTCATTGTGATCAGGCACATGTCATTTTAGTTTATAAAAAAATGTAACTGGTGTATTATCAATTCGAATTACGTTGTATGTGACAATATATGACATTTATTAATTTATTGAGCAATACGCTAATTCTTAAAACAAATTAATTTTTTTTAAAAATCTGTTGTATTAAGTTCATTTTTCAAATGCATCTAAATGACATCATTTCTTAAATCTATAAGAAATAAGTAGGGGTAATATTTTATTTATTAATTCCTTTTTTAAAACCTGTACTGACGAAGTTAACAACACAACAAAATTGAAGATAGTCTAGACTAGACAGTCTTCTTAATCCCTTTGAAGAATAAAATATGAACAGAGGATTTTATTTGTTTATTTATTTTTCAATTAATTTTTTTTTCTTGTTTCCAACAACGAAGCACTAAAATTTCCTGTAAAGAAGACATAAGCAAGTAATTGGAGTCTGCTGTAAATGAACCTGGGAGAAGGAAATAACCCAATCCAGATTTTACCGCAATATTGGTTCGTGCTTATTTGATATCTCAAAAAGGCCTGATCATCCTTACAATTCGCAGGAGCGTGACTACATGCATTCAAAATGTATACCACACGTAACATTTCGAGTTGGGTCTGACAGAAATTAAGATAATACGAGAGAGCTGCTAGTTGCCATGGTAACGGATGCGACAGAAGTAGAAACGTATACAAGTCATGATCGCATAAATAAAATCACTCTTTAGAAATTAAGCTGGAATTTCTCTGAGCTGCAATAAATGCAGTAATTCGCAGCTCATTCCAATTGCGACACACTCCTTAAGGTAAAGAGGATCAATGCTTATTTATTTATGTGCTTATTAATCAAGAAAGATTATTACTAAACCTATAGTACATTTGTACTCAGGATGGGCTAAGGATATTTTTTTGCATTTTTGAAGCCACTTCATACCTCCAATAAGCGGGAAGGTGATCTACCACCGGGCGATGAAATTCATCTTCTACCTAAAGACAATCACAGACGTCCATGTTGACGGCGGGATTCGAACTCGAGACCTGTTGGTTGGAGAACGTGTTCGCTAACCACTCGGCCAACAAGGTCGACAAGAGAGACAGCAGCTAATTGGCATGGAATGAACTTGGACAGTTTGGAAAAGAAACATTCGGGACAACGCCATTCACATAATAAATTATTAACAAACGGCAATTCGAGAAATTAATTTATAGTTAAGAAGATGAACATGCTTCATTATTTAAATGTGTTCTACAATGGCGGTTTGTACATAAGCACTGCGACACTGCAGCATCCCCAAGGAAAAAATTAAATTTTGTTTGTGTTTATAAATAATAACGATGCTTATAACATTATATAAATGCAATACAACATGATACAGGTTATAGCTTATGTTTCGACATTGATTGAATAGTTAATAATTGGAATTGTTTGATTAACTCTTTAGATTACGATACAAATGCTCTGCGATCTAACACAGTGTCCAAATTATCGCGTTCGGCCAATTGCAGCTAGACTCGACGATGTTCGTTTGCATTGTCACTGCACGTAACAAGCGAATCCGACACTGCTCGTTGAGCAGTGTCGCTACAGATAAATTTTATGCTTGCGCGCGTTATTTCTGTGAGATACGAAATAACGCGCATTTTTAATAAAGTAATTTTTAAATATGTAAATTTATTTATTAATAAATTGGTTACTGATTAGGAAAAAAAAATACTATTATTATTTTTTTTTTAATTTCGTATATGCAGCACCTACATTTAAAATTTTCTCCAGCCGCCACTTGTATTCTACATATCATCTTAGCTATTGTAGTCATTTCAGCGTAGTTTTCACGTTTGTTTTGGCTTTCAATTCATTTCTGCGTAATCAAAATGGGGATGTCGGATATTATGAAATAAGATTCCCTATACAACACGGATGAAAAGAATGGAGAAAATTAAGAATTTGTGCCATTAATTATTATAATAATCTTGTTTGATCAAGAATTAATTTGAATTATCAAAACAATAAAAAAGAGACGAACTTTGACGATTTTTTAACTAACGCTAGAAGAATCAATTTCCAAATACCTGAAAACCACAACCTATAAATGAAGCAGGGACGAATAATCAATAAATTTAGAGACTAAATTAGCTTTTAAAGTGTAATCCTACCCAATCAAGAAAAGATCTATTATTAATATTAATATTATGCACAGTTGCGTGTTCCGGAACTCATCCAGTGAACTATGAGAATATATTTCCTATCAGTAGCATACAATAATCTACCCTATATACTGTATATATATAAAATTATAAGCCTTTTAATGTAACGTTTTTTGTCACGTTTTTTGTCAAGTTATTTGAAACGTTTTGAAACTCAGCGGCTACCCTGAGTGGCGAGTCTTCAAAATTCGAGTCATCAGAATTCAAGGAGGACCGGCCTACCAGTCCGGAACTAGGGGAGGGGGGGGCGGTTGGGAGCCGTAGGCGCCAGGAGCGGAAACCCACCTTTTCCAGTTTTCAAAATTCGAGTCATCAGAATTCAAGGAGAATCGGCCTACCAGTCAGGAACTCGGGGAGGGGGGGGGGGCGGAACCCCTTTTCGAGTCATCAGAATTCAAACAGGACCGCTCTACCAGTTGGAACTGAGGGGGGGGGGTTGTGTGCGTAGGCGCCAGGGCGAAACCCCCCTTTCGAGTTTTCAGAATTCGAGTCATAAGAATTCAAGGAGAACCGGCTTACCAGTCCGGAACTCGGGAGGAGGGAGCGCTGTAGGCACCAGGGGGGTGGGCGCTACCCCTTTCAAGTATTCAAAATTGGAGTCATCAGAATTCAAGGAGAACCGGCCTACCAGTCCGGAACTTGGGGGTTTGGGTGCCGTAGGCGCCAGGGGACGGAGCCCCCCCATTTGAAGACTCGACACTCAGAGTATCCCCTGAGTGTCAAGTCTTCAAAATTCGAGCCATCAGAATTCAAGGAGAACCTGACTGCCAGTCCCGAACACGGGGTGCTGGGCGCGTAGGGGTAAGGGGGAGGTGCCCCTAGTATGTTTATATTAATAACCCATGATTCGAGAATAATCATCAAAGGCATTATTCCTGTTAAATAACCATGGTTATTTTTCTTTTTTAGGCTTAGATGGGCGAAGCAAGAATGCTTCTCATCTTCCCGTTATCTGTACAGAACAGTGTAGGGATAAGGTGTTATGGAGCTATGGGCTCTGATCATGGCAGGAGGGTAACAGCAATAGCCGAGTCTCAGTTAGAACTTCATTGGCTACAGCCTTGCCATCCATTACCAAGGTACCCATTTTAGTCGCCTCGTACGAAATGCATGGGCTGCAGTGGAGCTATTCTTATCCCGGTCACCACACGGGGGATGGTTATTTTTCTCACACAAACTGCGACAATCCAAATGCATAAAAAATAAATTGGTATAATAATAAAAAAATTCTTTACTTTTTCAATTAATTTATATAGAAAATAAACTTTTATTTCATTTTTTATAAAAGGAGATACCATTATTTTAATATATTTTTAAATATTTCAGGCGTTTTTAAAAATTTCTCTGTATTAATACAGAAACACATTCACAGATAGGAACATTGACGTAACGAAGCATTTCGTACAAAAATATGTGAGATGCTAACACTGGAAAAAAAGCGTTAATGGTCTTCCCCCAAATTAAATGACTTTAGTTAGTTTAGTTTAGCGTAGTTTAGAGCGAAGCAACATATATTATACCTGAAGCCAACCACTTTATATATTGTGAAGAACCTGTTAACTGCGAAAAAAATTGTCATTTGTGAAGTTTCCTTGACACTTCTCTATTGAAAGCCTTTTTTTTTTCTTCGACTAAAATACTGCAGTTTGCAATCACTTGGTGTTCTTGGTTACAAATTACATTTCACTATTCTTCTAACTATATCGCATTTAGTTAGGATTGTAAAATAAGAAAGAATTGACAAAATTTCCTTTTCGTTTAGAACCTGCGGAGTTCAGTATAATATCTTGACAGCAAAAATTGTTCACAACAAAAAAGCGACTACAAATTCTGGCTTGCTCGATGATTTCTTTGATTTCTAATAATCGATCTCTTGTCAGGGATAAGAATGAAGACCACGAATACTGCCACTTCTATCGCATTCGTTGAATACTGCATCCCTCCCAACTTACTGAAATATGATCAATAAAATTTCGTCAATGAAATGGGTTTGAGTTTCCGTTTAGTTTTGGAAAGCTTAAGACATAAACAAATTTCTTAAAACATATTTTATTGCTTTTGAAGACAAAAAAAAATGATCGCTCCAGGTAGCTTCCTGGGGGGAAAATATTGAATAAAAAGGTGTACATGAGTGAATATATCTTGTCTCTATTAAAAATCTCTGCGATCACTTGTGCAGCGGTTTCATTAACACGTTTTGGCACTTTTCTAAACATTTAAGGTACAATATTATTTTTATATCCAATTCGCCTTTGCAATTGAATTATAAAGGAACGAGGAACAGCAGTTGCTCATGCCTTAGGAGATTCGTCAGGAGTGTAGGAAAATTATCAATAAAAGGAAATCCGCTAACTCCTTCATTATACTAAGGGTGTAGGTGAAGCCATTTAGTCCTAAATAACTTTCGAAGACTGGTGGTAGCCAATCTCCATTCTTAGACAATCATTGACAACTTGTCCAAAGCCATCACTGATTTTAATAGGAATGTTGGATGAAGAGTACGGCTGACAAATGACGTCATCTATCAGTCTTTAACACCCTACCAAGATATATTACTGTCTAAAATAGCATGAGTTGTGGTATCGAAAATATCCGTTTCCCAGAAAAGAAATTCTACTTGTCTGTCACACATCAAGTTGGAAAACCGGTCGACGAAAGACTTAGAAAAAAAAGTTCATATACTGCCGGGAAAACTTTGAAAGAAACTTCTAATGGTCTTTCTCCGGACGAACTAGAGATACGGATGCAAACACCAGTCCTACCAATGTCATTTCTGATGAACCATGACCAGAACTTTAGACAATGTTCACAAAAGTATTTAGAAATCTAGTCCTGGTCAAAAAAATGCGTTTTAATTACATTTCTAGTATCGAGTGGGACCACCTTTGGACTGAATGACAGCGACTTCGGGCATGCTTTCAACCAGTTTCCGATACGTCGCAACAGGAATATTCTTCCATTCCTCGCATACACCTATCCTCCATTGCCGATGCTGATTACGGCTGATGTGGTCTAGAGCGAATTCGACGTTCTAATTCGTCTCAAAAGATGTTTGATAGGGTTGAGATCTAGACTCTGAGCTGGCCAGTCCAACACTCCCGTTTTGTGAAAACCAGTCACGGACACACACTGCTGTATGGCTTGGAGCATTGTCGTACTGAAATATGCAATGGTCACTGCCGGAATACTTCCACAGCGTCAGAAACATGAAGTTGTCTGGGATGTTCAGCTAGCCATCATGGTTTGGGCACTTCTGCTCATCTTGCATTATTAACCACTAATGTAATAGAGCAGAAATAGCAGAAAAAAAACAATTTTAATATATCCAAAAACAAATATTTTATTGTATCCAACATCACCTTAAACATATAACTAATAAACTGAAATTATTATGCAAATAGTTTTAGACAATACGATTGGAATACATTTTATTCTAACAAAACTTAAAATATTTCTGTTGCTGTGAATCAGCAGTCGAACATATGCTGCATTCTCAGGGCCTTACTTTGCAGTTTCAGTTAATTATATTATAATTAACCGAAACTTTCAATTAATTTCAGTTAATAACTGGAAATTGAATCTTACAATGTTGTAATGATTTTTCCAATAATGGATGGAACAAATGAGTTTTCTAAAAGATGGAAGCCACTTCCTTAAAAATACCAAAAGTTCAATGACGTTATTTTATTGCATAGGTTTCAATTAAACATTTTAAAGAGAGGTTTCTCTTGAATTGTCTATTTGAAGTCTAGATTCATATCGAGAGATCGAGAGAGAGAGAGAGAGAGAGAGACGATATTCATGTGGATTTCAAATATAATTAATTATCACAAAGCATGCTCTGTATTTCCCAACACAACTCGGATATTCATTTCTACAAACAGTACTAACAATCACTACGCTGCTGCTGTGTTGCTATGGAAACTCCCTGGATGTCATTATTATCAGTCGCCATTGCAGCAGTAGCAATACTAAGGTTATGAATACAGTATATTATGTTTGTTAAATATCCATGTTCTCCATCCGATTTAGCTTTTTTTTGTGTGTGGAAGAAACATCGAAGTTTTTAATAGAAAAGCACTCTGTCTATACGAGACCAGCCATTATAAATATTCCTCTCGTCCTATACGGGATGATTCGAACAAAGATAGCAGAGAAAACAGCGTTTCGGTAGCATAAAGGTGACCAGGTTATCCTCATTTGAGCGGAGTACGGTACGACGAAGCAGGGTTTAAGACACTGATTGCAGCGATCTTGAAGCTAGGTATATCTGTGCACTGCATGGTTTATCGAATGAGTCGACCATCACTGAAAATGTGTATAGAAGTATTGTTCATTGGAAAAAGGTAATTTATCTATACAAGAATGTGGGTAGTGATAGAAAAGCACCCAGGAAGCGTTCCTGCATTAGTAAAGTTCGAGGAGAGGAAGCTATCCGCCATAACATGTAGTTAACAACCTCTGAAAAATTGAACTTTGCTAAAAATTCGATTGCCAAAGTCTTTAGGTGTTCTATGCTATACTTACAGTATTAGAAGTCGCTATATATTTTTGCAGTTAGAAAGAGTTTCCCGAATTGCGCAATCTTTGAAGCGCAAGAATATTTCTTATAATATGAGTGGGTTTGGTGATGTTCAAGGATTGGGTCAGGATTTAATAAGGCTGTGAGAATGGATGATATTATCACCATTCTCACCATTTTTAAGGAATGTGCACAGCAATTATCTATGCCCTTAACCTGGTTATTTAAGTCTTGTAATGAGTAAGATTCCTAAGGAGTGTAAATAAAGCAAAACTTCATAAGCATGGTTATAGGAGAGAAGTATCCAATTAACCAGTCTCTATAACTGGGGTTTTATTGAAGGTGTTGTAGAGATCGGCTAGGAATATAATACAGGATTGGGTTGATGGATTTAGCATTCTTTTTGATGGTCAGCACAGATTTGTAAAAGGGTAGGTCTCGTTTAGCAAATCACTTGGATTTTATGATAAGGTAACGACTGTGTTATGGCGTTCTCCTGGATTCTGTACTTGGGCCGCTCACTGATTTGACTTGTTTGTAAATGATGTGTCATGTGGACTGACTGGGGATCTTCAGTTGTTTGCTGATGACGCAAATTTGGAGAGAATTGTAAGTAGCGCCGCTGATGTTAATTCCCTCCGGGAAGATTTGAAAGGAGTGGGGTTGTAGTTTTAATATTAATGAGTGCTTTGGAATGCAGACATATAAGGCTGTGTGCTATGTTGAAGGTGCCATACTGCAGTAAATGGATGAGATTCGAGATATGGAAGTGATAATAGTCACACTGTCATTACTACAAAACCTCGAATCTACGCACTACGACGCTACAGCACTACGACGTGCAGTATTTTCAAACCTGTATTTTAGAGGTCATATTACAAGTTTTGCAAATACTGCACGTCGTAGTGCTGCTATGATAAGAAGTCCTCTAACATGTAAGGATAAGGAAGTGATTTTGCCACTGTATAAGGCACTAGTCAGACAACAGTTGGCCAAGGTGACCAAAACTGTGATCAGTTTTGGTCACCTTGTTTTCAATGTGATACAGAAACATTGGAGAGTGTCAAGAGACGAGTGACCAGGACAATATCAGGAGTTTGGAATGCTGGCTATGGAGAGAGGTTGAAGAGATGTGGGTTGCAGAGTTCGGTGGATGGGAGGAAGAAAGGCGATATGATAGTCACATTTAAGTTAGTGTGGATTTTATCAGATTAATCCAAATGGGATTCTAAAAAGAGTAGAAGGCGAGAGGGGAAGAACCAGAGGCCATCCCTTATGTAAGAGTTTGATGAAGCAGGTATGAGGAGTAGGCTTTTACTTGGAGAATTATGAGAGAATGGAAAGTCTTACCTAATATGTTCTTAATGCAACGACTCTTAAGGATTTTAAGATTCAGTATGATAAATATGTTGTTAGAATGAACCTCTTACGATGAGACTGCCGACGCCGTGGAAAGTATAATAATAATAATAAGAAGAATGTCTCACACTGGAAGATGGAATTAATCTGCAATCTAAAATTATTCACAAACATTTATAACACAGTAAGATACGAAGTCAGGACTACTCATTGGTGAATGTGGATGCTAATCATGGGAGTCAACTTCTACAATCAAAGATGGAGTCATAGCATATTATGTTCATTAACGGAATATGCTTTCCGACTGGTTGTCTTTTTCGCGGGAGTAAATATCTGACAAGTCGGTATGGAACCTGCAAACTCGCTTTCATCTGAAAAGTTCTAATAGTTTTTTTTTTTTTTAATCTGCTTAATGATGCCGTGTATCCGAATCCAGGTTATTCGAATCGAAGAAAGTGTCGTGTAGAACTTGCTGCTCTGCTATCCAATCACGCATTTAAGGAAGTGAAAGTTGAGTTCATTCAATGGTACTTCTTATGTTTTAATTAACATTTTGCGAAATTCACGTAAATATCGCTATAGCAAAATGATAGCATATTAATGAAAGAGAGTAGTTTATATTTATGCAAACGCAGAATTGAAAACATAATGCAAAAGACTCAGGATAGATGGCCTTTCCTTAAGGACTGCAAATTATAAATGGAACCATTTCAGAATAAGACAGGAAAAATAATTAAAATTAGCGACCGACATCATATGAAGCACTAATAATAGGTTTACTAAAACTAGCTGAAACGAATAACTAAACAATCTTGGAATTGGAAAGCAAAATTCAAAGCTCATCTTAGGCGGTCCTACAAATAACGGAACTATCCGATAAATACTTATAAAGTATCGTTATTATGCCACCAGCTATAAATAATCGGAGATATAAAATGAGGAGAAAATAGTATTACCAAATGGCACAAGAAACAGAATTTCATTTCACCTGGAAAAAGGCATGAAAGAAATAAACAGAAGACAGAAGAGTAAAATAAAACCTTTGAGGAAAAATTAATGAATGGTAGGGTAAGAAAACTCAAAGCCTGTTCGTAATGTGTGTGTGTGTGTGTGTGTGTGTGTGTGTGTGTGTGTGTGTGTGTGTGTGTGTGTGTGTGTGTGTGTGTGTGTGTGTGTGTGTGTGTGTGTGTGTGTGTGTGTGTGTGTGTGTGTGTGTGTGTGTGTAAGAGAGAGAAAGAGAGAGAGAGAGACAGAGTATAAACTTGAAAGATAAATGTGTTCTGCTAGGATTGTATTGTTTGTTGTACTGATTGTCAGCTGTGTCATGTCTAAAGTACTGGTACATAACCGCTTCCTCTAAATTGCCAGTAGATCAAGAAAAATGGAAACAGCATCTTTCTCTGTCTAAGAACAATGTGCAACAAAGGAGCTCGCGGCTTAGAGAGAGAGAGAGAGAGAGCTGAAAAGAGGGAAAGAACACACTGAAATTAATCGGATCGTCGCAAGCAATTTATTCTCTTTCTGCAGCCTATTCCAAAGAACTCCACATTTTCTTAGTGATCAGCGCCTTCGAGTAACGCATTAAGACAGCGGTTGGAACTCAACGAGTTGGCTAAGCGGAAATGTTGGAAAGGAGATTTGCTATTAAGAGTAATGGCTTTTGCTTTCTATCGTATACGGTGGCTGGCTGATTGGTCACTATCCGTGACCTCCATCAAGTTCAAATTTAATCTCTTTCATCTCATCTGATCTCATTTTCTTTATACCCTCTTTTACCTTGAGGTGTCGAGAGTTTTATTAATCATCGGACCTCAAACCATTCCCGGGATAAGGTGGTGAACCCTACGCCCCGGTGTATTCTATATCCTGTAGTGTTGAGTTCTGAAGGCCGGTTTGCCTGCTTTACGGGATGAAAAATTCCAGTATAAACTGGGGGAAAAACCCTGCTGTCCACACCCAAGACCGGTTAACTTGGGTGTGGACAGCAGGAAAGCAGGAACCGAAGGAGTTTCCTCACGTCACCGACGGGAATCGAAACTAGGACACTCCAGGCACATGGTTGCGAAGCGCACGGCCACTAGGCTAACAGCACGGACTTCAACTTTAGTTTTATATTCTGCTAAGGTAAAGCGATCCGCATTCTGCTCCATGAAATAATACCATTCAGACGTGTCAACTACAGTTTTTTCTAGATTGAAGAAAAAGTACATTTCCCAGTGCTTAGCCATAAAACTGAGTATCAAATAGTTGTGATCGAATGCTAAGTATTGCAGGAAGATAGTTGAACACAGCGTTAAGTGAAAAGTCGTTCTGTTCAATGGATCTGCACTTCGACTTACGATATGGAATTTCGGCCGAAGAGGAAGTTGAATTTGCCCCGACGGAAATAGTTGGGACTTCCGCAACCTGACGTTTCCTGTCTAGAAGAACGCAATAGGGAAAACAACTCCATTTCGATGTGCCCTTGGGAATTAGAGAGAGAGAGAGAGAGAGAGAGAAAGAGACAGAGAGTTCGTATTTATTTTCTTCTTCTAAAGTCAGATTTCCATATCAGCAGCAGGTAATGTCAGCAATGATTTCCACTAGAAAAACCATTCATAATGCGGAAAGATTAAGAAATTCGTCATTTTCCTAGACAGATTAAACTTTTTAGAATATAACTGAACTACTTTAATAAGAGAGTACTCACATACTTATATAAATACTATTATTTAATAATAGTTTACCCAGCGTCTACAAACGGTGTAAAAGGGGGGCTGCCGATATCGATTAGTCTTCATTTCAGTTAAAAATGACATGCTTTAAGATGAATGTGGCTGAAACCATATGCGGGTTCTGCGTTTTATTAAATAAGGAATTTTATTCCAATTTAAATGTGCTTAGTAAAATTTGGTAGCTTGCATCCTTTTTTCTAGTCTGTATTTCTTAAATATCAGTATTGGAATAACATAATAACTCTCACACACAAATTATAAGAATTACATTTCACTTATTTAGACTACTTTAGTTTTTCAGTTCGCCACTTGTTGGAAAGTTTTCAGAGGAGAAAAAAGTTTATTTTTGGAGAACGTTACTTTTTAAAGGGTTCTTCGAAAAGATGAATATCCTAAAAGAGTGATTTTAACATTGAGAAAAAAACTCTTCAGTTTTCCACAATAACGCAACAGGAATTCCACTGCTGTTCAATGAACTATGGAACTTTATTCCTTTCGCACACTCACTTACAAGAAGTCGATTTTAGCATAAGCAGGATTCGATTTTCGAGAACATAATCCTACTTGTAAGCTGACAGAAAAAGATAATCGGATTGAATCTATGGGAAATGACCCTGGAATTAAAAAAGTAAAACAAAAATGGAAACGACAAAATATAATGCACATAGCAAACTGGAATGTAAGAGGAACAGCATATAAAGAAATATAATTAGACCAATTATTAAATGAAGGAAATTTAAAAATTTTTAAAATAGCAGTAATCACTGAACCAAAACAGAAATTAAAAGGAACCACGAGAACTGAAAATTTTAATGTGATATACAGTGGAGTCGACAGAGACCAAAGAGCACAAGCATGAGTCATGATTGGATTGATAACTCCCTTTCAAAACAGTTAAAACATTATAAATTATGGAATGAAAGAATAATAGAAGCTAGAATAAAAATAGATAGAGGCTATTTAACAATAATTGGTTTATATACCCCAAGAAGAAGGAAGAGAGCAGGATAATATTGATTTTTATAATCAGCTACAAAACATATATAATAAAATAAATAAAAATGATTACGTAATTTTAGCAGGAGACTTAAATGCAAGAATTGGAAACAGGAAAATTTATAATAAAATAGGAATACATGGAGAACACATTCTAAACAGAAATGGTAAAAACTTGATTGACTTTGTAGTTTATAAGAACCTAAAAATAATGAATTCCTTCTATAAACATAAAAACATACATAAATATACTTGGGCAGCAAGAGGATGGAAATCAATATTAGATTATTTTCTATTAAATGAAAAGACATCAAAATTTTTACTAGATGTTAGAGTTCACAGAGGATATGAAATAAGCAGTGACCCCTTCCTTGTTAAAATAAAATTAAGATTACCACCTAAATGGCTACAAATAACAAGAACAGAAAGAAAAGTTGAAACATTTGTTTATGAAACTAGACTCCTGAATGACACAAATGTACAATGGCTATATTAATAAAGAATTAACCAATATCTAGACAAAATAAAACAAAATGAAGAAATAGAAATAGAATGGCTTAATATAAAAACGATACTAAATGTAGCAGCAAATTAAAGCTTAGGAAAGACCAGAAAATTCAATAAAAGAAAAAACTGAACATCTGGGATGATACAATCAAAGAAATAATCAAAACGAAAAAAGATGCCTATCACAAATGGTTAAGCAGTAAAAATTAGAAGATGAAATTGAATATAAAAGAATAAGAGTCATAGCTAAAAGAGAAGTCAGAAAAAGACACAGAGAATCATGGAACAAATGTGTTTCTAATTTAGAACATGATATATATAAAATAAGACTCAATGTATATAAGATTTTGAAACACTTAAATGCAGATACCAAAGAAAACATAAAATTAAACACTGAATTGAAATTAGAAGAATTTCTAAATTACTACACAGAACTGTGGACACACAAATATTTTAAAAAAGACAACTGGCAAACAATTAACGAAAATGAAAAGGAAATAACTAAAGAAGAATTAGAAATCAGCCCGAAAGAAACAAGAAACGGAAAATCACCTGGAGAATATAAGCTAGATACAGAACAATACAAATACGCAGGAACAAGATTCAAAGAAAGACTCTTATTATTAAATAAAATTTACTAAACTGGAATCCCTCCAATAGAATGGAAAAAAGCAATTGTGATTCCTATCTTTAAAAAAGGTAATAGAGATGACCCTAAAAACTATAGAGGTATCAGTATACTAAATTCTTGTTACAAAATATATAGCAGAATCTTAAATAGCAAACTAATAAAATATTCCGAAAACTTTATTTTAGAAGTACAGAATGGATTTAGATAAGGACGATCATTTATAGACCCGGACTTTTGCCTAAAATTAATAATAAAGAAAAGAAGAGAATCACATATTGCATTTATTGACTTTGAAAAAACATTTAACAAAGTTAAAAGAAACATATTATTTAACATATTAAAAGAAAGACAAATACCAAATAATATCCTAAAAGCTATCACAAGTATATATGAAAATAATCAAATACAAATAAGATTAAATCATGAGCTATCATATACGAGAGAGATAAACCAAGGGGTCCGACAGGGATGTCCCCTCTCAGCAACTCTTTTTAATATCTACTTAAATGAAATAATAATAAAATGGAATAAAATTTACATCAAGGAATTAAACTTTCTCCTACAGTAAACTTAAACACTCCCCTCTTTGCCGCGGACCAAATAATAATTACAAATTCTGAAGATAAACTACAGTAAACTATGTACAGAACAATACAAATACGCAGGAACAAAATTGAAAGAAAGACTCTTATTATTAAATAAAATTTACTAAACTGGAATCCCTCCAATAGAATGGAAAAAAGCAATTGTGGCCTTTAAAGGACTAGATCCAGAAAGAACTAAAATAGTAATAGATAACAAGATCTTAGAACAGTTGAATTCATTCAACTACCTATGATGTATGATCACACATGAAAATGAAAAAGATATGAACGTAAATGTTGCAAAATATTTAAAAATAACAGGAGTAATTAACTTTATATTTAAACCAAACCTAGTTCAAAAACAAACCAGACTAAAAGTATACAATACATTAGCCCTGCCAGTCTTAATGTATGGAAGCGAAATCTGGACAATAAAACAAAAAGACAAACAAAGATTAATAACAGCAGAAATGAAGTTTATGAGAAAAACTGCAACGTATACCCTATTTGATCACAAAAGAAACGAAGAGATTATGAAAGAATTAAACCAAGAACCAGTAATATAAAAATATAAAAAATATAACATAAATGGAAGGAACACGTTCAAAGAATGGAAACAGAAAGATTACCAAAACAAGCCTTAAAGTACAAGCCATTAGGAAAACGAAAACCAGAAAGTCCTCTTAAACGATGACTTCTAAGGCCGGAACAGGCCATTCTAGGCCTAAACATCATGCGTATCATAAATCCTTGATACGCATGATGATGATGATGAGGATTTAATTTTATATACAAATGTATAGTTTATAGCCGAACAATTCTTCTGCATCTGCAAAAGCTGAAAGATCGTCACGAACTGTCCAAGAAATAATGGTGATCGAACACATTTATTGAAACAAAACATTGTCTGAAAATGGGGGGACGTGAGTGTTACGAAATGCCGATTTGTAACGGGCGACATTACTTTGAGTTGTGACAAAGTAATACGGCCTTAATTTTGATTTTATTTCTTTAGAAAAATGTAAGCCAAAACATTGATTCGTATATAATATAATATGATATATTATTACATAAAATAAAAATTAGCTCTATTCATTTAAAACTAGAATTAGTTATATTACAATACTAATTACACACCATTACAAATCTCGCTTTTACGAAAAAATCGGTTCCAGGCAAGGAACCGACATGTGAGGAACGAGTGCGTGAATAAAAGTGGGATGTTATGAGCTTTCATTCATCATTATAAGAGAACAGAATTAGAGCCTAAATTAGAGCCTATATGAGTGGATGTCTGTTCAACATTCAACATAGGTTCAACGGGAACCTTTGAAAACTTAATGAACCATAATATAGATATGCAATCGAATCTCTAAATTGATTATTTCCTCTCTTACGTATAATGAAATTCATGAAACGTACAATTATTTCGGCTTTAGTAGTTGTGTCAATATAAATTATGAATTTAATTTTCTTACTAACGATTTTCCAGTATCTTCAGCAGAATGGACATCCGTTTCAATTTCACTGTGATGTCGAGATTGTAAAAATCGTCAGATAATGATTTTCATCCTCTCGCTAAAGTATCCAGACTCTACCAACATCTTCTACACTGTTGTGTAGCAGATGTGCAAAGTTAAAAAAAAGTGTCAAAATTTACCACGTAGATAAATGATAACATAAACTAGAAACTGAGTCGCATTTGATACATAACATCTTTTATGTTAATATTTTCATATTTGAAAAGAGTTCCAAGTCAAATCGGTACCGGTTTGGGTGGTTGAGTGGTTAGCGTATCCCCTAAAAGGCTACGGGTTCGAATCCCGCCGTGGGCATGGATGTTTGTGATTGTCTGTGAAAAGACTAGTGGTGTCCTGCTGTAGATGATGAAAGTAGTTGCCTTTCGTTGTAGTTGGTGAATTACGTGGTGAAGTGGAGAGTTGTGAAGTAAGTGCCCTCCATGGATAAGTCTTTGGACTCCATGGAGGTCTCATGTAATAAGACAATTTCCCTTTCAAACTTAAACATCCTTTTACATTAAGCTGTACTTACTGTTCTCCAATTAAACTTAAAAATATTCGAACAATCATATACCAAATTATTTTTAAACAGAAGTAATAATTTTTATACAGACAATTATAATTTCACAATAAATGAAACCGTGCGTGCGTGCGTGCGTGCGTGTGTGTGTGTGTGTGTGTGTGTGTGTGTGTGTGTGTGTGTGTGTGTGTGTGTGTGTGTGTGTGTGTGTGTGTGTGTGTGTGTGTGTGTGTGTGTGTGTGTGTGTGTGTGTGTGTGTGTGTGTGTGTGTGTGTGTGTGTGTGTGTGTGTGTGTGTGTGTGTGTGTGTGTGTGTGTGTGTGTGTAAAATTACTCAGAGTATTTTTCAGCTGATGAAATGGCGGACGTGAATTTTAGTAATTCGAAGAATATTGAAAACAGCTTTGAAATCGCTTAACGTTAAGCCTGAAATAACGAAATACGTTTTGAGAAATACAGTAGCCCATTACGGCACGGTTTCGGATGATTGTATTGTTTTCGTGTTTCTCATAGTTTTGTGTATGTCTTCTATACATCATCATTCAATGCTTCGTGGATATAAAGATCAATGAAGTATTCAGCGAAGAATATAACATAACATAACAGTATGGATAGAATGTTATGGATATAAGCAGTAAATCGGCAGCGAATGTGTTCTCAGTGCCATCTATATTCATATTCAACAGCAGTGAGCTCATCAATGGTCATCCACAGTGCTGGATTGATCTTGAAGACTGGGAGTGAAAAACTTACCTCAAACTCTGTATTGTTTTTTATTATTTGGTTTCTTTTATGATGTATGTAATTATTTCGAATATCACCAAACGTGAAATAAAATAAATATTATATATTATAATAGTGATAATGATCTCATTGTCATTAAGACCTTAATATCTACAAAATGTTTATTGAGTTAACCTCAATGGTCTTAAAAATCATTTATAAAACTAAAGGTAATGATTAAAATCATTTTAAAATTATTTTTGAAACTGTAAGAAATATTTATAAGAAATAGCTCAGTAGGTATAGACGATTATTTTTTATTGTTGAGAGACCTGGGTTCGAAAGCCGTCTAGGATGCGAAGAACCTTTATCAGGGCTTATATATTATATATATATTATATATTATATATTTATAATATATAATATATAATCTATCTTATATATTTATAAGATGGTGCCGAATGTCCTTGTGGGCATCCCGGCCCTTGTTTATCACAATACGCTAATAATAATCAAGTCTGACTAATCTTCATAACCTCCCTATACTGGTTTGATCCGTTTACTAAAGAGTATGCAAATATCGTTAGGTATATCTGATAGGATTTCTACGGAACTCTGTAGTGCTGTTCTGCCTGCTAATATATCATTAAAAATTAAAGTTAAAATTCTAATCAACATCTGGTTTTAGTATGAGAACATCGATATGCACTTTTGCTGACTCTTAACTGGAGAAAACAAAGTATTTTAATCTTTTTAGTATCATAGCTTTTGATTTTGTCTTCTCGAATTAGAATTACTTGGAAATTAGTTTTGTCCATACCGAATTAAATGAACTCAGCTAAACTATAGTAATATGTGTGTCATTATCATTAACATAAGTTTAGAATTGAGGAAACATTTATAAGTTGATAATCAGAAATTTTTGTGTGGTTTTAAACTACGTATATAAAATAATAATATCTATATGTGCGAAGCATCAATTTTTGTATTTCTTATAATAGGTTTGTTGATTCATGATCGAACAATTGCCTTGTTACATTGAAACATGATGATTAGTTTACCGAACAGAGTTTAAAATGTGGAATATCATGAACTAACTTCAGCCATAACTTGATCTGTCGAAATATCTTAACTAATACAACTTTATCCGAAGTACCCTCTTAACTTATATAACTTTATCTCAGGAAACTTCTTAACTAAATTAAATATTAAAATACAATGAAATTGAAATACAGCCTAACACCACATTGATTATCCTGCTAGGAAAATGGAATAATGTGACTGGACATTTAAGATTATTGTACTTAGGGGATACTTTTTAAAGTGCATAAAAGTAATTCATGTTCAATACTTACTTTGTTTGGATCTCCTCCGAAGCAACTGATGTTTTCTTTGACCCATCGATGAGCCATCAGCTGGTCCCATATTCCGTAGTTGCCCAGTGAGTCGGTAACCACGTTGTCTACTAGAACGTCCAGTGCCATGAACCCTATAGTATAAAGTCTGTAATTCATCGAGACGAAAACGGCATTCACACTTTTGGAAACTCGTCCAGATGGGCTCAATCCAGGTTGATGTCCGCTGACAAACTGTAGGAATCCTCCATGAATCCACACCATCACCTCCAGACCTGCCTGGAGAAAATAGGAAGTGGTAATAATGATCAAAAAACAAAAGTCTTACTTCATGTACTCAAATCTCTTTATTGTATGGCAAGAAAGAAGATTATGAATAGTTTTGAGAATGAATTTCAGTTATTTATATCAAAGAACTGAAATGTAGTTTAATTTCCACTCCAAAATGTATTTTATTCCAACGTTTTAACGTGTTAAACTTCAGATTAGAACACTGCGAATACTAATTGAAATGTTCGGTTTTAATAATCGCTGATACATTTTAAGCATTCTTTCGTTAGATGTGCTTACGTTTTCAATAAAATACATGCGATCGTTGAGCTCATTTATTAATATTCACTTAAAAGTTTACTAATACTTAACGTATAATATTCACATCTCACTTCATTCATTAAATTAATTCATGTAGATATTTAATTTAATCCCATTCATTCCAGTGATTTTATGCTATTGTGTATATTATTGTGTATATTGTGTATATTTGTGTATATTATTCCATGATTTGTATCTGTATTGTTCACACGCAATGTAATTGTCATTTAGATTCAAATTCATTTTGATTTCTGAATTCAAATTATTTCGTTCTATTATTTTATATAAAAAAGCATAACATACAAGTTGTTTTATTTCTTCAATTTCGGAATTTACTCGATATCCTGTCTTTCACTAACTACACTTAAAGTGTCAAACTAGCAGGAAAATAATAGGGCCATAATCAGAGCCCCATAAAATAGGTCGCGCCCTCTACCTTAGTTACGGTTCATCGCAATCCCACGCTAGCTGAAAAATGAGCACAAAGTAGTTCAGAATGACTCATGTCGAACCTCAGTTCTTTCCTGGTACACTTTCGATTCGTTTTATCTGTTTCTTTCTAAAACATTTGGGTTATTTTTCAAGTTATCATTTAATTTTAATTGCATAGCTTACATTTCCATACAAAGTATCACAATTATTACTTCCACGTTTAAAGGTTTCAGTGATCAGTTTCGTGGTTTCAAATCGACTGATGGAAATTATCTGCCACCATCCCTCACAAAAGAGACAATTCAGCCCACGAACATACCCAAACGAGAGAGCATAATACTTGGCGTCTGCTGTTTCGAGGTAACTGCAAACAACGAACATACATCTACGCCCTTAAGCTAGGCCAGTAAATCCGGTGTTTATCAACCTGTTCTAGTTTTGGCTTCCATTCATCGATCAAAATAATCTCATTTTCGGGTAATCATCGCTGAATGACATGTGAAAGGCATAATTCTGTTGGAAGTGCAGAAGTAATAGGTGTGTTTGTGAACAACAATATTCAGACCCGTGCACCCATACTGTCTTTCTGGTGTAAAGAATCATCATTCAATCTAACAGCCCTGTGTTGTGTTAATTAAAATTAATTAAAAGAGACACACGTATTAACCACAGTGAAAATTATTTTCTTGTAAATATTTCATCCTAAGTATCTTAGGACATCATCAGTACAGTAGTTTAAACAATAATAGGAATAACATACAGTTAGGGCGCATGATTACAATAGAATCTCATTAAACGTGCATAACGTGCTACAGTAGTACAAAAAAAAAAAAAAATTATTATTTAACACAATTTTGTATGACAATTTGCCATACTTTAAGAATAGTAAGAACGTCGTTACGGTTTGAGTTTGGTCTGTGTAGTAGGGCTTCAGAGCTTTCTTTGTATAAACGTTCATGTTTATATAAAGATCTATCTAAAAGTTTAGACTTTTACCAATGGATCCTATGGTTTTGATTTTCAATACCGTGCTGAGAGAGATCAGATTTCTGTGGTTTAAAAAGATGAATGTGGTCTTGATCTTGATGTTCCGAGATGCGTTTCTGAACAGACCTACCCATCTGTCCAAAGTAAGACAATTTGCATGAACATGGAATCTCATAAACCAGGCAACATAAAAAAAAACTGTGTTGTGTTATAACTTAGCACAATTGGGTTATGTCTTGGCTGTTCTTCATGGTATTTTCTATTCATCCTCATGTAGTCATTTGACTAACTATAGAATGCGTACTGATTTTACGATAGATATTTTGTGGATCTTAGGCTTCTTCTATTATCAGTTTGCTATTTCTGACCACATGGCCATCGAGATGTTTCTGCTCATCATCTCATTCTCAGTATATCCAACATAATGCAGTAGGAAGCCATTCTACTAGTCTAGAACATATTGGAATGTGTAGGAACACATTCCAATATGTTCTAGACACTTAATTCTCCAATATGAGTAGGAGAACCGGATATGAATCCTACAGTGAGCACGGATGTTTACGAAGGTCTTTGGATAATAGATTATTTTCATTTACTTTTATATTTAGAAGCTTGAAAAAAAACAGTAAGTTGACAACAGACTTAAATGACACTAATTTTATCGACCAATTATTTTAATGAATGCTCATTGGCCAAAGAAATTTCACACGTGATGCTTTCCATCTACTTTAGTGTATATCTCATTTGACAAGGCAAGCTCAGTTCCACACGTTGCAATGAAACCGTTATGACGTCAGATGTCTATTAATGCAGCCGAGATATTTCCATTAGGGTCCAACAGCAGAAACATTAATTGCACCGAAATAAATTTTGATTTACTTCAAAGAAATTGCAAATTTATTTCAAATTATCCATGTGTATTTATTGGGTCGTTGGGATCGATCCCTGTTCATTTACTTGATGATAGCTAGCTTTGTATGACCAAATCTATGTCAACACGCCTGTGCTTCCCATTTCGTCTTTCTGTAAGTGAAGGCCGACATTCTGCTTGCAGCAAGCAGGCTGTTATTTGCTCCGGAGGGTACCACCTACAGCGGGCGATGATATATAGTCCGTCAACGTAATTAGCAACTCTCGTTTTCCTTACTGGATGATCGTACGTTTATTTCTATTCACTGTGTGAAGGATGCATGCGACAATGAACGGATGATCACTGGGATGGGAGGTTAATTTGGGAGAACGAAGTGTTTGCTTGATTCGAGTCCTTCCGACTGTCGTTGTGCTACATTCCTGGAAAGTCAATAGAATCCATTTAGAGTACATTTGAAGTTGTTTACTGCTTCTGAGGAAGGTGAGTAATTCTTTTATTGTGTCGTCAGCCTCTTTTAGTGTCTTTAAATAGATCTCTGCTACAGGGCGATGAGCTTTGTTAGAGGAAAAAAATTCTAACTTTTTCTATGAAATGAATTCATAGAAAAAGTTGGGAAAAACACTGACGATTATTCTATAGACATCAGATCATGTGATTAAGCTATCAGTTTATAAATTTCATTGTGATGTTTTTGACAAAAAATTAAATATATATTATCAAATAATTAAACACAAACACGCACTAGACCATCATTTCGCATAGAATGCTACTACAAAAATACAAAACATATTATTCTGAAATTCACAGACTTAATTCACAGGCATTATTGTTTTTTTTTTTTTACAATGGCAAAGTTTATTCTTCTCATCACAAATTACAATTATTTAGAAATATGTAACTGAAGTTTGACTATCACATTTTCTGTTTACTACAGGTATTCATTACAGTACTCACTACAAGTATTCATTACAGAATGTTAAGTAAATAATGTTAGATAAATACTACTATATATATATATATATATATATATATATATATATATATATATATATATATATATATATATATATATATTATTGATTTGGTTGCTGTGTTGGAAGTAGGTGTTTGGAAGGTCAAATGAATGATCTGAAAGTTCTGATCAAAATGAAATTGCCGATATATCTTGTGTTATTGCATCTGTCTTGATGGTTCACGTTCTTTTTTATTGTGGGCTTCTTTTTTGAGCTAATTAGGAGGCTTTTTTTCACTGTGGCAGCCTTTCTATGTCTTCTGAGCTTTTAATTTTTATCGGATTTGAAGTTTGTGACTACCTTATGAATATCTTGGCATCTCTGGTGCACAAAAATTGGTAATTTGTTTTCTATTTTTGCTTTCCTTGCTTGGTACAATAGATTCCAGTTGAATGGTGTAAAATATTCGGATAGGAAGATTGGTGTATTGTCTTGCTGTGCGTTCAAGTCCATGTCAACTGGTTTTTTCTGCCTGCTGGCTTTTATGAGATTGTCTATTGTGGACTTGCTCTTAAGACGATTTATGACTGGTGCAGGTCGTGGGAAGCCTTGGTTTTTGCTCTTCCTAGGAATCCGATTTACGGTCTGAATGTCGTTAAGCTGTAGGGGGATATCAATTACATGGCCTAATTTTAAAACCACGTCTCTGAGGTTTTCTGTAGGTGCCGTTTCAGGAAGACCGTTTATGACAAGATCTTCTTTACGTTGTTGCTGATTTAAACGTCCGTATTGTAGTTTTAGAGAATGAAGTTCTCGACGGAGTTCGGATGTCTCTATCATCAAACTGTGTTGCCTGTCATTTAGTGCGTTAATGCTGATTTTGATGTTTTTTACCGTTTGCAAAACTTCTATCACTGAAAAATTATTATGTTTGACCAAATCTTCATATTCGCTAGATTTTTTGTTATTTGTTCGTTCTGTTTATTAAAGAGTTCTTGCACAAGGTCTACTGAGCTGGCTTTTATAGTCACTAGACCGTTTTCTATTAGTATATTTAAAGAGTTGAAATTATAGGACTCACCTGCATTTTTTTGTTTGTTCAGTTCGTCGTTTGATTTTGCCTCCGGTATAATCGGCTGCGTCGTAGGTGGCTGCTTTGGGTGCGTTTCTTTGTTCTTCCTACAGAGTACGCACTTCCATTCTTCTCGTGTTACATCGGATTTATATTTATGTTGCTCGGTTGTGTCTGAAAAGCCGGCACATTTTAAGTGTAGAATCGTACTGCATTTCGTACAAGTTATATTATTTCCGCCGGACGATAAATCCTCCAGGCATTTTATGCACTTCATGACTCATCTTTCTTCCCTCCGTCAGCTTTGGCGTGATTGTAAAGATGGCGACGTCCTTTGTTCTTCACTCGTTGTTGATCACGGTCCTCTCTGTTCACTTTTCAATACTACAAAATTTGGTTTGTTCTTACCCGATCTCGTTGAATTTTTTATCACTGTCTTCGGCGTGATAAGTAGGGTTACTTGAGAACGCTTTCAACTTAAAATGAGTTGGAACCACTTTTAAACTATAAAAACTGGAGCTGCGATATCACCGTGCGTCCGTTCGTATGCCTACACAGCGCCCTCTGATAATAATAATAATAATAATAATTTTTTTTTCACGTTTAAACATTCTATTATGTCTCAGATAAGTTACATACATAATAATTATAATACATTACAATTGTGAATGGGGATACGAGGGAGGACTCCCAGGGTAACGGATAGATAGCAATGCTGTAGCCAATGAAGTTTTAACTGAGGCTCGGCTATTGCCGTTACCCAGCCATGACTAGAGCTTTTTAGCTTAATAAAACTCCATCCACACAGATTATCTTCATTCAGATGACGGGATAAAGAGTCAAGGACTCAGTCCATCGCCCAGTTCTTTTAAGAACTTTAAGAACAATTGTGAATAACAGATACTTGCAAGTTAATACTATTTTTAAATAATACTTTTTTTTTCTGTATAATGTATTATATTCTTTCTTTGGGGGACATTTTTGATTTCTTACTCGAAGTTTAGCACAGCTTATCTGAGGAAGATAAGAGATGAGAGATAGCGGTAGTTTCATGGTTATGTTTCTATACTGGTCACAAGCCAGGTGTTGATTTTACTGTTTGTTGGTACGTGCTTGGTAGACATCAACTGCTATTACAGTTTAACATTTTTTTTTTTTTTTTGCAAGTAGGGTTGGATTTAGACATGGTGTGTTTTTTCTTTGTGTTCTTGTAGTTTTTTTTTTATAATAATAATATATTTTACTGATTGCTAAAATATTTATACATACAATAAACATCTTGTGTGACATTGCGCCTTATAATTTTACAGAGTTCAGCACTAAGTGTTGTAATTTCTACATTGGATTCCAATTAAAATTTTTAATAATACATTTTTGCCTTTATATTATGTATTTACAGCACATGTTCTTCTAATATTAGCAATGAAGATTATTAAGAATCTTTTGTATAATTTTTTATTTTTCATTTTATATTTATTTTATTTTTTTAAAGTTTGAGAAAGAGTGATTATACATACAAATTTCTGCATTTGCTTATGAGGATTACTTGTAGATAAGTGAGGCAAGTTAATCCCACCTACTTCGAAGCTTGGGTTAGCTTTTATGAAGAGAGTGGGATTTAGCCTTCACTATTTGTGTTGTTGCTACTGTTTATGTATGGGATGTAGGCATTGGATGCTAGTGATTTGTGATGTGTATATTAGTGTTAATGGTTTCTTAACTTTGTTGGTATATTTTCCAGAGTTCGTTTTTTAATGTTCTGTAGTTATCTACGTGTTTTAACCTTCTTGGTAGGTTGTTGAGTTGCGTGGGTATCTGATGTGATCTCAGAAAACAACCATATGAGTTGTTGAAGGGTGTGGGGATGTAGAGGGTTGTTGTACGTCGTGTTACACGATATGTGTCTCTGTTGTTTCGATAGGTCATGTTGAAGTAATTCTTTGTTAATGTCATGTAGTATTTCAGGTTTTTAATGCTCAGAATTCTGTGTATCGCCATGTGCTTGTCGGTTGTTGTTGTTTAAGGTGTCCAGATCACTGTTGACACGATTTTCCTGTGTAGTGTTTCTAATTTTGTTAGGTAGCTGTTTGATGTATTTGCATAGACTATTATTCCGTATCTGAGTAGGGATTCGCAGATACCGTGATATAGGAGTTTTTTTATGTTGGGTGGAATAATCACTTTAACTTGGAAGAGTTTTGCTGCGATGATCCGGAGTTTGGTGTGTAGGTATTCTATATGTTTTGTTCATTTAAGGTGTGAATCTATATAGAGACCGAGGTATTTTGCGTGTGTTACAGGTTTGATTTGGGAACATCGGCAGGTATTTTTGTTGTTAATGCAGAGGTATGTGTGATAATGTATCGACAGTGATGCGGGGCGTATTATTCTTGGGTTGTGTATTATCAACATCTGTGTTTTGGTGCCATTGATTAGAATTGCATTTTGGTGGAAGTAAGTTGTGATTTCGTTTAGGTCTTGTTGTGCTTAGCAGAGTGCTGTGTTAATGTCTGTGTGGATTGCTAGTAGTGCAGTGTCATCTGCGTGTTGAAATATTTGGCTTCTTATGGATATGTTATGAACATGTTAATGTATATGTTGAATAGAGTGGGTGATAATATGGCACCTTGGGTTACACGGTATTTTACTTGAATACTCCGACTGTGACATGTACCTATTTTTGTTACTTGTGTTCTGTTTGAGAGGAGTTCTTGAACCATGTATGCAGTGTTCCTCTTATACCTATTGAGTATAGTTTGGTGAATAGTATGTCATGTTCAAGTGTGTCAGATGCTTTGGTTAGGTCCAGCATTATAAGGACGGCGTACTTGTTTTTGTCGAGAGCTTTGTGTCGGCAATGTCTTCTAATAAAGTAATGGTGCTTTTTGTTTTCTGAAAGCCGTCTTGGTTTTGTGAGATGATGTTGTACTTTTGTAAATAGTTCTGTAGTCTGGTGTGTGTTATTTTTTCTAGAATTTTTGAGATGACTGGTAGTGTAGCTATTGGTCTG
Organism: Typopeltis vanoorti; assembly: GCF_054136105.1. Taxonomy (NCBI): domain Eukaryota; kingdom Metazoa; phylum Arthropoda; class Arachnida; order Uropygi; family Thelyphonidae; genus Typopeltis; species Typopeltis vanoorti. The sequence goes on along the minus strand of NC_143555.1, from coordinate 107,123,003 downwards.
TAATTCTGAATATCGTTTCTTTTGTCGTGTTTTATATTGGCGTAATTACTGCATTACGCAGTAATTAGGTTTGATAATTATTTATGTTGCATGCGTAAATTTCTGTATCGTTTATTGCAACTACGGTCAGTAGTAGCGCATCTATGTTTATCATGGTTAATTTGAATAAGGCCTGTGTCGAATATTATGTTCACGAGTTTCAAAAGTATTGGATTTATTTGTTCAAAGTGTGTTATAAGTTCTGTGAGTCTTATTTTGTCTATTCCTGGAGTAGTCTTTGGTTTTAGTTGTAGGATTGCTTCTTTCAGTTCCTGTTTTGTTACGGGTGGAAAATACATCCTTTGTTGTTGACTTTGTGTCGGTAGTTTTTTGTTGATCGTTGGTAGTTTGTCTTTTTTGAGTTGTGTGTGAAATCATGGTTGAATGAGTCTGCTAGTTCCCCTTGGTTTGTGTCCTGACCGAAGCTTTTTGCAATAAAATCTTGTGCTGAAGTTTTCGTTTTTCAAACGAAACGTTTTTCAAGCGCAAACTTAATTGTCTGCTTTCTTGGGATTAGGAGTTAAATAACCAAGCTTATAAAATTACTTGGTAACCTTAATATACAGTATCCCCAAGTTAAAAAATTTATTACCCCTTAAGGATATATATATATATATATCCTTAAGGGGTAAATATATACATATATATATTTATCCCTTTGACATCGCAATATTAAAAGCGTAACGTAAGACAAAAACATGTCCATAAAACAAATTACTAACTCTGGCAAAACAATACATAAACCATAAGAAGATCGTTTCGGACGTTCTGCACACTGTAGATATAATGTTAAATGGAAAGAATTATTGGTTAGCTTTCCAGTGAATACTTTCCCATAAGATGCATATACCTATGTAGATTCTTTCATATTTATTTAGTGTGAATTACTAAAATTACGCACTGCCACGCTAAATGCACGAAAAGGAATATTTCCAAAATGGTGGTGTGTCAAATATAACTCTGACAATTTGCCAGAGTTGGGGAGATAGTTATATTTTAATTAAAGTTTTTATCTGATGGTGTATCTTATCTTATTTGATTTTTTTATTATAGTCTAAATTTATGAATCATATTTATTTAAATATGGTGTATTTAATTAAACAGAAAAGTACTTTTAAATGAAAGAGTCAATATAAACTTGATTATCGATTTCTATCATTGATTGCAATCTGTACACTTCTTGAAATATGAGTCAGACTTCTGTGGTCAGATCTACAAACTGTTTTCTGGAATGAGACACACCAATCCACGTTCGTTCATTACATCCTCAAATAAGACACCTAAACCTACCGTCTTATCTTTATGCAGACTCTCATCTAATATTTGCGGGCCTGGAACAAGGGTACAAATGGAGGTCCACATACTATATGCCTAAATAATTAAAAGATCTAAATCAAGCTAACAAAATGTTGAATAAAATAAGTTCAATCCTCCTATCTTCACAAATACGCTTTCATAACGACAAAAATATTTAATAATACGTGTAAGGTTATGGCTTCGTAAATTAGTAACATATTATTAATGACTGAATTTAATTATTATTATTATTATGCATGTCTAGGTGTTAGTTGATTGGAGCAAAGTTTGGATTAGAATACAATCTGTGAACTCACGATTTCTACAATTAAGACTTTGACCTTATTATAGTCCTTATAAGGACTGGCTTAAAGGGGCGAAGCAAGAATGCTTTTCATCTTCCCCGTTATCTGTAGAGGACAGTGTAGGGTTAAGGTGTTATTGAACTATTAAAGCTATGATCATGGCAGGAGGGTAACAGCAATAGACGAGCCTCAGTTAGAACTTCATTGGCTACAGCATTGCCACCCATTACCCTCCAAGGGTATCGGATTGAATGAATCAATCCATTAAGACTTTGAAGTTATGTATAATTAATATAAATTATGTATATTTTTTTAAAATTAAGGCTTGTTTAAATTATATAAAATTACTGAAAGAATATTTAATAAAATTTTAAAAAATTAACTTAGAATTAATATAATTTATTATTGTATGATTTATGTATATACAAAATATTTAATCATGCAGTGATATACGATGCTTCCTTACCGAGGTGTTCAAGGTTGGGGTCCAAACATTGAGGAATTAGCAAATGTCATGACCCTCTAATGTTTAGTGTAAGGATTCTGTTGAAAACAAGGAGGGCCAACTTTGTCGTGACGTCTGCCGTCACACCACCAATTGTCTGACCACAAAGGCACTGGTTTCCTCCATCTTAAATCTCCAACTGGAGGATGTGCGAATGGAATACCTTATAATTGTAGGAAAAGAAAAAATTGCACATTCACGTTTGGCTTTAGTAATACTAGATTATATATATATAAAAGAACAAAAAAAAATGAAATTTAAAAAAAATGAAAGATTATGGTGTTCTGAATCCCAAAGCATCGGTTGGTATTATCTCAATCGTTCATCAAGAGTTAATGAACTGCAGTATTTTGGTGCTTTCATTCCCAGAAGGAACTGTTGTTTACGATCTCTCTGAAATACACTTTTCGCCATTATATATTCTGTTTTCAGGTGTGAGTGTTACATACATGCCATTAGATCTCTGTGATAGCAAGTGATATTGAGCAATGCAAAGTACATCAATGACACTGCAAAGCACACGGCTGTGATTGTTGTATGGTGCAAGGTGTGAAAGGCGACACGTCAGAACATGACAAGTGTGTTCCTTCGAATAAATCAGCCGACGTTGGGCAATTATAAATAAATTAATAACAGCTTGGATAAACAGTAGTGGAACGTTTTCACAGATGGCGTTGATGGTTAATTACGTCTCCATGGAACAGCGGCTCCGACTATAGCATGGGTGACATCGTTAGAAAAGTTGGTAATTAATTTATAAATTGAGAGCATCCATTATACATTAGCAGGCAGAAATGTAGAGGTCATGTGACCAACTGGTAGTGGCTGATGCTGTTCAATACAACAACAGACACACGCTGTGTTCTCTAGGCACCAAAAATAGTTTGATTAGATGTCTCGCCGCCCCTTTTTTTTTGAATGTTAGTACTGCGAAATAGTAACACATCAATCCATTTGCATGAAATATAGTGAGTTATATATATATATATGATTGGAGCCTCCTTAGTTCAATAGCTATCGACGATATCATTTGGTTACAAAGATTTGAGTTCGAAACCCTTCAAAAATATACAAAGAACATTTATTAAGACTTTTAAACGAAGGTGAGGTAGCAGGTCATATGCGGGATAAAGAGTTTTTATTGCATAAAACACGAAAATCGATAGAACGCGGTAAGTTTTACAGACAAAATATATTCAGTAAGCATAAAACTAATACCATTATCCTAAAAATTAACGATCTGAAAGCCAAGGACATTTGGCAGGATAATAGGCCTGTAAGTACTTTTATTAGGTTATTAACTTGATTCGCAATAAACAATGCCCTTAGTACTTTGGAAGTAATTGATCCTTTTTTGTTATGATTAAAACTAATTGGTCTATTGTTTGATTAATTACGTTACCTTAAATATATTATTTCCTCATAGTTCTACATTTTCGAAATGGTATTCTCCTACAACACAATCATCATCATCATCATCATCATCAAGTCTTTCCATGCCTACTGGCACATAAGGCTGCAATGCTGGTTTTCCATCGGCCCTATTCCCTCGCAGCTGCCCTTGCTTCTGCCCAACTCGCCCATCCCACCTCCTTCATTTCGGATTCATCATTCTTCTCAAAGTTAATTTTGGACGGCCTCTAGAGCGTTTTCCTTTTGGAGCCCAACTCAGTGCTATTTGCTGTATTCTATTTATCCCCATGCGAAGAACATGTCCGGTCCATTTCCATCTTCTTAGGCGAATCTCTTCGACTATTGACTTGTAGGATGTTTTCTTTAAAAGTTCCTCATTAGTAATTGTATTTGACCAGAAGATTTTTAAATTTCACTTGTTTTGGAAAACCAATTTTTTACTTTGTGCCTTGGTAAGTTTCTACGTTTCAGAGCCAAATAGCAGTATTGCTCGCACAATACATTTATATATTTAAATTTTCACTTTAACTGTAATATTTGATGCTTTCCATAATTTGTTTAATGGCGTGAAACAATTTCGTGCTTTAGAAGTTCTTTAAAATGTGTTCGTCAGTGCCGCCTTGTTTATTTATTACTGATCCAAGGTATGTAAAAGTATCAACATCTTCAATTGTTTCATTTTTAACTTAATTTCTTTATTTGATTATTCATTTATTCGCATGACCTTGGTTTTCTTCTTGTTTATATGTTGACCCACAATTTCTGCGCAGCGAGCAAAAACATCAGTGTTTAGCTGCAAGTCATTTAACTTGGACGACATGAGCATTATGTCATCAGCAAAATCAAGGTCTTCCAGATTATTTTTATTCCAGTGTGGATGTAAAGTCCCAACGTATTCCTCTCTTTTTATGATTAATTGAGCTTTTCATAATCCAATCAATTAAAATTATAAACAATTGACCAGATAACACAGAACCCTGCCTGACTTTAGTTTCAATGATAAAGAAGTCTGTAAGTTTTCCATCTACTTCCACGCAAGAATTGCTGCCATCTTACATATTCTTAATAATGTTTATAAATTTATAAGGTATTCCGCATTCTTCTAATAATTTCCAAAGTTTATCTCTATTTACTGAGTCAAATGCTTTACTGAAATTTAGGTAAAGTGGGGCTTGAAATTCTATACGTTGTTCAATTATATTTCTAAGAGTGAATATTTGTTGAATGGTTCTGCAACCAGTTCAAAAACCTGTCAGTTCTTCTCTTAGTAAATTTTCGATTTCCTTTTTTAATCTATTAATTAAAATTTTGGTAAAATTGCGGGAAGTGACAGCAAACTTACTCCGCTCCAATTTTCACCCTTGGTCAGATCTCCCTTTTTATGGATTTTTATTACTGCTTCTTACCATTGTACAGGAATTTTTTCTGTCTTCCATATTTCATTGTATAATCTTTGTAATTTGGCAGTAGTTGTGTTAAGATCAGCTTTTAAGATTTCGGCATTAATATTATCATTTCCACATGCTTTGTTAGATTTTAGTGCCTTCAGGGCGTCTTTGACTTTGCTCAACGAAATCTCGTCTTCAGAAATGTTCAAAGTGGGTGTTACACTAGTTGTAATATTTTGTGCCTGTTGAGATCCTGTATCTGCCTTTATATTTAAAGTTTCTTTAAAATAGTCTCTCCATCTTGCTTCGGTTTTGGGCGCTATAACTTTAAATAAACAAATTACGCAAAGTTATCAGATCACTGAACACCACTCTGATAGCTATGAGCGATAAATACGAACCAACCCCCTGATTGTCTGTTCTAGATGCCTTCATCGAGGAGAGCGTGCGCTTATCCCTCGTTGACTCAGCCAGTTTACTAGGTGTTACTCAAAATCGTTTCAGGTGTTTATTGACCCCCCCCCCCTTTTAACCCTTAGACATTTATCGACCCCTTGGATAGCCACATCGACCCTCAGGGGTCGATATCGACCACTTTGCCGACACCAATCTTAATTGAAAATTCAACGGATTTATTGGTGAGTCATGGAAATTCAGCAATAGTTTATAATTAGGAGAGACCGCAAAGATTATCTCAGTTGCTCCACTGAAATTTCTGAAAGGAAAACTAATGAATGCAATTATAATCACGTTTAGGATCAATGTTAGGATTGGAGAGAATACCACCAATTGAGTGTTGCATTGCTATCGTTTCTTCGTAGACTTCATGCGACTCCCGTCTTGAGACTTGAAGTAATGAACTCTATTTAATATTCTCTAAGTGGAAAAATTTTGGTACGGATCAAGTTTCTGTCGTATTTAAAATTTGTGTGCTGCGTTAGTAACATTCAATTTTCGCAATTAAAATAATACAAAAAAATTGCCGCTTGAGAAGAACAACAAAAAAGGGATCTATTATAGAAGACGTTCGAACTACTGACTTACCTAAGCCTCATTTCTGTTTATGCATTTTGTTATGAAGATCGTATCTTCATATTTTTGAATTTTTTATATCTACAATAGCTTCGCTTTGAACTAGGGATTCCTTGATCACTCCTTGCAATTGCCTAAGTATTCTTATATAGTCCTTATAAGGACTGGCTTAAAGGGAAAAGCAAGAATACTTTTCCTATTCTCCATTGTCTGTAGAGGACAGTGTAAGAATAAGATGTTATTGAGCTATATAAAGCTCTGATCATGGCAGAAGGGTGACAGCAATAGCCGAACCGCAGTTAGAACTTCATTGGCTATAGCATTGCCATCCATTACTCTCCCTGGGTACCCATTTTAGTTGCCTCGTACGACATGCATGAGCTACATTGGGGATATTCTTATCCCGGCGATAACTAAGTAAAGCCAACTAAACAAAATTAGTTAGGACGATCCCTAGAACACTCCATAGGGACAGAAAGACCGTCCAATTCAGCGTTGGCTCCACTCATTGAGGGGCTCCCCCACCACCGAGCAGAACCGCTCATATTCCAGGGAAAGGCATCCACCGACAAAGCTCCTCAGCGGGCCATGACGGAGAACGCCCTCCGCGGAGAGTCAGTATGCACTCCCAGGCAAACCTCCCGAAATCTAAGTCTCCCCAATCACCGGGAGGGTAATTCCGGAAGAAACCTGAGAGAGCAAAACTCTCGAAATTCTGCGTCCATTCAGTCGCCTCTTACGACATGCTTGGATTTGCATTGGTGATACGTAAGTAAAGCCAATCTCTAAAAATTAAGACGATCATTAGACCACTCAATAGTGGCCGAAAGACCGTCCATCTTAGCGTTGGCTCCACTCAATGATGGCCTTCAACCCACCACCACTACCGAGCAGAACCTGCACAAATTCCGAAGAAAAGCATTTACCGACAAAGCCCCTCACCGGGCCGTGCCGGAAAACACCTTCCCTGCAGACTCAAATTTTTGAGTGGAGCCAACGCTGAGATGGACGGTCTTTCGGCCACTATTGAGTGGTCTAATGATCGTCTTGATTGTATCACCAATGCAAATCCAAGCATGTCGTAAGAGATGACTGAATGGACGCAGAATTTCGAGAGTTTTGCTCTCTCAGGTTTATTCCGGAATTTTTTCTTCCGGAATTTTAGAGTTCGCTCTCTTAACGCAAAAGCCTTTAGAGAGCGAACTCAAACTCTCGAATCTGAGCGTCCAATTAGTCGCCTCTTACGACATGCTTGGGGATACGTGAGTAAAGACAATCTCTAAAAATTAGGAAGATCCCTAGACCACTTAATAGTGGCCAAATGACCGTCCAGCTCAGCGTTCGCTTCACTCAGTGATGGCCTTCCACCCACCACCACCACCACCGAGCAGAACATCTCATATTTCGAGGAACAGCATTCACTGACAAAGCCCCTCATCAGGACGTGCCAGAAAACGCCTTCCCCGGAGACTCAAATTGCTCCCTTATGGCAAAAACTTTAAGAGAGCGAACTGAAACTCTCGATTCTCAGCGTCTCCAATTAGTCCCCTCTTACGACATGCTTGGATTTGCATTGGTGCTTTTTTTTAAGTAAAGTGGACTCTAAAAATTAGGACGATCCCTAGACCACTCCATAGTGGATGAAAGACCGTCCAACTCAGCGTTGATCCACTCGGTGATGGGGCACCTCCCCCACCACCGAGCAGAAACGCTCATATTCCAGGGAAAAGCATCCACCGACAAAGCCCCTCAGTGGGCAATGCCGGAGGACACCTTCCCCAGAGACTCAAAATATGCATGCACTCCCGTGCAAACCTCCCGAAATGTAAGCTCCCCCTCACCGGGAACGAAATTCCGGAAGATACCTGAGACAGCAAAACTCTCGAAACTCTGGTTTCCAATTAGTTGCGTCTTACGAGATGCTTGGATTTGCATTAGTGCTATTCTTACCCCGGCAACCACACGGAGCCGAAATATTTTTCCTTATAAGGACTGGCATAAAGGGGCTAAGCAAGAATGCTTTCATCTTCCCCGTTATCTGTAGAGGACAGTGTAGGGATAAGGTGTTATTGGGCTATTAAAGCTCTGATCATGGCAGGAGGGTAACAGCTATAGCCGAGCCTCACTTAGAACTTCATTGGCTACAGCATCACCATGCATTACCCTTCCTGGGTACCCATTTTAGTCGCCTCGTACGACATGCATGAGCTACATTGGGGCTATTCTTATCCCAGCCACCACACGGGGGTCTTTCGTAAATGCATAATAATAAGGACTGGCTTAAACGGGCGAAGCAAGAATGCTTTTCATCTTTCCCGTTATCTGTTTTTTTGCCTAGCATGTAAATGCATAATTAATCCTTATAAGGACTGGCTTAAAGGGGCGAAGCAAGAATGCTTTTCATCTTCCCCGTTATCTGTACAGGACAGTGTAGGGATAAGGCGTTATTGAGCTATTAAAGCTCTGGTCATGGCAGGAGGGTAAAAGTAATGGCCGAGCCTCGGTTAGAACTTCATTGGCTACAGCATTGCCTTCCATTACCTCCCAAGTGTATTTATCACCGAATCTCTGATCCTCCTATCCTCCTCTAAATGCATAATAAAAGTCCTTATAAGGACTGACTTAAAGAGGCGAAGCAAGAATGCTTATCATCTTCCCCGTTATGTGTAGAGGACAGTGTAGGGATAAGGTGTGATTGAGCTATTAAAGCTCTGTTCATGGCAGGAGGGTAATAGCAATAGCCGAGCCTCAGAACTTCATTGGCTACAGCATTGCCATCCTTATAGTCCTTATAAGGACTAGCTTAAAGGGACGAAGCAAGAATGCTTTTCATCTTCACTGTTATCTGTAGAGGACAGTGTAAGGATAGGGTGTTATTGAGCTATTAAAGCTCTGATCATGGCAGGAGGGTAACAGCAATAGCCGTGCCTCAGTTAGAACTTCTTTGACTACAGTATTTGCCATCCATTACCCTCCAAGGGTATTAGTCACCGCATCTCACGGGCGATCTCATATACACCAATGGAAATATATAAACAATTATCATTTAATAAAAGAAAAGGTGCTATAGATTCATTCAATACTACAATTAAAATCGTAATTGATAGCGTAATTTTATTAAAGCATTCTATATAAATTTAGTATATATATATTTTTTTTTATTATAAATAGGGGTGCGCAGCAGCTAAGTTCTCTTTCCTGCACCCTTTTAGTACCCATTAGGGAAAGCTAAAGCTGCTATCAACCATACGCAAGTTATCGAACTAAAATGCTCCCAAATTTCTGCCCTAAAGGATCCTACCTGGGGCCAAGCCTAAAATTAATATCATTTAATATTGAAGGTTTCTCCAGTGTCAATCTAGATCTCGTTGCAAATATTTACAGAGATAATGACTGCGATGTGCTCTGCCTGCAAGAAACTCACAGAGGAGAAGGTGCTGCAAGACCTTACATCCATGGCATGAAACTCGTCAAAGAAATACCCCACGATAAATATGGCAGAGCAATATTTACGAAAGGGAACTTAATCCCATCGTCCATTGACTCAACGAACAACAGAAGCATTGAGATTATTACGATCACATTTAAAAATATCTGAATAACCTCAGTCTATAAAACACCAGAAGAAGCTTTCTCCTTCCCTGACATCCTCCTTAATAATAATGCATACATGGCTAATGTCGGATTAGGTGATTTTAACAGCCATAGTGTTAACTGGGGTTACACAAAGTCCAACGAAGAAAGTCCAACGAAGATGGAGAACTTCTTGAAAACTGGGCTGAAAACCTTTCTATAAACCAGATACATAATCCAAAACTCCCTGCATCTTTCAAAAGTGGCAGATCGAAGCGAGGGTATAACCCTGTCCTCATATTTGTTAGCTCAAAAATATCCAACATCTGTGCTAAAAAGGTTTTAAATCCGATTCCACATACTCAACATAGACCTATAATGCTTCAATTCAACGCAGCAATTATGCCTAACACCGTCGCTTACAGACGATGATTTAATTTCCAAAACGCTAATTGGAAGAGTTTCATGGAAGATCTCGACCGCTCCATAGAAGAAGTCCCTCCAAATCCTCAAGAGTATCCAGAATTCATAAAAATACTGAGGAAAATCTCCACCAAACGCATCCTCCGAGGATGCCGCGCAAACTACATTCCAGGCCTTTCCAGTGACAATCAAGCCCAGCATGCTGATTATTTACAACTTTACAACACCGACCCCTTCTCAGAAGAGACTATCCAAGCAGGAGAAAAATTATTTCTCATGGAAAAAAGAAATAGAAGTTCTTGGTATGACCCATAGTAGCAGAAAGGCATGGAACTTTATCAACAGAATTAGGAAAGATTTCACTAAGCCATATGAGCATCCGCAGGTAACAGCTAATCAAATTGCTCATCAGCTGCTGCTAAATGGAAAATTCACTAAAAAACACATAAAAAATAAGAGGCTGAGAACCCCAAGTGAGGAACAAAATATGATTAATCCAGATTTCACCATCACTAAACTCAACGCTGCCATAAACCTATTAAAACCTAGAAAATCTGCAGGCCTTGATGATGTCTGTAGTGAACAGATTAAACATTTTGGAACCAGGACTAAAGAGAGGTTATTAAACCTATGAGCAGGCTGGCTTTAGACCAGGCAAATCCTGCACATCGCATATTCTCAACCTCACTCAATATATAGAAAATGGTTATGAGCAAAAACTAGCCACAGGAGTAGTCTTTGTAGACCTAACTGCAGCATATGATACCGTAAACCATCTCACACTCAGAAATAAAATATGCAGAATAACTAGAGACTATCGCCTTATCCTCCTGATCCAATCACTCTTGGAAAACAGACGCTTTTACGTGGACCTTAGGGATAGGAAGAGCCGCTGGCACCGCCAAAATATGGCCTCCCCCAGGGAAGTGTGTTATCACCATTACTTTTCAACATCTACGTCAATGATCTCCCCATCTTTTCAGGAACTAGAAATTTTATCTATGCTGATGACTTGTCATAGCTACTCAATCAAAAAATTTCAAGTCCATTGAAACTACTCTTGCCTTAAATAGTCTAACCACATACTATACCAGCAATCAACTAAAACCAAACACCTTGAAAACCCAGACTGGCCTTTTCCATCTTAACAATACGGAAGCCAACAGGAAGCTACTGATTTCTTGGGAAGGCTCTAATATAGAACATTCCTGGAAACCAATCTACCTCGGTGTGACTCTCGATCGCACCCTCTCATATAAAACCCACATAGAAAAAACAAAGGCAAAATTGAATGCAAGAAATAACATACTAAGAAAGCTCACTTCCTCCAAATGGGGTGCAGGCCCTAGCACACTGAGATCTTCTGCCTTGGCCCTTTGCTATTCTTCTGCTGAATATGCCTGCCCAGTATGGTCCAGATCGTGCCATGCTGAAAAACTTGACCCAGCATTGAATGAAAGCTGCCGCTTAATTACAGGATGCCTGAAACCAACGCCATTAAAAGACCTGTATACTTTGGCTGGTATTTCACCCCCCCCCTTCAATTCGATAATCTGCATTCTCAGCTGATGAAACAAGCAGACAAATGAATGATGAACGCCATCCACTGTTCGGCCAGACCTCTGTGCCCCAGAGACTAAGATACCGACATAGCTTCCTGACAACTGTTGAACTACCTAAAAACCTCCTAGAGACAAGACTTCAACAATGGCTTGCACTATATCCTGAAAATAATACTGGTATCCAACAGCTGAACATCTTCCACGTGGTGCCCACTTGGACTGAAATACTTGGAAAAGCCTAAAGAGACGCTGGACGACAGGACGATGCAAACAAAACCTCATCCAATGGGGATACCTCACTGGCCCAGACAATTTTGAGTGTGGGACAACCCAGTCCATGGAACACCTTCTTTCTTGTCCCTTTCTTCTATCGCCTTGTGCAAAACAGGACCTTATATCCTGCACAGAAAGAGCAGTTGATTGTGCAAGATACTGGAGGAACATCTGACCATGTTTATTGTATATAAGTTATGTATAGTTTCCTTTTTTTCATATTTAATTACTATTCCCTGTATTATTCATCTACCAAATCTAAGCTAATCTCATTGTAATGTATTCTAATTTGTTGTAAATCATGTTGTACCACTTACTTACTACTGTACTACTTGTGTTTGGATACGAAATAATATTATAAATATACAAATATATTTTTTTAAAAATTTTTATTATATATATTTATATAGTTATATAAATATATTATAAATATATTTTAGAGAAAAAATGAATTTTTAAATAAATTAAATAAATTTTTATTTATTTTCAACTGTCGGTAATTTTGATATTTTATGCAAATCTACAGTACGAAGACTTACATGAATGTTACAAAAAATGAATAAATTTAAATCATATCGCATAATCTATTCCTAGGACCATTCTAAATTAACCCATAATTTCCTAACCTACTTAGTGTGATTTAGCTTAGTAGATGAGATTTTCAGCTTAAATTTCAGACATGCACTCATTTGCATCTCTCAGAAAATGTTCCAATGGTGCGTAAAATAATCGAAATTTCTGATTTTTTTTATAAATTCTGCAATGCATTTAAAGAGATAATGAGTCAGATGTTTTGTAATAGTTGGCTGGAAGTCCACTATAATATATAGCACTTGTTCTTGAGAATAAATACATATGGATTTGAAAATGTAAGAAATAGCAGGTTTTCTGCTAAAATCTCCGGGATTCAACTGACCGAGAATGTCTTGGAATTTCATCTGATTTTTCTGCTCTATTTAAGGCATCAGAAACCCTAGCAGCTATATCCACGTTTGTACTCGTCGCATATATTCTATTATACAAGAAAAAAAGTTTTGAAGGACGTCGAAAATCACCAATTCTTATACACTGCTTTCCCACAGTATGGAATATAAAATTGGAAGTTACTTTCTGTAAGTTCAAATGTTTATGTGGAAGCTTTTTGAAGATCAAAGAGCTGTTCTTATTTGGATAAGATGTTTAAATGTGAGTTCATATAATTTCTTAAATCCTCACAAAACAGATCCCATATTCTCAATATTTGCGCGATCGCGACGAAGAAAGTCCTGAAAGGCTTTTATTTGATGTAGCAATTATTCTTAAATAGCATTTGTTACTATCATTCTTTAAGTATGTCTTTCGTAAACTTTATTTCTTACTTCAGTTCTTCCGGATCCTTGACAGCAAGCAAATCCTTTTATTTTAGGATTCGACTACTTCGCGTTAAGCGCTGAAGTGGGGGCGGGTATATTCTCCCATCTGAAAACAAGATGAATCCTCCCACTTTAGTTAAAAAGTGTCGAAAAATTCACCTTTATTGTAGGAACGTGAAGTTGAAATATTTTCTCGAAAATCACCTTAGTCGTTTCAAAAGATAGGTTTTCATGGTCAATTATAAGAAGCCATGGATTCAAAATCCTTAAAAAGTAATTTGTGGATGCCAGAGTGTTAGGATCTACGACTTCAGTAAACATTATCCCGTTGAATGATAGACCCTTGAAGATCTAAAAAATCGGATTAATCGTGATATGTTAAAATTAAATAAATGATACCGCAATAATGGACTTAATATTGATAAAACGAGATTTATGTACTTCACGTTAACATATAAGCTAGACCACAATATAACCATGAAAGGCCATGAAAATGAATGTAGTCACATCCTAAATTGTAACTGTAGCTTAATGAAAAAAAAACAAAATCAGTCAAGTATCCGGGCCTCCACATCGATAGCAATCTAAAATGGAACTCCCACACCATTTTCTTAACAAATAAGTTTAGGTTCATAATTAACAGAATATATGATGTTAAAAATTTGCAAATGCAGCATTCTTAAGATGCTTATACTATTCTTGGATAAATTCCTCACGACAATATGGCATCACCTGTTGGGGTGGAGATTATTACAACAATCTGCTTCCATTAATACGAATACAAAACAGAATAATTAGAGTTATAACTACTACTTACTTCGCAGATTCAACTAACGATCTGTTTGTGGTTCATAATATTCTACCACTACAGAGCTCTATGTAAAAAGAAACGCTGAAAGTTTATTCGTATATAGTGTAGACTACGGCTTACGCTGCGGTCGGAACATGCTGGTAGTACCCAAGGCAAACAAAGAAATTTTTCATAAATCATTCTAACACCTAGCGACAAGCAGCAACAATAAACTCCCAAATGAAATCAAATCTATAACCCTAGAATATGCATTCAGAAAAAGGTTAAGAGACTACCTCATGCGACTAAACAATTTTATTATAAACATTTTTTATACATTTAAATTATAAACTACGAAGGCTATCCGAAATGTATTTTACTATACTTGCATATATAAGAACAGTTTTTTTTTTATTAACCATAACAAATTAACTAGCCAAAAATAAGTGTAAGTACCAAAAGAAAATGATAGTAATACTTGAATTGCATTGTATAATAGTATATATTGAAATGTATAACTTGAATTGTACAATTTAAATATCTTGTTTACTTGATGGGAATGATAGGAGTCGGCAAATTCAACCGAATGCTTATCCGTCTTTCTACATAACAAGGGTCAAGGATTATACAAATATCTTTAACTTTATAAGGTTGCAATTTGGACGAAGCTGTGTTATTATATTACGCATAATTATTCATAAAATATGCAGTTCAATTTAAAATTGAAAAATTATAAGCCTAATGAGGGATTATATTACTTAAACTATTTGGTCATCACTGGATTAAAATTCTGTGATGAACAAATCAATGACTTTAACCTTTCCGAAAAGTTTCTTTTCGAAAGGGTTAAAGTCATTGATTCTTGACAAATGATAGCTTTTAACTTATAAAAAAAAGGAATAGAGATAATAGAGATATCTTCTTTCTGCCTTATATTTGTACCATCTCATTTCTTCCTTTTCTCTCTAAATATCGGTGGACTTGTCAATGATTGTGATCAATATTTAGATCTATTATCTAAACATGAAGCATTTATGTCAATGCACAGATAACGATGCATGAAGCACTAGACATAGTTTTAAGTTAACGACAATTAATATATGCGATTTCCTTGGATGTCACGAACTATTTTATGACTATGATAACAGCCTGCTGGAAATATGTTAACCTTAAGGCACATCTGGTTTACAGCTGCGTACACAATTCCTTCCTTTCAGCAATGGCATGAAAATGCAACAGAATTGGTGAAGGAAAAGGAATGCTTACTTGAGAAAACAAGAAAAAGATTAACGATGGCAACTCAAAGGCGACTTAAGAATGATGAAACCGGAAAATATCATAAAAATATATCCATTATTTATTCTAATTTATAACTTGAAGTCACTGATATAAAATATATTCAAATGTGTTTTTTTTTTAATTTTAATATCGTGAATTAAATAAAGTTAACGCTCAAACCAATCTCTGTATTCTTTTAACTTTCGCAACAATGTCATTAACAATGCAGGAGCAGAATTGATACTCATGCATCAGTGATTGTTATTGTTTAACAAATGGCTTTTGCGTATAATTGCAGTCCACTTTATATGCACAGATAACCTCCAGTTAGTTTCAGAAATGCTCAGAAACCAGTAGTCTCTAGTCTTCACAAGATTCAGCCTGAAATTAGACTTAATCGATTTCGGTTTGTTTCAACTGCGTAACATTACTGTTATAAAAATAATACTAAAAACACTAATGTATATAATACTGATTAGCATAGTACAGTTAATAATAAATGCAATACGAAATTTCCTAAGGCACATTCAAGGAAAAGAAGGCAAACGAAGAGACAACGGAAATGATATCCTCCTGTAAACATAAAACAGAAGAAGCTGTAAGTACGCTAAGAAGAAACTTCTAAAATATTTCGTTTAATATTTCGATGTATAATTGCATTTCTTCTAAACGAACCTTACTACATTGTATTGTGTGTATATATGCGCTAATGAGTGTGAGTGTGCCTGCTTATATGAATGCGGTTCAAGCACGATTAAAGTTACCTATACGGAGCCGAGTGAGAGAGAGAGAGAGAGACTGTGAAGTGTGAAACAATTTATATCAGATGTTTGCAATGAAAGGGCACGTTAGCCAATCTCATAGGGTAGGGAAGAGGTTTTCTCCAGGAATCTTGCGTTTTTTCGTTCTTCAAAACAGGGAACAGACCCGTAAAGACACAGTACTACAAACATAGGATACTAACTGCAAGATGGAAGAGATTAGAGCCTCATCACATAATATCTACTGCATATTATGTGTCTCAAATAGAGTTCCATAATACTCAATCTCCTTGATTTATTTGACAAAAGTAAAATATGACATTCACATATATTTTAATGAGCTTAGATAAAAGCACTCATAAAAAATGTAACAAGAACACTACAGAGAACAATCGGAGTTGTTAACAAGCTCTCATCGAATATCTTACATAATACTGTCTTTTATTTTATTTTTTTTTAATAAACATGAATTTCAAATAAACATATCGTTTCTAGAAAATTTAAACATTCAGTTACAGGTGTACATGTGAATATATGTTCAGAGATCGAAGGATTAAATATATTTAAAATTTTTATGAGCTTAATGAAAACTGCATGTACAATAGATATGTGTGTGGATGTATGCAAGGATCGCAAGGAATAAACTCTGGAATATCAATGTGTATCGTATCTTAGTATATATATGGGTGCTGCGCTTGCTCACAGCAGATCAAAAACGCATGAAAATCTATGAACAGTGCTTGGAGTGTTTTAACAAGAATAAAACTGATTTTGAGCATCGATTTATTACTATGGATGAGACTAAGAATCACTATTACGTTAGAATTCAAACAGCAATCAAAGCAGACAGAATTATCTTGAAAATTAATTATCTTGATAAGGGTAAAACAATAACTGTGGAATATCATTCCGATCTTTTAACCAGACTAGACGAAAAATGTTTGTGAGAAAAGATCCGGGGTGGAGAAGAAAAAAAATCATCTTTCATCAGGACAATGCACCCGCCCACAAAGGTGGTTTGGCAAAAGGAAAATTAAGATTAAGGGATATTCACTATGAATTGTTGGAACATCCACCTTATTCCACAGATCTGGCTCCCTCTGACTTCTATCTCTTCCCAAAACTAAAACTCTTCCTCGCTGGTCAGGCGTTTTTCTTCGAATCAAGAAGTTATTGCAGCTGTAGAGGGGTATTTTGCGGATCTTACCGAGAACCACTGCAGGGACGGGATAATGGCGTTGGAGCAGCGCTGGCATAGAAAATCAATAATGAATACCAAACGCTTACGTTATTTGGTTTTCAACAGTAACGCGAGTGTTTCATTGTTACAGAATAATAACCAGCCACTGAGTCCGAGAAGCAAGCTCTAAAAAAGGATAATGACAGCAGACTGAACTGGATAAGAAAAAGAAATATATATCTGAAGTAGAAAGAACTGTTTCCAAATAACCCTTCAGATTAGATAAAAATGTACTTTTTATTTATTTCATTTTTTTAAATATTATTATAAGTGAAGATTACGCTGATTTATCTCGAAGTCATTCACAATCATATACCATGATATCACACTGTTGCTAGCACGTGGCAAATGACAGATTTTATATGTATGACATAATTCAATGATTTACATGCTAATACAATGATTCCTTCAGTTTTGTTCTCTGGAAGTTTAGCGAAGTTTTTAATCTTTTTTTTTCCTTTTCGAATATGATGGGGATGTAATCGACATTATATCTCGACTTCCAATGCAATGTAATTTCTAGTTGGACTTAAAGATAACAAAACGTATATTTGTTTGGTGCTGATGTTTATGAGTTGGCCCAAGTTAGATTAGATATGACTAACGAACTAATACTATTTCATTGTTAAATTATTAAAGCAAATGATTTCTGAATTAAATTTAAAATTTAGCTTTTTAGCTTCAAGAGCTTTTAGTATTCCACGTTATTTATTTCAAAGTGAATTATTATGTATGTTACTCGGAAAATTATGACTGTGCTTTCTTCACCTGCTAAACACAAAAATATGAATTGAACCCTTTAATGTCTATTCAATATTAAAATAGGTGTGTTTTTCGTTTATCTCAAACTTTTCTACTTTATTAAATTTTAACGTATTATTCTTAAAATAATCACTTTTATTTTAAATTCTAATGTATTTTTTAAAATAAAATAATTAATCTTTCAATTATAAAAACAAATGTCCTTCTTTTAGTGATACGTGTTTGATATACAATATAAGCAACTACATAATGGCGTCAGGTCAACAGAATGGTAAAATAGTCCAGCATTATAATACATTAGAGCTTTGCCCAATTGTTACTGAATAGCACAAAATTTTATTCTATAATTTGCTTGTAGTTCTCGAATGAGTTCTTAGCAAATATCTCTCGTAATTCGCTTCCTGGCGAATTATGAGAGATATTTCTCCATATTTCTTACTCGGATTTCCCCCCTTTTCTTATGAATGGTTTTCTTTATCATTTTCTAGTCGTCGTTTTTACATTTTAATCTCATTCTAGTTTCTTGAAGGAATTGATTACATTTTTTTTTCATTTATTTCTTTCACACAATTCCATTGTGATATTATTTATTTCATATTTTGCCATTTTCCCCATCATATCAGTTTTCTGGCAATCTTCTGTATAAGTTTTCATTTTGGTTCAACCGCCACTGGACCACGAGATAGCTAAGTGAACAATATTTTTTTTTAAGAAATTCCTTCCTCAAACCTTGAAGCTGTCTGGACTTTCGCAGTTCCTTTAATTATGAAATAGAAATTTATAGCTTGGTTATCCTTTTCCAAGCTATAAATTTCTAATTCATAATAAAGGTGTATGGTCTCCGAAGCGGTTACCATGGCAACCGCTGACTTTTGTGAAAACGGTTGCCGAATTTATATGCGATATCTGATCATTACTATATAATAATAATAATAATAATAATAATAATAATAATAATAATAATAATAATAATAATAATAATAATAATAATAATAATAATAATAATAATATATTACGATATTTTTAGTAGGTAAGTGATGTTTCGCATTCATGGAGGGTTGCAGTCCTTGAAGACAGTTTCGATTATCTCCAAAGCAATTGGCGAGTTAATTCCAGAGGGATGAACATGGCCAGGTGCGAAACAGTGGAATTATGGGAAGTATTTTAAATAAGGATTTACTGATTTTTTAATATATAGTTAATCACTTATCTAACAACACGAAGAAACTTTACCAAAGCATTTCAACTGCAGCTTGAGTTAGCCTGTATCATATGAGGACAGCAAAGTTTTTGCTCCTGGAAAATCGGGTTTTTCATCCCTCAAACAGACCAGGAGGACACACTCAATTTATATACAAAGCCTACTTATATGCATAAGGCTAACCTCTTCTGTCCTGGAATCCTGCTTACGAAACCGAAGGATACCTTTGAAGATTATGGGTGATAAGAGACCCTAAGAACCGTATAGAAGACGATGTTATATAAATTAGACAATATGACGTGCCTCCTAAAGATTTCTTGAAATCGTTGTTATTTGCGTAAATCTTAATTTTTTCTTCATTTATTTGATTTTCTAAACGTATGTATTTCAGATTCCTTTTTATTTTATTTTTAATGATTAAGGCGTCCATCCTGAGATGTCTCTTAATCGTTCCTCTCATCCTAGTGGAAATAATATTATCTTTTCTATACATCTGTCATCATGAAATATATATTTTCTATATATTTCATGATGACATCTGAAGTTGATTTCAAAGAAACCCTTTATATAAATATGAAGTGTCCCTACAAAGTCTGTAATGTTTTGAAAATCCACGATTACAATGAAGAGTATCATACAGTAAATATTATAATTATCAATACCACAATTTTTCCACTATGATTCCCTTTGTGCAGTTTATAATACAGGAATTGACAAATAGGGACTTTCAGGTTCTTTGCTGACTGCCACTACGATGACGATCATTTCAAACTTCGTAGTTATTAGCCAAAAGATATGAACATTTAGAAATGAAACTCACGTCTTTCTTTCAGTTTTTATATAGTTTCAATGTAGACATGAGTTAAGTTATTAAGAAATGTCCTTTAATCATACTTACCTAATAGTCCAGAACATCTCTTCGAAAATGTTTCGTTTATAAATATTCATGCGATCAACTTTATGAATTCGGGTTTTTATTCCAATGCGTTATTCGTTTTTGAAGTTTATCTTCTAGATAAAAACTGTGCCCAGTATTTATTCGAAAGGACAGAAGTAGGAAAGAAAAACTCACGAATGGTTGCTTTTGGTAACAGAACGAAGAAGCCCCTTCTACTATCCCAGTAAGGCATTTCATCCTAATTTGATTTTTCAACTACGTTCCACATTAATCTGTCAGTGTCACGTTAACACAAAGACAGTGAAATTTAGAAATAGAATTCAACCCCCTCCCACCTGAGATACACTCATGAAAACAGATCATGCTCTTCACAAATAATAACCACACTAAATCAATTGCAGTGAGTTATTACTAGGTGATGATTTTTTTCAGCATTCCACGCCATTCTTTTTGTAACATCTAATATCTCCCAGTCATTTAATCTATCAGCATATTCATCAGGAATACTTGCGAAATCTCTGAAAAATGCAATGGTAGCTGGCTACGAAGAGAGCTCGGAATAATTAAGAATCATTTGTACTCTTTGATGATTTTTACTAGCAGTTCGTAGAGATGTTAATTTTGAAGTGACTTGTGTCCATATAATGCAAATAAAGATTATCATGAAGATAAACTTATTGATTGGAGGGCAATTTCATGAAATTAATGTGGGCACACTTCACGATGGAAAAATGGAAAATGAAATTTATTTGGGCCTATAAGTCTACAGAATGTTCTTCTAAGGAAAAAGCTGAGGAATTTTTTGTGTCACTAGTACAGAACAGGTAGCTGATATAAAGAAATTGGAAAAAAGTGGTTCTTGTTGGAGATCTGAAGAGCAAAGTAGGAAGTGAATCCCACCAGTGATATAGGAAGATTTTGTGGAAATATTTGTGGAAAGCTAATAATAATGTTAAATATTTACTGGACTTCTGCTCAGGACGGACTAGTTATTTCTAACAACATGGCTCAACATAAAGATGTGCAAAAGTTCACGTGGATAGAAGACACATAAATACGAAATTCCTCATTGACTTACATCTTTCTTGATAGTGATATCTTCGTGCTGACCTCTGATACAAGAGTGTTCAGATGATTTTCAATTGAAATGGTATTGTTTAGTAATGAGGAGGATAAAAATATATATTACGTTGAAGCGAACAGTAAGTAATAAAGTTTTCAAAATAATTATAGTTGAGCATCTTTTACGGGTAAACCTGTAAACTCGACTAAACCAACATGATTGAAGAACATTCGAAAAAGTTTGAAAACAAGATCCAAACCTTGGAGTCTCAGTGGCAAACACTGAAGAAGACATTCATTGATTCAGATAAATCGTATGGATGTATATGGTGAAGTTGTTTGAAAAGATAGAAAAATAAGAACGCCATGTGGGACACAAGAAGATAAAGAGGCAGTCCTGGAAAAGACGAAAGCATACCAAAAGTTTCTAGCAAATAAGTCTGCAGATGCCCTAAAAGAATACAAAGAAAATGTTCGAGAGCTACGCTATGTGTAAAAGTAGCTAAACAAAATTTTTGTACAAACTTTGATAAGAATATACGAGGAGAAAACAAATATTGGGAAGGTGACAAACTGTTTTGAAGGCTATGGAAAAATCTTACGAATAGAGGAGAGGGTGCTGTGAAAAGAAACAAAGATGATGAGTGTGACATTAAAACTGAAGATATGGTAATACGATAATTGCATTAAAAGGCTGCTAAGGCGAAACAAAGTAGCAGAACCATACTAGAACATTTTAATCGAATTGCAAAGAAGAGTACATATCAATACTTTAGGTAAAGCAATGAAAAACCTCAAATGCGGAAAAGCAGCTGGAGTCGATGAAGATGATATTCTACCTGAAATGCTTAAGTGCGGAGGTATAAAAGCTTTGCAGTGGCTACACTACATAAGTCAGAGAGCCTGGTCAGAAGGTCGAATTCCCAACGGTTGTAGCAGAGCTCTCATAGTACCTATCTATAAAAAAAATGAATAAACTATACAAATCAAGTGGATATTGAATCCAACATTATTTAAAAGCCGAATATAAAAACTCTAAAAGTTTTAAAAAAACTCTAAGAGTTTCATGCCGAGTATATAGAAACTATAAAAGTTTCGGCGGATCCAAGCGTATGCTAACCAAGTTCAGGCTAGGGCAACTCATAGTAAAGGTGGAGTAAGTTCTGATCACTATCCTTTGTATTTTCCATAATGTAAAGCACATATCCTTACGGACATGTATGATGCTATACATTATGGAAGGAGGGGCACTACCCAGACCGGTTTCGACCTTTGTTGAATGTTCAAATGCAGGTCAAATTCCAAAAACTCCGAAGAATTCTCAGAATCGGTTGGATCTACCCCGTGACAGGCTACCCCAGCACCGAGAAGAGCCGCTCATTCTGGAGGGGCAACAGCAACAGCTGTGCCTCAGTTAACTTCACAGACCAGCATTGCCATTCATAATCTCTCCCCCCCCACACACACTCAAACCGATTTCTACCCTTCTTGAGGTGTATTTAAGTAAAGAACTCTCTAAAAATTCGGCGATCCCTCAGACCACTCCTTACGAGTGACCGAACGATCGTCCAACTCAGCGTTGTTCCACTTTGTGACAAGCCCACCCCTTCACCAAGACGAACTTCTCAGCGTTGGCTCTACCCAGTGGCCGTCTCACCGCACCACCAGACAGAGCCATAATCTCAGCAGAGACCCCACTCAGAGACAGGCAAAAATCTACCCACAAGCAGAGCCTCTCATACATCAAGGAAACCTCTCATCAATGAGTAGGTAAACCCAGATGTAAATAATGAGGTTGAAGTGATGCAGAAGTTATTCTTTGCCATAAGAGTTGCCAATAGGCACCAAGAATTAATGAGATAAATAAAGAGCCAAATGGCTTCACTTCGGCGATGCAAAATTATACAAATCAAGTGGATATTAAATCAAACATTATTTCAAAGCCGAATATAGAAACTCTAAGAGTTTTAGAAACTCTTAGAGTTTCATGCCGAATATATAGAAACTATAAAAATTTCGGCGGATCCAAGCGTAAGCCAACCTAGTTCACGCTAGCGTAACTCAAAGTAAAGGTGAAGTAAGTTCTGACCAGTCTGGGTAGTGACCCTTCCGCCATAACGTATAGCATCATACTTGTCCGTAAGGAGATGTGCTTTACATTATGGGAAATACTAAGGTTAGTGATCAGAACTTATTCCACCTTCACTACGAGTTGCCCTAGCCTGAACTAGGTTGGCTTATGCTTGGATTCACCGAAACTTTTATAGTTTCTATACATTCGGCATGAAACTCTTAGAGTTTCTATATTCGGCTTTGAAATAACGTTGGATTCAATATCCACTTGATTTGTGTAATTTTACATCGCCTAGGTGAGGCCTTTTGGCTCTTTATTTATCTCATGAATAAAACTAACTGTGAAAAATATAGGAGAATTTCTCTGCTAAGTTTTCCATGTAAGATTTATGCATTTATACTTGAAAAGCTGTTGAGAAAAACTGTAGAAGAGAAGTTCGAAAAAGAACAAGCTGAGTTTAGGCAAACGAGAGGTTGTCCAGTTCACATTTTCACTTTACCACAAATAGTTGAGAAATGATGGGAATATGAAAAGAACCTGTACTTAAGTTTTGTAGATCTGGAAAAGTCATATGACAAGGTGCCCACAGAAAAGTGTTTGAAAACACTGTAATTATATGCGGTGAATGCGACATTATACAGAGCAATACATAGTCTCTATTTAAGCATAAGCCAGTAGTTAAAATTGAAGGAAATGCAGGTAGATGGTTGGAAGTAAAATTAAGGGAAGAAAAGGATGCACATTATCTCCTCCCTTATTCATCATCTATATGGGTCGCAGTAATCTATACTTCGGATTTTGAAAGAAAGTAGGATTAGGCCCGATATTAGAATTGGACATGTCAAACATTGCTCTTTGCTTTATGCAGATGATGATGTTGTACGCCTAAGCACATCTAGTACAAGTCTCCAGATTTCACTAATTAAATTTCAGAACAGCTGTAACAAATTTAGCAGGAAATTCAGCAATCAAAACACCAAACTATGAAAATAGGCAGAACTATTGAGCATATCAACTCCATTCTGGATGGAGAGTCTACAGACTAATAAAATATGTCACATATTTAGGCGCGGTTTGTAATGAAGAAGGCAGTTTAAATGTAAAAATAGACAACAGATTACGAAAGCTGGTGTGATGGGCAACTAGCTGAATAAATTTATATGGAATATAAATTTATTCAGCTAGTTATGGATCAAAGAATTGGGTTAGAAATAAAGCACTCGATCAACAATTAGACACCACTAATATGAGAGTTGTGATAAACAATAGGGAGTAAACAGATAGTATCCATGGCAGAACATATTAAAAATGAAGATATTAGGAAGGAGCTTTACATTGTTTGTATTCAGGAATGTGTGATAAGGCTAATAAGGTGGTATGACCACTTAAACGAAATTGAAGAAGGATCAGCAAAACCCACGTTTGATTCCAAGACGGTAGGAAAGAATCCCAGAGGAAGAACAAGATCTGGGGGGATTGATTCAGTCAGTAGCGCCTTAAAAACACGAAATACGATATACGACTATATTGGAATGATGATAAAGAGTAATATACTATATGACTATTAATAATCAATTAATAATAGATTGGATTGATTTGGAAGAAAATTGTTCATAGGAGATTAATAATAATAAAAACTTAATCATATAGTGCGGGCATAGTAACCCGAACACTACTTGAGGGTACACATCAGGAATTTGATGATGGTAATTCAAATAATTCCAATCATCTTCTTTACTCACAAAATGCACATTCGGACGTGTACAGAGACAGTGAGGGATGTCAGATACATTCTTCGTTCGATTGAGTCTTCTGCGCAAAGCGCCCTCACTGTGGAAATAAAAAACGAGTGCTGCTCAGATGAGAAAACGAATTCTTCTTATATTCCTGAGATGCTTTTTCTTTCATGATCAGATAAGTTATTTCGAAGAATCATTTATTTATTTATTTGTTATCAGAAATGTAATCTTCAGATATATAAAATAATTTGAACATTGGATTTTGATTATTCAATAATCAAAGATATGATGTGGACAGCAATCCTGATGTCGTGTGCTTGACACACATATTCCTTATTTATGATTTCTTTCTTTCTTTCTTGCATATACTTCACTGAAATTGTTACTCTCTCTCTCTCTCCACTTTTCTTGTATAAAGAATTTTCTATATGAACGTGCTTCGTTTCCAGCTCAAACATATTAAAATATTACGCAATGTTAATCGTACAGACGGACAGACAAAAAAATAAGAACCATTGATTTTCAGATAGGTCCGAAGATACACGCTTCTTTTATATATGTTTATTACTGTGATGTACATTGGGCTAAAATGGCCTCGCCTACTCCCTATTCGGATTATAAATGGAGTTAGATGATTTTGTTTTTATTACTCTAGTTTTCATGTTCAACTCAATCGCCTAAAAACTCACATTTATGTTTTTCTCAGATATTTCTAGAATTTCCGAAATCTACCTTCAAAGCAAATAAACTCTTAGAAACAGAAATCTGCGCAGGAAGGGAAATGAGTGCTGTTTAATAGTGGAACAACAGCATTTCCTGAAAAAAAAAATGATTAATTGGTTACAAATGATAATTGTCAGATTTCTTTGGTGTGAGGAGAATGCAATTCGGTGACCGTGTGAATCTGAAAGGTGGATGCGCTTTAAGGCAAGCAACTAAAAGGTGATTGCAAGTGGAAACAAATGCAATGACCTTTATTTGAAGCAAAAAATCTCCGAATTTAGATAATATTAAAATGATTCTAATTGAAACATTGATTCTGACATATTTGCTGAAATTAAAGTATACCACAAGGCTTAGTTAATGCATTCTATAAAAATATCCCTCCACTGAGGAAACGAAGAGACAACTTCTGCGTAGCATAAAATCGACCCTCGAAAGAATTTATTCATACCTAGAATACAGTGACGAATGTCACATGACGAGCCTTATAAAAAGCGCATAGACGTACCAAACAAGGAAACTTTTATACTTCATGTTACGGAAAGGTCACTAGTAATACCAAGAAATGTGACACAGTTTATTTGGCGAACTTTAGTCAAACATTCTGTCAAGCATGTGGTTTGGAAAAGAAAGCAGAAAAGAGTAAAGATTAATTGGATTCGCAAAAACATCAGAGAAAAAAGGGACCTATTCGATCATTGATTCGCCCTCTATCGCTTTCTTCCTTCAACGAAGTGGATAATTTTTACAGAGTTTTGGTCACTTAAAGATAATTCAATAAATTTATTTCTAAAAGAAGTTTCAAAGCAAAAGGCAACATAATTCTACTCATCCTCTTTGCATTTTTGCTGCTATTTTCAAAAAGATTTTAGATCCAGAATTTCTGCAAGAACTTTTTTGAAGTTAAGTGTATTTTATGGTTAAGTGTATTGAATAATGATTCTTATAGAATAATTCAAAAAATTAGAATAAGAATTATTCTAATTTTTTTGTTTTCAAATATACATTTTTAAACATTATTTTTGATGTTTTGCATAATACTTTCGCCGTTCCATCTGTTTAATTAACTTGGTTCGAGCTAACTGAAAAGCTAACTTCCCGCTAGGCAGCTAATGTCATTGCAAATAAATATCGGCTTGCTGAAAAAAAATATTTTAAAATTCTGCCAGAGATTAAAGTGCCTACAAATATTGAAATTAAAGAAGCAACCGAATCCATTGCGATGTAGGAATACAAGCAATATGAATATTATTTGCATATATGCAGAATAATAACATCTTCATGTTTATGAAGGAAATTAATTTTACGAAATTGTGCTCTTTGAAAGGAAACAGAATGGGTTGACATGATTTCTTGACGCAACTTGCATAAAGAAAATGCTTTTTATATCGGTCAGTCACTTTGTAACAAATTCGAGTACTTGCATTAAAGTTCATGGAGAAAACAAGATAGACAATCAGGGAAAATAATTTTCAAGGAGTTGAATTATTTAAGCGAGAGCTGAGCACTACAATTAAATCCTATAACAATATTTTGTTATAAAGGCATGGGAAAATAATTACCGATAAATCCATTTCTTATTTTCCGCCTAATTCGGTTTTCTGCGAAATAGTGAGGAACACTTCTAAGTATATAAAACCAAATTTCATATGGAATGTCTTCTTCACCTTCAATATTTTCTTAGCGGTCAAAAAAAGGATATTCATCAAACCAATAAAAGCAAACAGTGTGATAGATTACAATTTAAAGAAAGGTAAAAATGAGCTCATTCGGTATTGAAGATGCCTTTAATTGGTAAAGATCTGGTTTCTATAAGGGCTTTTCAAGAAAACCTAAACTAGTCGGTCTGATATTAATGCGGATGGGTTCCACTCCTATAAAATCGGATTTTTCTTCTCACATAACAAGCAAACCTGAAAGGAGAAAAAAAGCATTTTTCCGGTGTGTGCTAATGGAAAGAGCGATTGATGCAAGGAGGTAAACTTTATCTTCCCGTGAAATAACAGTGGTGGCATGAGTATGAGAGAGGTGGCAGTGCAGGTAAGAAGGCGTTGCATCCAACAACTTTAGGAATGGAACAAAAGGCAGAGCTTTAATTTGGACAGGAAGCAAAGTTTCTGCTGTAGGCCTTTTTGAAGACAGATTTAGATCTATTGATTTCGTGGCTGTTTTGCATTGTTGTGTTCCTTAGAATAGGCAAGATATTAATTAGCAGGAGTTCTTGATGCGAACAACCTGCGGAGTTTTTTTTTTTTTCGACTGCTGTGATACACTTTCTGTTGGACCAGGGCTTGGAAAAGTGGACGAGGTTTCTTGGTAGGATAAGATGTGAAGGTCTCCATGCCAATGATAAGTTCTGTTATTTGTCCGGAGCAAGTGTTAGGGTCTGATGAATGAAGCAATAGCCAGAACATGAAAGAATGATTGAGTGGCTGAATTGCAAGGGTTGAACGTCATGGAGAGAAATGTAAATAGGTCTCCGGTGCCAACTTAGTGGCGAAAGAAATTGTGGAGCGGGTAATTTTGACATTGGAGAAATAGTTTGATCGACAGTAGTGGATATACGTGATATTTGGGTCGCTAACAAGAGTAGAAGGTCTGGTCTGGATGATTGTAAGTGAGTGAATGTCATTTATGTTGACGCTAATGCCATAGATGTTAGTGAAGCGGATGTGGAAGTGAGTTTTTAATGAGGCTTCCAATAAAATGGATGGCCGTACTTCACTGGAGTGAAGATTATCTATATTCCTCATTTCCAATGTGCATAACGCAAGTTCTTGTACTCGATATCGAAAGCTATCAGAATTTGTATTGCTTATGTACTACTTAAGTGGCTGAGATAATATCTAGTACTTTTTAAAAAAATTAAAATCGAAGCTGATGCTAAGGAAACCAAATAAAGTTTATTTTATCGGATCGTAGAAAAGGCCTACTGGGGATTTCACGTTAAAAAAAAGCGTGCATCATACTCTACCTGAAAGGTGGTACGGAAAAGAGTACATCTGATGCTTTGGTGATGGTGAATGTGGTTTCACAACAACCTGTTTCTGAAAATGTAGTTTTAAGAGAAACGTTTCTGCTTCCATTGAATTGTTTTCTGTACAAACAAATCATGAATTATCTGTATACGTATCAGATAGGAATTATTTGTAGGAAGTGAGATCGCTAGGCTGCGCGCAGTGATACAAGATGCGCAGCGGCAATTAGAGCACCTGCAAAACTCTTTCCAGAGTGATTCGGCTAACGTAAATAAACAGCGTGGGCGAGTTTCCGAAATGAAGGAGAGAGTGTTGTATGGTGACTCGTTATTAAGAGGAGTAATAGATGGGAGTGTAACTAAATCGTACTTACCGGGTGCGAAATTTAAGGATGTAAGTGAGAGCATTAGAGTGCAAAAACAGAGGGTGAAAGAAATAACAATTGTGGCTGGTACGAATGAATTGAAAGGTGATAAATTTTTTATGAGAGAGGACTTGAAAGTATTGTTAAAGGTAGCGAAAGAAAAGAGTGACAGAGTTAGAATGGTGAGTCTGTTACCGCGGTATGACAGAGAGGAGTTTAGAAGGAGGGCCATAATCGCAAATGATATTATGCGCAGGTTATGCGGACGGTGTGGTGTGGAATTTGTGGACGTGTGGAATGAGTTTGATGGGCGAAAGGACTTATACAAGATGGATGGCCTGCATTTGAATGGACTTGGTGTGCGGAGACTGGAAAAGTGTTGCTGAATGAAGTGAAAATGGATGTGCAGAACCAGGGAAACTAGAACTACCAAGGAGGGGGGGAAGTGGATATCCAGACATCAGTGAGACAGTTGAGTGTAAAAATGTATATAATGTACCTGAGCCAGCAATAAGGACAAAAAATGGGAATGGGATATTTAGAATAACGCATCAAGATAGGGGTGGGACAAAGGGAACACTGCAATTCATGTATACTAATGCCAGGAGTATTAGGAACAAGAAGGAAGAATTTTTGGCCTTGATTGGCTCTTCCTGGCCACAGGTTATTGGCATTAGTGAAACATGGCTGACGGAAGATGATATAGTTAGTGGGATAGAATGTGTAGGTTATAGTAAGTTTAGGAGGGACAGAGAGAATAAAATTGGGGGAGGGGTGTTATTGATGATAGCTGATGAACTGCAGCCAAGGAGAATTGAAGTATTGCAGGATAGTGAAAGGAGCTCATTTGAGGCTATTTGGTGTGAGATTGATACTGGCAGAATAAAATATACAGTTGGGTGCTGCTATAGACCAGGTGATGGAATGGATGGTGGAGATGGTATGCATAAACAAATTGATGAAATGAGTGGAAGGAGGGTAATTATTATGGGGGATTTCAACTATGGTAACATTGATTGGAAGGAGGAGAGGACACATGTGAGGAAGGAAATGGATTTTATTCAATTTGTTTATTCAATTACATGCTGTTACGGATAACTATCTGTAACAGCATGTAATTGAAAATACTAGGGGTGTGAGAGTGCTTGACCTGGTAATAGTATCTGAGAATTTGACTGTAATGAATATGACCATGTTGCCACCTATTGGTGAGAGTGATCATAAGGTCTTGACCTGGGAGGTGGCTAAAGGTGTGAAAATTGTGATTAAGACAGGGTATATGTGGAATTACCGTGCTGGCAAGTATGACAAGCTTAGGAGATTGCTTGGATCAGTGCCATGGCATGTACAACTGCAAGGGCTGGACGTCGATAGAGCATGGGAAGTGATCAAAGAGCATTTACAGGAGGTTATGGCTGATTGTATACCTAAGGTCCGAATAGTGAAACAAGGAGCGGTTAAATGGATGATTTTGCAGCTCAAGCTTAACACCATTAAGCTTGAGCTGCAAAAAAAGAAACAACTATGGAGGGAATTTAAAGAAAGGGGTGACCTGCAGGCACACGAACGGTATAAAGTACAGGCCAGAAGGGTAACGAGTGTGGTAAAAACAGCAAAAGCCGATTATGAAAGGAAACTAGCAATGCAAGCAAAAGAGAATCGCAAACAGTTCTTTCAATATGCTGCAAGCAAGGAAAAAACTGTACATGGCAAAATGATTTTAAGGAATGACGATGGTAAAGAGTTCACTGAACCAGTCGATATAGTGGAGTTACTGAGCGCGCACTTTGCAAAAGTATATCATCCAGGTGGTGACGTTGAAAAAATGAAGGAACCATTAGTTTATATGGGAATTGTGATGAATGAAGTGGAGGTCAATAGTCTATTACAGAACCTTAATGTGAATACATCTGTGGGATTGGATGGTATACCGGCACGGGTCTTGCATGAAGAGGCTAATGAATTATCAGTGCCCTTGACCATGTTGTTTAATCTGAGTCTCAGGTCTGGCTTAGTCCCGAAGGCGTGGAAAGAGGGGAAAATAGTTTCACTGCATAAAGGAGGATCCAAGACTATGGTTGCAAATTACCGACCGATCAGCATATCAGGAGTCGTTGTCAAGGTCTTGGAGAAAGTAGTCAAGGGAAAAATACAGGAATGGATTGATGAAAATGAGATACTGTACAGAGGACAGCATGGCTTTGTGAAGGGTAGATCATGCCTCAGTAACTTGCTCAAGTTTTATAACAAGGTGACGGCTGAACTGGATAAGGGAAATGGGTTTACAGTGATACTGCTGGACCTGGCAAAGGCGTTTGACAGGATACCACATGGAATTCTAATCCGTAAATTACAACATATGGGAATGGATATAGGGTTGGTGAGATGGATAGCTGGGTGGTTGATTGAGAGATATCAAAGAGTAGTTTATTCAGGAGTAGAGTCCAAAAAACGGCCTGTGACTAGTGGTGTGCCACAGGGTTCTGTTCTTGGACCACTGCTGTTTAATCTGTTCATTAACGATGTAGGGAAGGGTCTAAGTGCGCAGTTCATTTGTTCGCTGATGATGCAAAGTTGGGTAGGGCGATAGTGAATGCAGAAGATGTCAAAGTCTTGCAAGATGACTTAGATAGAATAGAGTTCTGGACTAAGGAAAATGGATGTCAATTTAATGTGACAAAATGTAAGGTTATGCATTTCGGAATGAAAAGATTAGCAGCGGTATACCACATTGGTGGAACTGTACTCCAGGAGATTGATGAGGCCAGGGAGTTGGGAGGGTTGGTGGATAGGGAGATGAAGTTTAGGGGGCACATTGCGAAAGTAGCTAAATCAGCTCATCAACTCACTTGGTTGTTGAAAAATACCTTGACGAGCAGAGAAAAACAAGTTATTGTACCTCTGTACCGAGCCCTGATAAGACCTCATCTCGACTACTGTGCCCAGATTTGGTCACCTCGGTTCCTTCTTGATGGGGAGGAGGTTGAGAGGATCCAGAGGCGAGTGACTAAGATGATAGCAGGTCTATGGAATGAACCATATGAGAACAGGTTGAAGATTTGTGGGTTACAGAAACTAGTTGATAGGCGGAAAAAGGGAGACATGATTGAGACATTCAAATTGCTAAAAGGATTCTATAGGATTAATTCAGATGATATTTTTGAGATCAGGACTGGTGGTGGAAGAACTAGGGGACACCCATGGAAGCTGAGCAAGAGCGTGGTTAGCAGGGGTGTTAGAGCTGGGTTCTTTACTTTTAGAGTGGTAAATGAGTGGAATAAGCTGCCAGAGTCTGTTATGGGTGCTATGACAGTGAGCGAGTTCCAGGCAAGGTATGATAGATACTGTGAGACTGTTGAACAGCTGTGTGAACATGATGTTTAGGGCCTCCCTCGATGAGTCTAAGGACTCCTGGAGTAGCCCGTGGTAATAATAATAATAATAATAATACTTTCTTTAAATATTTTGTATGAAAATGTCTATGTTTGGTTTAGAATCAAATGTTATAGGGATATACTGAAGGACACATTAATAGAAACTTTTTTTCCTCCAATATATTAACCTCACTTTGGATAATTTCAAAAAATCGGCAGCTCAATTTATGCGATGGATTTTTTTTTCTAGTTGAATTTAATATTTCTAATAGATGAATGTTTTCAATCGGAACATTACAGGTTTTCTTAAATTGTGGGTTTCCCTCGCAGTTCTTCTCGATATTTTCACGGTCATACATCCTGGTTAAACTATTTTCTCTTCGTTATAACTTCTCAAAACCAACAATAATAATAAAGTCAAGCTGATGTTAATTAAAGCGATCTATCGTGTTGTGCAATCTCGAACGTTTCGGTGATTATAATGGTTTTTATTTATGTATTGCTTGAGGTAAAATGTTAACTTTTCAGCAAACTGAAATTCGTAACACGAGAACTTATCTTTAGTACTTTTCCCACCAAAATCCCAAATTTATTTTATCAGATCGTGGAATAGGCCTACTGGGGATACCACGTTAAAAAAAGCGCGCCTCATACTCTACCTCAAAGGTGGTGCGGAAAAGAGTAAATCTGATGCTTTGGTGATGGTGGATGTGGTTTCCCAACAGCCTTTCTCTGAAACTGCGGTGTTGATAGAAGTATTTCTGCTCATACTGAATCGTTTTCCTTACAAACAAACCACGAATCTCCTGCAGAAATATCACCGTCGTAATAAATGTGAATATTTTGTACAAATGCTAAACACTTGTGGTGCGGAATCAAGGATTATAGGGATTATAGGTAAGTACAGATTAATAGGGACTTATATGTGAACGTCACTTTGGAAATTTTAAAAAAATCAGCAGCTCATTCATGGGACGATTTTTTTTCTCGTTGAGTTTAATATTTCTAATAGATTAGAATTCAATCGACACATTACAAAGTTTTTAAATCGTGTGTTTCCCTGGCATTTCTTCTCGATATTTGCACAGTCATATATCAAAATAGCAAGAATATCCTGGTTAAAATATTTTATCTTCTGCATCGCTTCCAGTTTTAAATGATGACGTCCAAGTCCATTCCAGCGAAGTATATTTCGTCCTTTGATATCTTCCGTGATATTTTGATCTCTTGACATCAGTTCTCCTAAAGAAATGCAGAGCGCATGTTCTTCAATTTCCCTTTTTGTTTATTTTATTTCAATTATTTTTATATGATTTGCAAGTTCTTTAATTTAAGACACCCATTTTGTTAGAGTTCACAGATCCGAGTCTGTAATTCATTTCTGCTTGACGTAAAGATAATTAATTCAACTACAGATTGTCATTCCTCACGTTTTGATATTAGCTCCCTCGTTAGGATTAACAACGAATTATTTACATAAAAAATTTTCAACGCTGTTAAAAAGAAAGGATATTTTCTCGACTTTTTTCAACTGAAGCTGAAAATGTTAAAATCTTCCATTCACTTGTAGAAACCGTTTAGGTTAAACCAAAGTATTGCAATATAATTGCAAGCAACGCGCAAATAGACATGAGAAAGGAAAGTTTAATGTAAATATCTACCTAAAGCGATTTCTTTTGAATTCTGAGTCTTTCGTAATATCCGAGCAGATGGAAGCTTATTACTCTTTTCTTCAATCATCAAGCTAGAGAAATTAACTCAGTTAAGAAAATTCTAAACTTCTGCATCCAGGAGGGTGTAGTTCGAATCCCAGTGTTGCACAGATGTTTCGGAAGGTATGAATGAGGTAAATTATTTTCGGACCTGAGTGTGCCACCTCTCCTTTTCCGTGGCTTACAAAAGAACCACGTTACAGCAGTGAAACTGAGTTATCTGAGACACAACTTCAACGACACTAATACGATGCGATAGGCTTAAGTTTCGTGCACGTATTGGGAGTGGTTAGATTTCCTGTTGAATGACAACAAAATGAGACAACTAGTTAATTCTCCTAAATTACAATTCGCAGATCTAGTTGGAATTGAGTAACATTACTGTACTTCAATTAAAAAGCTGGAAATTCAAAGACTAGTGTAGCAGGTCGTGCTGTTCCGTGCCATTTTACAATGTTTCATGGCTAAGAATGGTCGCAAGCAATATACCAATTATGACGATATTCCTGTTATCGCGAATAGGTACATTTAATCTATTTTTTCAGATAATACATTAAATAAACATAATTAATTGGATTTAAATGATGTCAAATTAATTTAGGCCTCAGACCTCTATTTGTGGTGCCACGAACATTGAGCTCCGAGAGATATCTGAACATTTTGGACAATGCAACGTTTCCTACTTCACCTTGTAGCGGAAACCCAAAATAATTGCCGTGCCCAAATCAGGGAAAGATCCAAATGATGTCAAAAATCTACGAGCTATCTCCTTGCTTTGCACACCTTTAAGCTCTTTGAAAGAATTCTACTTAACAGAATTTCATCACTCATCGAAAGAGCACTCCCAATTGAACAAGCTGGCTTCTGGCCGGGAAGAAGTTGCTGTGACCAGGTCCTGGCCCTGACAACACAGATTGAAGCAGGCTTCCAGAAGAAACTTAAATCCAGAGCCACTTTCGTTGATCTAACATCAGCTTATGACACAGTCTGGATCAGGGACCTCCTCCTAAAGCTAAGAAATATTATAAGGTGCAAAAAAAACTTTCCAGATTTTTGAATCCATTCTTTTCAACAAAAAGATCTGGGTCGATATTGGTGGAAAAAATAGCATGCCCAGATTCCTTCACAATGGTCTCCCACAGGGCTCTTTATTTGCCCCATTACTCTTGAACATCTATGTGTACGACTTTTCATATACCAGCTGACGCACGTATACGTACTCCGATGACCTATCGATCCTACATCAATCTATCTCCTTTGCCAACCAGGAATCAACCTTCGACCCAGACTTGAACATCCTGGAAGAGTACTTCAAGCAGTGGTACTAAATCCAACAAAAACTGTGTCCACAGTATTTCACCTGAACAATGCAAAGTTGAATCGACACCTCAACCTTTCTTTCTGTGGAAAAATGGTAGAACACGAACCTTACCCGAAATACCTTGGAGTGAGCCTGGACAGAAGCCTAACTTATAAAAGGCACATCACCCACCTGTACAACAAAATTAAAAAGAGAAACGATACCATTTCAAAGGTTGCCGTAACAACCTGGTGTTGTGGTGCAGAAGTTCCAAGGTCGTCTGCACTAGCCCATGCATTCTCTGCAGCAGAATACTCTGTCCCTCTCTGGGAAAGAAGTGCACACACTAACATTATAGAAACCCAGGTAAACTCTACTATGCGCACAATTAGTGGGGCAATGAGAAGCACCCCTCTCTCCTGGCTGCCTGTCCTATCTAATATTGCTTTACCAAACATGAAGAAGACAATCCTCGATTAAAAAATTTAATAAAATGATCAGAAACCCACTTCTGCCCCTGAACCAGACTCTCATAAATCCACCTAGTCTTCTCCTAAAATCTAGAAAGCCTTTCTGGTCCATGGACGAACTCTCTTCAGCTGCCCTACCATCAACACCTGACATACTATAATGAAATAGCGTGAGCTAAAGTTCAAACTCTGGCGCTTTAGTATTAATAATAAAACGATTGCCTAAGCCTGAAATGAAGTGAAAGGACAGTACAGAATACAATCCATTTGTAAATAGGAGGAGGAAGAATAAGATGGGAGGTTTTTAAATAGCCATGTAAACCAAACTCAGCATTAATTGGGAATGTCGAGACTGACAACATAACTTTTGTGTAAAAAGTTTCCCATAGATTAAATAGTGCATACCATTGAACGAGGAGATTTGGTCTCAGGATAGTACTAATTCATACTGATGATCACTAAATGACTCGTACGCTAAGGTTGGCTCTTCATGACTTTCTTAATTGTTTTCGACAGGACAGGACACACATGACGTTAGTCTCACATTTCTCTTAAGGCGAAGTTTTAAGTTACCTGCTGTAATATACACGGTAGCAGCCAGTGTACTGAATGCTAAAGACAATGTTAGATGAATGGGTGTTAATTCAGGACTGTAAGGTTTGAACACAGGTGAGGTGGTCCATCAGAATCAGAAGACTAGATTTGTATCCAAGTTGATCAGAATGGATGTCTTTGTGAGGAAATTATAGACGTTTAGTAAGCTGTTCTTGTTACAGTGAAATGCGATTTAGTTTGCAAGAACTAGACGAGGAGAAACATTATGGGGTAAGCTTCATTTTTGTCGATGTGAGATTTGGATATGAGAGAGTGGTCGAAGCATGGAATTGCAGAAGGTACCTCTAGTTATTTTGGAAAGGATCAGAAGGATAAACTGCCATTAGAATTCTAAGCGATATGACTGTATTTAGTCCTGTATTAACTCAAACGTTGCATGTATTCGATAAAGACAATTGTTTGAATTAGGAGAAAGTAAACAGTAATCAGACCACAGAAAAAGGAACAGAAATCGATAAGGCCATTCCCATGTGGCATTTGTCGTTCCAAAGATAAGAAGCTGTTTAGAACAACGAACTCCATAGAAAAATAAAACTGATTCGTACTGAAGGTTTACTCAAATGGAGAGTTGATATTGATTGAAGATTTGAAGAACAGCTGGAGAAAACTTTCCACACTGTTGGGAGAATGGCGAAAGTTGGTGTTCTTGTGTGTATATGAAGTTTATGTGAAATCATTGGCTATAGCAAGCACTTCGAAATATCTATCGGTTGATGATGGAAATGAATATACTTCAGTTTGTATTGTGAACAATCGCGTGACCATTGATGTCTAACTCATTTGAACACATAAGTACATAAAGGTTTACAAATAGGACAGATGAAAGAAGAAGAAGTAATAATGAATATTTTAACCAGAACAAATAATAGATGTGAATTAAGGTTTATTGATGTGATATTATATTGCTCAGTAATGTGATGAATAAAGACGTAACACCAGTTGAGTAGTGCAGATAGTTGAGGTAAATATTGGATAATATCGCAAATTGAGGCTTTTTAAGAAATGACAGGTCTGGTTTAGACGTCTTTACTCAATGGTGGTAGACATTTTTTTCCTACTGAGCTTTCCTACTTTTTTCGTACTTTATGTGTGTGTGTGTGTGCGTGCGTGTGTGTGTGTATGTGGAGGGAGGAATTTTTCTGAAGAGGCCAATGTTATTTATGATTCATGTTCAATCAAACATTAGCTATGTTTTTATTCCCAAAACAGATCGCAACCATACTGAAAATGATCTTGAAATTCTGTTCATGATTATATGAATTCTGTTTCTTCAATCCTTCCTCTGTGCTTCGTTTTTTTTTCATCTAAAGTTCGCTATTCATTCTTTCATCCCTGGCATCGGGCATTATTATTGAATGAGGTGAAAATAGTTCGTAAGTATAGGAAACGAAATCTTACGCACAAAGTATTGGGGATGCTCAACGTATTGATAATGCGCAGGAATAATCCAGCATTAAATCAGCATAAAGAAAATATTGGGTACAAGGTTAACCCAGTATAAATACAGACATAAGTGGAGATAACATAATAATAAATGCATAATCAATTTTCTTTTCAGCCACACATAATTTCACCGACACACACTCATAAAGATTTTTAAAAATTATTAATATTTATTAATAAAAAGAGTGGCAGAATGTTCATTTAAAAAAAATAAGTAATAACATTAATAATAAAATATAATATTTACAAAAGATTCTGTTTTTTTTTAAATAATCGATTGCATTTTTATTTATTTACAACATTTGATAATTTCGTGTTTAACACAACCCTGCAGTGTGAATATTTTGAGGAAGTGTTCTAAGACTTATGCAGATTCCTTCCCCCCCTCTCAACCCTCACAAGCACGAAAAATAAAGCTTATCATTTGAAGGAAACACGTTATGCGTCACAATGAAAATTAGCAATTACTAAAAGTCACTAAATTTAATTCTTGCCGACCGTCTTCACACAGAAGAATGCACAGTAGAAATCAAAACGATACACTATTATTATTACTATTATTGATTTATTTTTGTTGTTCAAGTACAAACTATTCGTTTTTCGCATGAGATTAACGAAAGGGTACAAATCTACCCATTAAGAAACACTTGCTGTCAAAGAGGCACATAATTTCGTTTTCATAAACAAACTGACACACTGCACTGAATACAAGAGGCTTTCTGTGTGAAATTAGAGTGTGGCTTTATGCTCGGGTAGAATAGAGTTGACATGATTCGATTCAGATAATCCACAAATGTTTTAATGCATAAAATTTCAGTGAGACTTCCCGCTCTTCTATTTACCAGCTTTAGAAAAATGTATTTGTATTTTTCAGTGAGGTTTCTTTTTCCATATTTATTTTAAATTGGCTTCTTATTTTATATAAAGATGTAATTACGCAGATGTAATTATCCAAGCAGCCTCACACACTCGACTCAGTCATAAAACAATTTTATACACACAATTTTATATATATTAGCAATTTTATGCACAATCACATATTTATTTTTTCAGCTGTGAAATGGCGAATGTCAGTTTTTTTAATTCGAAGAATATTAAAAGCAGCTTTTAAAGTTAACGCTGAAATAACGAAATACATTTTTAGAAATACAGTAGCCCATCACGCGATGGTTTCGGATGATTGTATTGTTTTCCTGTTTCCCATAGTTTTGTGTCTGTCTTCTAAACTTTATCATTCAATGCTTCGTTGATATAAAAATCAATGAAGTATTCAGCTAAGAATATAACATAACATAACAGCATGCAAAACATGTTATTATTATTATTATTATTATTATTATTATTATTATTATTATTATTATTATTATTATTATTATTATTATTATTATTATTTATTATTATTATTATTATTATTTCGGGCGACTCCAGGGAGTCCTTAGACTCATCGAGGGAGGCCCTAAACAACGTGTCCACAGAACTATACGACATTCTCACAGTATCTATCATACCTAGCCTTGAACTCATTCACTGTCATAGCACCCACAACAGACTCTGGCAGCTTATTCCACTCATTTACCACTCTAAAAGTAAAGAACCCAGCTCTAACACCTCTGCTAACCACACTCTTGCCCAGCTTCCATAGGTGTCCCTTAGTTCTCCCACTACCAGTCCTGATCTCAAAAATATCCTCTGAATTAATCCTATAGAAACCCTTTAGCAATTTGAATATCTCAATCACATCTCCCCTTTTCCGCCTATCAACTAATTTCTGCAACCCACAAATCTTCAACCTGTTCTCATATGGTTCATTCCATAGACCTGCTATCATCTTAGTCACTCGCCTCTGGATCCTCTCAACCTCCACAAGAAGGAACCGAGGTGACTAAATCTGGGCACAGTAGTCGATATGAGGTCTTATCAAGGCTCGGTACAGAGGAACAATAACTTGCTTGTCTCTGCTCGTCAAAGTATTTTTCAACAACCAACTGAGTTGATGAGCTGATTTCGCTACTTTTGCAATGTTCCCCCTAAACTTCATCTCCCTATCCACCAACACTCCCAACTCCCTGGCCTCATCAATCTCCTGGAGTATAGTTCCACCAATGTGGTATACTGCTGCTAATCTTTTCACCCCAAAATGCATAACCTTACATTTTGTCACATTGAATTGACATCCATTCTCCTTAGCCCAGAACTCCAATCTAGCCAAGTCATTCTGCAAGATTTTGACATCTTCTGCATTCACTATCGCCCTACTCAACTTTGCATCATCAGCGAACAAATGAACAGTTCCTCTTAGATCCTTCCCTATATCGTTAATGAACAGATTAAACAGCAGTGGTCCAAGAACAGAACCCTGCGGCACACCACTAGTCACAGGCCGTCTTTTGGACTATATTCCTGAATAAACTACTCTTTGATATCTCTCCATCAACCACCCACCTAACCATCTCACCAACCCTATATCCATTACCATATGTTGTAGTTTACGGATTAGAATTCCATGTGGTATCCTGTCAAACGCCTTTGCCTGGTCCAGCAGTATCACTGTAAACCCAATACCCTTATCCAGTTTAGCCGTCGCCTTGTTATAAAATATATAAGGATATATAAGCGGTAAATCGGCAGCGAATTGTGTTTGCAGTGCCATCTATATTCATATTCAACAGCAGTGAGCTCATCAATGGTCATCCACAGTGCTGGATTGATCTTGAAGAATGGGAGTGAAAAACTTACCTCAAACTCTGTATTTTTTTATTATTTGGTTTCTTTTATGATGTATGTAATTATATCGAATATCAACATACGTGAAATAAAATAAATATTGTATATTATAATAGTAATAATGATCTCATTGTCATTAAGACCTTAATATCTACAAAATGTTTATTAAGTTAACCTCAATTGTCTTAAAAATTTAAAAATCATTTATAAAAATAAACCTTATGATTAAAATACCTTTAAAATTATTTCTGAATCTGAAAGAAGTAACGACCGTTTTATAAAGTTTATTAATTTTATTAAAACACCTCTATTTTATTTTAATCACGCTATTCATATAAATTTATGTGTAAAGATTGCTTTGGGGGGGAGGGAACTCGACCGTGAGATGGGGTGATTAATACTCTTGGAAGGCAATGGATGGCAATGCTGTAGCCAATGAAGTTCTAACATCGTGTGAAAGAATCAACTCGAAGATAAAGAGCGTTAGATTTGATCACAGCCTCAGAAGCTGTCTCAGTTAACGATGTGACAATTTTGACACCAGGAGGAGTGATCATGCCGTACTGACCTGGAAAGTGATCATATTTATAGATGATCCAGTCAGGACAGCTCATATGTTAAACTAAAAATCTAGGAATTATAAAACAATCAGGAGATTATTATCTCTGGTTCGGTGGTATCAGTTGTTGAATGGGAATCCTTGAAAAGATGCTTAAATGTAGATGAAGGTATTCCTACAGCTCTAAGAACCAATTGAATGGGAGTGAAATGCATGTGTAATCTCATTAAACAATATATCCATGAGAAGATGATAGAAGAAATATCGTGAGAATAAGAGTGAGAGAAGTTATGAAATGTATGGAGCTCAGGTCAGAAAATTTATGGATATTGTACGGAAAGTTAAGTTAGTGTATGAAAAGAAATTGTTTGCGCAGTTTAAGGCAAGCCAAAAGAATTTTTTCATCATACTGGAAGTAAAAGAAAGAATGACTGTGGAAGAATTTTACTGAATGTAAACGGTACCCTAGATCAGAAGCAGATGACACACTTCAACTAATACTGCTCATTTCACCAAGATCTGTCAACAGGTGGATGCCACATAGTGCATGCACAGTGCTAGTAATACACTGGATGGAAAGGTAAAGGTGCATGAGAATGAGGTTCAAGGGCTGTTGCCTAACCATCTGTCCCAGTTCTGCAATTGGGACAGTTGGGATATCAACACATGGACCTAAAAGATTGTTCAGCCGAATGTCTAGGCCCTTGACATGTTTTTATAAGTGCGTCTTAGATCAGAAAAGCCCCAACAGTAATGGAAGGAATGTATGATAATCTGATTGTAAGAGGACGGTGTAAAGACTGATGTGCTTTTAAAAGATTACATTTCAACTTTTTATTTACACCATCAATAAAAATTATGTTCCATTTTATTTAAAACTATGTCATGGGTTCGTTTCAGTTGCAACAATAGATTATTAGTAATGATTTCGAATAAAAGATCGTTCACTCTTATCTGTGACTGTTACTGAATTGTTAACAACTTCGAATAGAACAATTAGCTTTTATTTGTTGCGGTTTTAATTATGTGCAGACTTGTGTTTATTAAACGTATACGAAAAGACTAGAAAAGGTTTTGACTACATGAGCAGTTCTTTAATTCTCCACAAATTAGACTTGAAAGATAGTGAGTATATTGTTTAATTTGTTGTTCATTACTCGTGTGGAATCTGAAAAACGCCATAATTTTTATAATTTAGGAAGCATCCTATCCGAAATGCAAAACATAAAAAAAGCATAACGAGTACCAGGATTGCCTGTTTTTATTGACAGAAATGGCACATAGATTAGACAGAAGTTTTTTCTCTTAAAAAAGTAATAACCTTAGTTATACGATATATTTAAAAAAAGAAAATAAAATAAATAACGATATGACGAGATTATAAGAATGTAATATATCCTAATCATTTGACTAATTTTAACTTTAAACCTACTTTTTTCTACCGTACTCTCAATAGTTTCATACATTATCACCAAAAATGTGTTTAATATCACGAATATTTCCAAATTACCGCCTTGGCGATACTCCGAGAAGAAATTCTGGTATTTATTTATGCTGATGGATCGCATCCCTCAAAGTTAGAGATTAGAGATTAAACAGCCTCGTGGATACAAGAAGGCTATTGTTATCATCACAGTCCTAACTGCATTCACTATGCAAAAATCATTAAAATATCTTAATGCAAACATTGTTAAAGAATTCATGAAATTTAAAATCGTTTACACCAAAAAAAATTTTTTTTTTTAAACCTAAAGATTAAGATACTGAAAATATAAATATTCATGAAACACTAACTATATTCAAACACCTTTTTTCTTTTATAAAAGACAATTATGATAAGTAAATATTGAGGTAATTACATACTTAATACTTATTCAACATATAATGTCAGATTTTAAACGTATGCTAATCGTTATGTACACGTTTACATAAGAATGTGGAAGATACATAATTAACAATTTAAGTATATATACATCAATTATAAGAACTTGATAATACTTATTGTGTTTTATCGAATCCCATTGTAGTCTTAAATTTGTGTTTTGTTGCTGTTTCTTGCTTATTGCCATATACTTGGTTTTAGCTGTATTATCCTTAATACAAAGGTTGTAAATGACTTATACATTTAAAAGCACATCAAATATTGATATATTTGATATCCTTATGGTGAACCATAGTGATACTTCTTTGTTAATTTTGCTGGGTATATATGTTCTGAATTGTATTATGTTCTGTGGAAATTTTTACGCATGCGTTGATTATGATGCAGCAATCTCAACAAGATTACTTAGAGTTAGTAATAAAAATTAATATTTATTACTTAAGCATAGAGTAACTTTAAAAAGAGCAGCTTTATTCTTATTCTTATTATTTTTTTTTAATGATTTCTCTT
Organism: Typopeltis vanoorti; assembly: GCF_054136105.1. Lineage (NCBI taxonomy): Eukaryota > Metazoa > Arthropoda > Arachnida > Uropygi > Thelyphonidae > Typopeltis > Typopeltis vanoorti. The sequence continues at coordinate 107,079,383 of NC_143555.1, read as the reverse complement.
TCTTTTGATGAAGTCATTTAAACCAAAGCGTATAATTTATGATATATTAAGGGATCTCATTTTTTTTCTTCTTAGGCGGGTTAATACATTTTATACGTGACTTCTTGTATTCGCTTTGAAAATCATTTCCCATTCTGGAAATGACATTTTTTTCCCCGTTTAGTAACTTTTAAGTGGATCCCTTTGTTGTGAAATTTATACTTTCTCTATGTGTTCCCTTACTCCGGTTGTCTCTGTTGATTTGCGTAAGTACGATATCGTTTATCTCACCCCCCCCCACCACCTCTATTCATTGGCCTAATATATACTGTTTATGTTGTTTGGTGCTTTTTGTGGATGGTGTTCACGCGTTGATTATTTCAGTTTCTGTGATTGTTAAACTACAGATAGTATAACAAGGTACTTTAGCAATCAGCCAATAGATAATCCAAGCTCTGGGATTGTTATTACAGTTGCAACAATAATATCACATTTCATTGTTTCGTGGCTGTCAATCGCTTTAGAGACATTTTTGCCTTCCATTGCACGACGCACATCTAACTAGAGCAGGGAAAGAAAACACCCACAGTAACAAATCTTTCCAACTAGCTTGGCAAGTTATATCTTTTATATCTGAAGTGTTTTTTGTGTCTTTTAATGACAATGAATTTATTTGGATTAGTAATTTGACAGTAGCAAATATGAAGGTTTTATATTAGTGGACATTACGAGAAAAAAGCAATTAATTTTTCAATAATGCATATAATCACTTAATTCGAACGATTAAGAGGAATATACGAGCGAGAACATATTAAAGATCATGTTAAATATTACTGTAATATTTAACATGATCTTTGTGTTAAATCTTTATTTGTTTTAAATTCATTCATTTGCGATTTGGTTTAAAATTTATTGAAAAACGTTTATTCTCATTTGGATGGATTCCGCATCAGAGTTTATGGTTTCTTCATCAATTAATCAAATCAACTATACATTATTTTATTCGTTTTCTATTAAATTTCAATAAATATTTCTTTCTTTGAATATGTCCATGTTTATGTTTTTCCGTTATTAGTTTATAATCAATTAATTTCCCATTATTGCCATTCTAACTTCTTATACGATTTTATCCACTTTTCCATTCCTTGTTTTCATATGATTCTGCTATATTATCATTTCTTGCCTGTTTGTAAGAGTTTAAAGGAGATATTCTGAGCAAATGTTTATATTATCTTATCCCCAAGTGGACCAAGAATAGATATGTCGAAGACACCACTCTGAGAGTTTTTGTTTTCTTTTAGTTCGCAAACTAGCTATGTTTAAGCCTTCCTCTATGCCCTTCATTATGAATAAGAAATTAATAACTTGAGTATTATTTCTTTAATCGTATATATTTTCTACGAAATATATATTTTCTCAGTTTATTTGAGAAATTTCCTTCTTCTGTATTTTCCAATTATGTTCAATCAGAATGGGCTCTTCTTTATAAGAACGCATTTCATTCTCATTGGCAGATTTCTCACCTTACTGAATGGTTGCAATCGCTTTAAAGAAAATCTGGATTATTATAAAAAATAATAATAAACAAAGTCCGTGCTAGGTTAAAGAGAATCGGTTGATCATCTGTAGGCATTAATTCGTGATATTCTGGGAATATAAATATATGCTCATTTTGTTTAAATAAAAAACACTTAATGATAAGAATTTAACAATGGAATTAGTGACGAAATAGGATAATATATTTAAAACCGCTCTTAAGATTTTCTATTGTGCTTTCTTTGAATTGTTCAACTCACCGGTTTTAAAAAATCAGCATTTATTCATTTCCTTTCAACATTTTACATTTCCTTCATTTCTCAAATATTGCCATTATTTCTAAATTCTAACTTTCAACCACCAAATGAAGTCGCAGAAGCCTGCGGAGTGTGCAAGTTTTGAGTCAAATATTCAGTTAACCAATAATTCTTTTATTTCTTAGTTTACCCTTGTAAGGTGGTCTGAAAGTTCTCGGCCTCGACCATAGATGACAACACTATCGGTACGATTTTTTTTTCTAAGTTGGTACATCTGTCATAAGCATCTATGTGAAATTACAAGTCATTCTATCAAGTAGTTTGTTTTATACAGCTGCCTAAGCAAAGATGTTGTCTGTATTCCTTGAAATGGATGAAATTGAGTATCGTGCGGTTATAAAATTCTTTGTAAAAGAAGGTTTAACGCCAACAGAAATTCATTCGAAGTTCATAAACGTTTATGGGCACTCTTATCCTTCGTTTTCGACAATTAAGAAATGGGATGCCGAGTTTAAACGTGGCCGTACCAGCCTTGAAGGTGATTCACGTGAAGGACGTCCAAAAAATGTAACAACATCAGAAATCATTGATCAAATGCACGATAACGTATTGGGTTACCAGCGAGTCAAAGTGCGTGAAATTGCTGAGACTAGAGGCATTTCAAAAGAACGTGCACAATATATTTTGCATCAAGAATTGCAAATAAAAAAGTTTTGCGCAAGATGGGTGCCCCGCATGCTCATAGCAGATCAAAAACGCACTCGCATGAAAATCTCTGAACAGTGCTGGGAGCGTTTTAACAAGAATAAATCTGATTTTGTGCGTCGATTTATTACTATGGATGAGACTTGGGATTCACCATTACACGCCACAATCCAAACAGCAGTCAGAACAGTCGACAGAAGCCGGTTGTTCAGTCCCAAAGAAGACAAAGTCGGTTCCATCAGCAGAAAAGGTCATGTCATTGGTGTTTTGGGATGCTAAAAGCATTTTGTTTATTAATTATCTTGAAAAGAGTAAAACAATAACCGGGGAATATTATTCCGATCTAACCTAACCAGACTAGACGAAAAAATTCGTAGGAAAAGACCCTGTTTGCAGAAGAAAAAAATCATCTTTCATCAGGACAATGCACCTGTCCACAAAGGTGTTTTGGCAATGGAAACATTAAGCGATCTTCACTATGAATTGTTGGAACATCCACCCTATTCCCTAGATTTGGCTCACTCTGACTTCTATCTCTTCCCAAAACGAAAACTCCTCCTTCTGGTCAGCGTTTTTCTTCGAATCAAGAGGCGATTGCAGCTGTAGAGGAGTATTTTGCAGATCTTACTGAGAACCACTACAGGGACGGGATAATGGCACTGGAACATCTCTGGAATAAATGTATTAGTCTTAAGGGAGATTATGTTCAAAAACAAAAACAATTTTGAAATTATAAATTCGTTTTTTCATTGTTAGGCCGAGAACGTTTCATACCCACCTCGTATGTTTTCAAGATATATTTTAATAGAATGTAAATTATACTGAAATTCGTCTGATAATTGCTAGAATGATCAGAATTAATAATGAACTGGGTGTTATTTAATAGTTAAAAACCAGCAAAATGTGCTTATCAAGAGAAAGAACTAATCAAACTTTTGGGATAGAGGATTTTTGTCGAACATCTTTGGATCATAATACAGAAGAAAGATAACTCATTTATTTTCAATATTTTACTAATAATACTGATTTAAGTTATGGTTCAGCTTTGTTTTATAAGTACGAGAGAAAAACGGAGTTGTTTAGAATAAGGAAATTGTATCGTGTATAGTTCATTAAAATATGTTGTAGATTGGTGAAAATTTAATTTCCCTCATATATACTAGTGGCCAAAATTGTGAAAACCTTTTGCAAAACGTGTATTTTTGAGGTTTGATGGCTCATAACAACACTTCTTTTGGTGCAATACCATAAAATCATATATAAGTGGAAAGATAATTTAATCAAGAATGTGATGCAATAAAATTTGTCCACTTATCTGTATTCTATAAAACGTTATAGCCAAATAACCAGAAAAAAAGAGGCACAACTTGCTTAGGTTGATATGAAGTAGCTTTCCTTCATTTGAATGTATCCAATGAGCATGAGTGTTTAGAGAGCCAATCAGGTGTCATCTTGTTTTGACAATGAGCGAATAAGGTCACGGTAGGATTCAGCTATTGATGTCATGTATTAGAGCTAAGAGGAGGACATTTGTCAGTGTGTTATGTGATTGCTATCAAGTTGGTTGGGGGTTTTTTTTTTTTGTTCTTTCATTTAGTGAGCTTATAAAACGTAACAAAATTAAAGAAATGGCGCAAAGAGTTGACTGGTCACCCAGAAAGCGATGCAAAATAGTACTATTAAGTGAACAAGGCTACAGTTATGAAGAAATATTGGTGGAAACGTAACCAAAGGTGGCATTTCTAAAATTTTGAAGAGGTATAAGGAAACTCAGTCACTACAAACCCAGACTGGTAAAGGCAGTAAAAGGTGCACAACAGCAAGTGATGATAGAAGAATTGAGAGACTGTGCCTACATGACAGAAGAAAATCATCTGGGTGTATACAAAATGAAATGGCGCAATACAATGTTAAGTTGAGTTCAAGGACTGTTCGGCGCGGGCTGCAGGAATTTGGTCTAAATGCTAGAATTCCACGAAAAAAGCCATTTTTATCTTTCAAACAAAGGTTGAAAAGATTAAACGTGGCTAAAACCATGTTAACTGGACAGCGGAACAATAGGACAGTGTTATTTGGAGTGATGAGACCAAAATCTCCCCGTTTGGTAGTGATGGCATAAATTACGTAAGGAGAAGAATCGGAGAAGATTTGCATCCTGATTGCATTACACCTACCGTGAAACACCCACTTAGTGTTATGATCTGAGGTTGCATGACATCAAAAGGTGTGGGCAGAATTTGCGTGATTAATGGGAATATAAATGCCCCAAAATACATAAATGAAATACTTGAGCCTAAACTGAAGCCTTCCGCACGTGATCTTTTTCAAGATAATGAAGCATTTATATTTCAACAGGATTCAGCTCAATTTCATGTTGCTGCTGTGTGCAAAAAGCGGTTTCAAGATAAACATATTCCACTGCTGGAATGGCCTGGGAATATCCCAGACCTTAACCCAATGAAAAATCTATGGAGCCGACTAAAGAAACTTGTTAATCAGAAGCAACCCAGCCATAAAACCCAATTAATAGAAGCAATAATTCAATCTTGGTTTCACATTATAACAGCTGTAGAACTAAGAAACTTGGTTCACTCCATGGGAAGGCGTTGTAAGGCCGTAATTAACGCTAAAGGTTACCCAACTAAGTATTAACTCACATTGTGAGAATTTTTGTATATCTCATTTTTTCTATGTGTTTTAATTTTTTTCTTTATAACTTCTGTTCTAATAAAAATCCTTCATAAACTTTATTGGATTACATTCTTGATAAAATTATCTTTTCATTGATATATAATTTTATGGTATTACTCAAAAAAAAAGGTGGTGTTATGAGATCAAATCTCAGAAATACATGTTTTCCAAAAAGTTTCCACAAATTTGGCTACTAGTGTACCTGCAGTGGAGGACCCACCAAACTTACCAAATATGACTGTAGCGTGATAAGAAGGATAATATGTAAAAAATCATTTGTTTGCGGACACGTTGAATGTGGAGTTTCAGGCAATGACTGTAACATAAATCTGCACAAAAACATTCAGAACAAATGCTCACAATATACTTTTATGGTATTACTCAAAACAAAAGTGGTTATGAGCCATCAAACATCAGAAATACACTTTTTCCAAAAAGGTTTCCACAATTTGGCCACTAATGTATATGATCAGATCCAGAACTCTCAAACTTCACGTCCCATCCTTAGATGCTGCTTCAGTAATTAACTCTCATAGATGCATAAATTCCATTTTCTTGTCTACCTGTGACCATTCCTTCTCCCAGTCTATGTTCACATTGTTGAAATTCCCGTAATAATTATTCCTCCTGCGCTCATCATGCTAATATGCCAGTACACGTCATATACATTCTCCTGTATACTCACTGGACGAAATATGCAATTGGCTGCTGCCAATTGCATATTTCGCCTGTTGGTCCTTCTGTCTCACCAGATGGGATCATATGAACTTCCCTCTGCTTTTCTGTTCCCCTGATGTACGTCTACTCTTTCTGGCTTCAATTCATAGGCTGCAATTAACACTCCCCCCCTTCACTACATCATCTTCGGTCAACTGTCTCACTGATAACTTTCGGCCAAGTTTGGCTAACCAATGCCAAAAACAGCTCACCTTTATTTCAATTACTTCCGGCATTAAACCGCATAACTCCTTAATCTCACAACCTTCTTTACACACTTTGTGCTGCTTAGCTCAATAAAGTTAAGAACCTGGGTTGCTATATTTGATGCCACTTGATCAATCTCCCACTTACTTATTTCGAGGTTGCCTAGACTGCTGTTAGCCAGCATCCCCCCCCCAAAAAAAAAACATTCTATTCTTCATGACTGCGCACTTCCATACTCTCACTGACCACACTTCCTGTTCACTGCAAATCCATTCAAATAAAGCCATTCGACTTGTATAAATCCTTACTTCACCAAATTTACTCCACACACCACAAAGGCAACACCATTCCCAATCCGCAATTGGGAATGCCATTGACTCATTCACGATCATTGCTTTCTTCCTCGGGTAGCCTTTATCACACTGTAGCAACAGACTCACAACTTTCACTTCGTTCTCTTTCATTATACCAGCAAGAGTTTAATATCTTCTAACATACCACTCTTGCACCTTCTTAGTGAGTAGAAATAAAAATAGGCTGTTAATTAATTTATTTTATTTTATTATATGAAATTTAAATTGGAGATATTTTTCTCCAGACCTCTGGACATATTGAAAAAAAAAACGAAAGTAGATAATTATAAATTCTTCTAGCCATTCATTTGAAGGATGTATATGTAATTTAAACACAAAATACTAAAAAAAATATTTCCTTAGGCGATTAAGCATACCAGTCCCTTTAGTGGATTACAATCTTTTGTGAGTAGTGTCTGAATATGTAAAACTACATATAATGTAGTTTTACATATACATCCTTCATTATATTATGAAGGAATATAATGAAGGATGTATATGTAATACTATAATTGTTAAGTTTTGAATCCTATTTTATTCTATATATCAATTTAAACAAATTACAAAATGCTAAAAAATGTATATATATATATTATATATATGTAGAATGAGGTTGCTCAAGTCGTGCCCCATAAGAAAAATCAAGTATAAATTGTAGGATTCATTAATTAAACAAGAAGTATTTGTTTTATCTAAAACTTTTGTGAACGTTGTTGTTATTTATTATGATAACGTTTGAAATATATGTATGCTTTTACATGAAATTAACTAAATTTGTTAATAAAAAATCGGTACGACTAGGGAAACCAGTGTGCTAAGTTGTACTACCTACAGCTTAAGTCGTACCTAAGAATAAAATCAAACAAAACATAACTAAAAGCCATATTTCTTAAGTAAAATATTTAAATAAAAATATTTTTATCCAGTCACCGTCGTGTTATTACAAACAGTTATTACAAACATCACAAACATATTTCTTTATTTTTTTTTTGTCAACTCCAGCACATAGCCATGTCTTACATTTTAAGCACTGAATCATTCTTGAGGGTCTTCTCTACAAAGATTACAAAACTAATCGCCATTACTTTTATTAACTTTTTTCTTTTTAACTTCCATTGTTTGTATCTTTCTGTTAACTGCTTCTTTCCTTTAATTTTCTCTAATCGGAGTTTCATTTTTATATGGAGTAGACTTTATTTCCATAGACGACGTTGTGCCTTTGCGTATTTTTTGACTAATATCTGTCAAATATGGAATAGAACATAAAGTATTTATTTCTGTCCTTGTTTTGTGTGGACTTGGCATTGAGGATGTTGCGGTAGAATCAATAGGTGCCACGTTTTTTTTTTTTTTTTTTTTTTTTTTTTCAGGTGTTTCATTACGTAGTGGCGTGATTGCTGCAGTAAGATTGTCTTGAGTAAGGGTGTCAATTGGAGGAGTTTCAGTTCCTAAAGTTACCGATTAAGTTGATTCTATGCATAATGAGTTTTCAGCGACTAGAATCGAAATAGAATAATCTTCATCTCTAAATACATATCTGTATGGCGATAAACCGGTAGATTGAAAACCGTTTAATGCGATATCCATACGGACAGATTTTGAGAATGCAATTCCCAACAGTTCCGAAACAGTAGTCTGTTTAATTTTGTTGCCAGGATTTTCTTAACCAAACAGATGGCGCTTCGTTATAACAGGTTTTCAGTGATTTGAAAAAAAACCTGCCTAAAGGCTGAAGACGATGGGTTGTGTGAGCAGGAAAAGATAGCATTATTATGCTATACTCACGTGCTAGGTGTATAGCGTCAATATTTTTTGTGGGGGTGGTATGGCCACCGAAAAGATTTAGTACTTGCTTCTTGTTACTCTTCTCCATATTGGTGCATCGGATAAAATGTTCCAACTACTGAACAAAAAGGTCTGATGTTATCCATCTATTTTTTGAACATTCAAATACGGTTCTTGGTGGTGCTGCTTTCTTAAAACAATCGTTCAAATGGGAACGTTTGAATATTAACATTGGAGATTCTCAAGTCGATTTAAGAATCTTATGTTGGTACGACTTAAGACACGGCATATGTTACATTTCAAATAAACGTGAAAACACAGAATAACGCTACTTCGATTTCATTTCGAATAAACAACTATTTAAACACTACTGAATGTATACCTGAACAGGAAAATGAATTTATCAATAATTTGCTTGCTACAAAAACTACCAAACATATACAGAAAATTATAAGAAAAGAACAGTAAACTTACTTATTGAAAGGATTTGTTAGTACGCTGTAAGTGAACGACATTCACTATTAGAACCAATATGGTTGACTGAAGTGTACATCCGCTAGAAGTGCTGTTGTCGCGGTATTAAATTCAAAATTTAAGAGGTACGACTTGGGCAGTGGTACGACTTGAGCAACCTTACCCTAAAACCTGATATAATTGGTAATATAATCTGGAGATATTTTTATCCAGATCACTGGGTATATTGTTGAAAACAAAACAGAGAGATTATTGTTCCCATGACAATTATATATTGTTGAAAAAAAAAATAGGGAGATTACTGTTCCCATGACAATTATAATATGCAATTGACATTTAGGGGTGAAGCAAGATGCTTTTATTCCCCGCTATCTGTTGTGGCCACAGTGAGGGTAAACGTTATGAGCAGTTTGCTCGCCCTGAATGGGCATGGAGATTATGCATCGCTATAAGAGGCTAATATAGCTTTTGGCCTTCTATATTTGAATATGTCCGTTGCCTCGTATGCTGCAGCTTGCTGAACCAAATCGTTGGGATGTGTGGACGTCTTTAGAAAAAACTTGGATGCTAAGGATTGTAGAAAAGAGAAAATATAGGGAATATTTGTGTCTCTAAGAAGTTGATTGTTTCTAACATACCACGGTGTGTTCAGAATCATTCTAGAGCACTTGTTCTGCACTCGTTGTACCTTGATAATGTTAGTATTACAGGTGTGGGTCCAGGCTGGAGAGGCATAGGTGATTATAGGATGAATCGTCATCTGGTATGGTTGCAATTTGATTCTGTTGCTGAGCTTGCTATTTTTATTAATTAGCGGATAGATCTGAGCTATGGCTTTAGATGCCTTTGTGCATGCAGACTTGATGTGTTGGTTGAAAGATAGCTTTTTGTCGAGAATTACACCCAGGTAATTTGTTTCTGTCTGCCAGGGAATTTTAGTATTGAATAGTAACACATCTCCTGCAGGCGACATTGGCCTTTTTGAGAAAAAGAACGGCTGAGCTTTTCTGGGGGTTGACTTCCAATCTCCACTTGGAGAACCAACCCTTCAGCTTTAGAAGGTTTTCTTGAAGCTTTCTGGTAATAAAATGGGGTCTGAGAGATCTGGTTAGTATTGCCGTGTCGTCCGCATACAGGCCAAAATGGAAGTCATCGGATTGTGCCGGATGTCTGACATGTATACAGAAAACAGCAATGGAGCCAATAGAGATTCCTTCGGCACTCCAGCAAAGATATGGCGCTGGAACGATATAGAACCCGTTATCTGTAGAGGACAGTGTAGGGATAAGGTGTTATTGAGCTATTAAAACTCTGATCATGGCAGGAGGGTAACAGCAATAGCCGAGCCTCAGTTAGGACTTCATTGGCTACAGCATTGCCATTCGTTACCCTCCAAGGGTCGACAATTATGTAAGTTCTTAAAAGAACTGGGCGATGGACTGAGTCCTTGACTCTTTATCTCGTCATCTGAATGAAGAAAATCTGTGTGGATGAAGTGTTATTGAGCTAAAAAGCTCTAGTCATGGCTGGGTAACGGCAATAGCCAAGCCTCAGTTAAAACTTCATGGGCTACAGCATTGCCATTTGTTACTCTGGAAGTCCTAAAAAGGACTAAGATCTTCCTGACAGATTACATATAATTGTCACAATTATGTAAATTCTTCTAGCCATTTATTTAAAGGAAGTACATGTAAATCTAAAATTGGTAAGATTGAATATTATTTGTTTTATAAAATTGTTTAAAGAAATTTATAAATGCTAATTAAATATTAATGCTATAAATGATTTAATAAGAGTTTTATAAAGAAATTAAGAAAAGTTTGGAAATTAGACATATTATTTGTATGTTATATTCGAATCTGCCTTCCTTATTATAATGAAACGGCAAAAATATTCAATATCTTTAAACATAATTAGTTTTGTACTACGTTATGAATAACAATCCTGTTTATCAACCCTTTTGTGAGTAGTGTTCGGATTAAGTAAATAAATACATAAATAAATAAATAAATATATTAGAATCTATATAATAATATTGATTTGATTATAATTTTAATTAAGCCTATTTTTTATTGTTTTATGAAATTATTTAAAGAAAATTCTAAATACAGTATTTAATAATTTGTATCCTATAAATAATTTAATTTAAAATATATTATAGACAGTTTAAGAAAAAAGAAATATTACATTTCATTTATGGGGTGTTTCTTCTTCTTCTTATTGTTGTTGTTGAATTAAAAGAATAAAAACCTATTAGAAAAAGAACACTTTCGCGCAGTGGACAACCCATATTCAAAATTCAAAATTAAAGATTGTTTTAAATGAAGTCTTCAATCAGAAATGATACGCTGAAAACAGAAAATTCGAAATACAGAGAGAAAGAGAGAGAGAGAGAGAGAGAGAGACGTATCAAAGAACTTAATACATATTATACAGTCTTCCTCAATTAATCTTTGAAGGAGGAGGTTTCCATTGAGATAATGAAAATGGTCGCTACTCGAAAAATTATCTTAACATTTATTTGGCCATTTTAAATCTATATTCAAAGTTTTTTCGTGTTTCTGATGATGATCGTAGTACAATGCAGTTCTTTTACATTGCAGCAGTAATAATATTAATATTATTAATATGTATTTATTTAATTAATGCAACGGTATGTGTGACAGTGTATAGATAGTGGTGCGGGGCGCATGATTCTTGGGTTGTGTATTATCAACATCTGTATTTTGGTGCCGTTGATTAGAATTGAGTTTTGGTGGAAGTATGTTGTGATTTCATTTAGGTCTTGTTGTGCTTCGCAGAGAGCCGTGTTGATGTCTGTGTGGATTGCTAGTAGTGCGGTGTCATCTGCGTATTGAAATATTTGACTTCTTATGGTCATGTTATGAACATCGTTAATGTATATGTTGAATAGAGTGGGTGATAATATGACACATTGAGGAAAACCGTGTTTTATTTGTATACCCCGGCCGTGACATGTACCTATTTTTGTCACTTGTGTTCTGTTTGAGAGGTAGTTCCTGAACCATGTATGCAATGTTTCCTCTTATACCTATTAAGTATAGTTTGGTGAGTAGTATGCCATGTTTTAGTGTATCAAATGCTTTGGTTATGTCAAGCAGTATAAGGAGACAGCGTACTTGTTTTTGTCGAGAGCTTTGTTTATTGTGTCGGCGATGTCTTCTAATAAAGTGATGGTGCTTTTTGTTTTTTGAAAGCCGTATTGGTTTTGTGAGATGATGTCGTACTTCTGTAAATAGTTCTGTAGTCTGGTGTGTGTTATTTTTTCTAGAATTTTTGAAATGCCTGGCAGGGTAGCTATTCGTCTGTAGTTCAGAGTATCGTTTCTTTTACCGTGTTTGTAAATTGGCTTAATTATTGCAATTTTTAGTTGTTGTGGAGTAATGCCAGTCTCGAATATTATGTTCCCGAGTGTCAAAAGTATTCGATTTATTTGTTCCAAGTGTGTTATAAGGTCTATGAGTCTTATTTTGTCTATTCCTGGAGTGGTCTTTGGTTTTAGTTGCAGGAGTGCTTCTTTCAGTTCCTGTTTTGTTATGGGTGGAAAATACATCGTTTGTTGTTGACTTTGTGTCTGTAGTTTTTTTTTGATCGTTGGTAGTTTGTCTTTCTTGAGTTGTGTGATGTTGTTTGTGAAAGCATGGTTGAATGAGTTTGCTAGTTCCTCTTGGTTTGTGTCCTGATCGAAGCTTTTTGCAATAAAATCTTGTGCTGAAGTTTTCTTTTTTCGAGTTGCTAATTTGTTGAGTGTAGCCCATGTTTGCTTAATGTTGTCGTTATATTCCATGAATGTTTGATGGTAGTAGTGTGTTTTTGCCTTACGAATTTTTGTTGTTAGTTGATTTCTTATGTTTTTGTATGTTTATAAATGTGCGTTATTGAGTTTTTTTTTTAGTTTTTTCCCCATAGATTTTCTTTTACAGTAATACTATTTAGTATGTCGTCATTTACCCATGGATTGTTGTCTGTTTGTTGCCTTGTTTGTGTAGGCTTTGTTGCTTTTTTTTTTTTTTGTATATTTCTGTGAACTTTAGTTAAAAATTCTCGTATAATGAATTCCAGTCTGTATTTTGTACTTGGTTATCGACAATGCTCTTTAATATGATCGAGGTTTTTTGACTTTTGTGGTGGTGGGAGGGGGCGTAGGTAACGTAAAAAAACGAAGTTGAGACAAAGTAGTGATCGGCAATTTTGAAGTTAATTACCGATTATGTATATGTATGGATGAGAGCCCGTATGTTGATATGATCAGTGCATGATTGTGTTAGTGAGTTATTGAATATTTCTTCTCTTGTTGGGGAGTTAATGGTAGGGTTTATGTTGTACTGACTTAGTATATCAAGGTATGTGTTAGTGGTTGAAGAAGCGTGGTCAAGAGTATTTATGTTAATGTTTCCTATTAGGATGAGCCAGTGTGTTATACGGGGTTCGATGCTTCTAACTCATGAAGAAAGCTGAGTGGATTATTATCTGGGGGTTTGTATATTATGTTTATTTTGTATTCGATACTATGTTTGTCGCTATTTGCGATTTCCAAAATTAATGTTTCCGCATGTTCGAAATGGGTTTGTTTTTCAGTCACATTGTATTTTTCTTTGATAAATGCCACGATGTCACCAACTCTTTTGTTTGGTCTACATACGTTGTAGGTTTGGTAATTATTGATGTTGTATGCGTAAATTTCTGTGTCGTTTATTGCAACTTCGGTCAGTATTAGCGCATCTATGTTTATCATGGTATAATTGAGCTGTGTTATCAATGTAAGCCAGTGTTTTTTTATACTTCTTATGTTTGTGTGTATGATAGTGAAATTAGTGTTGGTGGAAATGTTATCTGACCGTTTCTTCAAAGAGTCAAAGACCTTGAAGTTTATGTTGTCTGACTGGATATGTTCGCCTATGTTTGTGATCTCCATTATATAGTTTTTAAATGAGTTCTAATCTTATTCTTAAGGATGTAAAGAGTTAGTGTTTTATATTGGTAGGCTGTGTAGGTCGGATTCACTTGTAATTATATAAACTTGAATGTTTTCATTCTTTCTTATAAATATCTTTGAATCCTTAGTCCACAGAAACTTGTAGTTTTTCTCTGTTTTTGTCTTCCTTGCTTGGTATAAAAGATTTTTGAAGTATGGAGTCCGGTGTTACGTTATATAGATTGGTGTTGGGAGTTTCTTGTCAGTTAGGATCGTTGTTGTCGATCTTGTTTTCTTGCTTGCTACAAGAAGGAGTCTCTCAGACGTCTGTTGGTAAAACGAGAGATGATTATTGGCTCTTTCTTTGTTTTTTGTAAGCCTCAGTTAATAAAGGCGATGTCCGACTTGCATGCCAATTTTGCTGCTGATCAGTTGTATCATGTTGCTTAAATCTTCTGTATTTTCTTTCGTTATTCCCTAAATTTGAAGTTCTTTTTTCTTTCGTTTTGTAGCATGTGCTCCATTTGACACTTGAGTCTGTTTACCTCTTTCGCAGTTCTTCATTTTCGCGCTTCAATATTTTTTGTGTTTCTATCGCTACCGTTAATTTTGTCTGTGCGAGAAATAAAAATTTCTCGCACAGTTCCTAACATTTCTTCAGAGGTCACGTTATTGAATTGCATGTAACTTTTATACTCCTCAAAATTTTTGTTGATTTGTTCCATGTGAGTATTTAGCAAGTGTTTACTCATGAGTTTAAATGAATCAAAGTGATCTGTAACTTTAGGATCAGGAAGCAGCTTACCTTGATGTGCGTCGTTACTTTTCTTTGGTGTCTGTTCTTTGTTCTTTATTTTCTCACGGCATTGTAGACAGAGCCATTCGGTCCATTTCGCGGCGCATTTTGCTTTCCACGTGCTTTTTGCGATCCCTGAACTGTGGACGTGTTGTCTTTTGCCACATCCAGAACAATGCGGCCCGTCCCCTTCTCGCTTAATGGCTTATTGCACTTGTTCCAGCTCATTGTGCTTGACCTTCGCTGTCTTGGTGACTTTAGACTTCCCATTAGCGACTGCAGTGCGACTTTTAAAATGGCGATGCACTTTGTTCTTCGTTGGTTGGTGACAGCAGTTCGCTCTATGAATTTCAACACTGAAAATTTGAACGTTACTTAGCCAATTTTGGTGATTTAAACGTCCCTGTCTTCAGCGTGACTAGTAGAATTAAATAGCAGCACTTTCAAATTAAAAACATGAGTTAAAAACTACTTAAAACCTATAAAACTGGGAGCAGCGATAACAGCGTGCGTGCATCCATCGGCCTACACAGCGCCCTTGTGAGCCTACATGACACCTCCAGGGAGTCCAAAGACTCATCAAAGGAGGGCACCTACTTTACAACTCTCCGTATCCACCACTCAATCCACAAACTACAACCACCATCATCATATACACCATCGCCATCTACTGCCGACCACCACTAGCATTTTCACAGACAATCACAAACATCCATGCTCAGAGCCTTTTGGCTCTAGAGCGGGTACGCTAACAACTCGGCAAACCAGGCCGGCATATAGTATTAATATAAGTTTTATCTCTTAAGGATAAATATCATATTAATAGACAATGAATGTAGCAGAGTGGACTTAGTTTAATAACTTCTAATGTTAATTTTTCACTTGACGGAATTTATATTAAAGAATAACAGGTTGGGATGAGCTTATTAAATTCCCCAAATGAACATATTACCAATTTTGAAACTTCTTTCGAGGCCACAGGTGAGCGTTTAAAAATATATATTTTGCTTAATTTATTTACTATGTCATTAACTTAGGGCAGGTTTAAAGGTTTTTGTCCCCCCCCCACGTTTTATGTGCATTTCTCATAGTTCTTAAGCCTTTTACAAAACTACACGAAAATGTCTGTTGTTATAACGTCTTATAAAATATCATAATCCCGATAATATTTTATTAATATAGAAACGTTGTTCATTAATATAAAAATTAATTATTTGTTTATTATTATTATTATTATTATTATTATTATTATTATTATTATTATTATTATTATTATTATTACGAGAGACCTCCAGGCAGTCAGAGACTCATCGAGGGAGGCCACATACTACACACACACACACACACCAACTGTCATACTTATTCTTGAATTCATTCATACTGATTGCGCCCACAATATCCAAAGGCAATCCATTCCAATCACGCACCACCCTCTGAGATAAAAATCTAGCCCTTACACCCTTCTTGGGTATAAGGGTGTAATAATATTAAGCAATGTGAAAAACCTGGGGGAGACCTGACTCCCACCAGGCGCGTCCCTCGGGTGGCAGATGAGGGAAACCCCAACGGGTTGCTCCAAATAAAAAATAAGGAGTCGTGAACCAAAGGATGCAGCAGAGGAGTGGCAAGCTGGCTGCTTTATTCTACCATTCAACCCTATGAAGCAGGAGTCTCCACTGTGTCGAGAATGTTACTGCGTCCGAGGAAACCGACACGACTGATCTTAGATCACAGGGAGCAGTCGAGAAGTTGAGTATGTGGTCAGCCAATAGAGTTTCGCATCTCTTAACCTTAAATATAAGGACACTGTTAAAACCTGGTAAAATATATTTGATGGAAAAAGAACTTGCTAGGATTAAATGGGACATTTTAGGTTTGGCTGAAACCCATTGGACAACTATGGGAAAGGAACTATGGAGAAGGAGTTATAAATTCAGGAAAACTATTCTACTCGGGCAGAGAGGACAATATAGATAGAGAAGGAGTCGCCATTTTAGTGAATAATAGTCTACAAAATGCAGTCATGGCCATAGAACCACGTGGCCCAAGAATGATCGCTATCAGATTAAAAGGTAAAGAAAAAAATGTTCACTTTACAATAATTCAAATCTACGCCCCCGACCAGTCACATGAAAATGAAGAAATCGATACCTTTTTCGATAAGTTGCAAGATCTAATAGACAAGACCAATAAGAAAGATATATTAATAGTGATGGGAGATTTTAATGCCAAAATTGGGATGTTAACCCCAGGCATAGAGGATGTGATGGGCAGGTTCGGAGTTGATAACAGAAATGAAAGAGGTAAAAGAATTTTAGAATTTTGTAAAGCAAATAATCTGTTTAACTGTAACACCCTTTTTTTCCATAGACCTTCCCACAAATACACATGGACCTCACTAGATGGTATAACAAAGAACTGTATTCATTACATTCTAATCAAACGCAATTGGAAATCATCAGTGCAAAATGTTAGAACTTTAAAAACACCAGACTTCGACAGTGACCATGAACTGCTAGCAGCAAAAATTAAACTAAAATTCAAGTATCGTAAATCACGAGCTCCTCTCAACAAAGTGGACCTGTCAAAACTGAAAGAGAAATCTATGCAAGATAATTATCAGACACTAATAGAAAATGAGTTTAGAAGATTATCCTATGACAATATAGAAAATACATGGAATCAAGGTAAAAAAATTGTTACAAGTACTGCAAGAAACATAATTGGTGCGACATCAAGACCAAATCATGAATGGATAACCCCTGAAATTCTAAATACTTTAGAAGAAAAAAGAACAGCAAAGCATATATTAAATATAAAAACTACAGAAGAAAATAAACAACATTTTAAGAATCTTAAAAACGAAATTGATAAAATGTGCATATCTGCCAAAAATAACTGAAGTATACGCGCGTTCTTTCGTGTGTTGGGTACTAGATAATTCTAAATAACCAGCAAAGTATAGAAATTCCTTGTGATCAGGTGATATTATCAGGTAGGTATATTATCAGTATAAAGTAGCCCACATAGAGCAATATTTATGTCAAACGTTATAGTAAAACAAACAGCACTGAGAAACAAATTGGCCATTAGTAATGAAGCGATAGTCTTAATGAAAATTGAGTTCTTACTTCGGATATAAAAGATTATATGACTTAAGGCTTGATAAACAGGGTTACTAATCAAAATGTAGTACAAAACTAACCATATTTAAAGATGTGTTTCATTCTCAGAAGGGAACATCCTCAATAGCATACACATGAAATAATATATTTTTGAGAAGTTAAATGTGCGACAAACAAAATGCATCGCAGTTAATTAAAATAAATGGGGATATATTAAAATAAGTGAAAGTAAAATCAGTAAATTGTGTTAGAGTGCGGCTAAATAACAAGGGTGTTACGACTAGATTTTTTGCTAGAAGGATGGAGGATGTGTAGAACGCGTTGCCAGTGGTGGTTGTTATTGATGGGTATTGTTGTGAATAATGGTTAGTGTGTTAATGTAGGATCTCTGCAATGAGTCTTCTGACTCCATGGAGATACCCTTTGTAATAATAATAATAATCTCCACGAAGAAACACGGCCTTATTGGCGGTGGGGGCTTGCGTGCTTCAGTGATGTTGAGAGCTATTTTGGCGATAACATAGCTGCCAGCAAGGCCACCCTTGTCTGACAGATCACGACTGAGGAGCCAAGTTTAACAGTGTTCCAACCCCCATCTTAATGGTAAAAAGGAAGAAGAGATCCATACCGGATAAGTCGACGCCCGGGTCATCAAGCACAGCGTCAAATGTTGGGGATCCTGAGCATCAGGGCGACAAGTGGGCTACAGGACCCAGCGCTCCTTGCTTGGCAATCAGGACAGGAAGCTGAAAAGCGACTGAAAGAAACCAAACGTAAAAATGGACCGTAGAAGAAAACAGAAAAATTATGAAATGTTTTTACAGATCAACACCAGAAAAACGAGGTTTCAGAAAGCGTATGCATTTAATTTGGAAACAAAAATTCCCAGAATCTGCAATAACAGAACAAAGACTTATGGACCAAAAGAATTTTATTTTCCGTAAAAAAATATTTAGTGAACTTGAGCTGCAAGAGTTACGTAATAAAATCATCAGGAGGTAGCTATATCAAACTTTGGAATTCAACTTAGTAAACATCAAGCTGACGACATACCTCAGAATGTTTTGACAGAAGGGCAGTGTAAAATGAAGTCAGGGATATTGGAACATATGAATTCCATAAGTAACCGTATAAGACTACCACCATTAAAAACTTTACAACAATCTAAACGAATGAAACAATCTGCACCGTGGAAAATCCAGTTAGAACGAAAGCTTAACAGGCTTCGAGCTGATCTAAGCAACTTAAATAGTTTTAAAGAAGGACGGTTGAAAAATAATAACATCAAAAACAAACTGATTAACACACATAATTTTGCCAACAAAACAATTGCTGAAGATACCGAAGAGTAACGTCAGCAATTCTGGCTACTGCTATGAAATCATGGAAAACAACATTAATAGTGAATAATGAAGGATTTGGAGATATCAGCATTAAACGCGGAATTTTCCAAGGTGATTCCTTGTCATCATTGCTCTTCAACATTTCTTTGATACCTTTGTCTATGATTCTATTAAACAAGGAAAAATTAATTTCACTAGCAGTTTTAATTTTGATCAAGAGAAATATATAAAAGCAATTTCAGCTAACGAATACTATAAATACCTACGAATATTAGAAGCTAATGATATTCTCCACTCGAAAGTTAAACAACAGGCAGCATCAGAATACATCAAAAGAGTTAGACATATTCTGAAAACAAAACTAAATCGACTAAACACAATTAGAGCAATGAATTCTTGGGCTACACCAGTGATCCGATACAGAGCTGGCATAATAAATTTGACAAAAGAAGACCTAGACAAACTAGACCGAAAACTAGAAAACTAATGACTATGCATCATGCACTACATCCACGAAGTGATATTGACCGGTTGTACCTACTGAGGAGAATAGGTGGACGTGGTCTGCTGCAAGTGAGACAGAGTGTGGAAGAAGAAGAAATTGGTTTAAGAAATTACATCGACAATAGCTCTGAGCCAGTGCTTCAAGCAATTACACAAGAGGGCCTTCTAAAAGCAACAGGAAACAAATCCGATTACAAAAAGGAACAACAAAATATCCGATATGTGCGCTGGAAAAATAAACCCTTGCATGGCCAATTTCTTTGAGATGCTGAGGACAAAATAGACGTGAACAAGACATGGCAATGGCTACAACACGGATACATTAAAAAGGAAACAGAAGGAATTATTCTAGGAGCTCAAGAACAGGCATTACAAACTAATGCAATCAATGCAAAAAATTTTAACATGAATAATAACAGCAAATGCAGATTATGCGATCAGAAATATGAGACTGTAGAACATCTAATCAGTGCCTGCGGCAAAATAGCTCAAACTGACTATAAATACCACCATGATCAAGTTGCCGAAATAGTTCATTGGCATGTATGCAAAAATTATGACTTTCCTACTTCTGATAACTGGTGGCAGCATAAAATAGAGACTGTATTGGAAAACGAAACAGCAAAAATTCTCTGGGTTTAGAATACAAACTGATCGGCATTTGGAACACAACAAACCTGACATCACAATTATCGAATATCGACAGGTATGGATTATCGATATTGCAGTGCCCAGTGATAACAATATCAACAACAAAGAATTTACTAAATAACGAGATCTGGCAATCAAAGTTGGCCTACTGTGGCCTAAACACACTAAATTCATCCCAATAGTTATCGGTGAACTTGGTGAAACTTCAAAAAAGCTGTCCAACTATTTACAGCAATTAAAAATCAATGAAGTGACCCCATATGACCTACAAAAAACAGCATTACTTGGAACAGTCCATATCTTACGATGCTACCTGACGGACTATTCTTAGATTCTTGGGTAGAATCTGAATTGTTCTGAATCACCAGTCAAATTTTTATTTATATGATATCTTGTTTTGACTATGTATCAATTATGTGAATAATAATAATAATAATAATAATAATAATAATCTCTTCGAAAGAACACAGCCTTGTCGTGGCGGTGGGGATTGCGTGCTTCAGTCATGTTGAGAGCTATTTTGGCGATAACATAGCTTCCAGCAGGTCCACCCTTGTCAGACAGGTCTGAACTGAGGAGCTAGACTAACAGTGTTCCATCCCGTCTTAATGGTGAAAAGGAAGAGGAGATCCACACCGGCTCAGTCGACGCCCCCGGGTCATCAAGGACTGCGTCAGATGTTGGGGATCCTGGGCATCAAGCGACAAGTGGGCTACAGGACCCAGCTCTCCTTGTTGGGAAATCAGGGCAGGAAGCTGAAAAGCGACTGGAAAAAACCAAACGTAAAAAGTGGACTGTAGAAGAAAACAGAGAAATTGTGAAATGTTTTTACAGATCAACACCAGAAAAACGAGGTTTTAGAAAGCGTATGAATTTAATTTGGAAACAAAAATTACCAGAATCCGCAATAACAGAACAAAGACTTATGGCCAAAGGAATTTCATTTCTCGTAACAAAATATTTACTGAACTTGAGTTGCAAGAGTTACGTAATAAACCAACAACTCCAGTAACAGAAAATCATCAGGAGGTAGCTATATCAAACTTTAGAATTCAACTCAGTAAACATCAAGCTGACGACATACATCAGAATGTTTTGACAGAAGTGCAGTATAAAATGAAGTCAGGGATATTGGAACATATGAACTCCATAAATGACCGTATAAGACTACTACCATTATAAGCTTTACAAAAATATAAGCTAAAACAGTTCCTTTTAGACGCAAATGTTGTAATTGAAACCATCACAACCAACAATATAAAGGAAACAAATCAGCTCCTATACAGCACATCCTATATCATGCACAATGGAAAATCCGATTAGAAAGAAAATTCAAACTTCGAGCTTATCTGAGCAACTTAAAGAGTTTTAAGGAAGGACGGCTTAAAAATAATAACATCAAAAACAAACTGATTAACACATAATTTGGCCAACAAAACAATTGATGAAATTACCGATGAGCTAAAACAAAGCATTACAGCGACTGCACAGAAAATTAAAAGAAATGAAGCAAGAATAAACCGATATGTACAAAATATGCAATTTCGAACCAACGTCAGTTCTTTCAGTCTCTCCAGAGAAATACAAATGCAAACCATCAGGATAAGAAGAAACACTCAAATTTTGGAAGTCACTCTGGAGTGATCCTATTGAACACATTAAAGATGCTTCGTGGATTAAGGAAATAGAATCAGAAATGAAACAAGAACAGATGCAAGATGTCATTATCACTAAAGAAATGGTCAGTGCTCAAGCTAGAAAATTAAAAAACTGGAGTGCACCTGGCAAAGACGAACTACATGGATTTTGGTTAAAACATTTAACAAATCTACATGATCGAATGGCAGAACAATTTAATTATTTATTGCAGTCAGGCTCAGTGAAAGACTGGATGATATCTTGGCGCACGTTTTTTCTCTTCATGAAAGATAAGGATAAAGGTGAAGACCCAAGTAATTATCGTCCAATAACAGGCCTACCAACTATGCTTAAGCTATTCACTGCAATCATAGTATGCGCGCGCATACTCCACACGGCATCGCGCGTAAAGGAAATTCGACCACGAGAACACACGCAATTTACAGGAGAAAAGGATTAAGTACCGATGGCTATTGCCATGGACGCCGAGAGAAATTTTCGGGCCAGTGACAAGTCTGTGGTCTTTGCCCCACTTAAAAAAGTGCATCACTTTTATTTAATAAACATTTATTTAAAAAAAAAGTGTATGTACAACAAATTCAAAATTCGTATATTATATACCATACAAAATACAAACATTAAATAAAAAGAGAATTTTTAAATTTTTATTGCCTCA
Organism: Typopeltis vanoorti; assembly: GCF_054136105.1. Taxonomy (NCBI): domain Eukaryota; kingdom Metazoa; phylum Arthropoda; class Arachnida; order Uropygi; family Thelyphonidae; genus Typopeltis; species Typopeltis vanoorti. Next base: position 107,057,010 of record NC_143555.1, on the reverse strand, counting down.
TCCACTTCCTCACTTTATGGTTAGAGAAATCTTTATTGACCTAAAGAGCGTAGCCGTCTGTCTAAAACAACACACAGTATCATTCTCGATAGGCCATTATCCTTTACCATTGTTGTATTATTACGAGAATTAAAATCATGCATCGTAAACAGGGTTATGTGACACGTCGGGGTCCGACGGTCGGGCCCTTTTCGATGCAGAGCCCGTGACAAAAGTCTCAGATGTCAACCCTCTCGGCGGCCCTGGCTGTTGCACAAGTGGATCATATGGAATTTGTCAATATATTTAAAGAGGTGTAGAAGAGGGATGTGAGTTTGCAAGATCTATGATGACCAGTGGTGTACCTACACCAGTGGGCAGTCGTCCTTGGTCCATTGCTATTTCAGTCTTTATATTAATAATATAATTTTTATATAAAAATGATAATCAGCTCTTTTGTCACAAAATAAATTGACAAATTTTTAAATTTATCAATTCGTGGATTAGGCCTACTGGGGATACCATGTTAAAAAACACGCGCCTGGTACTCTACCTCTGAGGTGGTGTGGAAAAGAGTACACCTTTTATCACTTCTGTCAATTCTCATTAACAGAGAGAAGTCAACATTATTCAGAGACGCTTCTAGCTGCTTGTTTTCTTGTTTTATGCTTAATCAAAATAGTTTACTATCTATCTTTGCTCTAATTAACAGCAATAACCTGAATATTCTGAATTATATTCTGAATATTTACTGTTTTCAGGATTTGTTAAAATATATTTGTGGTGATAATGAAATATCATATCGTCCATGATAAGCACAGATAGTGATTGTAAATGCTTAGTTCACTTTTCTAACGATAGATGTCGTCAGTTTTACAACAAAAATAATTCCTGAGAAGGCCTAGTCACAGGGTCGAATTCCGAATGATCACAGCAGAGCTCCCAGAGTATCCATGTATAAAAATAGAAATAAAAGTGACTATTACACAGATATTTGAATGTTCGTAGCAAGATTTATGCGAATATACTTGAGAAACGCGTAAGAACAATTGTGTAAGAGCAAGCTGGATTCAGGCCAAACAGAGGCTGTCAGGATCAGATATTCACTTTAAGAAAAATAGTTGAGAAATCTTGGGAATATAAGAAGGATCTGTACCTAAGTTTTGTTAATCTGGAAACGACATATGACAAAATGCCAAGAGAAAAGCTATTCAAAACGCTACAGCTATGTGGAAGGGGGGGGGGGAGAGTAAATGGAACATTATATCGAGTAATACATCGTTTATATTGAAGATGTAAGTCACTAATAAGAATTGAAGGAGGTACAGGAAGATGGTTTTGAGGTAAAATTACGTCTGCGACAAGAGTGCACATTATATCTTTACTGTTATTCATTATCTATATGGATCACGTTATGAAGGAAAGTGGTATTAAACCTGATATCAAAACCGAAGATGTTAATCTCAGCTCTTTACTTTATTTAGACGATGTTGTATTTCTGAATAAATCCAGTACAAGTCTTCAGGATATCCCCTGACTAAACTGAATAACTGTTCTAATATATTTGGTATGAAAATCAGAAATAAAATGACAAAATAACGAAAATAGGCAGAAACATTGAAAACATCAACTGTATCTTGAATAGTGAACCTATAGAAGAAGTAAAATATTTCAGCTACTTAGGCACGATTTTTAATGAAGATTAAATTAAATATGGAAATAGACAGCAGAATCAACAAAGCTGGTATGATGGGAAGTCAAATGAATAAATTCATATGGAATAAGAGAGAAATTAGTCGGAACACTAAATTAGTTGTATACAAGACAGTATTCAAACCACTTTTAACTTATGGATCTGAGAGCTGGGTTAGAAGTAAAACACTTGACCAAAGACTAGAGACCGCAGATATGAGAGTCCTGAGAAAGATTAGGGGGCGTGAACTGATGGCATCAATGGCAATATCATATTGAAAACGAGAATATTAGGAAAGAACTTGACATTGTCGGCATCCAGGAATGCGTTAGCAGAGCTAATCTCAGGTGGTATGGTCACTTAAACAGAATGGGCGAGGAAAGATTAACAAAACAAGTGTTCTCTGCCAAGTTGGCAGGAAAAAGATCCAGAAGAAAACCAAGATTAGGGTTGATTGATACGGAAGACAGAAATATAATATATCTGATAACATTGGAATCTTGACAGATAAAAGATTAATTTAAATTAATTGGAAGTTAGTAATGGTGTGACTTTTTCATGTGGCACTATCATAATTATCATGCACTCCCCCCCAAGGATATATAACAGGAATTTGATTTTGATAATTCTTCATTTCACGATTAGTTGTTACTGATTTTTTTAAAATTAAGAACTCAGCATACTATACGTAGACCTAACTTCTAGAGATCTATTTTTTTTTGAAAATTTGACTTTTCTCGAAAAAAAACATTTATCTTATTTGTTTCGATTTAAACTACGATGAATCAACCAAGGCTACGGAAAAGCACTGTATGTATGTATGTACGTATATGTATATAATTGCGTGATATTCTGGACAGTTTTCCTGTGTTTTCAGGAGGAAACACCTTTCCAACGTTCCAAATGAGACTGGCAACTCTCATTATCTCTGTATTTACGTGGTATACAGGCAGCATATGCTTCTATCTGTATTCAAGTACGGACAACATAAGCTAAAGTGAAAGCAATAGCTAAACCCTATCAGATTCAACATGGGAACCCATAGTTCCCATGTTGAATCTGATATCCATGAGGGTCTCTTGGTCTTCTAAATTGCATTATTGTATCAATTAATTATTAATTGTTATGAATTATTTATATTTATTAATTGTATTGCATTAAAACTATTTGTGATATAATTTAATTCTTACATCGTGTTTGAATATTGTTAATAAAATTGGCCTGCTTGGCCGAATGGCGTTGGTGTAATTGATCGACTGAGTAGTGGAGACAGAGAGCTGTAGATTAGGTACCCTCCCTCGAAGAGTCTTTGGACTCCCTGGAGGTGTCACGTAGTAATAATAATAATATATATTTTTTTTTTTTTTTTTATGTCTCAGATGAATTGCATACATAGTTGCTGTAGTACTTATATGTATATAATATTTATAACGCATTACAAGTGTGTAGAACAGATACTTGCAAGTTAGTAATTTTCTTCCTCGAAGCTTAGCAGAGCTTATCTGAGGAAGATAATAGATGACAGAGGGTGGTGGTTTCATGGTTGTGTTCCTATAGTGGTCACAAGCCAGGTGTTGATTTTACTGTTTGTTGGTACGTGTTTGAAAGACTTTGACTGCTATTACAGTTTAACTTTTTTTTTTGTGCAAATAGGGTTGGATTTAGACATGGTGTGTTTGTTTCTTTGTGTTCTTGTAGTGGTAGTTTTTGTGAGGGGGGGGGGGTTGTCGTGGTTTGTGTGTGTGTGTATGTGTGGTGGGGGGAGAGAGAAACAGGAATTGCTCTAATTTTCATTCTCGCTATAATATTTATATAGTGCCTGTTTCAGCTCTCTGTATGTTCCTAGGTTTCTGTTGTCGAACGGCAGTTTGTTTATCATGTCAGGTACGTAAAAGTTTCGGGTGGCTTTGCCGTAGTGATTGTTGTACTTATATGTTATGTAGTTTGTTGACTGTGGTCTTGTTATTTGATATGTTGATCTGGTTACTCTATATGTTGGGCTGTAGTAGTGTTTTAACATGACTGTGTAGTGGCGTAAGTGTTTCACCTTAAATATTTTGTGTTTTGTCCGTGCTTCCTGCATAAGAGTGGGTTGTTCCCAGAATATCAGTTTTATCATTTTATCTTGCAACCATTGTAGCCTGTTAAGTCTGTAGTCTGCGAAGAATGCGTATGATGTGATTGCATATCTTAAAATGTTTTCACATAATGCTTTATAGATTAGTATTTTTATGTGGGTTGGGGCAATGTCTTTTAATCTGTATAGTTTGCTTGCTATTATCCTAAGCTTGGTATGTAGGTAGTTTGTATGGCTATTCCAACTTTGATCTGCATCGAAGTGAAGTCCAAGGTAGCGTGTTGTTTTCACCTGTGTGATGGTTGTGGTTTTAGGTTCTGCACTTTGTGTATAGGAGGATGAATGTTTGATAGTGAGATATTTAGTTTCTATGGGCAGGGTTTGGGGGTTTTTGAATATCATTAGCTTTGTTTTTCCAGGGTTTATATATATGCCGTTTTCGGTTAACCAGTTAGTGATTTGATTGATGTCGTGTTGCATATTTTTGTAAGCGATTTTTGCAGTGTTGTGAATGGATACTATGGCAGTGTCGTCTGTATACTGGAAGATTTTACTTTTTAGGGGGAGTTGGCTTATGTCGTGTGTGTATATGTTAAATAGAATGGGAGATAGGACAGCTCCTTGCGGTACTCCACAGGTTACATGTACCTCTTTGCTGTGTGCTGATCCTATACGTGTGATGTGCTTTATGTTTTTCGTGTATAATAATAATAATAATAATAATAATACAAATTCACATAATTCACGTTATCACACCTGTTTCTTTTATTCAAAATAAACTATTTACAATTTCTTTGCAATCTAGAAGTTACTTCAACAGCAAGCTGATTTCTCTATGTAACATCTGTCTTTGGATTGCTTTCTTTTGTTTTATATACAATAAATGTTATACTGAAGTTCAAACTAACCACCATAGTTCCCATGTTGAATTTGATATCCATGGGTCTCTTCGTCTTCTAATTGACCCTAGATACTTCTTGGCTGCATCCTGTATTATCCCATTGACTCCTTCCCAAAGCAATTCTGGTGAGTTCTCCTCATTGCTGTCAAGAAAAACATCCAATCGAGTTTATGTTTTTTCTGGATGTTAGAGAAATTCCCAATCGGAATTTCTCTAACATCCATTCTAGTGGGATGTGCCTGACTTGGAAGTGGTTTTCGGAGTCTCTCATAGTTTTACGAGATGCGGGACAGTTCGCTGATGGGACTACTACTGCTATAGACATGATATCTAACCAGATGTCATGCAAGATTGCAACAGCATATCTTGCATGACATTACAAAGAAAGAAAAGTGCCACTGACTGTTTTATGTAAACGTAGTTGAATATAATTTGTGCCTCGCCATTTTAATAGAAGGGAACTACTGTCGAATGTCACTTAGTATCAGTTATATTTACATACGTGGCGTAATGTCATAGTAATTAAAAAGAAATCTATACTCCGCAGAAGATATCGTTTAAGTCCCCCCGAGTCAACTAAAAGAGAAAAAAAATCATTGTGCATTCAACATCCATTCAATGCCAGCTCCAAACACATGAAACCAACTCATCGTTCGGATCTTCCTCATCTGTCCTCTGGAACAGTCTTTTTTTTTTCCTGAGAAAGCCTACCCTAGGAAAAATGGACAGATAAGGCCCAATAGGGCCCTAAAGCAAGAAGTGTAAAATTTCATAAATTTTTGGAATATCTTTTTGAACAAAAAAGGAAGAAAATTTTCATTTTGAAAACGTCTCTTTTTTTTTACCTTTCCTCCTTTTTTATAAAAATCATAATCGATAAATATATATTTAACTTTTTTAATATCGCTTAATATCATATATTCTCCACACCTAATTATCATAAATTAGAATCCCATTAACATCTCAATAGAATTACTGTCGGTGCATTTGCTACAATCAGAATCGTCGCAATCTTTGGTGGGTCGGATTAATATAAACAGATGTGATTCTCTTTTGCAGAAGCAGAATAAATATTTTAGTTGGCAGCTGGATTTTCACGTTGATATTTATCATGAAAACAAACTAATTTTCTCTCTTAGATAAGTCTTTCTAAGGAAATATTATTTTGATAACAGAAAATTAAAGCAATTTCTTTTTCATATTTAAGCATGTCAAAACTTCTGTACGAGTCATGACATCTTGTGCAAATGTTCTACGGATTTCACAGAGTTTAATTGTAATCTGTTGTTATATTTTAAACAAATAATTACAATGTTGCAAGTCTTCTGCTGATTATTTTAATTTTATTTTTATTTACTTATTTAATTGTTGAGTTAACAATGTTCAATTGAATAATATCAGTGAAACATTTAAATATTTCGTACATGATTAATTTATTTGTGACATTCGGTTTCTCGCATTGTTTATTATGAAACATGGAAGGATGTAGCAATAATTCTGAACCAAGTAATGCTGCAAATTCTTATTACAAAAATTCTACGACTTCTAAGAATAATGCCTATTACAAGTATCGTTACGGTCAAAATTCGAGTTGCCTCTATGTCATTTATAAACTACATATAATCGCTCTGACACTTCACTTTTTATTCGACAAGAGGACCACGGAACAAGATAAAACTTGCCAAATAAATTTAAATCCAAAGTTAAATCAATTAAATAAAAAAAGACAACTAGACACTTTGAAAATATTGAAGAAAGTCCAAGAAACATTTTTTATCTCCTTCTTCGTCGTTAAAATGATTGCTACCAAATTTAGTTTTTTCTTCCGTTGCTACAGGGGATGTAAGAATGTCACTTCAAGTCTAGTAAAAGAGTGGGGGAGTTTCCAAGGGGGAACTTCCTTCATAGTCCCTCTCGAACTGTTAGTAATGTAGAGTAGGGTTGTAAAGAGGCAAAAAATGTGAAGTATCCCCGACATGTAGGTCCCATCGATGAACATATTACGATAATTTGTTCCTCAGCTACTTTTCCTACTTATGAGACAAATGCTATCTCATAACTAAAACATTTCATATCAAAAATAGTAACACATTGAGAATCATGAACTAGTTCAATTTAGATGGGAGGCTACTTCCTCTTTCAAATTCACGCAGTACCATAAGAATAGCTACAAGAATAACACTAATTAAGAAGATTCATTAAAGACTCATTCTCTTCTGAACTGCGGAAATTACTTTTATCTTTGTACTGTGCTCACTTTTCATGAGATTTTTTTTAAAGTTTCGTAAAATATCTTTATAAATTATATAATAAACGAAAAATTAATAACCCTTCATTTCTGATATAAATAGCACAAAAATATTCTGGTCCTCAACTCTAGATTTAAGAACGTTAATGAAACATTGAATATTTATTTTACTTAGTCGAATAGATAATTGCGCCTATTGTCATAATCATTTCCTCCATTGTAAGGTGGAAAAGCAGTCGAAATGGATCTAGATAGCAAAGAAATGGAACCAAACTTGTGAACGTGATCTTCAGAGCCTTAAAAGAAATAGATGGTGAAATTAAAGAAAAATTGCCGAAGGGAACACTCGAGTATTTCATACCGACAATTGATCTGCATTCCTCGTGTCCGTTATTTGAAGTTGTGAGGTGCTTAACATCGGACACTCGTGTGTCAGTTTGAAGGATTCACATTTCGCGCAATTGCTTCAGAGAAGGGTTTGTTTTATGCCGACATATTTTTCAGGTTTTCTCTGCTGATTTCATTTTAAGAAGAAAGGAGTGGATTCATGGCGCACGCATGTCGAAAACAGAATAGAGCGATAGTAAACATAATTCCGCGAAAAGGAAGAGAAAGAAGACACGGAAAATAATAAATTGAATCTGACGATAGCTTGAACCCTATTAAATAAAGAACAATAAAGGGAGTATTTTATTTTTAAAAAGAAAACGGTAGTAAGTTGTAAAGGGGATCCCTTATATTTGTAAGTCATTCAGCACAGCATTTGAAAATTTAAAAAGAAAGAAGGAAATAAACGAAATTGTGTCTTCATCCCATTTTTAAACCGAACTCATTTTGGTACGTAGGATTGTTTCATGACTGTTTTCTACGTTTTTCTTCGCTTAATTACAGATGGCATCGAATTTGTTTTGTTTTTTTTCGTCTTTATTTCCACTTTCGTTACTTCGCAAATACGCAGACATCGCACACTTTCAGTTGTCTCATCCAGAAACATCACTTTGCAGAAAAGTAGCGCGTGCAAAGTTCATTCGAAGCTTCACTTGGAGCGACAGAAATATTGGGAAAATGATGTAGCAGAAATAATGAAAGACAAAAAAAAAAAAGATTTTGTCCGTTAACTACAATGGTGTACGTTGTTCCTGAAGAGGTTTCTAAGTAGAGAATGTGAAAGAAGATTCTTTAATGAATTTTTGCCATCTCTTAGCAGTTACTCAACATTTTTAATCGGGAAAGGTGGTCATGAGCGGTAATGAAGCCAACGTCAGTATTCTTAAGAAAATTTATAAACTTACTAACAATTACTTTATCATATTTCTGCATTCAGTTTAGTTTTTAAATTCTTTTTTTTTTTTAATTTTCTTTTTTTTTTTCGTGAAGGAGAACAAAACATTCTCATTCACTGAAGAAAGCCAATGTCAGTTTCGATCTGTATTTCATTCGTCATCAATAAATAACAAACTAGTGGAGCCCTCCCGCTTCATCGAGGTGAACGTATATGCCCGAAGTTCACTTCAGGGTATTTGCTAGAGATTTACTGCTGGTGCCTTCGTCATGGTGTAGAATTGTGAGCGAAATAACACCTCTTTGTAAACAACATTAGAAAAATGGATAATGAAATTTGGAATGTGAACATTAAAGGTTCGCATTAAATGACATTGAATGGGAGATTTGATTAGAAATTAATTATTATAAATGTCATATTTTATGTTATTTATATGAATGATAATTATTTATATTTATGTTTGCGATTTATATAGATTATACGTTTATGATTTATATAAGGGTGTGCGTAGAAAGGCAGTTCCTAGCATCCGATATAAATCAATATCTTATTCAAGCAATTTACAGGAAAAAAAAAACTACTAAAAGAAGCAAGATTGGTATTTTCAATCTAGGTAAACTTTAATCTACGCAAAACGTAAACTTGACTTGTTTAGCAGCCCCACCAAGTGGGTAAAAGTGGGAAATAATACTGATAAAGATTGAAAAATATGGTTCTATGATTACATGAAATGATATATTAATTTAATCATTAAATATGTTTACGTTATGAATCCCAAGTTTTTGTTATATTTTATTTCCGAGTTACCATAATGGATATCTGCTTAAGACCATTTTAAAGTTGAGAAGTAACAAGGCAACTCGTGGTAAAGATGGATCAGGCTCCGCTCGCCGGTGTGTTTTCTGCCCGAGGTGGAATACGAACTTTTAATTGTTTCGAAATATCTCAAAAACTTCACTATAGATAGTGCATGGGCTTGTTTACTTTTTACCCACTTGGTGGCGCAACCTACGATATGTTATTACTAAAAGATGTTAGCCTATAATGTGCTTGATTATCCTTTATAGACTGCACTCATATGTTTCGTAGCATTAAACTCTAGCAATTCACATTACTGTAGGTTGATGATTTATTTTCTGAAATAATTTGCTCAGCGTGTCTACGATATAAAAAGTGAAAGTTGCTTTCTTGTAGTAACTGTTGTATTGTTGAATTGCTTAATCACTCGGCCAACCAACCCAGCCAACTTTTTTCGGTGAATTATTGAAGTCCCAATGGACATTTGCTGGTTTAGAATATCGATAACATGTTAGAGTTTTCTTATTCTTTACTAACTTTTGAAAAATAAATCAGTTCACTAAGTATTTTAAATGTTTTAATTGCTAATAAACTTTCTAATTGTTTCCTAAAAGTAATTCACTAAATGGATCAAAATTTTCTTTCAAAATCATGTCCACGATTGTGCTGATAAAACGTGTACAAGTCTCTGTTCATCTCTCTCTCTCTCAGCTGTTCGAATTATTGGACAGTTCAGTGACACTGAGCTCTATTCGTAGAACAAAACCGGTATGTTACGTCATGGTTTTTTAAATAGGTTAGTAATTTATTTATTTCTAAGAAACGTTTATTGAAACGCGTGCGATGGTGGTATAGAGGTTAGCATAGCTGCCTTCCAAGCAGTTGACCCGGGTTCGATTCCCGGCCATCGCAAAATGTTATTTTAGCCTTTTATTAAAATTTTGTTTATCAAGTTTCTTTCTCTGTTATTGTTATACAAAGCTTCTATTTTATCCAGAAAAATAATTCAAAATTGAATTAAAAGAAAGAAAAGAGGTGTAGGTATTTTTATTTTATTGGTTATATTGTAAATTAATTAACAAATTAAAAAAAACCTGATGGACTTCAACAAAATTGAAAGCATTCAGAGAAGACTAACTGTGTGAATAGATTGTATGGAGAAATTTAAAAGAATCAATTCGTTAATTATAATTTGATGAATTTATTCAATAAGAAAAGCTCGTTTAATTTAACATTTATAAGGTAGTCAAAGGCATGTTTAAGATAATGAAGTTTTGCTTCACTTAGCTGATTAAGGCTCTACTGTGGAAGGGAGAAAAAGATCGTTTTCCTGTTACGGTTGGAAGAATGCTGAGTCAGTGGATGTTTAAGTAGCTTTTAAGACAATGTTTATTTTGCTATAATTATTTTTATTATATATTATTTTATTTAAAATATTTCGAGACGTTACGACAATTTTTGTATTAAATTAATAAAAAAAGAGCGAACCGGAAGAGTCAACAAGATGATTCATCGCTGAGAATCTCATGAGATGCCGTGAATTTTATTGCTTCACTCAGACTCATTTTACCTTTGAACTTTTGGTAATCAATTCCATGCACCACTTCACGCAAACAAATCAACTTTATCAGTTTCCATCCAGTAAATACCTCAAACAGTTTAACTAACTTCCATTCAATCATATTGCCTTAAGGGTGTCATCATTGAGATAGTTAAGTTGTTGTGAAGTAATTTCAGATTAAATGTGTGTGCAGATTACATGTCTCAGTTCTGTCTTTATGACCAATTCACATTCCCAATATCATTTTTGTGGTCAATGCTGTTCTAGACACTGCGGCAATGCTCTGTGTTATATGCACTATCCTTATAACACATTCCCTGAATTTCACCAGAGGAGTATGCATTCTGTCTTCCGTGCTGCGGATTACACATCATAATCAATGTAGTAAGCAAACCAAAGGTGGAATAAACTCAAAACTCTGAATAGGAAAATAATCTTATTGCAATTTGGAATTTCCAAATAACGTAGTAAGGCAAACTGTGCAGAAAGAATATGAAAGAAATAGCTTTCGTAGCTCAGTCGTTATAGACGAAGCACTTTGGTCAGAAAGACCTGGGTTCGATTTTCTTCAGTCTCGTGACGTGAGGAACCTTCATCTAGTCTCCTTCGACTAAAGGTGAGTTAATAAATATTCCTTTTGGAACGATCGTAGATGGTATTATCTCCCCCAGCATATTTGTTATCAACACATCTTGCTAATCTCAGGAGCACATTGGACACATGTACGCCTATAACAAAAATACGCAACACTTTGTAGAGAAACTAGGAGAAGTTTCTATCTCAAGAACAGACATTCTAGCTAATTTGGCTATTTTGTCGTTATACTGTGTCTACTTTTATGGGTGAGGAGATGGTTAGGACAGGGCCGGTAATGTTGCAGAGAGTTGCGTTGAGCTTTTTGAAATTTGTGTAGGATTGTCCGGGGATAGTTTCTGCTTCCCCGCTAGGCTAAGCAGAACCGGATTGTGGTCGGAGCTAAGATCCTTAACAGCCTGTAACTGGAAATGGAATGTGGGGTGTTCCTGAAAATGGCTATATCCAGCATGTCAGGTTTGCCCAGTGGTCCGTAGTGTGTTGGTTCAACAGGACCTGCTTTGGTGATGTTTCTTATCATAGCAAATTTTTGTAGGCTCTTCCCATTATTATTGGTGTTTCTACTGTTCCACGCGGAATGTTTTACGTTTAGGTCTCTGACACTATTGTTTCTTCGTTGGTGTCGAGGAGCTGGGAGCGGTCCGAGGGTAGGAGTGGTTTGCCTGGAGGGTTGTAGACTGAATATAGTTTTAGACTACCTGTGTTGTTGGTTTATATATCTGAATTCCAGTTTCTTCCAGGTTTGTAGTTGTTGTTTTCTTTATCTCATTGTATCTTATGCTTTTTTTGACAAAGATAACTGTTCCACCCCCTCTAGCGTTGAGCCTGTCTGTCCTAAGTAGTGAGTAGTACCTTATTTTGAGGTTGTTGCAAGGCCGAAGGTATGTCTCGTCGATTAAACTGATGTCTATCTTATATCGTTCAGTAAATTCTTTTAGTTCTAGGAGATTGTTGTTTAGTCCGTTAGCATTCTAATATGCAATCTATATTGAGTTAGCTGTGGTAACTGTGTTATCCATTAATCATGGAGAAGATGACGTGTGTTTTTGAGGAATATGTTGGTGTCGGCCTGATTGGGATTCATTTTGCTAAAGGCCATTAACATCTCTCTTAGAGTGGCTAGGATTGCTGTGGGGTTTTGGTTGCAAGATGCCGGTTTGTTACTTGTAGAGACCGCAGATGCGTATGATTTTTCGGGAGTAACAGTCCGTTTTCTGATTTCTGGTGTGGCTCGTTTCTGGGTGGGCGGGGAAGTGCCTCTCTAGTCTTCTGCAGGTTAGATGGTTGGAGTAAACATCCCTTGTAGTTGGCTGGGTGTGGGCTGCCACAGTTTGCACACTTAGCGGGTGTGGTTCGCGGTTTGACGCAAGTGTGCGAGGGATGGTTGTCACCGCACTTGTAATCTGCCTTATATAGTTTTTGTGCATGCCATATTTTTGGCAGCGATGGCATTGCCCGGCTGACGCCTTTCTTCTGAGAGTTTCGGTCTTGATGACTAACTTGCAGGCTATCTTAAGGTCATAAATTTCTATATGGTCTTTACTGATCTCGACTAAGACCAGAGGCATGGGGTGCCTGTCTGCTCGGTACATACGTGAAACCTTAATTTGCTCTAAGCCTTGTGATCTGAGGTCAGTAACTATTTCTTCAGCTGATATGGTTTCAGCCAGACCTCTGATGACTACTTTTAGATTTTATTCACTCTTAAGCTGAAACGTGTGATATGGGACTTTCAGTTCGTCCATAAGGCTGGTGAGCTGGTGAGCTGGCGGTAGTCCGAAGATCCTTCTGATGAATCCGGATTCCTTCATCGTCTCTGCAATTAAAGACCATTTTGCTTTTGTTATTAAAATTACTGGAGGAATCCTCTCTTTGGATTGTGCTCTGGAGTCAATCTTTATTCTTTCATCAGGTTGTGCTGTTAAGTCCATTGGAGCAGTTCTTTTCAATGGTTGAGGTATTATTTCAGGTTTTGCAGCTGGCGAATCCTTCTTGAGCTTCTTTCTGCTGACAACCTGATAGTCTGTAGAGTCACCTGAGTCCACTAGGGGCTGGCTGGTATAACTGGCAACATAATCTCCCTGGTGTTATCTTGAGAATTGCTGCGGGGAGGGTCAAAGGATTGGTAGTGTCTGATTCAACGTCTGCTATTTGGTGTATTGCTACTTCTCCTGGCCATTTTCTTTGCAACAGGCCACCTACATGCTTGAAGACTGCCAATAGCTGCTTTAAGTCGAGCTCATCATATGGAGTGTCCATGATTTGGCTTAATTTGTGATTAGAAGAGAGAACAGAGGTTGCTCAGGTGTCCCGAGCAACTTGCAAGTAATCCTGTGGACTTGAGGGTCCACTAGCAATAAAATACAACTAGATGTCCTACAGTATGGAAAAGGAGTGTCACGAAATCACTTGGCCACAGATTAAAATACTACCTCCCTAAATAAAACCATAAATCCACTACTGGTCCACATTGCGGGTGGGCCTGCCGGCCATTAGAACCCTTGCATGTTTCATGCAGAGGGAGAGACAGTAGGAAACAAACTGTGTCTGTACCAGAGCAATGTATGTTTCGTGAAAAACTTTGTAAACAAATTAATCAGGCTCAGTCTAAAATTATACGTCCAATACGTCCAAGCCACAAGCCGAATTTTCGACTACCTGCAGTGCATTGTCCGTATCCTTATAAGGACTGGCTTAAAGGGGCGAAGCAAGAATGCTTTTCATCTTCCCCGTTATCTGTAGAGGACAGTGTATGGATAAGGTGTTATTAAGCAATTAAAGCTCTGATCATGGCAGGAGAGTAACAGCAACTGCTTTCACTTATATATGAATTATTGAGATAGAGAAATGGTGTACAATGTTTTTAAAGATGTTTGCAAATTTATATCTCTTTCGAAATTTTTTATGGTCGATTATTTGTAAAATTCAACTTGCTTAATTAGAAAAAAATAATACTTTTGGTCATCCTTCACTGCTCATTCTTGTATTCAGTTCATTTTTCTTAACAAAATACAAAATTCATTAGCACGTGTGTGTGGTATGATTGCAGGTGACATTTTTTCTAAAGAGAAAAATTCCTTCTCTTAGCTCTGAATGTAATTCTTTGAATAAAAAATATTTCAACAAAACGTAAATGATTAAACACATTTTTAAAATGTATATCATTATTAATGCCGTAGTATCCGCGAGTTCACGGATGAGGGGGGGGAATACAATCGAGAATACAATCCTCGGCATCTTCGAGTTGCCTTAGCCGAAGTGGAGTAATTAGTGCAACTCGAGGTTGTTGATAATTGTATTCCCGTAAGCTCTCGGGTCAATTTACGAAACTTTCATAGTCTCTACGAACATTCAGCTTTGAAATAATACTGGATCTAATATCCATTTTGCCAATGTAATTTTACGTCGCCGAAATGAAGGCTCTTCTTTTTAGTAATAGACAATTCGGCTGATCCCAGAGGTAGTCCAACACCAAGGCAACTCGTTGCAAAGGTGGAGAAAGCTACATAGGTTTGAGGTTGCTAAGATTCCATTCACAATCAGATAACTTTTATTGTACTATATTGTTATAATTGTTCTATTTTATTATTAGTTATTGTTGTTAATCTCTTATTGTGTGGAATTTATAAATTAAACTTTGTCATAAGTATGTATGTATGGGAAAAGCTATAGTATTATATATATAGGGTTCGATACTATCCGCGGTTTCAGGTATCCGCGGAGTGTCTTGGAACGTATCCCCAGCGAATAAGGGGGGACCGGACTGCTGTACAACATTTCATACACAGGCAGTATGGTTCTACTGTTCTTGACAGATCTGTTAATAATATTTTAAATATTATTAAAGGAGACTAATAATAAAAATGACCTGTGTGACCGGTAATGAAATGGACCACAAAGCTTCCTCCATTTGAGGGAGTCATTGATTGAAGGCTCTTCGTATTAGGTTATTAGGACACAAGCGTAAGATCGGATTTAAAAAAAATATATTGAGATGGGCAATGAACAATCACCAATCAGAAAATTTCAAAAATGTGACTTTCAGAAAAGATGAGGTTTGATGATTCTTATAATTTCTCATATAAGACGGGTTGAAGATGCAGTACGTTTATTATGTAATGTTGAATAATGCTATGCATATTGGGAAGGGGCACTACCCAGACAGTTTTCGACCTTTATTGAGGTCTCGTCAGTGGGAACCGGAACGGAAAGAGATATCAAGTTGAATGCCGTCGTGTCCTTACCCCCACCCTTCATAAAATGAAAAATTCTATCAACTGAAATCCTGTATGACTCTTTCAGAAGTTTGTAAGTCTCAATCATATCACTCCTCTTTTTCCTGTTTGCTAGTGTCTGCAGTCTACAAATTCTCTATCTTTCTTCATAATCAGTATCCCACAATCCTGAAATCATTTTAACACTATCCTTTGCACTATCTCCACTGTATCAGAAATACCACAGAAACCAGTAGACCAGACCTGCACACAATAGTCCACGTAAGGGCTTATCAAGGCCTTGTAAACATGAAAAATGACTTCCTTATCTTTATATATCAAGGTTACGTGTCAAGGTTCGTTTTAGCATTGCCATTATTTTTCTGAGTTGTATTACCAATTTTTGCTATATGATCCTTGAACTTCAACTTCCTATCTACTAATACTCCAAGATCCCTAGCCTCATCAAGTTTTCTAGCATGATATATATATATATATATATAGTTATTACAATAGTTTTCCATGCTGTATTCTGTGAAAATCCACAGCAAAATCCAAAAGTATCATAGTGTCATTCCCCTTGTCTAACTCAGTGGTAATATTGTCATAGAATTTGAGCAAGCTGTTAAAACATGACCTTCGCTTAGTAAATTCATGTTGCTCATTACAAAGTAGAAATTCCCTGTAAACCCATTTCTGAATGCGAGCCTTAAGCATCTTTCCAAAATCTTTACCACCACTCCTGATTGGTTGATAGTTGGATACATCGGTCTTTGCATCACCCTTGTGAAATGGGAGTGCCATACATTATTTCCATTGCTGTGGAATCTTCCCTGTTCTGAGACTGAAATTATATATACTGGTCAAGGGAATAGCCATAGCTGAACACTCCTTTAGCATCCATGTTGATATCCCCTCAGTTCCTATTACAGAATTCATATTCAGTTCGTGCAATAGTTCTAGTACTTCATCCTCTTCCACATGAGTTTTCCCATACGATGAAAAAAGTAGTTAATTTTTTTATATACTTTGTTGATAGCTTTTAGCAAAATGGCTCATTAGTTGAAGGATCACTTCTGCATCGATCACCCGCATATCATCAGTAGAGTTATTCTTTCAAATTCATTCTTTGTTTTACTTGCAGCATAACGATAGAGTTCTTTTGGGTTTTCTTTAACTAGCAGAACCAGTTGCTTTTCATACTCAGAGTTATCTTTGTGCACAACTCTTGTGACTCTTCTAGCCTACTGCTTATAATTATCATAACTGGCATCGACCATATGCACACTATATTCCTTCCACATCATCACCTTTTTCTTACGAATCGCTTGCTTAATTAGATTACAAATCCATTTCACTCCTATTCTAATCGTTACATATTATGTAATATATATTGAAACTCTAAGGACACATTCTGATATCGCATCATTTAAGTTGTTTTTAAACACATCCCACGCCCTGTAGATATCCTTCCCATCCAACCACTAATACCATAGCACATAACCCAGCATACTCCGCAGTTGTCATAATTTCCGGTTTTGAGTTCAGCATGTAACCTTTTTTGAATGAAACATTCACAAACGTAGCCACTTTCCAAGTGAGTACTGAACGATCACTGTCACCAACCTGAGTCAGAATAGTTACGTCTTTAATTAAACCTCCTCTGCCACTATAATCAGATCTAACACTCTTTCACCTCTAGTTCCTTCTGTCACATGCTGCTTGAAAAAAGTTGTCTCGCAACAACTCAGTAAATTCAGTTTCATTATTCTCATGCGACTTCATACCTACCCAATCAATGTTCACTTCTTCTTGTTTCATGTTAGAACTGGAGGAACTAAATAATAATGTGATAAGTTTGAGTATTTTGAAAAATTTAAATCTTAAACAATTTTATTTTCTATGGTCAAAATTGTTTTATATTTTAACAGGTTATAACATACGCTTTTTGAAATATTGGGGATAAAAATGTATTAAAATATCTGAAATTCATGACTATTCCAGATATTTTACTTAATTTATATCTTTGTGTAAAACTTCTTAAATCAGTTTCATTTGACGGAGCTGAAAAACACGTAACCCATAATCTCAATAAGACAGGTGAGAAAATTGTTATTCAAAAGTATAGTAGCCCAGGGAATGGTCACTGAATATCATCAGTCCCAAAAATATTTTACCATGCATATAAAAAAAAAAAAAGCTAAAAGGAAAAAAAAAAAGGGGGGGGGGGGTAACAACTGAATCAATTTCCATATTTTTCTCTCTAATAAAAAAGAAGAAATAGGACCATCTGTACACTAAGAGAGATCTAAAATATTTCAAATTATATTTGAAGTCTTAATCTTCTTTAGTTATAAATGAAATATTATTGCTTTTTATTGTATATTTGTGTGTCGAATGCCCTTCAGGCCCAAATAACATAGTATTCTGCTTTGAAACAACAACTGAATATTGCTATGAGCTTATCACGGTCGGATAGAAAACCACATAATCTGAAATATGCATATTTATATTCAGTAACTGTAGCCATTTTTACGAGATGAATAATAAAAAGTGGACTAAAGCTATGTTTAGATTCTTTTCTTATATCTAAAAATAGTATAAAAGAATGGCCAACACCCGACATCCTAAACAAATACTAAAATATAAGCCAATTGGAAAGAGAAGGCATGGTAGACCTCAAAAAAGGATATTGGATGGATAATGAGACCGTAACAGACCAATATGGTCTATACCCGTAATTAGTGTTATGATGATGCTGTATAAAAGATGATTTAGTGCATTGAAGTATCGTTAATGTTAAGAACGGTTTCAATTTTCTTCATGCGAATTCCGTTCGTTTAACCAA
This sequence comes from Typopeltis vanoorti, assembly GCF_054136105.1. Classification (NCBI taxonomy): domain Eukaryota; kingdom Metazoa; phylum Arthropoda; class Arachnida; order Uropygi; family Thelyphonidae; genus Typopeltis; species Typopeltis vanoorti. The sequence goes on along the minus strand of NC_143555.1, from coordinate 107,038,815 downwards.
CAAAATTGAGAATTCATGACTATAGAAATGAAGTCGTCAACTACATAATCGAACTTCAGTAAACTCGTTAACCCGGCTCTGGGTTTATAAATAACATCTAGTTTAGGTGTTATTTATAAAATAACACCTAAAAAAGGTGTTATTTTATAAAAAATAACGAATATAAATACGAATTTATATTCGTTATTTATATTCGAATATAAAAATAAAATTTGTAACATATCCTTACGAATTTATGACATCATATAACATAACATAACATATGACATTATATCCCAAGCCCGATTCGTTCATCCATACAGTGGCAAGCCAAAACTTAGTCCTTATAAGGACTGGCTTAAAGGGGTGAAGCAAGAATGCTTTTTATATTCCCCGTTGTCTGAAGAGAACAGTGAAGGATAGGATGTTATTGAGCTATAAAGCACTGATCATGGCAAGAGGGTTACAGCAATAGCCAAGCTTCAGTTAGAACTTCATTGGCTACAGCATTGGCATCCATTACCCTCCCTAGGTACCAATTTTAGTCGCCTCGTACGACATGAATTAGCTACACTGGTGATACGTAAGTAAAGCCAATCTCTAAAAATTAAGACGATCCCTAGACCACTCAATAGTGGCCGAAAGACCGTCCATCTCAGCGTTGGCTCCACTCTGTGATGGCCTTCCACCCACCACCACTACCACCGAGCAGAACTGCTCAAATTCCGAAGAAAAGTATTCACCGACAAAGCCCCTCAACGGGCCGTGCAGGAAGACACCTTTCCCGGAGACTCAAATTGCTCCCTTAAGGCAAAAACCTAAAGAGAGCGAACTCAAACTCTCGAATCTCAGCGTCCAATTAATCGCCTCTTAAGACATGCTTGGATTTGCATTGGTGCTATTCTTATTCCGGCAACCACACGGGAACAAACCAAGCCAAAACTTATAGTCCATATAAGGACTGGTTTAAAGGTGTCCTTTATCTGTAGAGCACAGTGTAGGGATAAGGTGTTATGGAGCTATTAAAGCTCTGATCATGGCAGGAGGGTAACAGCAATAGCCAAGCCTCATTTAGAACTTCATTGTCTACAGCATTGCCATCCATTATCCTCCAAGGGTATTCTCACCAACAACCTTGAATCTTCTTAAGTTCTTAAAAGAACTGGGCGATGGACTGAGTCCTTGACTCTTTATCCCGTCATCTCAATGAAGTACTGTAAATCTGTGTGGATGGAGTGTTATTGAGCTAAAAGCTCTAGTCATGGCTGGGTAACGGCAATAGCCGAGCCTCAGTTAAAATTTCATTGGCTACAGCATTGCCATTTGTTACCCTTGAAGTCCTAAAAAGGACTTTAACAAATTCTATTCCAATCAACCTTGAATCTTATAGTCCTTATAAGGACTGGCTTAAAGGGGCGAAGCAAGAATGCTTTTCATCATCCCCGTTATCTGTAGAGGAGAGTGTAGGGGATAAGGTGTTATTGAGCTATTAAAGCTCTGATCATGGCAGGAGGGTAACAGCAATAGCCGAGCTTCAGTTAGAACTTCATTAGCTACAGCATTGCCATCCGTTTCCCTCCCAGGGTGGACAGAAAATCCCCTTGAATCTTAAAGCTCTGATCATGGCAGGAGGGTAACAGCAATAGCCGAGCCTCAGTTAAAACTTCATTGGCTACAGCATTGCAATCACCTACCCTGGAAGTCCTAAAAAGGACTGTGGGAAGTTCTCATATCCCCCCTTGAATCTTATCCTTAAAGTCCTTATAAGGACTGGCTTAAAGGGGCGAAGCAAGAATGCTTTTCATATTCCCCGTTATCTGTAGAGGACAGTGTAGGGATAAGGTGTTATTGAGCTATTAATTAAAGCTCTGATCATGGCAGGAGGGTAACAGCAATAGCTCAGCCTCAGTTAGAACTTCATTGGCTACAGCATTGCTATCCATTACCTTCAAAGGGTATTGGATTGAAAATCCTATCTCACTTTCACATCCCCTTGAATCTTAGCTTGTAACATATCTTACAAATAAAAATATATAAATAAATAAATGGTGTTTTAAGTTTTTTTAAATATTACTGGAAAATTTCATAGTTTAAATATCTTAAAAAAATCTTTTTAATGTTTAAATTTATAATTTATAAATGTTGGTAAAATATTTTAAATTTAAAATTTTTAAATCAAGTTTTTAATAAATAGCTGTGTCGTTTCTCATTTTTAATCTGTTTGGAATATTCTCTTCATGACACTACAAGTTTCATGAAGAGAATATGAATTTTATATTCATTAAAATAAACAAATAAAATAAATAAACATCCTTTGCATACTTAAGTTCACTCTAATGAAATGAAATCTGTTCCTATTGAAACACATTCAGTATAATAGAAATTGGTTCTGTTATGGCGAATCCCATGAAAGTCATTAGAATACAAAGTTTCAATCATAATCGAAATATGTTTACGTCTTCGTTAGAGAGCTGCATGGCGATACAAAGCTAAATTCACTTTTGGAGCTAATGCCTATTATTTATTTATTTATTTATTTACAACTTGTCATAAATTTGTCACGTGTGGAGTGAACAGTGTAGCCGGTTTAGAGTCGAATTTCGTTCATTCGGACTGAGTTCGTTAAGCCAGCTTTGTTGTCAGTTTTGAATTTCTTCTAGTAAATTCAAAGTCCTGGTTTTAAAAAAAAAAAAGTGTATTCAGTAAACATTAGTGTAAGAGCTGAATTTTTTTTTTCCGTGATGCAATTAAAAGAGAGACTCAAAATATTATTCTTAAGAATTGATAAAAACATGGAGCTACACCCAATGGTAATCAACATAACACTGCATCTTAAGATGGCAAAACGCAACTTTTAGATTAAATCAATATTACATCAATGTATGAGGTTATACATTTTGGAAAATATTTCGGAAAATAAGAGTTAATTATGTAGAACTGAAATACTTTGTTATTTTATGATGAAATGTAACTGCTCAATGAATTAAAGTTGACATTTAAATTGTCCGTTTAATTGCAGAGTGGACAGAACAGTATTTACTGACTTTTGATATGACTAGATCAGGGGTCGGCAACCTTTTCCAACTCCCGTGCCACATTCCCCTTTTATTTTTAATAATCAGGCCGCAAGCGTTTAATTAAGAGAAAATAGTGAGTGAAAAAAATACTTCATTTATCAATTTTTAATATATCAATCTTAAAAAAACACAAATATTTAAAGTACAAGATATGAAACAAGCATGAAAATAAAACTCAATGAAAAATTATTATCACGTAAAAACAAGGTAATATCGTTTATGCATCACAATATGTGTGTCTCCCTGCTCAATATGCCTTTTGTGATTGTTTTCCCTTAGCGCCAAATTATCTATATTCACTTCATAACCTGATGTAAATTCAAATCCAAGCATGCAAATGTTCATCAGTCAGTTGAGAAGAAAATTTACTTTTTCTAAAACTCATGGTAGAAAATGCTTGATCGGGAATGTGTGTGCTTCCAAATGTGACCATCATCTTCTTTGCGAAACTGATTAATCCTTCAAATGTTTTGCTAAGCATCGATAAAATTTTTCAATATTTTCTAACGAAAATGCGTTCTTCAACGTTTCATACTGTTCCAAAACTTCCATCTGTAGTTAGTTTGATAGTTATCAATGTCGATATTAAAAGGGTTCAAAAATAATTGCATTTCGATACTATTTTAATGAAAATCCACAAATCTTGTTGAAAATTCTGTTTGTAAATCGTCAATAATACTAGTAAAAGTTTCCTTTTTTGTTTGCCATCCAGTTGTAGATGCAGATTTGCAACATATATAATGATGTAGATTTCCTTCC